>NC_080594.1:34649910-35279140 GCF_027887145.1 Ammospiza caudacuta
AATGGGAAGATGTTGGAGGTGAGTAAATCAAGGCAGCTTGGATTCACTTGCAGACAGAATACAAACACTCAGAGGGAATGGCAGATCTTGGGTTTCTCAGCAAGGTTTCTGAAATCAAGAAGAGAAACACAGCTCCTTTAATTTTAATTAACTCTTTTAATTTTAAAAGATTTCATGTTAATAGCTATACTTACACCAAGAGCTTCTGCTCAGCCACAGTCAGGGAGATTTTAGAAATTGCTCTTTTCATACCTGTGGAACAGGAGCCAAGCAGTGATGTGTGAGCAGCACTTGACCACTTGTATCCTGATTTTCTATTCAGTCCCTGTATCATTGAATAACAGAATCATAGAATGGTTTGCGTTGGAAGAGACCTTAAAGACCATCTTGTGCCAACACCTCTGCCTTGTCCAGGGACACCTTCTACTAGACCAGGTCGCTCAGGGCCTCGTTCAGCCTGGCCTTGAACACTTCCAGGGATGGGCTTCCACAGCTTCTCTGGGCACCTTCTCTCCGTTTTATTGCACCTACATTTACCCTGCATGGGTTTCACTTTAATCCTGCAGGTATTTGTGATGATTTGGGCAGCAGTGTGCAAGCACCATCCCCTAAATCCAAAACTTCCCTGCTCATCCTTCCATCACCTGGACATATTTCCTAATATCTTGGCAAGGTCATTACAGTATAAATTATGCTGCTTAGCTATATGTGCAGCCCCTGAGATCCTCACATCATGATCACCACACCAGACAAAATCTATAGGACCCTGAAGTTACTTCTTCATCCCTCTTACCACAAGGATCTTCCTAGGACAGGCAGAAAAGGAATTAGGTTGTTCCCACAGCTGGTTCCCAGGGGACTTATAGCAACAAGATACACACTATTAGGTCTAAATTAATGACTTTGCTGGCTAAGGGGTCTGCTTAGTACTGGCAGCTGATTTCAGATGGTGTGTAGCTGTGGTCTTAGGAAACACCATTAAAAAAGTGTAAAAAAAACTTACAGCTAATTGCATTGTGACAACATCAGCGCTGTAGTTTCCAAACACGTGAAACCAAAGGTTATTGTCACTTCTGGTAGCATCCAGCATCATCAGACAGGGCTGAAATTTCCAAATTTTCCCATTTAATGGGGCTCTATGGAGTGTTTTTTCATAGCCTGGCCAAGCATGACTCTTCTGCTGGCTTGAAATAGCCAGGGGCCAAGTGTGATTTGTTGGGTTTTGTTGCTAGGGAAGACATGCAGCCTTACTAGAGGGAAGACAGCCACACTCAGCTCCAGAGAGATTAAATGAGTCAAAATTACTGACTTTTTTCTGGGTGGGGAACTAACAGATTAAGGAAATCACTCCATTGTCCTCTCACCTGCATGTCCAAGAAATAAGCCAGTCTCTATTAAACTTTTCAATATACAGATTATTTTTGCTCTGTCCTAAGGTTTGTAAGCAGAGGACTTGGAGCTGGAGCTGTTTCTCCTCTTTCAGCCAAAAGAAGGATTTTATTCCTTTCAAACAAACAGCAGTCTGCCTTATTTTCCAGCTTGCCATACTCCCCCTTTTAGAATATATAGGAATCCATCCCTTATCCAGGATGGATCTCAATATGCCACTCCTAATCAGAAATGAGTTAAAGAGAAAAGTCATTAACATCCTCATAAATCATTTGCAATGAAAGGGGTGGGGAGGATAACAATTTTAAATGGATACTTTGTCAATTCCTATAATGGGAATGAGAGATAATTACGTTGACCTTGGAGATCACATTTTTCTCTTTGAGCCAGGGGAAAGAAGATATGAAGGATTGCCTCAGTTCTTGCTAAGCAAGGGATGAAGTTACTGAAGACTGACACAGTCAGTAGCTAAATAGGTATTTAAAATAATAGGTAATATCTAAATGAGGCATTTGCTGTGCTGACTCATTTGCTACCACCTAAGTGAAACAGAGTCATAGAATATGCTGAGTTGGAAGGCACCCACAAGGATAATCAAGTCCAACTCCTGGCCCTGCACAGGACACCTCAAGAATCACACCATGGGCCTGAGAGCATTGTCCAAACCTTTCCTGAACTTTGGTAGGAAAGTGTTTGTTCTTGTGCCTGGTTTTCCTTGTCTTTTATTTTACGGATAGGTTAGGGCCCTTGGGTTTGATTACCATTCCTTCTTGTGAAGGCAAATTCATTGGATTGGAGGTAGGGATCTGAGCTGTCTTTGCACCCAGAATTTTATCCAGAGCCAGTGGGCCTTGGTGAGAGCTGCACAATGCAGAGCCACAGGAGTTATGCCCTCAAACCAAGATGGTCCTAGAAAGTAGCCTTCTGTATTTTCCCAATGGAGCAAAGTAGAGAGGTCCTCCAAGGTTCACCTCTGAGCCTCATCCCATGCCTCACGTAATCCCAAAGCTGAGTTACACTGAGCAGAAATGTTTCCGATTTAAAGCCATTCTGAGTTATTTGAGAAGACATCCTGCTATAACTGTTGAGGGTCTCTGTATCATGAGAGAGCTGAGCATGTTGGACCAAAAACAGAGACAGCTCAGGAGCTGGGACAAGAAGCAATGGCATAAGGTGGGGATTTGTTTTATCCTATGTACGTTTTATCCCCATTCAAACTGGCAGCCCAGACTCAAAGGAGGGGACTGCTGTGTGTGAATTAGTTCATCCAGGGTTGAAGATCTGAAGAGGGAGGATCATACCAGAGAAGTATTTTTTTTTCCCTCCACTGACTATTAAGGAAAGTCATGGTGATGAGCTGCATGATGATCCAGAGAGATTAATCAAGTCCCCACCCCTGGAGTTGTTCAGAGAAACAATTTCTTTCAGAGCAAGTGCAACAAGAAATTACTCTCATTGTCCTTCTGATTCCAGCTAGTTTCCAGACTTTTCATTGTTCTACCTGGTTTTCCCTGTGCAGAAAAGGCACAGGAACTGATGGTAATGGGAATAAATCTATGAACAAATCCAATCTGTTCTATCCCTAATTGGTCTCTTTGCCAACAGCTGCCAAAGATGGCAGACTGCAGAAAGAACAATTTAAGAATTGAAGGGAAACTGTTCAGAATCTCACTCTATGATTGACTGTTTTAGAGACGGATGCTCTGGGCAGGTGCTGTCAGACGTGTCTTAAAGGTTAGGACTGAAATTCTCCTCCAGAAGAGCTGATTTGCAACTTGTCACACTGAGTTCTGCTCTTTCCCCTATCACCTGGAAAAGGAGACACACCTCAGCATCATCTGTCACCTCTGCTCATTAAAATAGCATCCAAATGAGTTGGAATAGTTGGGCAGCAGTAAGGCCACTTGGTAAAAGGCTGAGGCTCTGATGGAAACACTATCTGTCAAACATCAAATCTGGTACAAAACAGTAGAGCAGGGTCACACACAAGCTTGAATGCCAGGTACACTTCAGCTGTAAGAAAGTCTGCTGTTAAAGGTATGTGAGAAGAAGTAGATCCTTGTTCTTCTGCCATTTATTTTCTCTCAGGTTGCCCCATTTATGCCAGAAACTTCCTAGAGAAAAATCCAGTTTGATCTCATACAGACAGATGCTATGATGGTTCACCCAACATTTGAGCTTTTTCTAAATTTGCCTGCTGACCCCTCATAGCTCCATCCAAACAATTTAATTCCTTGTTTGGCAACATCCTAGTAGGAATCACTGCTTGGTACAAATAAATCCCAAAGGAAGTTGTTTAAGAACTGGAAAGGGAAGGTTAGACAAAACTATGCCATTTAAAGCTTGTGAAGGAGATTGTGGGTTTGATGGGATAAGGAGCTGCTGTTCTGCAGTGTAGGTGGAAGAGAAGACTTGGATCTGTGGGAATGTGAGCTTGCCACTTTTCTGTTTTTCATTCACACCAACTAAAGCTCAGAGATCTTGCTGTGGGAAGATCCCCGCTGCCAGCTGTCAAAATATTGAACACTGAAGACCCAGTAAGGCTGTGCTCAGGTCTTTGTCCAAAGTATGATCTCTGAGAGGTCTACAGAAGAAAGAGGGGGCAGAAAAACTGTGATTAGCTAAAGCGTAGGAGCCTGAAGCAGAGAGAACTGTAAGCACACAACCAGCTCATTCATACTGTACAGCTTCCTTCCTTCTGGGTTGGACATACTTTAAAGAATGCCTTTGCTGAGCCTGGCCATAGTCCAAGGCAACTTAATTGACTGTTAACACAATTGCAACAGATAGCAGAAGGCATTTTTGGTCTCCCCTGAAGGTCCTCTGGCTCTCACCCATCTTCACTTCCCTACTGCTGCATCTGGGTGGTCACACCAGCCTGCACCCCCCTCCAGAGGTCTCTTGCAGCAGAGATTGGAACAAGGGAAATTTTCCCATAAACTTCTTTGTTTGCAAGTGTTTAAATGATCAGACTTTGTCCTAACAGGAAAATAGCCCAAATATGTGATGGAGTCAAACAGTGGGGAAGGGCAGGCTGTGAGCAAGAGAACAGAGCAAGGCTCAAGGGTTGTAAGAGAGGAGCAGAAATAGGTGTGCGGAGCAGAAATGGGTGTGCAAAGCAGAAATAGGTGTGCCATTTGTGCATGGTAGGTGGGAAAGGTGTATGTGGAAGAGAAGAGTAAGAGCAAACACATGGCTGTGGGAAGGAACAACATAGAAGCACATGTTTGAAGGAAAGCAATCCCCAAACCCCACCCCAATTTGTTTCACACATATTTCTCCCCGCACTTGTTAGAAGGGAGCTGCCCTCCAGGATGTGGCAGCAACCAGCCACAACTGAATTTGTTCAGCAAGCCACCAAACAACTCCCGCAGGGAGGACAATCATTGTGGATCTAATTAAAGCTTGTCACGCTGCTCTGCTCTACTGACCAGCCTCTGTGTGAATGAGATGACCTCCATTAATTTTATCTGACAATGATCACTGCATCAGGGCCAAATCGCTGCATGGGACTTGACACCCGCCAGGAGATGGACAAAACAGCCAGAGCTCTGGAGGTGCAGGAGGGAAGAGGGACATGGAAACCCCAGTTATGCACTGGTTGGGTCTGGCTGTCTCCTGTCCCAGTGGGCTGAGGACTCCCTGATGTCACACTGGTGAGACAGCAGGCTGCCAGAGCAGAGCAGAGCAGAGCAGGCAGAAATGTACGGAAAACTGGGTCTCCCCTACAAAAAAGCATCATCAACCCTCTTCTAGGAACGAGACCAGCTCAGAGAGTCATTCACCTCCATCAGAGCAGTCTTTCAGAGAGTAGGTGGTTATTATTAAATGATAAATCTACTTAGATGTGGAACAAAAGTCTAAAGGTCTTACCTACACTTTGTTAATAGTCACTGGGCAGATGTTTCTATCTCCCTACCAGCTTTGGGAAAGGATTTTGAGGAAGATCTTCTCCATCCATGCTCCAGGGCCTCAAGGAGTGCAGCTGTGTTCCTGTACCTATCCCCTGCACAGAGTTGTGTCAGGGCCCAGTGCTGTGCTAACCATGTCCTGGTGACAGCTTGGAGCACCAGGAAAATAGGAAAAGGCTGGCCTAGGAAGAGCTGTCCAGCATGACAGACAGATAAAGAGACACTGTGCTACAGCCCCCGTATGTCTGCTGGTGCTCCCTGATGGTCAGCACAGGGAAGGTTGAATATCATTGCCCTCATCTGCCTATTGGGGATGGTTCCTGCCCCATGTTGAAATCTACTCAGGTTGAAACCAAGTAGAGATGTGAGCCAAGCCACAGCCCACACAGCAACAGGTAATTTAATGGTGGCCCAGGCCCCAGAGAAAGCTCTAGCACTAGTTAATTGATTGACATGGAAAAATGGGAGCAGATTTTTGATTACTTGTCCTTCAGAAGATCTCTGAAAGAATGAGGCTTGTGAGAATGAGAGAGGAATCTCATTAACCAATGTTGCTTATTAGTAGCATTTAAATTGTCCCTCTGAAGACACACACACCCCTAAGGAAAATCAAAGAACTGCGAAACTGCTGTGCATCTTCAGGTGGCAAACATGGGCCTGGGTGACCACTGGGAATTTGATAGTTCCACAGTGCATCTAAGGTTGAATCAGTGATTGACTTAAAACTGCTGTAAATTCACAGGTAAATAACCAGCAACACACACGCACACACGCACACAAACATACACATTGCTCTATGTGGCAGCAAGACACCTGAGATCTCAGCTTGTGATTCTCTTGTTAGAATCTAATTCCCTTTTTAATATAAAAGCTTTTAAAATAATTTTTTGTAGTCACAATGTGAAGCCCCTGTAACTCTCTCAGAAACATCCTCCACATCAGAATCCACAACTCTCTCTAATCAAAAAAAGAGCATCATTGCCAAAACCCAACATTCTCATTAGTATGAGCAGTTAATCAGCACTTGTGTCTCTGTGATTAATTTAACAAGTGTCTGTTGTACAGCAAACATTCCACCTGCTCTGATTCCTCTCTGCTTGCAAGGTCCTGTTTGTGGAGGGGCTGGGCCCAAGGGCCATGAGCTGCTCTCCTGGCTCACAGGCTTCATCTCCATGCCATACTGCCAGGTGGGCACTCAGATGATTTGTGTGACATCCTTGGCCTGGGGATTTACAGCACAGCTTGAAGTATGAGAAACTCCAGCTGAAGCTTGATTAAATTTGCTTGTTTCTTCTCTGTGTCCATCTCTGCTCTCATGGCTGAGGGAAACAGTTTGATGCTACAGGGTCATTACAGATATCTAGAATCATTACAGATTCTAGTTTCCAGAATCCGTGGAGAAACTGTGGGGGCTTTTCCTTTCCTTTTGAGCAAACACTCAGAGCAATTGGAATTATAATCCAGGATTCATCTGGTAAAACAGCAACTGATCTCATCAAGACATAGGTATCAAACTGTGGGGTCCCACCCCTCTAGGATGTGAGTGAGTGATTCCTTGAGGTCATCTAAGATGTCACAGGGAGATGAGAGCAGTGGGAATCTCTCAGGAATTACCTGAGGACCGGAATTACATTAATGAGACCTTGGAAGAACACAAAAACCACAAGGTGGGAGGCAATGTTCAGTCGTTCAATTCAAAGGCACTTGACTATAGCAAGAGTTTTCTGACTCCTGGTAGTCTATCTGAGAGTGAAATAATGAAATACTTTAGAGCCAACAAATCTGAGATGATCCATATACAGCCATACAAATCCAGGTATTTGTGAGGCAGAGAACATGATTAGTGGGTGCTTTGATGCTTCTGAAAGGTGTTTTAAGAAGACATGAAAAACCTGTTATTGAAGAACGTTTCATGAGAAGCCAGCTTCCAAGAAGGTAGTTGAAGTTCATTCCTTGGGAATGGTGATAACCAAGACAGAAGACACCCAAGTAGAGTGTTTGATATGAAAACAAGTAAACAATAATCAAAGGAAAGAATTTGTGAGGGAGGCAGAGGGTTGTTTTGTCTCTTTCAGGCTGCTGACTAGGAGTTGGTCTCAGGCAGGAGATTCAGGATTGCCACATTTTTACTGTAAAGACTGACTCTGTTCAATACCACCTTTTCTAGTAGCACCGCTGAATTTCTGTTTGTCTCCCTGAATCTGAGGAATCTGCTTGCTTTTCCTTGGGCTATTTTTTCCCAGCACCTCTTCATTGTTTATTGCACTAATTGTCTCCTGTGTCAGGCAATTTGATTCTAACACTGATGATGTGCTGCATCACCTCAAGATAACTTTACGGAAAACAATGGGCTAGATTCTTTGTTTAATGAGAGCAAGAGCCCTAGTTAAACCAATAGCTGTAGCTTTTACCTTAGTGGTAAATCAACCAACTTACCCCATGTGCAGATCCAGCCATATGATGCTACATGAGGCAGCAAGCCACAATACAGCAATGGAAAATCAAGGCCATTTAATACTGTCAGGTTTTATTACAGAAAAAAAATGTTCCTTTGAGCTGTAATTACAAGAAAGATATTCATGTTCTGATCTGACTCCTCTAGCTCAATGTATTATCTCTGGAAGATGGATAATAATTCTATGTGTAAAGAATGTCTGGAAAAGTGCCAGGGGTTTTTTGGGTTGGCTTTTTTTTTTTTACTTTTAATTACTAGAAAGTAAGATGAGGAGCTGGCTCCCTACCTAAGAACTGGAGCTAAAAGCATTTCGTGATGAGAAATAACTTAAGCAAACATCCTTCCCCTATCTCTCAGAGTTCCTTTAGGCTTGTTTTGATTTATTTTTCCTCTTAAGATCAAATTCTGTATAGTTCATAAGCAGAGTGATAAAAAGAAAGCAATGCTCCATATCCAAGCTGATGTATTTCTGCTGTTAGCACAATTTTGCTAGCATATCTCTTAAGGTCTTACTCAAGTTCTTTCTCTGTTTTTTACTCCTTTGGTGGTTGCACATCAAATAAAAAGGATAAAAAAGAAAATCAGGCTAAAAGGTGGGATTTCAGATGTGAAGATGTAGAGAAGGAAAGGTACGTGGTATGGTCCCTGTAGACAGGCTGAGGGAGAGGCAGCAGTGGTCTGCAATTGGCATTGGTTAGACTGTGTAATAATTTCACAGACACAGCATTTACTTCCTATCCCATCCTTTCCCAGTTTTAAGGTCTCAACCTGCCATGACTCTGCCTTTGGGGTGAAGAGGTGTTTTATATAATTATTGATGCTATTGATTGAGCCCTGCATATATCAGCTTTGAGTTCCTCTGTCTTATCAGTGCTTGCATGAATAACATTTCCCCTAGGAGCAGAGAAAATGTCCGGCATAAAGGGATGAGCTCCTACATGGCGTGAGGGGATCACCCCAATTTGCTGCTGTATCTGTCTACCATGAATGTTCCCACAAAGCAGTTATTGGTCACAGAGCACACGAGCTAGGACCCTCTACATGAAGACTTGGACTCCTTCTTTGCTACAGCTTTCAACACCCAAATAAACAAGCAGCACAGATGCCATGTTCCTAATGCCTGAAGACACAAGCACAAGGTCACATTACACTGTCTTGAGATACTGCTCATCAGCAGCCTGCAGATAATGAGAGGTAATCTAGTTTAGGCTCATCCTCTCCACTCGTGAGCTAAACTGAGACCAGTAATAGTGCTTTTGCCTGGCGATGAGATTACATCCAAGAAATTGCTGTGGCTCAGCTCGTTTGCTGTAATCTGCTCACGCAACAAGCACCAACCATTTCCGAGGCTGTGTAACAGCTTGCTCCAAGGACAGCAGTTACAGCCTGGCAGTGAGACCATTTAGCTCTAAAGCAAAGGCTCCTTGAAGAGCAGCACTGCCTCTAAGGCTGGAAGCAATAGGCTCTTGACCTCCATTTGGTTCAACAGCTATCCCTGAAAAGAAATAGGACTCTGTAGCAGGGATGTTTACAAAGCAGGGATAACACGTGGAAATGTCACCTCTAGTTTAATTCAGACCATAAAACCAGCAGATTCCTGCTTGCATTTTCCTGAGCAGGCATTCCTGACTGAGGTGAATTAATGAGTTTCATATAGTTCTCCCGCATACTTGATATTCCACTGTCCTAGGGCATTTAAAGGAACTAGCTTGGGTGCTTGGTTTTGTGTAATCCACAATATTTTCTTTATATTTCTTTATCTTAGATTTCACCACAGGTCTCCATTTGTTCAGCCTATTAAATCCACCAAAGGGAGACATTTGAAAGTGCTGTTGTGCCTTGCAGATCTCAGTCGCAATGGATTTCACAGACCACGCTGCCCCTATTAAAGAGGAGCAGGATTTGGTCTCGCAAGACTTTGCTGAAATACATCTGTTCAATTAGGTAATATTTTGCAAGTTTGGAGGTTGGAAAATAATTATTCTGCATACAAAGTAGAAATGACCAAAACTTGCCTCATTAATGTTGATTCACTGTAGCCAGCACACAGTGAGTAGAGACTGGAACCCCCTGATAAATGGCACTCCCTTCATGCCAACATAGTCTGCATCCATAATGGCTGAACAAGGCTTATTTTATGGGAGCAGTGGTGTGGAGAGGAGGCAGGACCACGGGCACACAACCTGTACATGGACCAACGGCTGTGCAACCCCAGAGGCTGGAGCTTGGGGCATCCCTGAGGGAATGGCACTTCCTACTCACTGCCCCTAAGCCCTTCCTGGAATTTGCTGTGGGAATCAGACAATAATGGCAAACTAAAGGAAGGGGAAAACTTGGGATTAAAACTGGGAATTGTCTTCAGTGAGGTCTTGGCTGCCCTTTTATTGCCACTGGTCTCAGATAGAGCTTTTCCCTAGATCAGGTGTCTCCCATCACACTGTGAGTCTGGCCTCTGTTTCAGGGATGGCACATGATCCACAGCACCTTTCAGCAGCAGACACAGGGCACACAGGGGAGGACACAACCCCACCCCACACATGCTTCTCCCAAATGGACAAAGCAGCGTGTCCTGGGTACACACCTGCAATGACAGGGAGAACCAACATCATGGAATCTGAATCCTGAGGAGAATAGGGTTTGCTCTCATCAACTGACTTAGATGCATATGTCAGGACAGCCCAGAATGGGACACCTCTGACAGAGGTATTAAACTTGTGCTGGACAAATTCCTTCATGGAGCTACTGACTCGTGTACAACAGCTGAGACGGCTAAGCCTGTTGTTTCTGCTCTCCACCAGGTCCCGTGGACTCACAAACATCAGTGGACCAGCTGAGTAAATTATTGTCCTTGTATACCACACAGGGGTGTGACACGCAGAGGGAACCAAAACACTGCCCAACACCTCTAGGATTCATTGTTGTGCCAAACTGATTTTTTTTCTACATTCTTAAATACTTGGGAGAAAATCCTCTTGCTGCTTTGGCACATGAGGCTTGGTCAAGTTTTAGAGGGGCTGTATCTCAATCCTTTATAACTGGCATAGGCAATCCAAGTCAGTGAGGGGTTGACTCATTTCAATTAGAGCCATGATACATCATCTGACTTATCCTAAGGCAGGCACCTAAAATGGGTGGGGAAATTACATCAGCAGTGGCCATTTCTTTTCTGTGACTAAAAATGGGATCTGAGGATGGGTCAATCAAATGTAGGGGGAATGTTTGCATTTAGATGTGTGAAGGAAAATGAAGTTAGTCCCACCTAGTGATGGATGTGGCTTGCATATAGTTGCACAAGGATGCAGGGAAAGGAGACTCTTGTATTGCATGTATACATCACAGAAAATTATGGAGATTGTGTCAAGAAAGCAGAGGAAGAAGCAGGAAAGAAAAAAGGAGCAAAGCCCATGCCCTAGGTGACCCAATGAGCCAATGGATCATTTTTGGAGCCCTTTGCCATTCAAATCATTGCATCTGAAATTCAGTCTTAATAACAACCAAGGCACCTTTATGACCCTTAATCAGTGGTTGCTCCTTTATTCTATGAAATAGTGTCACCTTCTGCTGCAACACAGAAGGAAACGTTTCTATTGCAAACTGTTTTACTGGGTACCATTTTCCTCCCTTCTTTCTCCTGAATTTAATTCAGAAGATACATCCTGAATAAAGACCTGGACAAGCCTTGAGGACAACTGAAATTAACAGTGAACTGTATTCTCCTCTCAATTCCAAAGTTCATCATACTCAGAAAAAGCAAAACTGGAGGGTCATTTTTAACCAGGGACTGAGTGTGATCTGAAAGACTGGATCCTTCGCAAACCCAAGGGTCAGTAAATGCCAGTCCACTCTAACAAAGAAATATTAGTAGTAAAATAAATCTTCCCTGAGAAAATGTTCCCTATCCAAGGAAAGAACCACTCATTTTCAGTCTAGTGCTATGGGTCGGGCTTTTTTTTTTTTTTGGGGGGGGGGGAGGGGGCTGGGTGGGAGCATTTTTTTTTTTTTTAGTTTTTTGGTTATATGTAATGGCAAAGAAGAGTAAAAATAGGAAGAGTTTGGTGACTGCACTTATAGTGAGAAGTTTCTGATCAGCTCTCTGTCTGATGATCTCTTCAGATGGATATGCCCTTTTGGAAAAAAATACTTTTTCACTTACTCCAAGGAATGAATCAGAACAGAAACTCCACTTTAAATCAAGTTCTTTCTAAGTTCCTTACTCTGGAGAGAAGGAAACTAAATTCTTTGTGTAGGCAGTGATTTATATACACAGAGACATCCAAAGCAACAAACAATAACCTGAGCATCTCTAGTTTTCAGGCTCCACACATCACAGTCATGTGTTCAAAGATATCCATAAAAAAGAACAATTTTCCATCTCAGAAAAGAGCTCTGTTTCTGACCTGTTAGGAGTCACGTGGTGCTGGCAGGCCAGCAAGGCCCTTTTCATCTCAAACATCCACGTTTCCGTCTCTTTGCACATGTAATTTTGCACCTCATTGCTCCTAATTGAGTGGTTTTGAAAACCCACCCTGTAGAGCTATAATTCTCTGCCATGACCACAGTGTCAGAGAAAATAAGTTCTCAGACACTTCTGTCTATAAATAATTCTGCTGCTGTGAGGTTATCCACGGGGAGTGTTGACAACTATCTCATTACTAGCCTATTTCTCCCTTTTCAATCAAATTGCTTGTTTCTTTCCCCAGGCTCTTCCCAAAAGCAAAGGTGCAGGATTGCAGGGCTTCCTAAACACCATTTTCAGCGTCTCTTTCCTCCCACAATGGACACCACAGCTGTCTCGGGAGCTACCATCTCCAGGATGGGACTCAGGAATGAGGCTGATATTAACCTGAAATCTTTCACTGCAGTTTTCTGAAGTGAAAGGATATCAGGTTTAGGTCTAGTCACAAAGCCAAACTCCAGCTTGGGTAATTATATCCTGCTAACCCAAAGTCCCTCTTACAGTTTCAGCAGGACATGAGTCTCCTTGCTAATACTCTGCTGTGGTTTATCTCAGAGACAGATGCATTTTGGTAGGGAAGGTGATTTCTGTAGATCTGGCCATCAAAACCAGTTGTGAGTTTTGGAGCAAACACCATAATGCCTGTTTTTCTCAGGTGAGCATCATTCTGAGGTTTCCAGCAAGGAAGAGTTGGAGCAACAAATAATTCAGGTATTCATAGTAGCTACTGAAGAGAAGCTGAAAGTGGGTAGATTTGGATTGGATATTAGGAAGAAATTCTTTACTGTGAGGGTAGTGAGGCACTGGCACAGGTTGTCCAGAGAAGTTTGCGGATGCTCCATCCCTGGGAGTGCTCAAGGTCAGGTTGGATGGGACCCTGAGGTCTAGTTGGCAGGATGGTGTCCCTGCCCATGGCAGGGGGTTGAAAATAGACAATATTTAAGGTCCCTTCCAGACCAAACCACTCGATGAATCTATGATTCTAAGCTTCAAGGTCACAATTATTACTGTCCAACTGAAGCAGTACGCCCCTGGCACTGCAGGCAAACCTTCACCTCTTGCTGTCACTTCCTCAAAAGCCATCACCATGAAGCAAATAGTAGTGCAGCACAGATTTAAAGGTTCTACACTGCTTTTGTGCCAAGTTATCAAGTACTTGCGTGCTCTGGTTTCTACCACCTTTATATTTAGTCCATAATTAAACAAGCAAGGGACATAAATAGCTGACAGCTTAAAAGCACCATCTTACACTTTTCCTTGCTTTGTAAACACAGACCTTACTTCTCACATAAACTACAGAGCACAGCTATAACTCACTCTCCCCAGGACTGCTGGTTTTTGCCTGAGTCCAGGGTATATTGTAATCAGCTGAAATGCTTCCATGTTTTTGCCTTGAAATTAATCTTTTTGAGTCAAAGAAAGTGGCTTTGCCCATCCTGAGGATTGTTGGGTACGTCTCTGAACTGGAACAGAGTCTCATCAAAGCACTGTGCTCAGGTCAAGGCAGTACAAGAATTTTTATTCCAATATGATGTGAGCCACAGTTTTTTATGAGTAAGTTAAAGGAATGAACTAATTGACCTTCCCCAGAACAGATCAGCTCTGATGAAAGAAGTTAATATGTTTGTCTCAGTTTGGATATCCCCCCTGCCAAGGAAAAATTCTCCTCATACAAAAGGCCCTGGAGGATGGAGGGATGGGCAGATTGAGCTGAAAGATATCAAAGTGAACTTTGAAACTTTGTCTTGGCATTTGACTCTACAGAAGGTTCAAGGTGCAGTGCCTAGAGTGGGAAATCCCTGACTAACTAGGTGCTTGTGCCAAGGTGCCCCTGCCCTGGGATATAGGGCAGAAAAGCTAAATTTAGGGTCTTTGAGCACCATCTGCTGGCACATGCCCCAAGAAGAGCTGGGGCAGGATCGGAGATTAACCGTGGCCAGGTCTGCGAGCAGAAAAAGACTGCTGAAGGAACCCCAACGTCTCCTTTGGGCCTCCATGGGGGAATGGAACAAGGGATTCCAAGATTTAGATATCTAAATTAGGTGTCTTTATGTGCTGCGTTTGCCTTTAGGTGCTTCATAGCATCTCATTCTCCATAGGGCATTCTCAGTCATTACCTCAACCATCATTTTGCTCCTTTGTTGCCTTTCCATGCATCTTTCACCTGTATCCTATTTTTAAAATCACAACCCCAGAGGCCATAGTGGCCTTGAAGAGCAGCTTGGCTCCTAAGTCCTGAAATAGTCTCCTTTGGGGCAGATCAGACAGGAGAGAATTGTATAGGGGATTCTTGGCTGCTGGATCCCATCTTGTCCCCAGTTGTGGATCTCACCTGCTCTACCACACCTCCAGGACAGAGGTCCAGCAACACCTTACAGCTGAGCTGTACAATCAAAATTTGGTTCTCTGTAAAATCACAGAATCATAGACCCATGGAATATCCTGAGTTGAAAGGAAACCACAGGAATCATCAAGTCCAACTCTTGGCCCTATACAGGACAGCCCCAAGATCACCGCACATGCCTGAGGGCGTTAACCAAGTGTTTCTCAAACTCTGTCAGGCTTGGTGCGGTGACCACTTCCCTGGGGAGCTGTTCCAGTGCCCAAACACCCTCTGGGTGAAGAACCTTTTCCTAATATCCAACCTAAGCTTCCCCTGACACAGCTTGATGCCATTCCTTCTGGTCCCATCATTGGTCACCAGAGAGAAGAGGTCTGTGGAACCAGAAAGAATATCTTTGTCCACAGGGACCAGTACCATCTTTTCTTTCATAAATCCTTTCCTTGCACCTATAATTTAAAAGGTGTACACAATCTTGGAGCATTTCTCATATTCATGCAGAAAATAAGTGTTTTGCTGGAAGGAGGTAAACTATCTGCATATAATAGCAGAGCAGAAGTGACTGAGATGACAGTCAGAGATATGTAAGTGGCATATTGATTTTTATGTGCTGCAAATAGAAAAAGGCAGTTGTCTCTGGATATGCTTGGATTGTCAAAGTGCAGCATTTGGCACTGGAAGTGTTGCTGCCACAAAGCAGAGGATGGGACCATAGTCTCTCAGACTGACACAAAGAAGGCTGAAGGAGTTAAATGCCTGCAATCCCATGGAAAGCTGGCTGTGAGGCATTCCTCAAATGAGAGTCACCAAATCATCCTCTATTGAGCCTTTCACTGTTTTCAGTAATCTCTGTGGTACCATGAATCTAACACTGTGTTAAGGTTAGGAAGTGGTGCTAGAACTGGGTGAGTCCCAGCTCTTGGGATTGTTCAATACAGGGGATTCTTAGTCTAAAGTTTTAAGCACATTGCTAACTGTCTTAGCTTGGAAAAAGAATTAAGAAATTCAAGAACCTGAAATATCTCTTTCGGGGAAAAGAAAAAGGAGGAAAAGTCTCAAATACTTTATTGGCCCTAAACCAGAAAGGGATAATGAACAGTAGAAGAAATGCAGGGTGGAAACCACAGCCTAATCAGAGAATCACAAAATCACCAAAGTGGCTGAGGTTGGAAGAGATGTTTGGAGTCCAGCCTTGCTGCTGAAGCACCCAAGAAAAGAAAGCTCTAGAGATGCAGAAGACATCTCAGGATGTCAAAGATGCCCTGAGATGCAGAAGATGCCAGGATTCAAAACCTGATATCTGAGACGAACCAGCCCTACTCTAACATATACATGCTACAGGATACTCCTGCAATATGGATGAGACACTAGGAGTTCCATTGAAACAAAACCCCCATACAATAGGAACCAATTGTCCCAGGTACCAAGCAATAGAATGAGTAAATGGTCTCAATTTGTGCCAGCAGAGGTTTAGATTTGATATCAGGAATAATTTCTTCAGTGAAACGATTGTCAAGCATTAGAACAGGCTGCCCTGGGATGTGGTGGAGTTAACATCCCTGGAGGGGTTTAAAAGATGTGTGGATGTGGCACTTGGACACATTGTTTAGTGCTGGCTTAACAGTTGGACTCAATGATCTTAGAGATATTTGCCAACCTTAATGATTCTATGGAAATAAGGATTCTCTGTGGCAGCTCCTTGTTAGCAACAGCATGTGCAGCAAAAGGAGGAAATTGCAGGGCATTGTTCTTAGTTTTAGACATCCATGTGGCACAGAACAGAAGCTTGTCCAAACTACATTTTCAAGAACTTTATGTAGGAGCTAGCGCCCCTGCAAAGAAGCACAAAGACACGGATGAGCAGATGGAAGTGGCAGTGCTGGATTAGCAGCTGGAGTTGATGACCTTAAAGGTCTTTCACAACCTAAATGTTTCTATGATTCTATGATTTGAGACCTCTTTTCAGACAGCAAGCACAGCCTAGAAACTGCTTCAGCCTTGGAGCCAGACGTGTTGAGCACCACTCAGTGCTGCTAAAATGACTGCAATCATAAGACAGGTATGAAATAGAAGAGGGCCAGGTTGGGGTGTGATGAACAATGGTACCACTTTGGTTTGTGCAGCGCTGCCTCACCTTTGAAAAAGAAGTAGGTCTCTTCATTTGGGGCTATGAGCAACCTGGTCTAATGGAAGGTGCTCCTGTCCATGGCTATAGGGTTGGAATATGATCTTTAAGGTCAATTCCAATTCAATCCATTCTGCCAGTCTATGATTAAGGAGCACATTATCTTTTTGAAGGGGCCATTGCAAACTGCAAGATAATCTATTTTCTTATGTTCCCAGAACTCCTAGAGAATAAATCTTGCATCCCAGATTGCTGAAACAGGAGGTTTCCTGCCTTCTGGCAGCTATGTCGTTCCTCCCCCCCTCTCATGACCAGTCTGTCTGGGATAATAAGTCAGTCCCACTAAGAAAATCCCCAGACTCTGCTTCCTTGAGTCCTACTTGGTCAGGTAGATGAGTTCTAAGTCTTAACCTCCACCTGCTCAGTTGAGGGCAAATCCTACTGTCCATGAGCTGAGGCAAAAATTAAAACCAGGTTTTACACCACAGTTTCATCTTTCCACTGCCTCCCTGTACCCAAGGAGCAAGTACTCTGCACTTTCAAATCAGAAGGTATGTCAGGCTTGTGGAACCAAGCCCAAACTTTCCTGAGAAAAAACACCAGAGTCAAAGGCATGTTTTGAAAATAAATAGCAAAGCTGGCAGGCAAGGGTGATGGAAGACGGAACCAGCATTGTTAGAAGCTGGTAGGAGCAAACTAAAAGGGGTTCTGCATGGCAGTTTCACACAGGACTCAGCTTCCTGCCAAAAATATCTGGGGAATATTGCTCAATGACCAAAAGAATGAGCATTGAGTCTTGTGAAGAAATTAGAAGTGTCTGTCCTGGCCACTCCAATAACATGAGGAATAATAATAGAGTGGGAGAAATAAGTGTGGAGTGAGGGTTAAAAAAAATACAAGGAGAAACTGGGCAAGAGAAAAGCACATCAGAGTTATAAAAAGAGACAGAGAAGGGAATTTTATTCATGAGCTTTCCAAACACATTTGCCATTATTGCAAGCATGAGAATATTATTCTGCTGCTGTCAGGGGGCATGTGATGGGGCTCCAGCCGTCAGAAAATCACTGCCAGCTGTCAGAGGGCCAAGCCATTAAGGGCCATGGGCCAACACCAATCACACTGTCAAGAAATACACTTGCCTGTCAAGGGATTAGCAGTCTGGCCTCCAAAACCTTCAGAGAGCATTGCCTTCAAAACTGGAGACGGTCATGTGAATAGCACAGTCCCTGACAATAGAAGCAGTGGGTAGAAATGCTCCTTTTAAGTACAGGAGTAAGAAGTACAAGGAGGAAGGTGCTCAGCTGTTTCTGGTTGGCTCTGGTACATAAGGAGCTCTGGATAGTTGAGAGCATCTTTGATTTGACAGCATTAAAAAAAAAAAAACCAAAAAAACAAAAAAAAAAACCCAATTAAATTCTTCCAGAAGCACTGCTTAGCCTTTGACCAAAAGGGCTGATGCACAGCAGTGACCTCTGAGTGTTCTGCAGCTTTCTTTGGGAAGACTGGCATGAGAGACCGCAAATCTGTGCTGGAGTCTCACTTAATTTTATTCCTCTTTCATTCAAGCATCAGCATTACTCTAACCTATGACAGTTGCACCTCTTTGTGAGCAGGGCACCTGGTTCCGATAGCAAAACTGATGCAGAAAAATTCAGTCGCCAACTTTGTTCAGCCACAGTCCCAGAGAAAAGCCAGTCCTAGAAAGAGCAGGGCTTATTCTGTGGGTGCTTTTCTTACTTTACAGGTGATGAGACCAGACTTGGCTTTTGAAGTCTAAAAACTTCAAAACCTGCAAAAAAGTCACTGTATCCATTTCTCTGAGACAGTCACACTCAAGGTTCTACCAAAAAGCTACAAAGCTATATTAATATACATCACAGAAATCACACAGTGTTTATGCAGGGTGTCCTACAGTTTGTGTTAAGCATATTGGGTCAAGTTTAAACCATACATAAGCATTGCCTAACATTTAGGTCACACCTACTGTGACATTTGAACTTAACCACTGAGTGATTCAGACTGTCCACAGCTGCCATGCTCAGCAGTCAGTGCAAGGAGAAGTTGCCCAAGACAGGAATTCAGTATTATACATAGTGACTTACCATTGTGGTCATAATACTTTAACATAGGCAGAATTCAGTATAGAATTTATGCCCATGATATAATTTCATATACTATAATCAGGGAATTCATACCGCAATGAAATAATTATGTCACGCTTCTGGATGAAACTTTCCAGAAAAGTGTGTCATGATGGACCCACTCTCACCTGAAGTTTTGATGTGACACACCTATGAATTTCGCTGTGTCATAGAATCAAAAAATCATTTAGGTTGGAAAAGACTTCCAAGATCCTCGAGTCCAACCTTTGACCAAACTTCACCATATCCACTAAACCACAGCACTATGTGCCATATCTTGTGTTTTCTTGAACACTTCCACAGATGGCGACTCAACCACATTACCTGGGCAGCCCATTCCAATGCTTGACCACCCTTTCAGTGAAGAAATTCTTCCTGATGTCCAAAATGAACCTTCTCTGGCACAGCTTAAGGCTATGCCCTCTTGTCCTGTCACTAGTTGCCTAGGAGAAGGGGCTGTCCCCCACCTGGCTACAACCTCTTTCAGGTAGTTGTAGAGAGGATAAGGCCTTCCCTGAACCTCCTTTTCTCCACACTCCCAGATCCCTTAGCCACGCCTCACATGACTCACTCTCAAGACCAAATGTTCGTTGCCCTTCCCTGGACACATTCCAGCATCTCAGTGTCTTGTCCTGAGGGCTTCAGGACTGAACACAGGATCTGAGGTGCACACAAATTCATGGGGACAATCACTGCACGCATCCTGCCACTGGTCTTCTTGGCCACCCAGGCACATGCTGGCTCATGTTAAGCCAGCTGGTTGTCAAACAGCAGCTGCAAGTCCTTTTTCACTGGGCAGTTTTTCAGCCCCTCAGCCCCAGCCCGTAGCCCTGCCGGGGTTGTTGTGATCCAAGGGAGGACTCAGCACTCGGCCTGGACCCATGGATCCAGCTGGTCAAGATCCCTCTTCAGAACCCTCCTGCCTTTCATCAGATCAACACTCCCACTCAGGTTGGTTTCATCTCTGAATTTACTGAAGATGTACGTCCTTGATCCCCTCATCCAGAACATCAATAAAGGTATTAAACAGGACTCTCCCCAGCCCTTTCTCCTGAGTTACTGGGGGTCTCTTCAGCTCCCCATCCCTATCTACCAGGTCAGGGGGCTTGTTGTCCTAAAGATAATTTGCCTTACTGTTAAAGACTGAGGTGAGACCTCAGTCTTATCCTCATTCTTGGTGACAATGTCCCTCCCTGCCTCTAATAAAGAATGGACATTTTCCTTGGCGCTCCTTTTGTTGTGAATGCTTTTATAAAAACACTTTTTATTATCTTTCACAGCAGTGGCCAGATTGAATTCTAGCTGAGCTTTTGCTTTTCTAATTTTGTTTCTACATGACCTAATGGCATTCTGGTGATCTTCCTAAGTACCCTGCCCCTTCTTCCAAAGGTCATAAACTCTCTTTTTTCCCCAGAGTTCCAGTGAAAGCTTCCTGTTCAGTCAGGCTTGTCTTCTTCCCCAGTTTAGATTAGATATCAGAAAAAATTTCTTCACCAAAACCATTGTCAAGCTTTGGAACATACTACCCTGTTCCATCACAGGGAAGTGATGGAATAACCATCCCTGGAAGGATTTAAAAGACATATAGATGTGGCACTTAGTGACACAGTTTATTGGTGGGCTTGGAAGTACTGAGTTAGTGGTTGGGCTTGGGGATCTTAACAGGTATCTTTTCTTTCCTAAATCATTCTCTAATAGTATGATTCACTTCTGTGACATCAGCTTCACTTCTTGACAGCTGATGCCACAATAAAGTAGAGTCCTTGGTAGAAAAGCTCCAGAAAAAGTCCTTCTTTCCCTTTCTAGTAATGAGCTGTCCTACTGAGGCAGCTCATCAACAATTTACTGTGGAAAAGGAGGGACACAAGTCACCCCAGAAGAAAGTGGGAAGGGCAAACATAATATTGTATTTCTTTGTGTTCCTTTTATCCTCCTTTAGTTCATAGGAGCAGCCTCTTTTATTAACGACTTGGTAAAGAAAAGGGTTTGGCTGAGGTGTAAGTTGATTAGCTCACTGGTAATTAACTGATACCCAGAAAAGTAACAAAGCACTTTGTCAAGTAAATAATGACTTGATCTTTCCTTTCCTCCTCCTTCCTGCACTAAATGAAAGAAATATAACATTGCATGAGCAGAATGCACTTCATTTCCAGGCTAAATAGAAAAATTTGCATATGCTAGGGGTAAATATGTCATTTTCCTAGACATCAAGGGAAAGAATAGCAGCTGTCTTCCCCACTGCTGGTGGAGTACAACTGAAGATATTCAAATTTTTAATTTTTTTTTAACATCTGACATTTTAATTTATGTGCATCTGCTTACCATTGAGACTTCGTTTGCTCCTAGTGGTTTTCTCCTTTTGTTCTAGGGATTTTTTTTGAGAGTAGCAATATAAGGAAATTGCTTTTGCTGTCCATGAGACCAAGTGACAAGCAGTACACAATTGGGTAGACAGGGTCTATAGAGTATGATAAATCACCTTCCATGTTCAGGCACTAACTAATTCATTATACAAAATAGAGGTGATGAATGGTTTATGGGTGCTTTCTTCCTTAAACTGAAAGTTATAAGAAAAGTGGAAACACTGGCAACAGCTAATTATTCCAAATCCATTCCTACGCTGTTTTCAGATTTAAAAAGTTTCAGCCCTTCTCCCTCACACATTAGCCTGTCTTCCAGTCAGTTTCTTGCTTCTTGACAATATTTTTCCTTCAAAATTTGCCTTAAGTAACCCTTATATCATTGGGACGTCCATTCCTGCAGTAGGTGGTCACTGAGCTGTCCTTGACCAATCTCCAATTGATCACAGGACAGCTGGGCAGGGACAGAGGCATGTGGTGATAGGACAATGGGAGATGGTTTCAAACTGGAAGAGGGTAGGCTTAAATGCATAGTAAGAAAAAATTCTTTAATGTGAGAGTGGTAAGGCACTGAAACAGGTTCCCCAGAGAAGCTGTAGATGCCCCATCCCTGGAAGTGTTCAAAGCCAGTATGGAGGAGGCTTTGAGAAACCTAGTCTAGTAGAAGGTGACCCTGTCTCCCATGGCAGGGATGTTGGAACAATATGGTAACTTTAAGGTCCTTCCAACCATAACCATTCTATGATTCTGTGATTGTACACTCAATTTGACTGGGAGGACAGATACATACCAGGAGTTCACACTTGAAATCAGTGATGCCAGAAACTTTAGCAGTATGAAAGTAGATGGGAGAAGGCTTGAAGAAAGCTTGAAGAGCTTTGGCAGGACAAGTTAGCAAACTGAGGATGACAACCCAAAGCTTGTTGCTGATGGCCACCTGCCTGCACAAGGTAGGCACTATCACCAGGAAATTCCTGCTTAATCCACCCAATGGCTTTGAACACTGTCAAGTCACATGAAACATGAACATTCCAAAATATTTCCTTGAAATATTTTGAAAACATGTTTGTTGGAAAAAAACTCTCTTACCTCTGTTGCCACAGCAATATCATGATAGTATGTATAGATTCCTACCTTAACTGCAAGCTGCTGGTGCCCTCCCTTCTCTTCCCCAAAAGGAGCTGAGCTGATTGCAGGAGAGAACTAGTGATATGTTCTCCTCCACACTCCTTCTTGTCTCCATTCATGGCAAGGGAGCTAGGATAAGAATAAAAGAGAGGAGTGCTGCTCCTGTTCTCAACATCCAAAAAGGGCTACTGTCATTTTGTATCCCAAACGGACTCAATGCTGCCTGTTCAAGCACTGTAGAGAGCCCATGTTTCATGGCTCTTGTCCTCCAGGGTATCTCTCCTCCCAGACTTCAAACAGGGAATTTTTAATTTGTTCTAGGGACAGCTGACTCCAATGAATGGTATAATATACAGAAGCAATGGGCTGTCCAGGGAAGTGGTGGAATCACCATCTCTGGAAATGGTCAGAAAACCTGTGGATGTGGCTCTAGGAGACATGGCTTAGTGGTAAGCATGGTAGTGGTAGATTAACAGTTGAATTCAGCGATCTTAGAAGTTTTTTCTAACCTTAATCATTCCATGATTCCGTGATTCTAAGTGAGATTGCTTCCCTTAAATGCCTCAGTTCCAGCCAGCTGAGGTCAAAGCAAATCCAAGAGCCAATTAGGTATGCAGGTTACATGGATTCTGTGAGTACAGAAAACCTAACAGGAGCTGTATTGATCTCAAACAAAAGCAGTTCTTTTTCAGAAGAGAGTAAGGACCTGAGATTCATTACCTCACCTAACCTCATCCAGCCAAAAAAGCCAGACATGTAACCTTAGTTCAGTTCATAAAATCATAGACATTTAGTGCTCTTGGAGACAAAGCACCTGAATACCATACAGGATACGACACTGGATGTAGAAAAGTTCCAGTGATCCCAGGTCTAATGATACAAGATGCCAGCATTTACAAAAGTGAGCTGAGCCTGTAAAGCAGGATTCAAACTGAAAAAAACACACTTAAATATTGTTACAAACTTTGTGTGAGTCTCTTCATTTTGAGATCTGTGTATATAAATCAGCAGGCAGAAAAAGGCAGCTTGCTATGCTTTTTCCTACAGAGAAGGCTGTTTACAAGTGTAAATAATGAACTGTTATGGCATTTGCTTTTGCTATTTTAAAGCACTAGAAGAATTCCAAAGCACAAAGGCAAACCAATTCCCAGACCCTTTTGAGAATCAATGAGATTGAGGCACATGCCATTTGTGCCCTTGACAGATTTTCATTTGATGTTTCGGTGTAAACCAGTGTACCATAGACATTTTACAGCTGGTAAGGGCTCTGATTCACATACAAGGGTGAATTAAGCTCTGATAAGTGGAGAAGAGCTCTCCTTCCACAATTCTCCCTATGTCAACTGCTCCTCCCTTGGGAATCGATAGCAGGTTTCTCTCCTCCCTTACCAATTTCAACCCTGAAAATTAGTGCAAAGTGACATGAATTTTACTTCATACTAGTACAATGGGTTGAAAGCTGCAGGTGCTTGGAGACACCTACGCAGCCTGTGTGCTTGCAGAGCAGTGACCACCAGGTGCAGAAAAGCTTGAGCTTAATCCACTGCTACAAGAAAGCAAACATCCCCATTTTGGTAAAATAGGGTCTGCTGTGCATGGTATCATCTGCCTCGGGTTTTGGGTTTGGGATACCTCTTGATAGACCTCAGTAGAAAAGGCGGGGAGAGGAGAAAATACCTCCCTAAAATCTGCTTTGAGGATCAGTTCTAGGACTCAACCATCCTCTGTGTGAGGGACTGTTCTGTTGCTAGCAAGTCACTCCTCCTTCCCTAAATATCTGCACTCAGGAGCCCCTGTTTCCATTAATCCTTTATAACACTCTTGAGATGGCTGTATTAATATCTGAGCCCATCAGTGCTGGGTGCTCACAGCATCCACAGAAATGCAATCTGTGATCCTGTCATTCACCACCACAATCAGTTGCCAAAATGCAACAATAGTCTTGAGAATATGACTAAGAACAGCCATATTACACTGGGGACATTATGAATATTTATATGGCTCTAGGAAATTAGTCCCCTTGACGATAATTTACAAATGCCTGACTCCATTTAACTCCAGCACAGGCATTTCTGCTTTACCTAGCAATGAGCAGGCAATCAGATCTGTTAAAGTCCATTAGAGTTTCTTGGATCAGACCCTTCTTCATGTCAGGAAACAACTTCTCTTTTTCACTCATTCAGGTGCCAGTAACTTACCATGATATTACTCCAGGTGTAATTATCATCATCTAGGCACCAGTGCTCATAAAGAGCCCTCAAACTTCAGGGCACATTACGAAGAGTCTGATTCAACCTCTTATAATCCTATTTATAGCACGTTACTCATGATATTTGCATATAAATCAATGGGATAAATTACATGTTACACAGGATTGGGCTTGCAGAATCTAGAGGTGTTGATGCCCTTTTCCTGTAACCAATATAGATTAGGCAATTCAGAAAGCTGCCAGTAATGCAGTATTTAGAAACCAACTTTATCATGGAAAAAAAGACTTTAGAGCTGAGAGTCGTGACTCAGGATTCCACACCTAAGATGATGTAAATGCTATGACCTAATTAAAAAAAAGGCCTTAGAAGAGGGACGAGTTCATAAGATGCTTAGAGGGCTGGAGCACCTCTTCTGTGGACACAGGCTGAGAGAGTTGGGATTGTTCAGCTTGGTGAAGGCTCCAGGGAGACTTTATTGCTCCTTCCAGTACCTAGAGGGGCTCCAAGAGAGCTGGAGAGGCACATTTGACAAGGGCATGGAGTCTTAGGACAAAGCGAAATGGTTTTGAACTGACAGAAGGCAGACTCAGATTAGATACTAGGAAGAAATTCTTCTATGTGAGGGTGGTGAGGCACTGGTACAGGTTGTCCAATTAAACTGTGGATGTCCATCCCTGGAATTGTTCGAGGCTTTGAGCAACTTGGTCTTTTAGAAGGTGTCCCTGCATATGGTGGGGGTGGGGGGTTGGAACTAGAGGATATTTAAGATCCCTTCCAGCCCAAACCATTCTGGGATAATGATCTGTGAAATTTGAGCAGGCAGTATGTAGGACAAAATTCAGTTTTATTTTTGTGGCTAATATCTTTATTTTAACATCATGAGAACCAAGCAGTGAAAACATCTTCAACATTTTATATCAATTTTATTTTCCCCTTTGCACACATACACCGATGAGAGGGAATAAGTACAATCTTCCCCAACACGTCTCCATAATGAGTTCTAAACAATCTGCTTATTAGGTCTCATTTTATGCAGAAATAAAACAACCAGTAGCACAAGCCATGGTAGGGCGTTTGCACAGAGCAGAGAGAGATAAAAGAGTTCCTCAGGTGTCATTCCCTGAATTTACCTGATCTCAAGGAGCTGAACACGTGCCATTCTTGAGCAGCAGTCCTTTCCCATTGCCAAGCAAAATACTATTGCATCCACACACTAAAGTGACAGGACATATCCCTCTAGTGGTGTAAACCGACATGATTCAATTACCCGCTGATCAGTTAAGACAGAAGGTTTCAGGGCAACATTAAACTGTATGGAAAGAGGATCCTTTGCCACAGGCAACCTGAGGCCACAGGAAACTACTCCATCAGCATATCAAGCACATTTTTAGTAATACTGAAAAAAAGCATTTCAGTAGCTCTGTTTGGTTCTTGCTATTTCAGAAACAAGACATTCCCTCCATAGGTTGTACAGATCAGACAAAGAAAACCTAATGCCTGGACAGGAGTAGGTTTGGTCTTTTAATCAGACAGACCACATTTAGATGCAAAGAACTTCAGGCTGTCACATTATATCCAGCACAGTAATGGACAGAACAAGGCATAGCTCAAGGTTACAGAGGAAAAGTTCTGATTCTAATATGTATTCTTGTAACAGCTGAAGCAGCCAAAGTTGGTTTTGTGGAAGTCAAGTTTACTTCTACAAAATATTTTCATGGGAAAAAAAGCATCTATTATAATAGTTTGGGGTTGCCTCTTCAATACGATCCTTCTGAGAGCAGTGACTGAAAGGTTTGTCAGAGTTCAAAAGCAGAGAACCAAGCCACAGAACCAGTCAGAAGTAAATGCATTTTCCAATGGAGAATACTCCAGAAAAGTGCCAAATAAATAAAACTTCCCTAGTAATTGAAATCAAGGCCTAGCTATGAATTTTCCTTGTGTTTCTGAGGAAATCAGAATGGATGACAACCCACATTATTGATATGTACCACATAAACCCCTTCATTAATTTATCTTGCCCAGTTTTAAAGCTAGTTTCATGTCTGACTTCTTTTTCTAGTGTGGTGGCAAATCTTCTCATGGCCAGCATGCATGTGATCAGAAAAGAAACAAACCCAAAAATTTTTAATTATTTATTTAAAGCCAACTGTAATTCAGTGTTATAAAAATTGCCTACATTTTCCCACATTTTTGCCATTATTGCTCCTCGTGAGTAAATATTTATTTTTTAATATTTAACTATTAGTTAATATTTAAAATATTTCATAAATCTCTCCTTAGTTTCTGAGCAACTGCAATTTCAAATTTTTTATTGTTTTTCTGTCAAGAACTTTTAACTGAACCTTCAAAAGTCTGAAAAACTAAAGTGCATCAAACAGGTCAGAATCTTCCTCATTTTTTACAGCCAGTTTTATGCATCTTGATCAGTCTCATACTCTTCCAGACCCCAATCTTGAAAGTCTAACTCTGTGGAAGTAATGTAGGTCTGAAAAATATAGGAAGACAGGTCTGCATATAAAAATTCCAGAGGGATTTTGATGATGTTTTGACAATATAGGTGTATTGTCACTGCCATCACTAAAATAAATTTCATTTTAGTGCTTTATAGCATGAGAAAAGTAGTGATATATGTTAACTACATCTCTTGATGCTGGAAGCAATTATACACAAACTGAACTTCAGAAGGCAAGATGGTCTTCAAGACAGAGTATGTATTCTGCCATGTATTTACAGTAGGAAAGGTCTGTGTTTAGACTGGTATTTCTTAGCCTACAGAAGGAAAGGTGAGAAGAAATAAGATGTGGAAAAAGAAGTCTGTGTGTTTACACACTGGTATAATAAATTCTGCTGGCCAGCAGGGTGTAAGCACTGTGTATAGCCCCCAAGGTCTGCCCAAAGCTTCTCTTCAAGTTTTGCATCACCTTCTGAAACAGAAAACACACACAGCATTATCAGACCTTTACTGGTACACTTTATTCTTTCCCCTTATGTCTCAAGTCTTTCCATTTTTAGATTGTACTTGCCTCTGGATACCAACTCCGCTTGAGAAGCAGTTTGCATATTATGGGTGTAAGTATAGTACGCGTAGTAAGCGCTGAGGAAACTAAATAAGGCATCAGAGGAGAGGAAAACCCCCATTTAGTAGGCAGTGCTATAAAAATACTCCTTCCTTCTCCCAGCCCACGAGTATGAGGAACACTTGCCTCTTCATTGCTTTCAGGAAGAAATTCTTCAATGTAAAAGTGGTGAGACACTGGCACAGGTTGCCCGGTGGATCTTTGGGCGCCCCATCCCTGGAAGTGTTCAGGGCCAGGCTGGATGGGGCTTTGAGCAGCCTGATCTAGTGGAAGGTGACTCTGCCCATGGCAGGGGATTGGAACTGGATGGTTCTTAAGGTTCCCTCCAACCCAAATCATTCTACGATGCTGTGAAGCTGTGTCTCAACATCATGAAGGCAGCACGCTGCCCCGCTCGCCTTACAAACCCTCCACGAAATCTATAACGAAACCCGGAGTGGAAAGCTGAGGGAGGAAACCTCTTCACTGCCCCCGGCTTGAAAAGCGGGTGAGGAGAGTGCCGTGATGCTGCACGTCCCGCCTCATCCTCACAGGGGCATCGCGCGGGCTCCCTGAGAGCCAAACACGCCCCGCACCGGTGTTTCCCCACACACTCTCCCCACATCCACGTTTTCCTCCACAATGTGTTTCCCCGCCCCGGTCTGCCCCGTCCGACAGGCCTCAGCCCGTCCCCATGGCGACCGCGGCTCCGCCCCGCGGGCGGGCCCAGCGCCGGCCCCGCCCGCTCTCCCGCCGCCGCCGCTGCGCTCCGGGCCCGGCGCCCTTCTCCCTCCGCTGCCCCGTGCCCTGGCTCCGCTCTAGCCTGGAGCGGGCGCCGCGATGGCTCCGGCCGCCGACCGGGAGGGTTACTGGGGTCCGCCGACCTCCACCCTGGAGTGGTGCGAGGAGAACTACGCCGTCTCCTACTACATCGCCGAGTTCTGTGAGTGGTCGCTCCGGCCCCGGGTCCTGCCCCGGCCCCGGGGGCCGCGTCCCACCGCCGCCTCCTTCTCCCTCTCCGCAGCTCTTCGTGCTCTGTCCCCGCGGCGGGGGAATCCCTCCTCCTCCTTGGCCCCTCTTTCCTGCGGGGTGACGGTGCCGCTGCCCCTCAGCCAGCCCCGGTGGGTGGAAATGGGTGTTTTTTACCGCCTTCCCGCACAAATCCGTGTCGGAAGCACGGGATGGTGTAGCCCCTCTCTCCCCAGCGTGTCCTTTCGGCCTGTGTCCATAGGGATGGCAGGGCTGTAGCGGGGGTGCCGGGGGCCTGCGGCGGTGGCTGGGATGGGGTGGCCCGTGAGCTGTGTCCTGGGGGTGTCGCAGGAACTGGGCTGGCTGTGTGGCACCGCAGCACGGGTGAAGAGAGGGAAGGACTCTCGCTGGAGTCGTGCTTGGCGTGTCACGCCGCGAAGCCACACGCGTCTGCTGCTCTGCTCCCCTTGAGGTGGAACCATCTGCACAGCCTGGACTGTCAAACCAAGTGAAACTGCTCAGGGAGAGAAAAGGTATCGTCCTGTGCAAGATACGGCTTCATCCAGGGATGACACCTTCCCCCAGGTGGCCTTTGGTGCCCCGTGATGACCGTCGTCAATCAGGTGGCTCCGCTGCAGGTGGTGCGAGTTAAGCGAGGCTTGAAGGGTCGCTCTGTTTCAAGTGATTGTCTTTTAGGATAGCTCAGAGCACTGGGAAGAGAGCAGGCCATTGGTTTGACCTCGAAACTGTTATTCAGAAACACTCAGGATTTAGCATGTTTTAGGGAAAAAAAGAAGGGGCTTCAATTACAGGGCAATTCATCAGGTGCTTGAGAAAGGAGTGTCTTGCAGGTGATAAAAGACCAAGCCCTATGTCACTGAGGTTTTGTTGAAAAACTAAGTATTTTTGTGTCCTGGGCAGCGACTTTAAAGGGTGTAGTAGTTATAATTATGTGCTTCTGCCTGGCACACGCCCTGTGCTGCGAAAAACTTTCACACGCATGAGGTAGGTGGCTGCCTTTGAAGTGTTAGGGCCCTGGGTGCTCAAGTGACCAGGCTCACCCACCCTGAAGTGCTTGAAGTGGGCAATCTGCAGAGGCCTTTCACATAGCTGGGATACTTCAGCAGTGGCTTGGAAGAGCTTGGCATGCAGAAGATGGAAGGTTCTGGGTTTCCGTGCCCAGCTGTGGCTCCTGGTTGCAAGCACTGACATGGGTGCGGATCCAAAGTGAATAATTGTGAAAGAGTGTTCAGAGTGTAGGAATAGGAAGAACAGGATCTGAAATGAACAACAGCAGCATAAGCAGCTTAGAAGCTCAGAGGAAAAAGGAAGTTAGTGTGTAGATTTATGGCTGAGGCAGGCTGGCTGAAAAGGAAACAAAATTAAATACTCTTAGAAAGGGACAAACTTAGAAGTCAAATAGAATGAGACTTTTGCAGAGTATGTATATATGTGTTTTCCTTTTTGTCAAGCATAATTTGTGAGATAATTCTCATAGGGAAGAGGAAGTTCTTTTTCTTCACTAATGTAAAAATGAATTTGACTAGCATGTAAATTTTTAAAGTAATTCCTGCATTGTTGGCCTTGTTAACTGATACTTTTAGTCTACTTTTGGATTATTCAGGAGAAGGAAGATGAGGATGAGAGTAATGGGAGGCAGAAAAGCTTGTGTTCTGAGGAAAAAGAGAGTAGCTATACAAGGTCTGGTCCCTCCTTATGGTTTTGGTGTTTAGGACCACAATTTGTTGGTCTGCCAGTTGCACTGAAAAAAACTGTATATAAGGGCTATTCTGTAATGTAAAGCATTTAAATGATCTAAGTTTAAAATGCAAAACAGTAAGTAAGCCTGCTGTGGTGTAGGGTTAGCTTAACAGCAGCTAATTTCAGTCCAGATGCCAAGATGGGTTAGATTTTCTTCAGCAGTGGTTCTCTAACAGTGCTTTCAGGGTCTGAGGCAATAAGTGTTCTGGGGATATTGTTTGAAGTTTTACCTTACACAAGAGTGAAAATCCATTTCTGACTTGGTACCACTCAGGTACAGCTGATTGTTTGTAAAAATTTTTGCATTAAATGTTTGTTATAAGTAGGTTGTTAATGGTTGTTAATAATTTATAAGAAACTTTGGAGGCCCAAAGATTGAAGAATACTGTCAGGTCCAAACCAAATAGGTTGCAGACTTAAGAACCAAACAGAAAGCCTGTACAAATTACATTTTTGTGCCATTTAGCAATTTGGTTTTGACATGCTACTTTTAGTACAGAATTGCTACATTGTGTTATAAAAGCCCACATGCAGTTCCTTGCTCTTTACTCCTTATAGAACTAATATAAATGGTAGCAGCTTATCAACTGTATGTAGTGAGAGATGTGGCAGTGAGGTAAGGTGGTGGTGTAGCACTTCATATTTGAATTCCCTTGGTGTAACCCAAACACAGTGGCATGTATTCAAAAGTTCATTTTTTTAATAATGAGAAATGCTTTTTCTTGCCTTTCTGAGTCTACACCTAGTCAGTTTTTCTCCCCTGTGGAGGTGGATGACTAACTGCTCTACATCCATCTGTAGAATATTAAACCAATTGAAATGAAAAACCAGTTAAAAATAATTGTTTTGCAAGCTTAACTCTGTTAAGCCTTAAAATGAGTCTTATATCCCCCACTGATCAAACCTATTTTATGATGTGGTAATTCCTTTTTCAGGGTTTCTCATTGATTGGCTCCCCTGTGCTGGAGAGCAAGTAGTAGACGTGGGGTTTTTTTCTCTTCTTTAAACCTTTCGAGGTCTCAGTTCTTAAAAGCTGAATTATCCAAACTTTTGTACACTTGGTTAAGAAAAAATAGTAAAGGATAAACCCACCATCCTCCCACACAAAAAAAAATAGAAAAAGGGCAAATATAAGTTCTGGGTTTTAGTGCTTATCAGTCAAATGCTACAGCTTACTCCTTATTTTAGCAGGGTTGGTGTTTCAGGCCAGTTAAGCCCACGTAGCATTGAGTTTTGGGGGTCTGTTTTGACATGAATGTCTATCACAGGAGCCTTACCCTTCTTGGATTCAGTCATCCCTGTAAGAGCTCCTCTTATAGAATATGGTGAGTGAATATAAGTAGTCTTCACATACTCCCTTTGCTGAGAGCACGTAGAGTAGTACCAATTCAAGCAAATATTTTAGATTCAAAGGACCCCTGTGTGGTACATGAGGGCTTATAATTCTCAGTCAGGAGAATCATGGGGGCGAATTTGTTGTAGTTAACAACAGAATGCTGTGTTCCAGTTTGGATCAAACTTGAGTCATGTTTCCAGTTATGTTGCTTTGAGCTATCATTGTCCATGAGTAATATGCATCATCTACAACATGACAGGTTTAGAGAAATCCTTATGCTGGCATTTACAGCAGCAAGCGTCTAGAACATTGCTTCAGGCTTCTCAAGGAATTAGTGAAATTGTTTCTTTCTTGGCTTCTGGTCTTGTCTATGTTCTGATATCTTTGTATAAGAATTTTTTAATTATTATTGTTATTATCATAATTATTATGTTATTGTCATATTATTATCATATCAGAGTTAAATCCATTAGTTTTTGTTTTCATTAGAGATCTGGTAAGTGACTTCTTGTAACTGGGATTTCCTTATGGGACTCTTATTTGGGAAAAAAACACACCCATGTCATGAGAATCTGCCCATGTTTCTAGCTATTTTTGTTCCACTTCCTTCAAGCTTCTGATTTTTGCCTCAGACAAGAGATTGAGACAAGATTATGGTGACTTGTGTTTTTCAGTGTGAGGTATCTCTTTATCTTGCATCTTGGATGGCATAGAGTGCTGTCCCAGCATTCTCGACATTGTGAACAGTGACACAAAAATATTGTTGTTTCCTTTTAGGCATTGCTCAGAGAATACAGCTGCAGATTGTACAGATCTCTATTTTCTATGGGGTTCATTACTTTAAAACATAAAAACCTGCAAAATTTACTTAAACGTAGAATAATGTCATTAATGTTGAATTTGTACTGCCACGTATGGATTGTCACTTGTTCCTCGTGGGTGTCCTGTTGCATTTTGCCTTTTTTCCAGAGGCTTTGGAAAGCAGCCAGAGACTGTTGGGCTAGGTACTCTCCAAGTGGGAGTAAGAAAACTAAAATAAAGCCAACTGTCTGCCTTCAAGAACCCTTCCTGTTCTTTCAGTGATAAAGTGGCAGATGAAGGAAACACCATCAAGTTTAATTGGGTGTGATGAGCCCAACTGCCTGGCTGAGATGGAGCGATTTAAAGATGACATGGCACAGATGAGTTCTAAAGAGTGCTTTAACAGAAGACAGTGTCACAGACCTGTACACTTTAAGAAAGGGATTTGAGTGTATAAATTTAATTACCTCATTGGAGGAAATCACATCACAACTTTCCTCTGGAAATTTATTTGGCTTCTTGAGGGAGCTCCCTGAACTGAGGAAGCACTGCAAGCAAAAAGGTAAAGGAAGCATTAAACTAATTGATGGTGAGTGTAAAGTCAAGTGCAGTGTGCAGAACAGTGCTCAGCTGTGCAGTGAGTTTTTGGATGAACGCTTCTAGCTTGCTTTTTGTGCTGCAGACAAAAAGAAGTTGAAAGAGGGATTCCTTTCTCCAAAAAATAATATAGCAGAACCAAAATCATAAGCCAGATGGTCTCTGCTGTCACTTCTTTGTATTTCTTTCTATTTGGTTTTGAATCAGTAGCAAATACTCTTTTATTAACTTATTTCCTTTCCTAGGCTGTAAAAGTACATTCTTAGCTAAAGCCTAAAGATAGTCTTGTCACAGAGTTTTGATGCATTTTGAGATCACTAATGATTTGTATATTATTTTTAATTCTTCCTTGCTTTTTATCTTTCCTCATGATGCAACTCTACCTTTGATCTCATGACAGCTTAATTTTCAGTTTTCCCACCAGCCTTCGTTGAGAAAGATGGGGTCAAAGGCTCTTGGAAAGTTGATTTCCCCAATCATCAGTTCTTATTTATCCATCATGTTATGGATATGCTTAAAGCCTGTCAGATAGATGCTGTGCTAATGGACCACATGTGTGTTTATCTACTAATGTGTGTAGCTATTAAGCAACAATAAAATTCTTAAATATGGTTTAACAAAGCATTTGATTACTCTATAATTAGTGCTTCATATTCAGTACTTGTACAGCTGGCAGTTGGACATCTGCCACTCCAAATGGTAACACAGCAATGGCATTTCTACATTTTAATTTTTCTTATGTGCAAACTGAGGAAGACTGGTTTATGAACTGCATGATATGAATTTGCAGAATATATATTTGTGGCTAGAAATAGGAAAATTAATGTAAAATAAATTATTGTAAAGGAACACTGCTGACTTAAAAGTTACTTTTTATGAGCTTTTAGTCACAGAGTAAAAACTTTTGTCATAATTGAAAGACAAAAAGTCTTCAGTCTGGGGTTTGCTGTGTCTTGGTTGTGTGAAACTGCTATTTATGTAATGCATTTTCTATATTTGCTGGTGCCTTTCACATATAAGTGGGAAAGTTTTTTTTTTCCTTTAAAGAAGAAAGATTTAATTATAGATGCAAAAATGTTCAAAGGAAGTCTGGGAATTGTCTCCAGTCCCAACAGCTCAGCAGTATATGGTTCTTTGTCTCGCAACTTGTGTGAGTGCTCACACATTTGACTGTCTGACTACCTCAAGAGGATCGTGGCAAGGTTTGTGGCTCATGAAAGTTTATCAAATGCACAAAGTTCTTTTAATTCAAAATGTGTGTCTAAACAGGACATTATAATGCTAGAAGAGAACCCATTTGCAAATGGTTGTCAGGGCAAAGCTACCTACCTTAGATTGCCTTCTAGCTGGGAGGCTCTTTGTACCTGCCTCATTAATTACACTCATTCTTCCGTCCATTAGCAGAGAAGCTGAGCTGCTGCATGAATTAAAGGTGCTTGGTTATTCTGTCTTTGTGGAAGTACTACAAAGAGCAAAAAAATGTGTCAGGAAGAGAGAAATTCTAGAGAACGTTGCAGTAAAAAAAGCCCAGAGCAACACTGCTTTAGTGTCAATCATTTACCATTAATTGATATGAATATGCTCATATAGGCAAGCTCAGCGTAGAGGCTCAGTGGTTTTGCTGGGTACTCTTTAGATTTAAGGTCTCAGGCACAGATCCTTCTTTGTACTTGAAAATGCAATTATAAATTTTCAGAGTTTTTGTGCTAGCTCAAAAAAATGAAGTCTAACCATGATATTTTTTTCAGTTCCTAAAAATTAATTTCCTTTAAGAAATATGCTGCATGTGCACTGTGACCAGTGACTAAAAAACTGATATTTCTAAATGATTACTGCAGTCAGCATCTCCAGATCATTATCTCCTTTACAGTCAGGTCCGTCATCCTCTGGCAGAGTACGTATTTCAGTGTGTCTGGAGTTCAGGAGGCAGAAGTTGTTCTTTCTGTCAGTCTCGGTGGAGAGATTGCACCCTTTGTGTCCCTTCCTCAGCCTTACAAGATTCCTCTTGATTTCTTTGCCTCTCCACCAACTGGTGACTCAACCTGCCCTGCACATTGTAGCACTTTCCTGAAGGAAATTCCAAACTTTATTTCAAATTTGAGATTAGTGTCCAGCAGCATGTCTATTTCCCAGCTGTGTTCTGGGGCTTTAGTTTCTTATATTTGGTTTTTCATTGTTCCTTGATTCCTTTGGACATGTTTTCTGAATGCAGCGTCCTTGGAGTGACCCTGAAATGGTATGTGCAGCGTGAGTGTCTCTTCAAGAATCTCTGGCTGGCTTTGTGAACAGGAAGGTATGTTCCCTTTGCCAAGTCTGGGTAATACTGCAATTCTCCTCTATAAACAGAGGAACTGGAGAAGGGGACAAGAGTGTGGCCTGATTAAGCTGGGCAAGGTTCAGGATGTTAGTGTGAGACTTGACTTTTATATTTGAGATGGCAAGATTTAGACTTCTTCAGGCAGGAAAGCAGACAAGCAGAATTAGGAAAAGATGTGGTGTTAGGGGTGATCTGAACATCTTCATGTTTTGTATGAATGTTGTATGTATTCCAACTAGTAGGATTTCAAGGTATCAACTTAATAGTCATAAGACATGACCCTAGAAGCTCTTGATTTATACAATGCTTTAATGAACTCATTATTTGCAGTAAGCTCATGATGCCACTGCTCTGTAGGCTAGATTTTTAGTTATTGCTAATTCATGTTGGATAAGGATTTTCATTTGAACAAGAATCAGCACCTGGGAAACAGAGTATTAGCTCAAACAAATCCTTTAGAGCGCTGAGCATGAAAATTAGTCTGGACACTTTCAGTCTTGGGACAGAGGTATTTCTGTGTTAACCTGATGGACAAATGACATCTCTTTCTTCATCCTGTCTGGTCAACACCATTTGTTTGTTCAATCAAAGACCTGCTTCCTGACTGGAAAGCATGCTATTGTGATCCCTTCTAATGGGTATTTTAAGCTTCATTGAGGAAACCCAGGGAAAACTGAAAAATTACTTGTTTGTCTTTGAGAAAGAGGCTTGAAGATCTGGCTGGCTCTGAAATCAAATGGGTCATCTGCAACAGGAAGCAAAAATGACCAACAGAACTGATGAACTGAATTTGTTGTCACAGAGAGGAGTTTACATTACTTCTAGGTAAAATGGATGTGTTTTTCTTCTACAAGTACTTACCTTTTCTTGCACAGCAAACTTTTTCATGTTTGTGTGAGTCTCATTACAGATTGGATTGTTCTTGGAGGGAGTTTGTAGTGCTGCTCTCCTGCCAGAGGCTTCCAGGTCTGGTGCTGACCCCAGATTGCAGCAGCTGAGCTGCTCTGGGGGTTATTGCACACAGGTGCATGGTGTATTTCTACTGATATTCCTGCATTCCTTACACGGGATGCAGACTTTATTTATTTTTTTAGATTTTGAATCTTATAGACTTAAGATAAAACTCACAAATATATAAACTCAGAGTTGCTCCAGGTGATATTTTGTTCACAAATGAAAATGGATGTCTTTTCTTTTTTTCCAAGTCTTTTTCACAGTTGTGAAAACAAGCTGTATAAGCAGAAAGAATAAGCTAGATACAATGTGCTGACCCCAGGGTATGAGTAAACTGCCTGGAAAATCAGAGAAACAAAATTTTTTGCTTTATGTTTTCAATTTAGTAGAAAAAATGTTGGCAATGCACTTCTGTTCATACCAGTTTAATGCTATCTCCCTAAGCTGCTGCTAGCAGTAGCAGTGTGGAAGTTCAGGGCTTTCTTTTGATGTAGCAGAGCAAAAACCAGAGGATCATTGCTGGTTTGTGCTACTGGTGAGCAGTGTCTCTCTAAGAACCAGTTCAATTGATTTGTGTCAGTGCCTTGGAAAGCAGCAGAGAAATGCACTGTGGTAGTGAAATCATACAGCAGATGTTGTTTTCATTCACTTAACAAACTGCTATGCCTTTGTGATCTGTGATAGCACAGTTGCTTTACACTCAGAGTTTTGGTGGCTGTTAAATCTTTCAAGGCCCAAGTTTTATAATCCTGCAAGGCTCCTCAGATACATTCTTCTGCACCATGCATAACGTTGGTGCTGTACTGAAATGCTGAAACTGTTGAGTCTATCCCAATTTAATGTTACATGTCCTTTTTTTCCCCTCTATTCTGGGCTGCAGAGAAATACTGTAAAGCTCTTTCCATTTCTTAAATGCATTTCCTTCCAAGCTGTTCCATGCTGATTTCCACTTGACTTTTGTATTATTTTTTTTTCTACAATTGTCTCAGGCATTTCCTCTGGAAGATTTCCTATGCAAGCCTTTGGGCCGCATTTGTGTTGGGAACACAGTTAATTTGTATATGGTTTTCAACTATTTTGTATCTTATTCATTAAAACAGATTTCTGCCCAAATTCCTGCCACCCACCTTATGAACTATTATTGTGTAGGTACTATATTAATTTATATTTATAACAAAAAGATAGTGTTTAAAGTTTGAACCTTCAGTGTATTTTATATCTCTTTCTTTATTTGGTTTAGACTGTGAGATAATTAAGATATGGGCTTTGATCTTACTGTCTCTGTGGAAAAGCTTCATTTTCCCTCCGGATGAATAGCTTTTGCCAAGATTTGTGGATGATAGATGATTGCTATTATTTTTCTTTTAATTTTTCAAGCATGAACAAGAAGGTTGTCTTGAAATGACAATTGAACAGTGACTAAAGAGTACAGTTGGAGTTAGTTGTAGACTAGGAGTGACGACCTTTGATTCTTGCATTATTGAATTAATTGGGTACTGTTGAAAGTTTTTGCTGGAGGTTGTTACATTAACTGGAAAAGGTTATGAAGACTGGAGAAATGAAGTACCTACATAATAGAGATAAAGTTATATGTTTAGGATTGAAGATGTTGATTCCAGGTCATATCTGTGATCAGTTGCCTGTCATCACATGTTTCAGTTAGCCTTAGGGTTTTTCATTTGAGGCAGCCCTGCAATAAAAAAAAAAAAAAAAAAAAGAAAAGAAAAAATATGGTTATTTGCAGAAGGAATGTTTTATTACTACTGATGATAAGAGGGTGAATGTCACCAATCAGTATTTGAGTGGCTGAATCAGGCTGTGGTTGCTGACCAATTTCATTATCCTCATGTGTTCTCCTACAGTTATGTAGTATTATTTTTTTATGTAGTATTGTAGTAACCTTTAATTTCCTGCCATCCAAATGGGGTGAAAGAATGGCATGAGTCATTGGTAGAAGAGGCTTTAATTGTTCTGGACACCCAGGGGAAATCTCTATTCATAGTAAGAAAGGGAAGAAAGAGAAGGTGAGAGGATTTGGATTTTGAAGATGGACTACCCAAGCTAAAGCTACAAATACCTGGACAGAAGCACTGCTGCATGTTATTCTCTGCTGCTCACCGTCCAGTGAGCATGTTGGGCTCCCCTAAGGCTCAGCTCTCCTCTGTCACTGCACAGTGCCTGGGACAGTCCTGCCAGAGCCTCTGGGCTGATACCCACAGCTTCTGTGCCTCAGGTTAGTTTTTCCAATGTAGTGAGGACTGACAGATGCTGGGTTGGAGGTACTTGGTAGCTCAAAGCTGTCAGCTCTGAAATCTGTGCCTTCTCCTCTGGACAGACCCTTAAACTTAAAGGAGTTGGTGCAGGCACTGAACAGGAAGCCAGGAGGCTGATGCCACCATAGGAGAAGAATGACTGGAAGGAGTTAATGATGAAAATTACATGGATGATCAGTGTAGTATATTGGTCACTGCTTAGTTTTAGCAGGGGCTGAACAGTAATCTCCATGTCTTTTATTTCCTTCCAGTCTGACATCATCAACCTGCCTTAAAATAACATTTAAAATAGGTTTTATTTTGTTTTCCAGTAAAGGATATAAACGAAGTAAATCTGCCCTTCAGCAACAAGCTTCTTGCATGTAATATGCTAACTTTACATCATCTTAGCCTAATCTCTTTAGACTTTGATTGCATTTTCCAGATGTAAGCACTTGCTTTTAGTGAGCTTTCTAGATTGGTATTTCAAATGATCTGCCTATGTCAACTGTTTTTACTTTAAATTTGCTTTCAAAATCCTTCCAGGTGTACTTCAAAGTAATTGGTGCGCTTGCTATCATCTTAGATTCATGTTTATTGGAGAAATTATGCTTTCTTTTCCATGTGGTTTCTCATACCCTAGGAAAGCAATATTAAAATATGACAGGATGGCATAGCAGCTGGCTGTAATGCAAGTTTATTCCTTGCAGTCTGGTTAATTGTGAATTTCTTGGATTAAGAGTAAAATGTCCTGTAAAGGAGGTGTGTACTATCATATTTGTTCAAGCTGCTTCCTGAAGTCTCAAAAAAAAAGGTCATGAATAGATTCCTGCATCTTTATTATTACATTTCTAAATACTGTTATTTTTCAGGTAATGGTACATTCAAAATGCAAAAACCATTTATTAATGTTCCACGATGCCCTGTGCTTGTGACAGGCATTGGTGTGATAAACGCACAGCTACAATAAGATAATAGGCTTCAAAAGAGAAGAGACTACTTGGCTTTTTAATTTAGGTGTTGTAGCTATCCTTATTCTGGCCTATCACCTCAGAATATTTTCATTGCAATTGCTTTCATAATTATCTGTTAAACTTCAAATTATCTGTTAAACTTCACAACTGGTCCTCCACATTTTAATCTGCCCTTCTAATGTTCTTCTGGGGAAGAGCAGTTCATGCTGATCTCAGACTTCATTCATGAAAAGTTTTGAGACAGATCCCTCAGAAAAAATCAGAATCACCCTTCCTCAAAACAAACAAAAAAAAAATCAGTGCAAGTTCTGGGGCTTTAGGCACTACTTCTTCACTTGTGATAGCCTTTAAAAATTCCAGGAGGAGAAGTTCACTATGCTAAACATGAGAATTGGTAACAAAAACATTGTTTCTGGAAAGTACCCAGCTGTTACTGTGGCTGCATTTTCTACTTTGTAGCTTTACTTACGAGAAGTGGTGGTGGTGAACTCATTCATTTTTATTGTGGCAGCTAAGGATGGTCAAGTGGCTAGAGGAGCACTTTGGTGTTTGAAGGTCTGGACTTCTGTTTTATGCAGGTTTCTTTATGGCTCAGGCAGCTTTATGCAGCCTGTCTTGCAGGGATATTGAGACAGAGGACTGGGGTTGCTTAGACCCTCCAGTAAAAGAGACTAAATAGGTCGCCAATGTGTTTTGGATTTGAGGGGAAAGAGCAAAAATTTCTTTGCCCCCACAATGTTTCACTGTCTAAACTTGCACTATAAACACAACTGTTGTATTTCTGGGATTGCAAGGGTATCTTCAAGGGTATTGGTTTCTTATGAGGAAATAAGTGGAGCTTTAAAATATGAATTTAACTATCAGCTTTCTCTCATTTATTTTTAGTATAATTTACATAAGAAGCAAAGTCAGTGTTAGTATAGTCTTCTGTTAGGTTGTAGTTTTCTAAAGCTTTTACTATACAGTAGCAAAGCAGTTTGCAGAGATGAGGGTAAGGAAAGGGATAGCTTAATTGTAACCTAGGGCAATTCAGAAGCAGTTTATAATAAGGGCTTTTGTAGGATGTGCATTCCAAAGAGGATTGTGCATAAGAAAATACACCCACACTTTACAGGTTTGAACTGAGCTTACTTTGTGTGTGTTTTGTTAGTCAGCAGTGTCGAGAGCTTTCTCTTCTAAATACTTTTTGATTGTTTTGAAGGACACAAGTACAACATGAAATAGTGTAATCAGACTAAACCATCTAAAAATATTAGCTGGACTAGTATGATGAATGTCAAGGGAATGAATTCTGCAGCTGGGATATAAAGCATGTGAAACCATATATTGGAATGTATCGCTTGATGCAGCATTTTGGAACCACTTATAAATATGCACTGGAAAGAAAAATCAAATTGTGTTGTTGATAACTAATTTTTTCCCTAAAATTGCCTCTTTACCCCTCCCCAATCCAATCTATCGTTGGAATGGTTTACCTCTTCAGAAGGGTATCAACTTGCATAACTGTGCTGTGCTATCCTGGAGAAATGGAGGCCCAGCAAGGGAGAAGCAGCCTAGAAGGTCTAGAAGTGCTGCCCTGCATTCTGACTTTAAACACTTAAACCTTCCAGCTGGCCATCAGCTCTGCAGCAGCAATGTTGCCTTCAGTTTTTTTGGCCTTGTCCCAGCACTTGGACATTCTGGAAGCAGCTCTGCTGCTGCTGGGGCTGAGACACGTGTGACTGGAACGTGGTGTGCTCAGTCCACTGGTATGCATCTGAGCTGGTGCTGGCCTTGGGAAGGAGCCTGTGTTCCTACCTTGTTTCCCACCTCTCTTCACCCGCAGTGCATTGTTTCCTTCATGTATCTTGCAGTGTGTTATCCATTCTGTTTGAAACTCTTCCAGGATTGACAGCTTCTTTTGGGAGATGTTGCTGCTGCCAGATGGTAGATTTCTAGATGTCCTACCGAAACTTCCCTTTTCCTTGGTTCAGCCTGTTAGTGCTCATCAGAATGCTCTTCTTAAGTAATGCAAATAATATTTCTTTTCAATCCTTCCCCCATGTAAACCCTTTGGATGCCACGTTGCTTTCTTGTAGCTTCTGTCAGGCTGAGATTTAGGTAGCTGTTCTTTCCCTTTTCAGGTCTTCCTTTTCCTAGTTGTTGTAGCTACTCCCTCCCTCTCATTTGTGCCTTACAGTTTTTCTCATAATAGTATGACAATTTCTATACAGAGCTAGATTAATGCAGCATTCCTTTGTAATGCACTTCATTACATTTTGCTGTGCTGTTTTATCTCTTTTAATTTTATGATTCTTATGATCTATGTGAACTTGCTCCATAGAGTTCTGATATTATTTTAAACACCATGAAAGATCTAGTAGTCTCAGTAAAGATCCATTGATTGGTGTTGTTATTTATGTGTACTCATTTTTATAGTTCCTCAGGAAGCTTTCATACACAGCTTATACAGTTCATTAGTTCCTTCAGTATTTGTTTCCTTCAGTATTTTTCCCGTTTTGCTTTTAGAAATGTGGTAGCCAGTTCAAGTTGCAGCTGAATTGCTGAAGTTGTAACTTCAATTAATGTCCCAGTAAACAAAATCAAGGCTAGTTTAGTATTTGGAAAGGAAAATTATGCAACGTAAGAAATGGATCTTGTAGCTTAAAAGCAAATACCCCAAGCTCCCATTTTTTAAAAATTTATTTTATAATTTTTATTTTTAAGTCAGCATTGGTCCTGTGTTCCAGCCTGCAGTAACACTGTTGTATTTCAGTAAGTGACAGGAAGTTTATATTGATCCTTCATGCACATTAGCAAGTAGGGAGTCCAGTAATTACAAATTGGCAAAATTCCTGTTGGGATGACTTGGTTTTCTCCCCTTGAGGTCCTTCTGAAATATCAAATGGAAGCAGGAGTTTTCATTTCCTGACACTCTGAAGTGCAGTTATTGTAGACTTTGAAGTGGAATATATTGAAACTGGCTGTTGGAAGTGAAAATCTAATTGCTGCTCTGCCCTCCTGGTGATAAGCCGTGAGCGAAAATAGTGCGAGGTTGAAGTTAGTGGCCAAACCAGGTGATTCTGGGTAGTTGGTTCTTCTGAGCAGAGAGCATACCTAATGGTAGATGATTATGCTCTCAAATATGCCTGAATTGCATTGCTTTGCAGTTTCTTGAAACTTGGTAAACTCTCTAATAATGAGCTGTAGTTTGCACCAGAACTGCGTGAGGTGATTCCAGAAACAAAACCATGAAATAGAATTCCTTATATCTGAAAGCAGATAGAAGGATGAGTCAAGTTCTACATGATGCCATCTGAGAGGCTTTGTTTTTTATAATTATATTTCTTCCTGCAGTGATGTAAAAAGATAAAGCTACATGATCCAGGAATTGACTCTGCAGAGCACCATCATATCCAGACAATGAAATTGATGTTTTCCGACACAAAACTTTGTATGTTTGCTTGTGTGTTTACTTAAAGGGATTCTTAGACTCTATTAAAACTTAGGAAAGCGGCTGCTATTTTCTAAAATATATACCTTTCTCTTGTTTCACAGTGGGATGCAAAAACCTTACAATAATAAAAAATCTTACTGTGGTGAATGTTGCGTTTGTTAGTAGTGATATTAAATGAGCTCTTTATGCTTTATGTATAGTCAATTTTTTAAACAGCAAATGTTTTCTTCTTTTCTCTCTGAGGGTACCACTTATTTCTATTGATTTGAGTCTTTTAAAAACGATAAGAGAGTGAAAAGTCTTAATTTGTTCTTGCTCTCTCTGTCAAACATTTTAAAATTTGAAAAGATCCTTGTGCTTGGTGAATCTTGCTGTCATTCTGTATACAAACGTAGGAGAAAGCATCTCTTAACACAGGATATATCACACTGATCACCTTGTCAGTAGTTGAACATGATAATTTTTTCTTCTTTTTTATGATAGCACTTTTCCTTCCTCACCTAAACCAGCATGTTTATTCTAACTCCCAGCATTTTTCCTTACCTTTTTGCATTGTTTATTATTCCTTTATGACCGTGTTCTTTTACAACTTATTTACAGCTTCACTTTTTTTTCCTCTTTTGACTCTTCATCCAAATTTATTGTAGCACTTACTTTCTAGTGTGGAATTAACTACATATTTGGAAAAATGGAGATTTTATGAAAGGTACTTCAAATTTGTGTCTTTCCTAACTGCGTTTGCAGTGTCTAACAGTAAGCTGTATATTGTACCTGGGTCTGCCTTTAGAAACTATTTCCCTTTCCAAGTTATTTTTGTTTGTATTTCTGGTTAGTCTTTATACAGATCTTTGTGTGTTAATGATAGCACACATATTTCTTAGGGCCTGAAGATGGCTGTGAATGTACATGCATTAGAAAAAGACTTACCAGGTTTTACTGCTGTATTTGTAGAATGGCAAGCAGATGTGGTTTAACACCCATACTATTCTTCCTACAGACAGAAGCTTGTTGAAAAGATGTTTTGCATAAATTTGATTTTGTTCTGGTACCTTATGGCATTCTCTCAATGAATAAAACATTACTTTGAAACAATGATTTGCATTAAAACAGTCTTGAAAGACTTTTATGGAAATTGGTGCAGTCAGTCACATTATCATGATTAGACCTTAATTTAGCCCTGTACCTAGTACCATCTGTAATCTTTGTGGACACGGTCTGGTTTAGTACTCTGGTAGCTGCTGCATCATGTAATCTGATTGTGGAGCTTCCCGAGCGCCACTCTGAAAGCAGGTTCACTGTGCTGCTCATTTCTGTTGGGAAGCAGTTGTAAATATTTCCTCTCTAATGGGAAGCTTTCCTCTTTATTCTAGCCTGCATTTATTTAGGGTTAGTTTATATCTATTTAGTCATTGTCAGTATTATCCTTCAGTTCAAACAGCTCCCTTTTGTCATTTGCGTTGACAAACGATGTCTTTAGAGAGCACAGTCTTGTTCCATCCAGCCATTGTTTTGTACAGTGAGCTGAGCAATTCTTGTCCCTTCTGAAATTATAGGCTCCCATTCATCACTCCCATCTGAGTGCAGCTTCTTTGCACCTGATGAGCTTTCTCTTCTATCAATAACTAGAGAACAGTGTGTTCCACTGTTGACTTGCATGAAGACATAACTATTTTCACTGCCTCTACTGGAAATAAATGTAAGGGGTTTGATGCATACAGTGATGATTTATGGTCAGCTACCATACTTTTCTGCCTCTTCAAATAGATTAATTCTATGTATGGAATAAGGATTCATATTCACATTGAAAGGTGTGTTCATGGCCATCATATTTAATCCTGTTCTTGTTATTTCAGTCTGCAAGTTCATTCATTTCTCTCCCAGATAATGTGCTCTGCCTTTCTTTTGATGGACATGTTGAAGATAAAATGTTAAAAAGCAGTCTTTGGTCACTAAAGAAAAGTTAGGTCACTCCCTGGACCAGTATTCAAGGAATCCAGTAGTGAAATATAAGAATGCTGTACAAAGTTAAGCTCAGGTCTATCCATGTGCATTTGTCAAATTTCTGATGTGCCCTATTTCTTATAGGCACAGCCAATAATTTCTTCTTTAGGCATTTTACATATCTTTTGCCTCGTGCCTTAGTTGCAATTTCTCCATTTGCTGGTTTTCCCACGGAGCTCTGCTGCATTATGTTTCCCCTGTTTTAAAAAAGGAAATGTAGTGAAAAAATAAGAATCTTTTTGGCAGTTTGAACTGTTTTCCCATTTTCAACCTCCTTGTTTGTTAAATAACTGTTTCACTTCCTTGTTTGCTAAATAACTGTAGAGTTATGAGTCTGCATTGTGTCACTTTTTTCTTCTTTCTTGGTATTCTTTGCTAATCTCTGTGCATATCCCCCTGCCATTTTTTGGTGGAATTAGTAAAAATCCCTTTTAATGAATTTATAAGCTATTCTGTGTGAGGATAATCCTGTAAAGACTAGCTAGACTTTTATGAAATATGTATTCCTGGGGACCTGGGTTTGCAAGAGGCCTTGAAGTTTTTGTTCTCGAAAAAAGTAATTTTGCTAGCAGCATGCCAGAGGACTTTATTGTTCCCCTGCCCCCATTTCCCCTTTTAAAAAAATGTATACAACTTTCAGTAAGTATGTTTGCAGATAGGCTTGCCTAATCCATGCTGCAAATGTTCTGAATAATATGGGCCAAAAAGTGCAGAGAAGGAGTGGCAGGAATGGACAGCTAGATTAGGTCTATGGTATTTCCTCTCTCAGCAAGATGTTCCCAGATTAAATGCTCATAAATTTTCAATAATTTAATGTCATTATAGCTTTACAGGAAGTGTTGAAACCTTCCCTTTCCTTTCCTACAGAAGAATCTGTTTTCTGCATTCTTACACCCATCTGAAGTTTGTTATCCTACTGCAAGTCTCTTCCACAGTCATGTGCCTTCCCAATTGTGGATAAACATCATGGTATTTCTTTTGTTTGGCATTTTCATATTTGAATTTTTGCCAGGCTTTTGACAGTTTCATAACCAGGTGACCTTGAACAGTGACATTTATATAATGTCTACTGACTTCTCTTGAAAATAGGCATAGTTGAGCACTGCTTTAGAAAGCCGAAGTTTCGCTATCCAGACTATGTAACCTTTATTCTACTTTTCAAGACTAAATGACATGTTTGCATGATTTACAGGAGGACATGGCAATGGTCAGTGTGTCACACAACAGCATTTCTGAGTGAATTTCTTCCAAATGTGGTCTGTGTTGAAAGTGAATCACTACCCATTGCAACACATAAGGGAATGTGGTAAAAAAGTAAAGATTCCATGAAGAATTTAAACACAAAAAAGGCCTTTTATATTGGTATAAACTTGTATATCCTTACAGAAGGTTTTTGTTTTCACCTGGGCTTCTTTTACATGGAGGAACATAATTCAGAGCTGTCTAGAAGAGTGAGATCTCTGGCACATCTGATTTGACTTGTTATAACTTAGTGAAATTCGTGGTTGGGCAGGATATTATGTTAAATCAGTAAGGAAGTGATTTCAAGAAGTTCTGATAAAAATCGGATGAGATTTTAAACTGGTTGAGAAGGTTGTCTCAAAGTGAGATTTGTATGTACTTTGTGAGAATATGGAAGAGCTACCTTGTTCAAGGGAGCTGGGTACATTTCTGCTACATGTGTTCTGAAATAACCTTTTTTCCATTTGACTATGAATTTTCTTTAAAATTGTGAAGTATGGATTTTTGGTTTTAGAGGTGCTGCAATACCTTAGGGTTATGTGAACATATTTTTTATGTTTTGTTTTTCTTTTGAATGGATCTTGGCAAGTAGGACTCCTGAAAAATAGCTGCTTGAATTAGGGGGTGTGATTCAGAAAGGACCTGTTCTCTCTTGTTCCTTGTTCTAGAATGTGAAATGCTTTTGGGATTTTCTGCTGAATAAAAAATACAGAAATGAGGGAGGTGTCTTCATAACCTCATAAATTGTGTATTTCATTGGGATATTGGCAAATTAGATTTCAGTTTTATATATATTTAACTGATGGTGTGTGAAAATGTGCAGTTTATTTTGTATAAGTCTTTTTTGAAACAGATTTGCTCATTTTTCCAGATTTATGGCATTTAATTCCCATAACATAACCTCTATTCTCAAAATTATGATTTGTGGTTAAGTGAAAAAGCTGAATCTGCATCCCTTCTGTTGAGAGATACACCATTTCCTTTTGTTTCACTTAAACTTTGCAGGATTTCTTGGCATTTTTGCTTAGGTCAGCACCGTTGGGAAAAGAAAAACAAGCCAAATCTAAATCACTGTACAAGAGCTGGGCTCTTGGCTTTTATTGCTTTCTCTGGTCTCTGCAGCACATGTCATTTTTTTGCATTGGGTAGAATGTAGGATAGAGTCCTGGAAGGGACCTACAAGACCATCTAGTTCCAAGCCCCTTGCTGGGGGCAGGGACACATTCCACTGGACCAGGGATGGAGAGCAGTGGTGTTTTGCTGGGTCACTTTCTGGATGAAAACTGTTGAACCTGTCTCTAATGAGTGAATGTAATTTTGTTAGGTTTAGTTAAAGTGCATAGTACCCAATTCTAAATCTCTGCTTTGTGTTTCTGTCCTACAGGGAACACAGTGAGTAACCTGATTTTCATTCTACCTCCAATCTATGGTGCAATTCAGACCTATAAAGATGGCCTTGAAAAACGGTATTTAGCTGCATATTTGTGTCTTACAGGTATGTGTAAAACTTAATTTGCTCTTTCATTATAAAGAGAGCTCAGATATGCAATGGAAAATATATCTATATATTGATAAACCCGGTAGTTAAATCCAAATACTATGTGTGCGAAAAGTAGACCTCAATTTGCTACACTTGTTAATGTATACAGAAATTTGTATCTGTTAGAGGAAGATGAGATTAGAATTCACTAAATAATTTGAAAAGATTTTAAAGTGATCCCTTTCTGGCTTTGAGTTCTGCTCAGTGCATCTTAGCTCACTCTCTGTACTTTTCTGATGATTTACAGAAGGTGTTTTGTGTATTCTACTTACAAACAGTTTCTCACAATATTAGTATTTTTGTGACATTTGTTTGGGAGAGTAATATAAGAAGTGGCCAAGATGTAGAGGGAACTGGAAGGGCATTCTTTCATGACTTCAAATTTGTTTCCAGTTCCTCTTCGGCATATATCACCCAGCCATCATGTCTGGGAAGTTTTGCAAGAATGGAAGAGCAACATGATATTCATGTTTAGATCAACTCAAGGGAAGTCTGTCCATTCTAAAATGACAAAATTCAGAAAATAACCAACTTCCTTTTAAATGTTAATTGTGTGACTAGAAGTGTTGTTCCTTATGAGAAAAGACATTTGAAGATGGTTCAGATTTGGCACTTGGGTCTCAAAACTAGATTTCATAGAATTTCTGTGTTTCACAGGATTTCTGTATTTGCTATAGCTCCTGTCTTTATGGAGGTTTTCCCCCGTCTTTGGAGTGGTAAGGGATTGATAAAAGTTACTTTTAAAATTGGCCTGTTATGTATGTGGATGGACCTTGTTGAAAAATGCATATCCATGTGCTAAATGTATTCCTTGATACCAGCTAAACTGTAACATACACAAGGTGCAAATTCACCAGTTTTCAGTTATATTACCTTTCCTGATCTATGTGAAACATAGGCAGCAACAATGCACTGCTTTTCATATTGTCTGAGCACTTTCTAATAAGCCACTTGTAGGCTTTCTATGGTTTCAATTTTTGTCTCAGTATGAAACAGAGAGAATTCTTAAAGGTCAGGGATTACTTTTAAAAAGAGGTGGTAGAAGTGATCTGTAAATGTTTGCTGAAGTTGACTTTGGGTGTTCTTGAATCAAAGTGTCCCATACTGCCATTCTATTTAAACTATGAAAAGGAACTCCTTAAATTAAAATTCAGTTTGAAGCTGTTTTCACCATGATTTGTGGTGACCTCTGTCAGTGACAGTTTATGATGGACAGAGCGTGCAGTCACTCTCTGACCAGAATGTCAGGCTGTCACAGCAGATGGACATTTCTCATATCCCATTCAATGTTTAAAATATTTTTTAAAAACCAAAAAAACCCAGACAACACCAAAAAAAAAACACTAAGAAAAAAAAAAAAAAAAAAAACAAAACCAAACAAAAAGCCAGCAAACCCAACTGTCTTTGATCACAGTAAATACCTTGTATTTCAATTTTTCCTCTCTCTGGTGTTGCTGAAGGGGAAGCTCAGCCTGTATTAAGACAGCATTGCTGGAAGGCAGTCCTGAGTTCCATCTAGTCTCATCTGTGACTGAGTTGGCTTTGATTCCTGTCTGAAGTGATAAATGGCTTCATTTTTATCTCATATGTTGGAACCTAACATTAAAGGTCTCTCCCAAAAGTGTTTCCCTTCTGCTTTGTGTCTGCTTCAATATTTGTAATCCTGTTTTACAGCAGTTGAAAGATGTAAAGAGATGTAGAAGACTTTATAGTTTGCAGTGAAAAACAGGAACAAAATGATTTGGAATCACAAACCACTTAACATTTGCTCTACTACAGAATAAAAGCAGTGAATGAAAACATAAAAAGAATTTTAAATATGGTTGAAATATGTCAGGAACATTGCCATTCTCTCTGTGCATGTGACTGAACAAGAGGCATACTGAACTGGAGATAGAGTAAGTGTACAGAAAATTCTTTCTGTAAGAAGTACCAGACAGAATGCTTTCCATTGTATGAATTCTATTTATTAACAGGTTTCACTCTATTTATTTAATTTATTAGAAATATATGTAGACTTAATCTGTGAAAAGATAGTGAATTTAACACACACTTGTGATTTCACTTGAGACAGCATACTTCATTAAAGACCATACAGCAGAGCTTCTAAGTGAGGGTTCTTTTGTTAAAGGAGAAATTCTTTAACAGTTCTGCTGTGAAGATGGGGGTGGAAGGGAGGGTACTTTAGTTCGGTTTTAGCAACTTTGAATAGTTACTGAGATTTTACAAGATACTAAAAGACAGCTGTCAAAGCCAACGTTAAAATTAAATCTGTTAGCATTTGAGAACGAGGTGTTGTTTCTAGACATTATTTTGATCCAAATCAGCTGCTTCTTTTGCATGCTTCCAGACATTTAGCTGATTGTCAGTTTCTTTGTGTTTTACCACACCGTGTTCAGTTCTTGCCTTTTATACCCACAATCTCTTTGGCTGACATTTATTTCCTTTTTGAAGTAAATGCATTTTGCACTATGAAAGTTCTGTTTGTTTCATATACATGGTAAGATCTTGGCAGCACAACAAGGGGTATTTCTGAATAATTGTTCAAATAAATTTCTTGTTCATACTGGTGACAATACTGAGGTACACTTTTCAGTAAGGCCTTTGAGATACAGCACACTGTTCTCAGCCCTTTTTTCTGCTGCCTTTCAGCATAAAGTGCATGTTCTCAATTAACTCAGTTGGACCTCTGTATGATTTTTAAGCTGTAGAGAACCATTTAATCAGCATATAAATTATGAAGAATAATCTTAAGCCATTATTTCAGTAAGTTGCGTCACCTGAAGTAGGTGGAACAAATAATCAAACCATTCCTACCTCAAGGAATAAGCAGTTGGTTTTGAGTAGTTTCTTATAATTCTGGAGTGTTGTGTCAGGTTCTACACATGCCAGTTCCTCGTACATCTTGGGGAACTGTGATTTTGAAGGGTCTCGATTTTTAAAAAACTGTGTGTGTATATAAATACATATATAAAGAAGTGTAACTTCTGGACCTAATGAAATAAGAAAGCACTTGATGAAGTAAGGTTTGTTAGATATTTCACTTGAAATTTGGAAGGATTGTTCTCATTTATATTTCTTTGGCCTGTTTAATAAAGGCTCAGTCATTCAAGCAGTGCCAAAGTGGAGGAAAGAAAAAAGGTGTAAAATTTTTTCTATATTAGGAATAGCCATAGGAACTCTTAAACAACTTATTAAATCTAATTTCCAGTGAAACTCTGTGTCTGTGAAAACAGTTGTTAGAACCTCTTCAGTCAGAGTTAATTAGCTTCTTCTTACCTAACACCTGTAGAGAAGCTCCCAGGGCCATGTCAGTGTTGTTAAATCAGCTGTGGCTGGGAACATTCCTGAGTGCTGAAGCCAGGCAGCGAGGAACAGCCCGTGTCTGTTCATCTTAGCCTCCAAAACAAGGTGACCATGTACAGATTGCTGCTGAGCGCGGGCCCCGGACTCTGCCGGCTGCTGGGCTGTGCCTGGAAGCTGCCTGGGGAAAGTGCTCATTTGGAACAGGCCACATTCATAGCACAGACTGTTCCAACAACTCACTAGTGCAGACACTTGTACCGCAGTGTCTGGGAGTAGTACCAGCCAAGCTGGGCGTGAATTGTAGAGCTGTACCTCTGGAGTAACCAGTGTCTCTCCTGTCTCTTATGCTGTGGAGGGGAAACCATTGCAACACAAAATAATCCATTAAAAGTAGTTAATTTAATTCTACTTTTTCATCTTGTTTCATTCTTTAACTTTTAATAGTGCAGTGTGTTGTTGTTTATCTTTAATTAGGTTCTGTCATTGTAAAAAAATAAAACGGAATTTAGCTGCAAATTTAAACACCTAAATGTATGTGTCTACCTGTGCAGAGGGTTCTGTCTGCCAGTGCAGTCAGTAAAGTCAGGAGAATCATCTGACTTGTTATAAAACACCTGTTTGGCCAGCTGCTTTACTCTTAATAATGACATTCTCTTAGTGGAAGCTTTGACAACTAGTTCATGTCTAGATACTTAAATAATGGTATTTGCATCTGGAGCATCCTTCCTTTGGAATATTTTCATACAGTGCCTGTATAGTTACCATTTCTGTGAAATCCTAATAAACTGATTTTTCTGTAAAGGATTTAGGCTCATAATGAGAATTTTGAGTGCTGGTGGAATAGTTACATCAAACTGAATTATCACTGATTATCTGATGCTTCTAATGCTTCCTAAAACTATTGAAAAAAATCCCTCTAGGATTAAAATCCTGGAGGTTTATAGAGTTCATATAGAGAGCTGGATCTTTTGTATAATATTCAATTATTTCTAGCCATAGGTATTGCCCATAAGTTTTTTGACAGTATTTGTATGAGGCAAAGTTTGTAGGTGCATTGATTTTACATCATCATAGCAACCACTATTTTATCCCCTGGTAGTAACCACACAGCGTGTTTGCTGCAGGACAGAAAGAGACCCTGTTAGTCTGCATAGAGCAACAGCTCTGACTTTGCATTTCTAGTCTTCTGAAGTGCAATTTTGATCTCATAATAATGTGATTTAATGTGTATTCTGTGCTTAATACATAATTGATATATATCCCCTGTAACTTGGGAGGTTCACTGATGTAAAAATGCCAAGTGACTTGTAGCATTTATGAAAAATGAGTTAGAGAGGAAATGGTACTTACTGCTTCAGATGGTGTTAAAGCTTCCCAACCAATATGCAGCTTTTAGTGAGTCAAGCTCCTTTGCCAAAAAAAAACCACCTAAAATATGAAAACTGCTTACAAGGTAAGGAGCAAATTTATTGTTCAGTGTGTCAGTGGCTGTATGGGAGAGTTGCTTCTCTTGAAAACTTGTGTCATTGCAGGGATTGTGATCACTCATATTTTGAAAAGTACAAAGCTGGCAGAATGTCTCATTGCAGATGATTTTTGTGAAGTAGATATTTCTTAAAAATGTCTCGAGCCTGGAACCATAAGATCTGTCCCTGTAAGCTTTTCTTCTTCCAGGTATCTATTTTATATAGATACTATAAATAAAACATTATTTTTCTACAATGCATAGTAAAATTTCATAATCAGAGAAACTCCAGGTGTGATTATTGCACAGAAGAAAGAGGGGTTCTATGAATTTTAACTGTAAAAACTAACTATAGTCATGGGATTAACGGACTTGAAATACTAATATCTGCAGCATGCTAGATTTTTTTCAAAAACTGAAGAAGAATTAGTCTAGAAATAATTGCTTCTTACTGTATAGGAGGAAGGCGAGGAATTCCTTGATTGTTGAGATTTATTAACACAAATAACATTAACAAAAACGAACAAGAAAACCCCAACCACATATTTTGCTAATTTAAAATCGGTTGAAATTTCTTATGCAATGGTTTTGCCCGTACTTGAAAATGACATTTATTATAAATTGTAAGAGTTTGTATTCTGTGACAGACAGGATAATGGATGGCACTATTTTAATGATGATTTTAATGGGTTTTTTCCTCCAGAATGAACAGTTGTTGTCACATATTCTGTATACATAGAAAAATGGTTATGAGAATTTCTCATCAGAATCTTAATGAAGGTGAAAGCAGTTATAGCTTGCTGTTTGGAAAGATTTTTCAGAAGCAAACCAATGTAATCAAAATTTACAGAAATGCATGTGGTTGTTTGTTTTCTGGTAGGAACTCTGCTTAATTTTCCCAGAGAAATAATGACATTGAAGTGTTTGGTAATACGTTTTGAAATGTTGCTGTATTACAGTAAAGTAGTTTTGTATTTCAGTAAAGCTACATGCTTAGGTATTTAATTTCCTTGAGTGAGTGTAATAATCACAGTTTTAGTTAATAACAGCTAAGGAAGCATCTCCAGACATGTCTCTTGACTGTCTTGGCAATCCTTTAGAGAGTGCAGAGAGATAGAATTCTTGTTTATGCATCAGTGAAACTTGACTGGTGTGTGTAGACAAGGTGATAGTCTAGCCACAAAATATAGCAGCACTACTCAGTGATCAAGACTTGAGTGCAAATTACTTGGCTTTCTCTAAGACTACAGTCTGAGGTAAAACATAATTTCTTGAAGGAAGACAAGATATCACATTACTGTACTTGTTCTTGCAATATAAAACTGAGCTAGGGTTTATTGAGAGTGTTTTACTGATAATATTTCAAAGTAATGAATGATGCATTAAATACTATACCAGCTTTCCTCTAAACAGAGAAATCTAACTTCCAAGAAGCATTATTCATGCCTGACTGAAAAAACTGTATAGGCAAAGTATATGTCTCATAAAGTAATTTCAGAAGTAAACTCAGAATGTGTAAAGAAAGTATTTCAAATAAATAGAAATCATTTCTTAGAAGCTCATCTTTCTATAGAGAAGGCTTGGAAATGGTGTTCTCATATCACAAAACAAATCCACCCTATGTCAGGTTGGTTTGTTTACCTTGAATTTCTAGTTCTGAGTTCTAGTAGCAATTCACTTCTGTTTTTGAATCACTTAGTAGTCTTGAGTTAGAAGGGAGCCACAATAATCATTGAGTCTAGCTGTTTAATGAGCAGCCCCTGTGGGTATTAAACCCCAGACCTTGGTGTTATTAACACCATGTTTTATGGAGACAACAAAAAGCTTTTGGTAAAATACATGTTTTAAAACTGGACAGTGAGCAGAAATACTGAGAGGCTTTCAGGAGTACTGGTTATTGAATGATGCTTTGCCTTATAGAAGGGTTGGAACAGAGAAATCTTAATTCACTTAAAATTAAAAAAAAAAAAAAGGGAAAAGATAGATTGATATATAATATTCCATTCATTCTGGATTCCCTCTGCTCCTCTCCTCTTTGAGATTATGCCCAATTAATCGGACACAGTACTGAGAGGAATTAAAGAGGACATTCACACCCAAAGCCCCATAAATTCAGGGATTTCATTGGTGACTAATATATAAAGTAGAAGGCTGTGGAAAAAGGGGGGTTTGTCTCTGCAGTAGAATGCTGATGTTCTAATTTCTTTCTCACTGTTAAGCATGCATTTCATGCATTTAAGTTAATGTACCTGAAAATTTTACATGGGTGCTATTATGCTGATGATAGTTTTGATTTGTTTTCAGCTGTGGGATTGGGATCTTGGTGCTTTCACATGACCCTGAAGTATGAAATGCAGGTGAGTACTGTTAAGTAGCTGTGAATCATTTTCTGTGCCTATCTTGCTGTACAGTCATTTTGCCATTTCTTGTCTAGATGAAACTTGCATAAAATGAGTTAATCTACCTTAAGTATCATTGTACATCACTCCTGCTCTCAACAAGGCAGTAATGCAGGTCTTGTTTCAGTAGGTATTTTCCACTGATTATATACAGAAATATGTACTTGCATCTAAAATAAGAGCTATCATCAATTGCTTATGGTGGTAAAGGACACTTTATCCTCTGGGAAATCATGTTATCTTTTTACACAAGATGTTATTTTAAAGTTCTCACAGCTTTGGCATAATAGCAAGCAGTATAAACTGGAGTTATTATTATTTATTGTAACTTTTCTCATCTTTATGTTTCTGTTTATCTAGATGGAGCTGTAGCATTAATACTGAAATCAGTATCTTCTGAGTAGTGGTAATTGAGTCATTTTCCCTCTATTTTCAAGTAGACAGCATTCTGTAACAAGTCACAGGACATAGGGATTGTCCTGGTATTTCCTGTTTTCTAAATGGACGCAGGAAATCTTGTCCTGTTGTCCTCTTTTACATCTGCAAAGAATAAGGAAATGCATCTTTGAATTAAAGTCAGGGTGAAGTGGGATGTTGTTCAAGATTAAGAAACCTACATTTAAAAGTCTGTGCTGGAAGTCTGTGTTCCCACCACAGTCAGTGGAAATACAGTTTAATCAGTGGAGTGGAGACAGGCAGTTGGCTGGGCTGAATCATTGTCCAGACTCCATTGGCAATCTTTGCTCAAAAAAGATTCATTTGTCTAAACAGAAATGTTTAGTGTTATTTTGACCCTGTGAGTGTTCTCTCAAGCCTCCAGCTTCCCTACCACAGAGGTGCAGGTTTCTTAGACTCCTGTCACATCTGCCAGTCTTGGATGGGTGTATTGGGAGTGACAGAGCATCTCAGGTGGCATTAGGCAACTATGCTGTGGCAGCTGAATTGAATCCTGCATTTCTGCTGATCACAGTGGGACCTACGTATTGCTGATTGTTTGATGTTTGCCTCCATAATGCTCTGGTTTGTATCTCTGGCATGTGGTGGAGACTGTCAGCTTCCACAGAGTGTACCGTTGTCACCATGTGAGAATATTTGGTGCTTTTCTTGGCATGAAAATGTGGTTTGTACAGCCATTTCACCACTCTCTCCCAAATTAGGGTGCTATTTACCTGTATTTGGTGGTGAAACTGCGTTGAATTTCCACCTTTTTCATATTACTTCCCTCAGCTGCTTGCTTCTATCATGGCCAGTATTTCAAATCCTCTTTCTCACACTGATGCAGAGGTGAGCAAGGGCACCCTGAAATCAGGATCATTAAAATGATCCAGACTTAAAACCTTTTATGAATGGAGAGATTGTAGGTTTTTGTTTGTTTTGTTTCAGGTGGGGTTTTTGGGGGTGTTTTTTTTTGTTTGGTTTGGGTTATTTTTCAGTTGTTGTTGGAGACTGTGTGTGTGTAGAGGCTTTATTTTAATCCAAGTCACTTTGCTACTACTTGCTCAATACTTCTTGTGTTGCATAAGAACAACTAAGGGACCTATGAACTGTGGTGAATAAAGTGGGGCAGAAGCAGATGATAAGGAAACAGGAATGTCTTGCATCATCTTGTCAACGGATGTAAAAGGCTTCGTGTGAGGCAGGGAAAGTACATTTATTTTGGCAGCTAAGTGAAATCCACAAGTGGTCCATAATTATTCCAATTGTTTGCTTACTGATCACCATGGAGGAAACAGTTCAACTAGTAAATAAACTTTCTTCATTCACTTTATCCCTCGTTATGTTTAAAAATCAGCATAGTTATTCAAGGAGACTTTTTTTTTTACATTTGTTTTGCAGTCTTAATACTGTAAATGATCGATTCAATTTGCTTAATTAAGAAAAATTTAAACACTTCTGTTCTTGAAAGCAGTTGTTTAGAATACTTCTGAGGAGTTCACCCCTTTTCTGTTTTTTTTTTTTTATGGGGATTTACTTGATTGGATTCTTGAGGAATGCACAAAATACTTATTTAGCCAGTGAAATCAGCTCCCTGAGTTCCCTTCTTTCCATGGTTCTTCATTGTCCAGGCATGCCTTTGACAGTACTCCTAGAAGCATTAATTCCTTTGGATACAGAAGTCATTGTCTTCTGCATGCGAATTGCAGTTAAGATCTTTTGAGAGGCTCTTTGTTGCTACTTTAATATCCCTGAGATGCTGCCAGCATATGAACTTAAGAGTGTAAGCACCTGTCCAAATTTGAAAGATTTTCCTGTATTGTATTTCTCGTTCTTCCCCCACCTTTTTCTTTAATGAGGTGTTAAATGACTCACACTCTTTAATAACCACATGAATTAATCCTGTAGCTAATGCCTATCAGACTTGGAAAGGCACATCTCTGAATTTATAAAATATATTACTATGAAGCTGAATTCAGCAATTGCTTCTCTTTTGTCCCCTCTAAGGCATCACAGCAAAGATAAACTACTGTGATGGCAAGGTGGCATGGAACATGCCTGCTAGCTTCAGCTGCTGCCAATGTTCCTGATACTGTCTTTGTGCTGCCTGTTGTGGTCCCTGACCCTGTAATGCACAGGTCCTGGGATTTTAACCCTGCTCTGCAAGGTTGGTTGTGTGCTGGCTCAGCACCTGCACCTGCTCCCTGTAAGTCAGACCAGTCTGATCCCCCCACTGGAGAGAAGCAGTGGCAATGTGGGGAAAGAGGCAGCATCTGCCCTATCAGTGGCAGCTTGGCAGCAGAGCTGTTGAGCACTCTTGTGAAACAGTTCCTGAGCTTTATATGACCAAATCACACCAAGCTAATACTTCACACTCAAGGTAATGGATCTCTCTCCTCCTGTAAAGAATTAGATCCACTTTTTTTTTTTTTTTCCTTTTTTTCTTTCTTTTTTCCCCACAATAGGAAATTTCAAAGCTAAGATGAAGTTTTTGACTGTGCAGTTAGAAAATTGTCCCAAACCAAGCAGAATTAGGCTGGCTTTATAAAAGAGTTTGAGTAAGCTGCTTACTGCTTTTAACAAGTTCCATTGCTCAGAGTAACATGGTTATGAACTTGTTAAGTACCTTGTAGCAGTGGTAGGAAAACTATTTACAGACACAGCCACCAAGAACTTGGAGTGATGATGGAAAAAGGTCAAAATCTTTTTTGCATCTAGTTCTTGTTTTTCTTAGAAGTCAAGCTCTAAAAGTTCTAAAAGCCCTAACTATTAATGTTTGCTTAACATATTAGAAATCAGAGGCTATGGATCTTCATTGATCCATTTCTATCCTTTTTCATTCCCATTTTCATGAAAGAAAGATTTTTCAGTCTTTCTTAAGAGGAGGTAAGTTTAATTGTATGTTTATAAGCAGAAATTCCTGAAAGTTCTTTGGTGAGAAATTTTACAAGAAAATGATGCTATGATTCTTTCTTATAATGATAAATGGCAATTTTGAGTTTACCTGCTAATGAGAAATCAACTTTGTTGTGATTACCATTTTAATTCTGTTCATTAAGATGGCAAGTTCCTGGAGAAATAACTGTTTTAGCTGTAACACATCAGTCTTCTCCCAAAATATAAAAATTATTTAAGATAATAAAACATTATATGCCATCATAATTTCTGGGAGAAACCCAACAAAACAGCCCAAAAGAACCCCACATCAAACAAAAACAAAGCCCTGTCTCTGAATTAAAGCAATGTAAGAAATTTCTAAAATTAGGAAGTAAACATGTGAGCATATTGCCCATCCTAATAGACTAAAATTGTATTTTATGCAATCGAAATATTACATTACAATTTCTCTGTCAAGTAAGAAGATGCTACTGACTCTAAGGCCATAGATGGGAAGGTCTTCAGCCTGGCTTTACAGAATTAATTCTTACAAATATTTTAAGAGGTATGAGCAGCAAAAATGTCAAGATTCTTTGAATGTGTGGGCGTTTATGAAGCATAATATTCAAAAGATTCAGAGTAATAAGGTTTTAATGCAGCAGCTTTGGTAGCTGAACAGGGTTTGACAGTGCTACGTGTTAGAGTACAGCCCAGACGATGGATATCCAAATGACTTAAAAACTCCTGTTTATTTAAGACTTACTCTCTCCTTAATTAACTTAGACAAGCTTGTGTGTTAAAAGTAGCTTTCATGTTTTGATGTCTTTGCTTTTTATAGCTGTTGGATGAACTGCCAATGATATACAGTTGTTGTGTGTTTGTCTACTGCCTGTAAGTATTTATTAATTTTTTTTCTTGAATGTTTATGAAATGTTAACTTTTGAAATGTAGAGTCTCCAAAGCCAAATTTAGCATATATAGAAAGCTTCTACTACTCTCAGTGAGATCTGTTTTTGTACAGCATTATGATATTAGAGAACCAGGCTGGCTTTAGTCCTAGTTTTTGATAATTTAAATATATTTTACCAGTGAGATTTTTTTTCAGTCGGGAAAAAAGCCCCACTCATTAAAGAATGTGTAGTATACAATCAGAACTCAGTGCTACTTGTATAAAAACAGCAGATACAATAAAATCAACTTCAGTAATGCCTACAAAATTAGCAACATTATAGTTTATTTGAGCTGCATTTCTATTATGCAGTCTGGCTCAACTTTCAGGTTGCAAATTTCAGGTTTCTGGCTAAACCTGCTTTTCACTCATCTGGAAAATTAAAGGGACAAGATTTTATGAGGAGTTGAATGCATATTTTGGGCAGAGTGTCTTGGAACATGCATGACAGCTTGATGCGATGCCAGGATATGTTATCCCATTTAATTTTGGGAGCAATGTAGCATTTGACAACTGTAAAGATACCCTAAGTTGGCTTTTTCTTGCCTGTTGCTGCAAGGTCTGCATTTAATATGATTTGTTCTGTCACTTGGTAAATCCAAATGATAGATCAACTTGTTGCAGACTAAAAGAGAAAAAAAATATTTGAACATATCAAATATTCAGCTGTTGAAAATTGTGATGTCTTGGTGAAGAATACTGGTTGCTTGCAATGGAGATGGGATGCTTTAGGACTAAATCTGTATCTATGGAAGTTGCCCTCAGTTTGTGACTCATACATTAGTATGATTTGTACAAATTCAGGACCAGAATCATAATGCCTCTTTTAGTAGAAATATTTCCACTGTAGCTCCCTATCTCCTTGAAATTGCCTTTGCATTTGTCTGATTTGAATGTGATTAGAAAAAAGCATGAGGAGTGGCTATAAAAATATATCTGAGTTGTTATTTTTTTTTTTTTTAGTTCAGTGGTTACTTTATTATCTTCAGAAGTACTGAAGTCTGTTACTGCATTTTTAACTCAAATAATATTCTGTGTATTTATGTCTGGTAGCAATTAAAATGCTCAAAAAAATGAGCTAATATGTATTTTAGGAGGCCTTTAATAATTGTTTTGGTTAGCTTGAAGGTAAGTTGCAGGTGGTTGTGCACAGGACATTCCCTTATACATCATTCAGTTCTGCTGATTCTCAAATTGTGTAATTACTTCAGCAAGCCATTTTGCAATGTAGCACATTGTACTGCCTTTAGACTTTTTGTTTCCCATGTGTGTTTTTATTTTATTTCCTTTTATCAATTCACAATGGTGTCTGTTTCTCCAAGTTTATAAAAAAAGGAGCTAGACAGATATAATTTGGAATTATATAGACAGCTTCCTCCAGCCCAGATGATAATGGGCTTCTCAAACTTCATTTTTGTTGGGGTTTTTTGGACCTTTTTTCTGATGTAGGTACAGTCTGGGATGTGTGTGTATTTCCATCACAGCTGAGACTGAGTTGTAGTGCAGAGATTGTGAAGGTAATTTTAATTGTTTGTTTTACATACTGGGAGCAGTCAGGTACTTTAACCTTCCACTTTTACCAGTTCCCAATCTAGCAAATGTACTGCAACTGTATTCAAGCCATAAACAGTCTACATTTTAACAAATCTGAGTTGAGTGTTTTGTCAGGCAGTCCTTTTCCTACACTGCTGCTTGCTCAGTAATGTTTTTGACAGCTGTGTTGCATTTTAAACTAATTTCTAATTTGCCATCCATTATCACCCTGTAAGCACCTTCTGAAAACACTTCTGCTTCACAAACTCTTTTCTTAGAGTGGGTTACTTCTTGGCATATGCTTGAGCTTATTGGTGTTAGAGTTTTTTTGCCTTAGATTTTTTAAAAAACATTTACTGCTAAGAGCGTGAATTTTTTTCTTACAATAATGTGTCTTTATTTAAGGAGTTAGAATTTCTTGAGGGGCCTAAGAATAATTTGGATCAATTTTTCTCACAAAAATTCTAATATTATACCTTGGAAATTGGATCCATTATATGGTAAGTGATGAATGTTGTCTCTCTCCTTTATCCTCTCTTCCAGGTATGAATGTTTCAAGTACAAGAATACAGTCAATTATGCGCTGCTTTTCTTGTTAATAACATACAGCGTCGTAGTCAGCATAGTAAGTAACTTTTTCTAATATGGCATTTTCACCCTTAGGTTGGCAGTTTTTCTGGCAGTGGAGAAATGTTATAGAGACAATACTAAATCTCTGTCACTTCCAGTCAAGAATGACAAATTATTCTTTTGTTGAGAAAATTATGTTGCTGGCCAGAGAAACCTAAAACCTTTCTATCTAAACCACTGTACAGAATAAATAAGGAAGAAAAGCAAGAATCCAGTTGCTAGAACAGCAATGTGAGAAAAACAGTTGCCAGTGACTTGGTATGAGACCTTGGATAAGCTATGTTCCTGCTTCTCTCACTTTAATTCATCTGTAGAAATAAGAATCATTCTGTTTGCCTGCAAAAAAGTGAACTTTTATATCCAGTCCAGGATGCAGACTGGTGTTCTGAAACAGGCAGAATAAGAGAAGAACTTATCTGTTAGTTAAAATGCTTCTAATTTTTTTTGTGTCACAGCTAACTTGACTACCTTTGTCAGTGGAGTGTTCTTCCTGTATGAATAAATTCAGTTTCATGCTGATTGTCAACCACAGATTGAATTTCCTACATATTTTTATTGATAAGCATTTCTTTTAAAATTAAAGTATTATTATAAGTCAGCTGCCGAAATACTTGCCTCTTCCATTTCTCCTAAATTTTTTTACACTTGTGGCACATTATGCCTGAGGTCTAGTGCCCTTCCCTCTTCAAGAACATAAATTAAATTAACTGTATTACAAATAGGAAGAACTACAAGCTTTTTGTAAAATTAATTGAAACATTAAATATTGTCAAAAACAAGAAAAGCAAATTAGAGTTGAGTATGTTTTCTTCTTGCTGTGCGTATCGAGAACATCTGGTAACTTCAGCATCTTAATTGGTTTTGGATGTAGTCAACTCTATTAAATTAGAAGCTTTATGTTAGTTGTTAATATTGGTATTTATTGGTGCTTCTTAGTTTATAATAATTCCACAGTTAAAACCTCAGGTTCTGCCAGAGGCACTTCAAATATTTGATCAACTTTAATGGTGCATGGACAGGCACTCATGGCTTGATTCGAACAGAAGACGCCTTGGCAATATTTAGATGAATAATATTATGATGGTTCTGTTGCAAATTATTTCTCTTTTTTAATCTTTCCAGGTTTACCTAGATTTGAAAGAGCCTGTATTCCATCAGGTAAATCTTGTTCTGTTGGAGCAGCTAATTTTGGTTTTCAACTTTGCTATTTTAGTGGAATATGTTACTGTATTTTACTGCTGAAAGAAAGATGGAAGGGAAGCACGATTTGCTGTTTGCTTTTTCTTTAAGCAGTATTGCTGCCTGTCATGTCACCATCCTCTTACTTAGTGACCTGAAAAACTTGAATGCTTCAATGTGTGTTGTGTTTTAGCTTGTGACCTAATATTTCCCATGGTTTTCATCAGTGGCAAGTGTAATGATGTGACCCTAAGGTGTGTGAGAGAGGAACATCTAAATGAGTCTTTCTGCTGTTTTCCATTAGCAGCTGCTTTGAAACTATGACCTTACATCATTAGATGTCTTGATTGACTTAGCACCACATTCTCTCAGCTTTAGCACATTAGTTTACTGGGTTTTTTAACTACTCAGTTTTACTTTGTGGATATTCAAGGTGAGTTTAAGCAGAGAATGCCTTCTAGGGTTATGTAGCAGACTGCTTTGTACAGCCTTAATGGAACATTTGATACAGGCTCCTTTTGTAGCAGCCCAGGAGTATTAATATGCATCCCCTGCCTTTGGGGATAGGACTTGCATCGCTTACTTCTTCACAGGAGGTTAGAAATTATGCTCATTTCTATATGCCATGGGTAGTTTTCCCTCATTTATGATTTTTTGATTAGGGATAACAGCTGAAAAATTGCCAAGCAAAAAGCACAGAGCTCTTTGCAGGACAGAGCTTTAAAGCCTTAATTTTTGAAATTGGTAGTGCCACTGCTTGTCAAAGTGTGCCTGCTGCATCAGCAGTTGTAAAAATGATAACTGGCTCGTGTTGGTGGATTAGTGAAGTGCTGATCAAGAGAATAAATCTTCAGCTGCTCCAAAAAATCTCCCCTAGAAACATGAATTGTTACCCTACCTGTAGATAAAAGAGAAAATTGCAGTGTGGATTTTTTTTGATGGTATTAATTAAATCCTTTCTTTTTTTCCCCTATTTACATTTCCAGCAGAAAAATACTGGCTGGGAAGAAAGTGACAATTACTCGTGCTTTTACTGAGCTGGTCATAACCAGTTTTGAATGAAGTGACTTAGAATAGTTTTGTTAACAGCAGTGGCAAAACTTAGTATTTATAATGAACTTTTATCTCTTTAATCAGTTATTTGCCCAAGGTGCATTTATTGGAATAAATACATCACAGCTTCACTATAGTCCAGTTTGATGCATTGACATAGGTGTTGCCCCATGTCACGAAAACTAAAACAGTAGATATTACAATTTTTTGGGAAAGGGGGAAATAGAGCAAGTTTAAACTGTTGTCCCAGACCTTTAATTTTCTGCATCTGGTTTCTCTTAGGTTCAGAATATGAATTCCCTGTTATAATTTATACATGAGGAATTGGCGTAGAAAATGTTTAGATCCCATAAAATTGTTGGACTTTTTACAACAATTCCTGGCAAATTGATTTTTATGGAGAACATAAAGTTATGGCCAAATTCCAAATGTTCAAGTACTCTACCTATTTTTTCACAGTCTTTGCCAAATATGTAGTAAATCCTGAGGAAATAATTCCCCTGACTGCACAGCTAAACAGGGTTATGTTCTTAATACTTGTACATTATTTTAGAGTGCATTAAAAAGAAAAAGTTAAATAATTTCTGGAAGTATTTTCAAACTGCTTTTCAAGTCACTTAGACTTGAAGTAAAATTAAATATGCTCATGCAATCAGTTTAAATCACAATTTTTCTTACTGGGTTAGAAAGTAGCATCAGGAGATAGAGCAGCATTTGGCTCCTCTAGGTGTTTGTCTGTGATCTTTTTGAGTTGTCAGCCTTGCAAAAAGAGGAAGAACTACAAGGATAACTTTTTATTGTTCATTGTTTCAGTATGGATTATGGTTTTGGTTTGGTTTTTTTTTTTTTTCCCTCTGGAAGGAGGCCAGTAAGAATGGCAAAAAGGATCCTATTATATTTAGCAACCAGGATCTGAGCCTTATTTTTCCCCAAATTACTTTCTACTTGTCTTTCCAATTTAGGCTCATAAATTGCCAGCTGCCAGCAGGGCACAAAGGTGATTTCAGTTTGTTATCCACAGCACAGTAGCAATAGAGACCAACTACTTTTTCTGCATCCACATATTAAGGGAGAGCTTTAAGGGTTTTAGTGCTTCAACTGTAGGAGGAACGAGATATGTGTTTTGGGTAGGTAGAGGCAGCACATCATTAGAAGGAAAAAACTAATTCCTGTTTGACAACTAATCTAGTATTTTTGCTACCTCATCAATTAAATGAAATATATTAATGGCCTTTACAGGCATATATTGTCTTGCTTATGTTCAAATCTCTCAGGCTAGAGCACTGTTAGTCCTAATTTTCAAGGTGCTAAACAACCCTACGTCCCAGCTGCCTGGTTGTTTTTAAGCCAGTATCATTGTCACAGAAAACAGCTGTGCCTCTCTCCTCTTTTCCATCTGGCACACAAATTTATTTTCTGGTCTGAATTTGATTATGGAACTCAACAGGTTGAAACTCTCCTTAGAATTAATTTTAAATCAGATTAGTTCTTCATCCCTGTTTACCACATGTATACAAGGAAAGGGGCAGGGGAAGAATGGCTGCTAGAGTAAAGTGATCCACAGACATACAGAGACAGCCCTGGAAGCAGAAGTAGTTACTCTGAAAGTTAAACTTTCAACTCAAGTCTTACAAGTAGCCTCCTCCTAATATGATGAGGCCTAGGAAGTTGTTACATAAAAAGCAACGTGTTCCATCCTGATTTGTCTGCTTGCAGCATGCCATATCTGATCACTTGGAGTGATCAGAAACCTCATTCAGCTAGTGGGGGCAAGTTATGAGAATAGGGACATAGTTCTAAAAACCTGTTTTATTTGTGTAGTCATCTGCTGTGACAGTTTGGGGCAAATTTTAGCAAACAAATAATTAAAAGGTTAATAGAAAATTAGATTAAATAGCTGTTTCTTCTACATTAGGAAATGTGATGTAAAAAAATAGGCATTCTGGAATGTTCTTGTGGTGTCCCATGTGAAACAAAGCCAGCTGGAGGAACAGATGAGTAGGAGAGTTGCAAATAGGGTAAGGTAGTGACTAGTGAAAAATTAGTAAAGGAGATTATGAAAAAGCCTGAGTTTTCTTGGAATCAGTAGTGGGACTGATTTGTTTCGTTGGTTTCTTTTTTAACAACCTCTACCAGGAAAAAGAAGAGTGTACTGCTGGTATTTGTGATGATACAAAGTTCAGCGTTATCACTGAGTACTGGGGGAAATGAAGAGATAACTGGGATACCTGGAGGATGAGGATGAGGACTGATTCAAAATGGAAGAGATGCACTGATGGACAAATACAAACTATTCTTGTTCTAAACTGTTCACAGATCACCAAAGGAGGGGAGGGAGTGCCTGGATGTGTTCACTGTTTACAGCATAACAACATGACCAGGGATTTTTTTTAACTTTTGATAGAAGTAAAATGCAAGTATTGGATTTACTTCTTCAGGTGACTTTGAGTAAGAGGAAGAAAGTAAGCATGGCAGGAAAAGGCATTTCATTTGCCTTAATAAAAAAATTAATAGATTTTTTTTCTCTAGGGGTATTTTAAATATACAAGTGCAAAGAACAAGGTGAAATCAAGATGAAACATATAGAAGTATGAAAGTATGTAAGGGAGCCTGAAACTGCATGAAGAATATATTATGTCCAGGCATAACCTGTTCAGAATTGCAGGATTCACCATTTTGGGGGATGTATGTGGACCCACTGGATGTCTTATAGCTCTCCAGAGTCCCTCCTGCTGCTAAGGCAATAGTTAATTGTAGGCTTGTGGCTGATACATTGTGCCTTTTGATGGAATGTGTTCTTACTTTCTGTAAATTCAGGTTCCCCAGTATTCTGTTCAAAATGACCTTTTCAGGTGTGTCTACACCACAGAGCTTTTTCTGTTCTGGCATTGTCCTGCTGATGAGCACGTATAAAACTAACTTGAGTGACATTTCACTCTTACACAGTTCATTGGGGGATGTCTTCCCAAGCGAGTACAGCTTTCATTCTGGCTGGTGCTTCTACCTGCACAGTATCTTAGGGAATGAGGAAGGATATTCTGACTCCCCTGAGGCTCAGCTCTACAAGTCCTCGGAGAGGAAGCTTGGCTTTCTGTGGCAGACAGTGTCCCAGAAGTTCTACAGCAGCAGTGACTTGTGTGTCATTTTGCTATCACATGCATGCATCTAAACAGGACCAACCCCAGTGAATCTGAGGTGGTTCATTCAGGAGCTGTCAAGGCAGCATGTGGTGCTACACAGCTGTAACTGTGCCGAGTTACTTGGTGTTTCAGAGTCATCTTGGGGTTGTCCTTCCTTTTTCTCTCAGCTCACATTTCTTCTCCAGAAATCCAAACCCATGTAGAGCTCAGTTTTCTTTGTTGCAAATTGCAAATATAGCTTCCACATTCAAGTATTGAACTATCTTTTGATAGCTGGTTGGAGTATTAGATAAGCTGGTTGCCAAGAACCCAAAATCTCTCAGTACAGTGCCCAATGTGAATACTAATATTTGAGGCTGATAAATTGACTTTATTAACCAAAGATAGGTAGAAAGCCAGGAGCAGAGGAAACAGAGAAGTGGAAATAGCAGCTTATTGCTGCTTTCTGTACTGGAAGGGTAGATGAAGAACCAGTTTTGTATGCTCTCCCTCTCAACCTTGCCTCTAACTTACATAAGTGATTTTATGTATGATTTGCTTAATTGCCTCCACATTAAAAATGCTTCCAGACATTGAGCCCTGAAGTGCTTACTTCCCATTTGTGAATTAGGAAGTTATTCATATTTCACCTTCTTATGACACAATCCACTGTGTCTTCATCAGACTTTGGGTTTTTCCCTCAATTGTAAAGATACCTTCAAAGCTGAAATATGCAGAGCTTTATTTGCATCTGAAACAGCAAAGAGGGAACTGTCTAGTGGTAACAGAAGATTGAGATTCTGATCTTTCTTTTTGTTTCAATTGCAGTAAAATTATGTTCTTTGGCTTACAGTTTAATGGCAGTGTGAGACAAAATACCAGAAAACTTGCTTGGGTTGTCATCTGTCATTTAAATGATGTCTTAGTTAAAGACAAGAAAGACAAAAGAAGTTAAAGGAATGGAAAAATGTGAGCTAACTTGAATAAGGCAGATTTTTCTTTTTTTATATAATATTATACTTTGTCCTTCTCTGGATGGATGGGTAATACCTAACAAAGTTTTACCATGATAAAAATAGTAAAGCCATGGATGGTAAAAGAGATGAAGTAAGCACTGCTGCCTGACATCTGAACTAAGCTGTGCAGTTTGATGTGTAGCCTCTAAAGAAACAGCTGGGGGAGGTGAGCAGCTGCAGTCTCTGTATATCACAGCAGCACCTCCTGGGTGCTCACCTTCAGCGAGGAGGATTGGAGCATGCAGAGCAGAACCCTTTGTTGTTCCAGTCTTTCACAGGCTTTTAAACACAAATGCGTTTTACTGCTAACAACCTGTTTGGGTGGGGAAGCGGAAAAGGCAAAAAATTGAAGTGTCAACGATGGGCATATTTTTCTTCAGTCACTCCAAGGTTCTCTTTCTTTTTTTTCCCCCTTCCTTCCTCCATTAATACTGTCCTCTTCTGCAAGCCATTAACTCACTAGGAAATATCAAGCCAGAAACTCTGCAAAGAAAGCTTTTCTTAGCTTTTGCTCTTTCCTACTTTTAGCAACTGCTGAAAAAGGTAACATTTTACCTGGGCTTTGGGCTGCCTGTAAGATCTGTTTCTCTAGGTAGAGTCTGACACTATTGAACTCCCTGTACAAAGAATTCAAAAGCAATTTGGGTACAAGCATAAGGGTGGTCACAACCCCTAATGTGTATGACAGAAATTGCTCTTAATGGATAGGTTTTTCCCACATCTGTACTGCAAAGGAGTGCTTTAGTGATGGAAATTTTAAGAAGGAGAAAATCAGCAAATCAAACTGTAATTTGGATCCTGGAGGAGCTCTGCCTATGAGTATCTTCCTGTGCACCATCCCTCTCTTAGAATAAATTGCTGGATTTGATTAGAAAAAATGAAAAGGGCTATTTTAAATGAGTCTGATAATATATTTGTGTGGTGGGATCTTTTTAGGTAAAATGTTAGTAATGAAGAATTGTACCAGCAGGCAGCACCTAGCACACCTGAGCACTCTCCTTCCTATCCTTAGCTTGGGACTGATAAGCACTTGATACTCAGGCTGTGTCTAGCAGGTTGTGTTGGTTTTCTTTTTTTCCTGGTTTACGTGCTGTACTTCAATAAGGGGACTGGAATTAACTAACAGCTCTGTATAAATTACAAGCCAGAACCAATTAGCCTTTCAAATAGTTTTGCTTTGTTTAGCTCTACAGAGCAGAACACACAATAGTAGTAGTTTATTTACTGAAGTTCTTTAATCTTGTTCTGAATGCAAATGAAGAGCTGCTGTGCTGACTGACTTTGAATAGTCAGTATTGGGCTTATTTTACCTGTTGTCAACCATAAGGGCTCTGTTGTCCGTCTTGTTCTGTATATATGCACTGATAATACAGTGCACTACTAACCTTGTCCTTAAATCTAAAAAGAGTTTGCAGATTTGCCTTTATGGACTTTTGGAAGGAAGGTTTCACTTTGCACTATTACAGTAACCTTTTTTATGTGAGATGACTAGACATGCTTACAGGATAGTAGGATCTGAATGTCCCAGTTACAGCAGATTGAGAGGCAGTCCCTGTCTCAAAGACAGTGGAAAAGAAGAAGGGATATGAGGAGGTCACTAGAACATGGTAAGAACCCTGGTTTGTATGCACACTTTTTCTGTGAGGTTTAGTGGCCTTTAAAAAAAGACAGCAAAGGTTTATAACTTTTCTATTTCATGTTAAGCAAAGGCAGAATTAGATAGTAGCTAACTAGAAGCAAGATGAGAAAGTTAAGTCAGTGAACAAGGAAGGAAAAATTACTGGAAGGCCTGTGGGCCACTGGAGAGAGGCAAAAAGAGCAAAGCACAGCTGCTTGGAACAAATTGCCTTTTGGATGAAGGAAACCAGTGTTCAGAATAAAAGATAAAGAAAGTAATTGAATGTCACCAGTGTCTAAAAATCCTCTCTGCTGCAGTGACTTCTACATCACTCTCAGGCATGACTGGCTAAATTTTTTTCTCTTCTTTAATCTTTGTGTCTTTGAGGTGCTGTTACATGGATTTTAAGTTTGTGAACAAAAGAGAGTGATTTAAAGATCACGAGGGAAAAAAATATATTACTTTGACTTTTTATAAGTCAGGTGATTGCATTCAAATTCATCAAGCCTACAATGAGTCTGATTTTGCTCATGGATCTTTTCAGACTGTGCAGCCTTCCCACTATATAATTATATTGAATCCAAACAATCTGCAATAGTTGCTTGAAATGCTTCCTGGAAAGTTTCTCCCCATAGTGATGCTCAGTGTGGGAATAGCACATAGTCTACCCAGGTGTTTGCTTTCAGGAAAACATATTAATCAAGTATCAATGAAAGAAGTACAGCTTTCAAAAACAGCTTTAGCTGATGCTTTCACAATCCTGGGCTAAAATGCACCGAGAAGAGATAATAGGGTTTGGTTACCGTTTTTGATTTCAGAATGCTTTCTGAGTGCCATCTAGTGTTTGCTTTCTAATTCAGAACAGTGGAACATTGGTTTTACACAACTGACTTTTCCTGCAATTGTATAAAGGACATGCTTTGTAATCACACTTTTATTTAAACTTTAACAGAAGGCTTTCTGGAGATGAAGTTAGAAGAAATGCTATTTTCCTGAGATGTAAAAATAAAAAAACAAACAAACAGAGGCTTCTAAAGTTTTTACTCCTGGACTATTTTATAAGGTCTCTTGAACCCAACTGCTGAATTTGATCTCTTTTTTTATTTTCAGATCATGTATGGAACACTAGTATCCATCATAGTTCTAAGATCTGTTTATATAGTGTTATGGTAAGTAACCATTTAATTCAGCATTGTAAGTTACAACATAGTATTTGCACCTTTTTTTTTTGTCAGCTTAGCACGAGAAATTGGCAATGGGAGAATTTATTTAACTAGGTACATAATGTTAGCTCCTGGACTCCCCTGGGTTGAAAGGGTTTGGCTCATCACCTTGCACTTTTTTGAAGCCACTGTGATAACGTTAAACTAAACTGAGATTTCTACACTTATGGTCAGTGTTTACTGTCAGGTGTTCTGCTGATGGCTTCAGCTGTTAGACTGGGATTTAAACAGAAATGGAGTTTGTCTTCTTATTGCTGGATAGTGTGAAATCTGCTGCTAATGTCCAAACTCTAATGATAATACTGGGAGAGTGCTAAGACTAAGACTGCAGAGTGGAACCATCACTTAGTAATTTCCTTTCCTCTTCCCTGCTCAAGTATTTAAAAAATAATGACACATGATAGTTTTTCTCACAATTTTTATTGGATAAAATCAAGCATAATGCTATGGTAATTGAAATTAAAACTGTAACAAACAAAAGGTATTAAAAGCGCTAGGAGATACTGAGAAGTATTAGAATCATTAGAGCACAGACTCTAAAAATGGTATGTAAAAGGGAGGTAAATGGAAGGAAAATGGAATTTAATCAGTATTGAAGTAAACACATACCTTTAGCTCTCAGGGGCTCAGTTGGTTGCCCATTTCTGTCTATCTCCTGTGAATATTTGGTGTTCTCATGCATTTGGGGATTGCTTCTGAAAATTACTTATTTCTGTCATCATTCTAAATGTGCTTTTTGTTAAACTTTATTTCAAGTTCCACCTATGTCTGTTCAGGAACACAAGGAAGAATTTAACAAAATGTGAATTTGAAGTATAGAATTCTCAAATATTCTGAGTTGGTAGAGGCCCACAAGAATCAAGTACATTCATTGAATCACCTTCCAATTGCCATTTCAGTTCATGTGGTTTGGCTTTCCCCAAGAAATTCCCACAGACCAAGTGCAAATGTTCACAGACTTTTTTATTAAGCAAGAAGAACTTAAAACTGATAGTGTGTTGCAGCTTCAGAAGCAATCATCAATTTAAAGGCACTTTTTAAATCTATGGACTGGAAATTTTAATCCTCGCCTAGAGATCTTAAGTGACACTATGTTTATTCGCCCCCAAGGGGAAGTAAATTGAATCAAATTGAAGTCATTTTAATTTTGTCCTTATTCAAGGATTTAACACAGTTCTAGTCTTTTAGATTAAATTTCTTTCTGTCTGTGTAGACAAACTCTCGGGCCTCCTATTCTTCTGCATCTGCAAGTTCCACACAGTTATGCTTTCTCATTATTTCTGAAACATTTCATAGTCTTCTGTCTTTATCAATAACATCACCACCTTCCCTCTCAAAGAATCACTGATTGTTTTGCTCCTGCCAAGTCTGTGTCTGAAGTCCTAACTACTTTTCACTTCAGTTCTAGGGGCTTGGAGTGTATATTCTTAATTAGCTTGATCACTTCATTGAATCAGCCCCCTACAAAGACTTATTTCCCTTGTTGGTTCCCTTGTTGGTTACTATGCAAACTGGGTAGAAAGTTGGGATGGGAAGAGAAGTAGGTTTAAACTTCTTCTAAATTTTAACTAAACTACTACTAATTTTAAATTAGTTCTGCTAGAGAAGTTCTGCCAACATGAAGGTACCCTTTCTTTTCTCTAAAATTCATCCCCAAGCACACTTTTGGATTTACTTTCTCTGCACGGCTAGAACATATTCCTGTATTTCCATCAGTAGTGCTAGCACTTGACAAAGCCTTTTCCAGCTTACATACTGACCCTGATTTCTGCTTGTTTCTTGTATCTTCACTTCCTGTCACTCGTATTTCTTAGAGTGGGTTTTGAAGTCACTCTGAGATTACAGTAAAAATTCCAAAGAACAGCATGTTATTCCTTTCAGGCTACTACCTCATCCTATCCTCACCAGTTGTTCCTCTTCCTGCCTCTTCCCCCCACACTTTTCATCTCTTTCTTAGTTCTGTTTCCTCCCAAGATTGCAAGTGGGCAAATGTTGTTCTCTGTTCACAAAGCACGTTCCCTGTTAATAAGTGATGCCAGTTGATTCCTTCACAAAACACCACTGTTTATTCCTCAATAATTCCAGCTATAATTACCTAATTGCCAGCATGTCTGATATACTATTTAGGTCTCTGTTGTGTCATGGTCTTGCTTGTCTCTGGAGCTCTGAGGGGGTAATATTACAGTGTAGTCTTGGCTATGTACTGCATGGTGCTCCACACATTTATTAGACTAAACAAATAATAATTTTGCTAGTTTATATTGGCAGTCAATTTGTAAATATGTACAGCTTGTGTCTGGTTAGAGCCTCCTCCACAGGGCAAGCTACCTGTTGTGTTTTGCACATTTTGGTTCTCAGTGCTCACAGCTCTGAAATGTGCTGTAACACACACAGTGGAGGAAAAGGCAGCTCAAGAATGTGTTTTAACCCAGAATCTCAACTGTGCATTCATAATGCTTAAAAATAACTTGAACAGTATTTCATGGCAGCCTTTCAGGGTTGGATTTGGTTTTACTTTTGGACTTGTCTTATTAGTGGGAAAGGAGTCTTCCATGTTGGAAGTTTACAATTTCATGGTCCAACCTGAATGTGGATAGGGAAAGTAAATTTATTAATGATGCACTTTCTTGCATCTGATTCTTCAGTGTGTTTTCCATATCTTGAAGAAAAATTTTTTTCTGCTGAAATTAAATTGACATTTTTCTATTTCCAGTAGCATCCAACTAAAAGATGAACATAAAAGTACTGGGGTTTAATACCATTGATTTAGTTAGTTGTTGGTCATGGTGGTCTACACTGAAAAAAAGAGGAATTTTGAAAGACCATATATATACAAATTCCCTGGTACAGAGATATCATCTCTTGGCAGAGACCCTCTTCTTTTGGGAATGAGAGTCCTACTTGCTAACAGAGATCTTTTTTTCTTTTTTTTTTATTTAATGAAAGAATATACACAGGACTGAAGAATTAGTACCTTTTAGCCAACTTTAGTTTTCCCACTTTTTGGTTTCACTCAGAGAGGGCAGTATTTTAGAAAACGTTTATAATTACAGAAGTAAAAGTAAAAGAACAGTCTCAGAGAATATGAGATCAGGAGAGAGAAGAAGTAAAATACAATATTTAAACAGATGATATTTGAAGTTGGTATTTTTTTCTTTTGAGGGAAAAACCAAATTGATAAAGAATTTTATTTACATATAACAGCATTTCTGTATTTACACATATTTAGTGTAGTATATATTAGTATATTTCTGTATCTTTAACCATTCTGAACTAAACTTTGCATTATTTCTCTCTCTAGGGTATACCCATGGCTTAGAGGTTTAGGATATACATCTTTAACTGTGTTTTTAATGGGATTTTTTCTCTGGAATGTGGACAACATTTTCTGTGATAAATTGAGGTGAGTTTTTTCACTTGTCTGGATAACTCTTAATAGCCTTTAAGTATGAAGATTGGATTATTTCTGAGGTGCATATTCAAGTCCATCTCATTGTATGTATGGCATGCTGCCTACAAAACATCCATGAGATTTTATGCAGATTGCTCATGACTAGAGTCAGCACTCAACAGGGGTTTTTAAATTTTTTTAACCATTTATAGAATTTTTGTTTTTAATTTCTATTTAACTTCAAATTAAACTGAGAGAAATAATGTCACTGAAGTAATTTTGAGAGTCTGTGGATGACTTGAGAGTCTGTTATTCAGACTTGATTTCATCTGAATGGTTTTTTATCCTGCTCATTTGGGTTTTCTTTTCTGCTCTTCCATTTCCTATGAAAATATCAAAACCAGTAGTTCTGCATGTTAAAGAAGACATGCACAACTACTTCTGCTACTACTGCTCAGGAAATACCTATTTCAATATCCATGTTACCGATAAACAGCACTTAGTTGCAATTCATGTATTGTTCAGCAAGCTGGAGGAGATGGAAATGTTAATTCCAGCATTCAGAAAAATACATTTTTGACAATTTGAAACACCGTTATGCCATGGAATCTGTGTTGTACAGAATTGTCCTAGTAGGCTGGTTTGTAAGAGCTAAATAACAGTGTGCTGTAAAGAAGTCTAAAGTTTTCCATCCCTTCCGGCTCTTCAATCCCTGTGCTGGGTTAAGCAAACTGAAAGTTAATTCCAACAGAGTATTCTTGAAACTTTTTAAAAATTAATATAATACATGATCCTCATCCCTAGGAGCACTTGATATAGATGGGATAGAGTAGTTATTTGGCAGCACGGATAACTGTGCTGGATTTGGCCCAATAATTTGGCATCGGTTTACAGTTACTTTGCAAATATTGGCATGAGCGTTGATTTTTGCAGCTGCCTCACGTCACTGGTGAGATCACAACCCCCAATTCACCAAACCTGCTGAGCTGCTGTGGGTCCATGGAGGTTTTGAACTGGTTCCTAGGCCCAAAAATGACACCAGCTGCTGAGGCACTTTCTTCCCTCCTCATTTCATAAGGGGAAAAAAAGTTAGCATCTTTCCTGTAAGACTTGTGTGGTTATGGTGATAGAAAAAAAAAATATGCTTGTTTACTAGCTTTAGTCAGACATCTGCAGAGCCTTGGATTTCTCCAGAAGGTATTATACTCTGAACCCTTGGAGAAAATACATTCAAATCCCTTGAAATTCTTTATTCTCTGGATGTCTAGCTTGTGAATCATCCACCTACCTGCTCTGTTTGGTTTTAAAGTTCAAAACTGGGTTTTGATTCAGGGTTTTTTGTTCCATATTTTAGTAAATCTGCAGCTTATTTAAAAAAAAAAAATCAAAATAGCAAAAACTCTGTAGCACTCAGTTTTTTCTCTGGTTGGAACCACGCACTTTTGAATTTGAGCTTTGAAATTTCCTGCCATCCAAAGGTTCAAAGTTTCTGCCAGGCTGCATGTTCCACTGTGTCATTGCTGGGCTGACTCAATTGGAGCTTTGTGCTAGGAATTGTGACTGAGCAGCTTTGGACTAAGCACTGTAATATCAAGCAGTAAGGACGTATTCCAGGAGTTGCAGATTTTTCTTGCTTAACACATGCAATCGTTGTTTTCCACTTTTTATTTTGACAAGTGAAATTAAAGTGGAAAAAAAGACCAGCAGATGCAAACAGTTCCTCCACCATCAACCAAAATAGGCATTATCTGCAGAAGCCTAATGAGCAGGAGAAATAAGAGCAATGTAGTTCCTTCTCTTTATTTCTTTATCTCCATCCCTCAGCCCCTTCTCGAGTAGCTCACACCCCATAACTACAAAATACAAAGCATGTTGGTGGAGTATCTCAGACCCTCTCCTTTAATTGCTTCCTCATTAAACACCCATTTTGTCCCTGTTTTAAGAGTCCAACAGATAAAGGCAAGTTGAGCTTCCATGTACCTGCAAAATAGGTGGTGTGAATGCCCAATTTAAAGTGATGACGTCTGATAAATTTCATTTCCTCTCTTGGACCTTAAACTCAACATTTCATCCTATTGACAGTAGTTCACAGGGTCTTGTGGAGGAGGGTGGTAGGATTCATTTGGGACTGTGGGATGCCATAAGTATATTCCCTGAAATTTGAGTCCAGAAGAAATTGGTCACTCATCATATGAGGAAATGTCTGTTTTCTTTAAATGTATAAGAAAGTCTGATATCTCTTTGTACTGGCAGTGTAAATTGTAAGTGCTGCTCCTCACCTGCTGAAAGCCTGATTTCATTAAGCCTCCCCTGTCCAGCACATGCCTGAGATATGGAAACAATAATGTGTGATCTGATAATCCAACATTGTGATTTGAGATTGCTTAGCTGGGAAAAACTATTCCATTGCATGGTATTCCTTTCTTTCAGAGCATTACGAGAGAAGATGCCTCCTGTGGTGGGAGCTGTGACACAGTTTCATGCATGGTGGCATATTCTCACAGGCCTGGGTTCTTACCTTCATATCCTGCTAAGGTAGGAAATGTTTTCTAAACTGGAAGTTCACAGAGATCTTACAAGTTTTCTCAGCTTCAGATGGACTTCAGAATGTTGTACCATCCAGAAGAGCAGGAAAATGACTTATTAAACTGGTGTACTGTTTTCTTTCCTCTTTGTAACTGATCTAAAAACTCTCTTAAAACTAATCTATATTTTTCAAAATGTAATCACTAGTCTTTAAATAGTCATGATTCTTCAAGAAAATTTAATTCAGAAATGGGAAGCCTGTGGCAGTTAAACCAAAACTGTTTGACAGTATATTAATTTCAGAATGTAAGCCATTAATACTTGTCTGTTCTTGAGCAGCAATCCTGAAGTACTAAAACATGTTTAAATTTAGGAGCTTAACAAATCTTTTGATAGGCACTGTCACTCCTGAAAACCAGCAGGCATCCTGCTGTAGTGCAGAAGGTGATGGCTAAAGTAGTTTTAGAGGAGCTGTTCTCAAAAGGGCTTAAACAAGAATGTAAGTTAGCAAGTCTGGAGGCAGCAGATTTTTCTCATTTTTGCTCTATACCACCATCTAGTGGAACCAGGGACAAGAATAGAATGTAAACTGAAATGTGAAGAATTTCTGCTGTTCGTTCATCATCTAATTAAATAAAATTTTACCACTTAACAATAACAAAGAGAATGTCTGTTATATGTTTACATCCTATGTAGTTGAGAACTTGATTATATATCAATTTTTCTACATCTAACATAGAATTGACCTTTTTTGTCCGATGTTAAAATAACTAATAAAAGGAAAATGCAAGGAAAATAAGTACAGTTCCATTAGATGACCTGATAGCTCATTGTTACATTTATGTGTATATATATCTCTATGTATATATACATTTACATATATGTAGGCATATTTGCCTACGTATATGTAAATGTATATAAACATAGAAATATGTCAAGGTATATGGAAAACAGTTGCTCCATTTTAGTTTACAGGTTGTCTGCTACTCTAAAGAGCTTGAGGTAATATTTTAGAATATTGCCTCAAAAAAAATTCCTTGCAGGAATCAAGCATAGGCAAAGTTTTTCCAACATGCCACAAAGTGGCATTGCCTTTTAAAAAAATGTGAGGTCATTCACCGGAAAAGATCGACTGAGAGGAGAAAGCATCTAAGAATAAGATGTAGAATCAAGCTATGCTGCTTTTTTCCCCCTTTAACATCTGCTGTATTTTGTGGTACACTGATTTAATTTCATCCTTCTAAAATTGCAGACTCCAGTCCCTGGGGGTTTCTTTGTTGGTTAGTTTTTTTTTTTTTACCTCTCAGGGTTTCTTTCTTTCTCCCCACATAGGTGATAGGGTAAATTATTTTGTGGATTAGTCTGCTACAGGGCGATTGACTGGAGGTTAACATCTCCTGAATTGACTAAATCTAGGCAGAATGGGTAGCTCTGCAATCACAGAAACAATTCTTTTATAGTTGGAAAATAAAACTGGAATCAGGAAATCCTTATTTTATATGCTGTCTTATGCTTGAAATTTTAAGCATGCTTTTTTCCTTCTCCTCAGTTTATATACAAGGACACTTTTCCTGAAACACAGGCCAAAGGTGAAGGTAAGCAAGCTGTATTTTGTATTTATTAGTGTACATTTGGATATCTTGTGCTTTGAACTGTTGGTGGGGCTCAATAATTATGCCTGTTAGGGTACTGTCTTTAACTTCTGCTTACATCCCAAGAAATGCAGTTGAAATTTTCCTAGAATCACAGAATGGTTTGGGGTGGAAGGGATCTCAATGATTATCTAGTTTCAGCCCCCCTGCCATGGGAAGGGACACTTTCCACTAGACCAGGTTACTCAGAGCCCTTCGGGTACTGCAACCTGGCCTTGAACATTTCCAGGGGTGGAATATCCATGGCTTCTATGGGCAGCCCATGCCAGTATTTCACCACCCTCAAAGTAAAGAATTTCTTCTTAATATCCAATCTGAACTTACTCTTTTTCATTTTAAAGCCATTCCCCTTTCATCCTATCATTAGATTATGTTTAATAGTGTTTGGTTTCAGTTCCAAGAAACATAATGTTCCAAGGAATCTTTCCCCTATTCCTATTTTTCTTTTGACAGTTTGTTTTTGGAATATGGCCTGTTCTTCTTGTGGAGCCACCCAAGAACCTCTGACTGAGCCCTGGGCAGCCGCACGCGATCACCTGGCCTGGCTGAATAAAGCATTTCAACAGTTGCTCAGGCTGAAGTGTCAAAATTCTGGATCAATCCAAGTACCATTGCTATTAAAGGACTTCTCTGTGCTGCAAGGCCAGTCGGCTGGAACAGAGCAAAGAGCTGGCACACTAGGGAAATAGCACTTAGTGCAGCTTTATTCTAAGTTGTTAAAACAAAGATTAAGACACAAGGGTTTTATGTATATATTGTACAGCTGATGATATTGCGGTAATATTTCGTGCTGGTCACAGAAAACTAACCATTTTTGAAGTGGATTGCTTACATTTTTTCATTCAGTTTTTGTTCTTTCTGTGGTCTAAACTAATATTAGTAACTGAATGACAAAAATGACAAAACTAGGCAATTGATGGCCAAGTTAAGCATCTGTGTGGCCTATAGTGAACTGAATGCTTAACCCAAACTACTTTAACCTTGCACTTTTATACAATTAATGAAGTATGTAATGGTTGATTTAGGCCTTTATTCTACCTTGCTTTTCCACAACCTCCTTTGCAATTTATATTTTAAGCAAAATGGTTGGGATACCTGTGCCATTTAGTTAATTTTCTACCAAGCTTGTTTTCTCTTTAGTCCAACTGAGAGGTTCCTCATGGAGGATGTTCCAAAGTGTGACCAGCGGAAGATACTGAAATGGTGAAGCTTTATAGGTGTTCCTGTTTGCATCTGGGAGCTCAGTTCCTAATTTTTTGACCCGTGATTCATTGCAAACATGTGGAGTGACTGTAGAAACATAAGAAACACTCTTTTAAAATTTTTTGTAATTGCTATTTACATACCTAACTTTTCTATCCCTTTCTTCAACTTCCCATTTCCGATTCATACTACAGATTGACAAACACCTTAGATGTGCTCTAGTTCAGCCTTGAATTCATCATCTTCTTACTTTACAAGTCTTAAATATTGGTGGGACTTTCAGCAGCATCTTATTCAGAAACTTTGAAGGAGGAGTAAAGGACAAGACTGAGGCTGAGGATATCCCCAAATACAAGGGGCAGTGCTTTGCTTGCTTTTAATCTATCACATTCTTAGTCTGTGAGAAAGCTGACCAACTTTTGAAACCAGACTTAGGGGATTAATGAGGGGGACAAACTGTTTTCTGCAAATTTTATCTACCCAGCTGATGAAAGTTAGTAAGTAAATTTAAAGAAAACATTAAACTAACACAGTTTTTCAAAATATACCTCATATGAAGGCTGTGATTTTGATGCTCTTAATTTTGGGGCAACAAACAGAGTCTATCTCTGTGCCTACTTGCCGCCATTCTATGCAATTTTTGTCTGCTTTCGATGCTCTGACTGATTTGTCCTTCTTGCCATGAAGAAAAAAGGGAAACACTCAGACTGATCCAAAATCCCATTTTGTATTGACTTACAATGTGCTCACAGCAGCAAAGCATGGTAATATAGCTGTAAAGCTGTTTCCCAGGTCTCAGAGTCTTGACTATTGAACAATCAGTGCTGGCTAAAATGGTCTCTTTTCTCTGTTTGCAGTTTCTCTGCATCTCTCACATCCATCAGTAACTCTTCTACTGATGTGAACCTCCACATTAAAATGTGGCTTCTGTTATGTGACAACCCTGGACCCTTGAGATCAAATAACCCCAAACTGCATTGGAAAAAGATACTTAACCTTGAGTGAATTCAATGAGGTTTAAGCACATGCTGATAGCAGTGCATTTCAACCTGTGCACCCTATAAAGACACCTGAAGGGTAATTTCAGAATAGTTTTGATATCAGTAGGTTCCAGTTCCATAGACAAGGTCAGCATCTGTGCTGGGAAATTTGAGTGCTCTTCAGACTGAAAGAACTTAGCAGAACTAGCAGAGAGGTAGGAAAAAGCTGTTATGGATCAGGTGTCTTTAATTATCCAGAAGGTATATTTTTTATAAAGATATTTGAGAACTGTTTCAAAAATGTAGCTTGAAAATAAGTGCCTGCCTGTTCACCTCCAGGCTTTCTCAAGCATTTTTCCACATACTGTATCCCATTTTCTCATTTAGTATGTTTACATGTGTTCATAAGTTAGGGAAGGAGTCTCGTAAGAGAAGCAGTGCAGCAGCAAGACATATCAACAGTCACTTGTGACATCTGCTTGGTATGATACTATTTTTATGGAAATGGAATAAAAGCCTTTATTTTAGTAGCCTTAGTTTTGTTACTGAAGGATCTGGGCACTCTGTTTAGTTAATTAATTGCAAGAACCAGAGTGTCTTGGAAAGCCACTTTCTTATTGATCAGGCATCTCTGCAATGGTATGGTATATTTATATTTGTTGATTCTTTGCAACTAGGAAGTCTGTGATGGGGGTTCAGATCTTGTTGGATTGAATTGTCAGGATTTTTTAAAAATTGAAAAGTTAATATTTTAATTTTATAGTGCTGTTATTTTTTCATTTATGTATTGTTTTTTGTTGATGTTTTTTTCTTTAAAAAAAATGCAAATTGGCTTTCTCCTGCATTCCAAATGAGCAAAAACGTGCACACTTCTACTACCTTGCCAGCAGCCTTTCTTTCAGCAGGTTATATTAGACCCTGAGAAATGTAATTTACCTGTGTATCCTTCTTAACATAAATAATCTAAAATCATGGGTGCTTTGGTTTGACTGCCTTACTGATCTTGTGAGTGATATTGAAAATGACAAGCCAGTTTTAACTACATGTCATTGAAATTCAGACTGCCTTTTCTAGTGCCTGGAAAGATATATTCTTACTCCTGTAATGTGTTAAATGTCTGTTAATTGCTTTTTATTTATATCGCTTGTATGACAATTTTGATTTTTTTTCTACAGACCTTAGAGCAGTATATCACAAACTTTTCCTGCAGACAGCAGCTACTTTAAAGAGAATTATGGAAGTAGCAGGTGTCTGCAGGATGTGTTGTACAGACTTGATAACAATGAACTCTTCTATTCCCTAACATCTATGAAGAACCAGGAAATCTGCCACTGTACAACAATCAATTTGACACAGATGAGCAGTAAGTAGCTCTGCAGTCCATGAGCTGAAAAATTCTTTCTTGGAAATAAGAGGGAAAACTTCAAAATTGCTCTCACAGTACAGATCAAACCCATACCTAATTCTGGGAATTTAGATTTTTTTAGATACAGCTCAAGATATGCATTCTCCAGTGAGCAGAAATCTCATCCATGTTTCAAAGGCAGTGCTGTTGGCTAGCAGTATTAGTCATCTCCAGACTTCATCTTAATGGTTTTTCTGCTGTACTGCCCATGGGTGTTTAAAAACTCCCTCCAGTCAGAGTTGAAATATGCGGTGTTACCACTTGCCAGTCTACCTCTGTCATGTATTGTACCATACCTGTGCCCTTAATTACATTTGCCTGAATGTGTGCACATCAGAGCAGCCTGACTTAGCCTGTGCAGCCCCTGGGAGTGGCAGTGGTGTTGTATTGATTCCTGGCTGACTGTTCACTGCCTGTAAATATCCTCACTTGTTTGGTGTCTGTCACCCACAGCCTGTGCTCAGTCTGCCACTCATCTTTGTGTAAGTCTGGCTGCTTTAGAGAGAGATTCGAGTAGGAGGACTTCAATTCAGACAGGTGTAGTGAAATCTTCTAGGAGGGATATAGTGGAAAATATTGCTCTTTAATTAGTTTTCATTCTCTTTTAATCCTGTTCTGTGCTGTCTTGCTTGGCTAAAGGCGAATTGTATGATTTGAAATGCCGTTGGTTCTTTTGGCCATTGTGGATTTGCTTCTAACACCTCATTTCAAGCAGCTGAATGTCTTTTTCATCAAACACTTCCATGTGAATCTCAGCAACAGAAAATCCTCCCGATACTACCAGTGTTTCTCGCAGTCACTATCAACTTGTTTAATCTGCATTCAAGAATTTCAGTAATACCATTTTTTAAAACCTGTTTTCTCTCTGTGGATACATTACAGCATTTTAATAGCAGGTGGTAAAACAATTCAATACAGAGGAGCTGTAACAGAGCAGCAATGCTGTTTTCTTTAGTAGACATCAGAATTCAGGAACACACATCCATTTCGGGGGAATGTGTGCCCTGTAATTTAGATTAACATATTCAGGTTAAACTTTCAGTTTACTTTAAACCCCATCTGCACTTTATAAGTAGGCAGTGGGAGGCTTTAACTGCAAAGTGCTGTTTGACTGTGAGACTTTACCATGAAGAGGGATAAATGATGGAGGCTTTATTACACATGAGCAGAGCACAGCCAGAAGGAGATTAAGAAATCTTACATGAAAAGAGAATAACAAAAGATTAAGCACAGAATCCCATAGTATTACATCAACCACCCTCCTGGTATCTGCACTTTAGATACTTGGATGTTTTGCTATTTATACATTTAACTTTCCATGTTGACTCTCTTCACCACAGAAGTGATGTAGTTTCTGTTACATTCAGTTCATTGTAGATGACTTAGAGGTGGTTTTATGAAGATGGAACATGACACATGTTTTGAAATGTTTTGTACATGAATGAATGCATTTCTGACCTATCTGGAATGTCTTCTGCCAGCTTATTTTGAGAGTCTGTAACCTAAAGACAGAGAACTTTCTATGTAACTATTAAAATTGGGTTTGGGTTTCTTTGTTCAGTTTCTCACGCACAACTGCCTACAGCTGCCAAGTGCCTGATCTCATTGTTACAAGGCTTTTATGAGATCTGGGGCTGTGTTTCCTCCTGAGGTCTCTAAGACAAAGTCTTTGGTAGGTGGGGGTAAATATTTTTTTTTAAGTCCTGCTTCTGCAGGAATCCCAGTGCTATTTTTACTGGCTTTCCTGTTAGTTATCCAATACATGTCTGCCTCTGACTCAAAGTTGAGCCTGGCTACCCACCTTCCTGATGCTGTTGCATCTTTCCAGGCTCTGAAGGCTGGGTGAGGGATTTAGCTGTACAGGAGGTGTTTATTTCAGGTTGTGTAGTTCAGTGACAGGCAGGGTGAGGGCGCAGCAGTCAAGCAAGCACTTTATGTGGATCTCCCTTATTGGAGCTCCCAGCCAGATGCTCTAAACAGGACTGGGGACAGAGGGATTTGTATGTACAATTTGAGAGGCAAGTTTAATGCCTGAACCTCTTGCTTTACTGCAGAATTCTCCCATTTTACTTCTTTAAATTTTTTAGGTTTTACTAAGTATGTAATTGTAGATTTAAGAAGAACTGAGTTCAGAGTTGATGTGAGACCCTAAAACAGTGCCTGCAATTTTGGGGCTTTTTTGCACGTATATCACACAAATTGATAAAAGAAGATTGTTAAGATTTTTAACAATGCAAAGATAAAGGGTCTTTTGCTTATTTATCCACAGGAATAGCTATAAGCACAATCTTAGATTCCTTCTTCTGTCCCCAAAGCTCTGGAACATATATATGTTTCTCCAAAGACAGTGCTGAATAAAATGGCTCATAGCAAGTTATGTACCAAAATGTTTTCTACATTAAAGGTGTGGAAGAACTTTGTTTGTGTATCCTATTGTTCCCTGGATTTTGGAAGAGAGGGTTTCAAGCAGCATAAGCAGCATTTACTCCTTAGACTGAACAGAAACTAGCTTTTCTCTTGATTTTCCAAATTGATGACTGTGTCATGTTGATTGTTGATCTCAGTGTAATGCGTGGATGATGATAGAGTCTGATCAAACACCATCTATCCACCTGGAGTGGATATGAAATCTCCTGTTCATTACCTGACCAAACTTTCTAATGTGGACGCTATGAGTTCCAACATGTGGGTTTCTCTTCCTGAAATTCAGTACATTGTTGCAGATAGATAATAACACTGTGACAGATGAGTAGCAGTTAACTTGTAGAACACAGCTACACTGAGAAATGCTTATTGACAGTTTTGATACACTGAACTGACTCTTCCTACCAAACCAGCTGGTAACCAACATTAGGCTTATATGTATCAGCGTATCTTGTTTTCCAAAGCACAGTAGCTTTGAAATATTTAATATGTTTCATTTGTTTTTCATGCTGCAGTCAAGCACTAATTTGTGGCTTTATAGTACAAGCTATTAAAGAATTTTGTTTTAAATACAACATTTCCCAGGTGATTCTTGGTGTCTGTGTTGCACAGGGCTGGTTGGTTCTTCTGGATGCTGTTCAGTAGATGGGTGGTTGTACATCTTGGCCAGTGGTGTGCAAGTACAACAGCAGGGTTTGTGTATCCTGCATGGATTAAGAACCTGCCTGCCTGCAGCCAAGAGCCTCCATGGCAGTAGAGTTCCCCAGTCTTTGCCTTGTGCTGGGGTATTACCGCGCCTGAGTGGGCACAGCTGGTGAGAGAGAGACGGTGAATCTTGTTTCTTGAATCAGAAGGCTTGATTTATTAATATAAGATATAATACATTATAGTTATACTAAAAAGAATAAGGAGAGAGGTTTTGCAGAGCAGCTAGGCTAGCTAGGAAGAGATACAAAAAGAATCCACAACAAAGCTGTGGCCAAGGACTCAGTCCCCTGGCTTGCACTGGTGATTGGCCCTTAATTATAAACATAAAACATGAACCAATCACCAATCAAAATAGGTGCCCCTGTTGCATTCCCCAGCAGCTGATAATAATTGTTTACCTTGTCTTCGGAGGCCTCTGGCCTCCCAAAGACACAGAAATCCGAAAGAAAGGATTTCTGTGGAGAAATGTCTGCAACACTGGGGCCCTTTGGGCACTGGGCCTTGCTCAGAGAGTAGTGTTGGCTGTAAACACTGCAGCACCATCTTCCCTTCAAAGGCCTTTCCCAGCACACACCAGTTAGAAGGGACTGCAGGTCGGTGATATGGGTGGGAGAGGAGAAGGCAGGAGTCAGGTGAATGTGTGGGCAGCCCAGAGTGTGCAATTTGCACAGCCTTTGCTTCAGCCTTTTCCTGTTCCCTTCAGTGAGAGAGGAGGATAATCACTGCAGGGCAGAACCTTTCCAGGCAGGAATTGTGGACAACCAGGCACTAATCCAGCAAGTCTCGTCACACCCTGGCAGCCAGAGTCTGGTAATGACCATAAGGTTTTTTCTCCTCTTCTGGCTGTTCTCCCAGATGCTCAGAGACCCCTTTTTCTCCTGCTTCTCTCTCTTGAAGCTGTATATCTGCAGGGACAACCTGGAGTAAACTATTCAGGGGCCAAGACCCAGGGCAGCAAACCTCAGAGCCAGCGGTGTAAATGGCTGGGGCAAGCTGTGCCATCTCCCCTCAGTGGTGCTGCATACAGAGGCACATCAAGACTCTGCAGACAAGCATTGCCAGAACTCTGAGGCTGGGTAAAATCCAACTTTGCATATTGAGCTTGTGGCTGGTCTAGAGCGGAGTAATGCTTTGAAATTTCCCTGGGGATAAAAACACTGTGGTTCAGTCAAAGCCCTCCTCCCAAACAGAAAATTGAATTTTGAGCTTGATGATTCTCTTTCAAGACTGCCAATTTACTTGCAGCTTTATTAATTTCTCTCCTTCCCCCTTGGTTTTTGTTTCTTGGTGCTTGTTTTGTTTTTTTTTCATTGTTGTTGCTGTTTTGGTTTTTTTTTTTTTTTTTTTTTTTTTAATTCAGCCTGTTCAGAGGCTAAAAGTGAAGGTCTGTACTTGCACCACTTAAATCCCTATGGCTCCAATCATAGATTTGGCTGTTCATGGTGCTGTATGGACAGAGTTAGCAGAGGAGCTGACTATCTAGCCTGGATATTTGTTCCTAAATTTGTGGAAATGGACAAGACGATGAAGTCACTAATGAAGCTGTGATGGGTCTGTCTCTTCTGTGGGTCATTTTTGAGGGGTTCTCTGATGGGTCCCTATGGGGACATGGACCATGGTTGTGCTAGCATGAAAGAGGATTAACAGAAGCAGGACAAGGATAAATGCCTCGATGCAAACTTGGTCACCCAAGAGGAGAAAATGTGACGAGCTCAAGAAGAGGTTCCTTGCACCCTCAGCAGGAACAGAGCTGGGATGATGTCCTCATTCACCTCATTCACCTTTTGTATGTGAGGGACACATAAAACTCTGTATTTGCCAAGACAGAACTAATGTTGTGTGAAGCACTGTGTGCGATGTATAAAACATCCCAACCTACAAGCAGAAACTTTGTGGATTTACTTTAGACTTATTTTGCAATCACTATAGTTAATTTAGCATCCTGGCTCGTAAACTTCTTTCCAAGGTAAGTCACCCCCAAGCTGGATATCTCACCTTGCTCACATGCAACACCCAAGGCTCTCAGTGCATGACACTTTCCAGCTGCTACAGCAATACAAATAGCTACTAAAAACATCCAACCTCATTAATCATCTTCACTCAGACTGACTTTATAGTGCATGCAAGAGGCACACACCAACTTAATGAAATTAGCAGTAATTAGTGGCCCTGACACACACGTAGAGTGAACACAGGGACCAGCTGGAGCGTGTGCAGGTCCTGTGGACCTCGTGCCCATGGCACAGCACCCAACAACACCTTGGGACATCGAGGGTGCTGACTCTGATCTCTCATCCTGTAAATCAGGCAGGTGAATGCTAATCAACAGCAGCTCACATGATCCCGCAGAAATGGAATTAAGCAAGTTACTCTGCTGATGTAAACTGATGTCAAAGCCCTAGTATTTATAGGCTGGCCGAGTATCAGAGCTGCAGTGATTTATGTGGATGTCTAACCTTAGCACTGCTTTTTCCTTATAGCTGGTGGGTTGACTCAGTGCCGAACAGTGGAACGGAGTACATTTGTTAAAATATTGCAGTATTGTAGAAGCCTGGGGACAAATCCAACTTCTCAGGTAGGAGAAGTGATGAACAGAACAAGCAGATCCCCTCTGCAGCCAGGCAAACCTGTCCAGGCACTTGTGAGTCATTGCTTCACAGGGTTTTATTGCTTAACAGGGTTTTGTTCATTTAGAGTCCTCTGAGGGTTCATTTGTTTTGGGGTTTTTTTCTTCTATTTGTTTGGGATTTTTTCTTTAGTCATCTCATTTTTAACATCCCACCTCAGCTGAAATGAAAGCAAGATTAAGTGCTAGTTACAAAATGAAAAACAACAATGAACCTGCAAGCCACAGCATGAAAACAGAGCTGCTACAGAAGGGATATTTTTATATAGGTTATCTGAAAAACAAACAAACTCCAGCTGTTTTCTTGCTGCTGACATTAATTAAAGCAGGAGGGCTGATTAACGCTGTGGAATTGTTTCTGCTGAAAATCTTTCTGCCACATCCCCCTGGATTTGACAGTTCACTATCAATTTGCTTTGCAACCGAGGCACTCGTGCACATCCCTCCAGAGTGGTTGTGGCTCTTCAGTAACGCCCAGGACATCTGATACTAAGTGGCTTTGTCCATATGCTCACATCATGTTGTGTTCATGTTCAGGGTGGCATAAAAAGCCTTTTTTCCGTGCCATGAGCTGTGTTACATCCCAGTAGATCCCCTCCGCTCCAGTAAGCATCACAGGGCACATCAGCAGCCTCTTGTCAGGTTTGTAAAACCATGAGAGCAACAACCTCAGGTCAAACTCGTGATGATCAGGCTTTAGGAGAAATCAATGTTTAAACATATTAAGGGCAAAATCCTAAATCAGAATAAAAACCTGGCCATTCTTGCCTTAATTAGGTTCAACAGTGCTAAACACAGTACTGGAGACAATTACCTCCAGCAACGGTGGTAATTTGTATCTGGAGTGGAAACATCATCATGTTGGAAGGCTGAAAGTAAAGAACATCTCTTTACAACCTCTGATTTCAAATGAAACCCTGGTGTTATTCTGCCTGAATCCATGCCCAGCTTGGCTGTCTCTTCTTAGAGAGCCATACTATAATTGTATATATATATTCTCTGATAATATCAGAGATGGCAGCTTGAAGCTTCAAGCTCCTGAAGCTTGAAGTCAGAAGTCAGCAAATTAGAGAGGGCAGGGGAAGTCTCATTTTATTCATTATGGTGTGACAGTAGTTTTAAGTCTCATACATGGGTCCTGGAAAAGAACATATATCTCTATGAGCTGTGAAGGTATGGTTCATGTCAATATGAAGACTGAAACTCTACTATGGTCTCGCATTAAAGGATTTTTTTTTCCGTTGGCTTGGCTAATGAGAAGTGACTGATGTGATTCCTGCAATCACTTGCACTCACCCAGACATGAGGCTGTGGGACCTCTCCTGACAGAGACCTCAGGCTGATAACACTCATCTGTGGGTATGACTGGAGCAATGCCTCTCCAATTAGGGTGCCCTGTGTCCCTGGCTGAAGAGTCTCGCTGATTAACTCATCCCCAGATCAAAACTGGCACCCAGCCACACTGTGGCAGTGGGAGCTGTGCCAAAAGCACAGGGGTGTTTGTGCCTGGGACTTACCTTGTTTCCCCTTGGGGGAACGAGATGAGCCAGTGAGAGCTGGCACGATGCTCCACCCCTACAGCTGCCATGCCCTGCACAGCTCAGCCTCTTTGGAACCTCTGGGGACAGGGATCCTACAGCATCCCCTGCCTGCCCCCTCCAAAGCTAGACTTGGAAAGTATTCCCCAATAGACCAATTAGATACAAGCCTTGTCCCTCCTTTGGGTTTTTTACCTTGTAAGAAGCTGAATGTGAAGGGGAATTTAATCTTCCTTTTTTCTCTAAATTTTTGATGTCAGTAAACTGGTTGTTTTGTTGGGGCTTTTTCAGTTTTTTTTCCAGGCTTCAGAGTTGAAATAGGAACTTTTGAAACACTTTTTTTCTCTGTCTCTTTTTGGCTTAATGCCTTCTTTTTGGCAGACATCTAACAATGAAAAGACATTCCACTGGCTGTGTGTATCATCAGCCATTAAAACGCCATATGCAAAGATGAAGTAATCTGGATGCTTTGAGATGGATTTATATCCTTGGGCAGTAAGATTTCCCAGCCTCATACATGGTGATTGGTCTTTCTGTGCTGTATGACTGCTGCTGGGTCTGTTTATTCTCTCTTTTTCCCTTTTAAAATACAGAGATGTACGTATGAGACAATGCCATCCCCCAGGAAATCTTTGAGCAAGATCAGGGGCTCTCAAAGGATGCAACACCCAGGTCAGGCATCCCAAATCCCTCCCACACACCCCATGCAGAAGAAATTATGAACTTCCACAGCCCAGACTACTTGAGGTCCACTAAAAGCATTGTGGCAAGTCCTGGGCATTTAGGTGGCAAACATTTCCCCAGGTTAAACAAGAGGCTCCACTGAGAATTAAAGGTAAAGCTAATAATTTTGTCTTTGCTTTTCCTCACCAAATGATTCACACAATTTTTTGCTAATTAACACAACTGGAAAGTAAGTAAAATTACCTGAGTTACTGAAAAATAAGGAGGACTTCAGATTGTAGGAGGACTGCTGGCTGCTGTCTCCCATTGCTAGCCTGTATATTAATTATTTTCCTGCTGATTCAGAGGGAAGATAGCCAAGCTGTGAATCAGCCCTACCTCTTCTTGCAATAGCTATCATTTCCCTAGATCTCCTCTCCAAATCCCAGCCAGGTCAGGCAGTGCTTTATTAATGAGATCAGTAATTGCAGCACGAGACTGCACAGTTGCAGAGTCAGGAGAGAAATGGAGAAACTCTGCTTCTTCTACATTGCAAGGAAAATGCTAACTGTGAGCTGCATATAATTTTCTCCAGAAGATGGATTAATATTTACTTTTTTGCAGCATCAGAGCATTCCTGATTTCTTTGTCATTGCATCCTACAGGCTGTGCAACACTGACTCATTAAAAAAAAAAAAAAACACTGAGAATCCAAAACACAAAAAAAGCCCAAATTCCCAGCTCCTGACCACTGTCCAGCAGCCAAGACATGCCTCCTTGTGTGAGTGAAAGTAGATATGACACAGATTTAATGAGGCAACTGCTTCTTGACAGCACCACAGCTCTCCTCAGAAACTGTATCGTTATTCATTTACTTGACTAATGCAGTTGTGTTGTGCAAAAAAATGGGAGAAAGCTATTTGGAGGGCCAAGTATATAAAGTTTGAAAAAGAACCCCATAGATAAATCAGCAGGCTTTGCTGAAGTTTAGGCAGGCCTTGGACACATCATAGTTTTGGGGGTTGTGGAGAAGCATTTCTGGGAACCCTCTGAAAACTTAGGGGGCCTTGTCACCCTGTCTGCAATGCCTGAGGCTGCAGTGGTGATACAGAGCATCTAAAATTACAATCATGGAATGGTTTGGGTCTAAGGGACCTTCAGGATCATCTACTTCCTCATCTATCTTCAGTTCCAACCCTGATGTCATGGACAGGGACACTTCCCACTAGAGTAGGTTTCTCAGAGCCCCATGCAACCTGGCCTTGAACACTTCCAGGAATGGAGCAGTTACAGCTTCTCTGGGCAAATACTCATATTCGCCTCAACACTGAAACATTCCCATTCTCTAAAACTTTGTAAAAGCAGGAAATTGAGGTATGTAAGATGTCATTGGTTTCATTAGCATCCAGATTATGGGTGTGTGAGGGGACTGTCTGCTGGTAAGCATCAGTCTCATCAGCTGTGCTGGATAATTGCTGCTTTCCCCAGTGCATTTTAAAAAAGCATATCCGGAGCTTTTAAAATTATGCTTGAGTTCATTTCTCAGACTGGCAGCAATGAAAGACTATTGGTGTCAAAGATCTCTGAAAAAAGTACACTTGGGAACATCTCCTTCTCCTACATAGTCTTTTTGGCTACAGTACAGTATTTTTCCCCTAAAACATAGAGCTTGGAGGGGAGGACATGGCAGAAGTCAATCACCAGACACTGCAAGTAGTGAGGATGATTTCTGAGCAAATGTTGAGTACCCAAGTCAAGGCTCTTGTGAACTCCCAAGCACAGCATCTCAGTTACAGTTCAGAGCTTAGATGAGGATGTTAAGAAGCGCCTTGCTCCTGGAGTTTTCACAAAGAATTACGTCACTATTGTTTTTCCCCCACAGCCTACCTTTCCAGCCTGTCTGTACTGCAGCAAATAAATCTTGACTGCACTGATGGTTTTATGCTTACCTTGTGTTTGAATCTCAGCCCGGATGAAGCTGAGGTGTGGAGGTGACCTCTCCAATTAATACCCAAGCAATTTCCCCTGAGTTCTGTAATCAGAGACACCTGGGAGCAGATTTTGGAGTTGGTTTCCTCACCAAGTGCAGGAGTCAGCACAAGTGCTAGAGTTGGCTGCACGCTGATGCTAGGTCAAGGTTAGGCTGATAAACAATACATAGAAGGAAGTACCCTACAAGCCTCCAGGACATGTCCTACAGATGTTCCTTGCTGAAGAGGAGAAGGTTGTGGAATGAAAATATCTGCCTTGGAAGTGGTGGGGAAATTCACAGGGGTCAAGTTCCCATGGGGTGTCAGTGATGAAAACAGGAGGGCATAGTTCCTGGTGCAGGGGAAAAGGAACAGTTGGAAAACGTGGCCACCATGAGAAAGTACCTCAGCCCCTCCAAAACATCCATTTCATTGAAGTGCAGGGGATGTGAGTGGCCAGTCCATAGATCCTGGAGTTCATTGGAGGTAGCTCAGTAAGAAATATACTGCACAAAATTAATAAATTCCTGGGAAAATTTGTCCTTTTTGATCCACTGGCTACTCATCTTACTGTCTTGCCTTGCAGAGAATCATCTGAATCACATTTGTCTTCTGGGAGCTTTGCTCTACATTAGTGGTAGCAAGGACTCGGTCAAGGTGTTCCTACGAGGTCCAACACTTCCCTGCTCCTCCTCTCCAGGTATGGCCACTCCAAAAGCCAAGGAGGGCAGTCCAAAAGTAACATCTGAGGGTCACTGCCTGGAACAACAAAGTCTTCTGCCACAGGAACCATGCAGTGCTTTGATGTATCTACACCTTATAAATGGGCAATATTGCTAGGCAGCTGGGAAACAAGGAGAAACTCAAAACACAGCAGGGTTTTCCAAAATTTCCTTAGGAAAAGTGAATTCTGCCTTTCTGTGAGTCCTTCAGGAACAAGCCACTGCTTTTGCACAGAGAACATGTCTGGTAGGAGAGGGAAGATTTTATCAAGCAAAACTAGGTCTCTGTTATACCAGTGTAAATCCAAAGTAATTCAAGTGATCCCAGGGATGATTTAGGCTTGTCAATCCAAGATCTTATTTGATCTTTTATCAAAACAAACTACTTATCTGCAAGATGAGTTTTGTGGAAGAGCCTTGATATGCAGCTCTGCCTTACCCAGCTCAGGAGCTGTTGGATCAGGAGTTTCCATGTCTCTCTGCTGGGAGGTGAAGGCAGAGATGGTGGCAGAAGTGGAAAAAACTTCCTTTTTTCAGGGAGGAATAGAAAGGGCAGGCAAATTGCCTGAAAAATGCTTGTCAGGATGGTTTGGAGGCAGCATTTGTTAGGGTTGCTTCTAACCTGTCATAAACAAAGAGCAGTTGAGAGGACAGCGGTGCCATTTGCTCCTTTCCTTCCTCTCCACTCTAGGGAATGTAGGATTGCTGGCAACCTGCTTGTTTTCCAAACAGTCTTGCTTTTCACTGTGGAAAATCCTGTGTAAAAATCAAGATAATTGACTGAACTTCTGTAACACTGTCTGCTCTCAGGCAGAGGTGTACTCCTGCCAAAGCAGCTGAGCCCTGGCCCTCTTCAGAAGGGTGGTCATGGCTGAATGTTGACCAAAGCCCTGGAGGGTTTGTGGCCAGGAATTGTAGAATGGTTTTTGTTGGCAGAGAACTAAATGGCCATTTAGTTCCAAGCCCCCTGCCATCCACAGAACACTTTTCATGAGACCAGGTTGCTCCAGGCCCTTACCCAGCCTGGCCTTGAACATTTCCAGGGATGGAGCAGCCACAGCTTCTCTGGGCAATCTGTGCCAGTGCCTCAACATCCTCATATAAATGAATTTCTTGCTAATATCTAATATAAACCTTCCCTGGCACTTTGAAGCCATTCCCCCATGTCCTACCACTCCATGCCCTTGTTAAAAGTCCCTCTGCAGCTCTCCTGTAGCCCCTTTAGGCACCAGAATATGCTTTAAGGTCTCCCTGGAGCCTTCTCTTCTCCAGGCTGAACAACACTAACTCTCTCAGCCTGTCTCTGTAACAGAGGTCCTACCCATCCCTGGGTGTGTTCAAGGGCAGGTTGGATGGGGCTTGGAGCAACCTGGTCTAGCAAAAGATGTTCCTGTCCACAGCAGGGGGCTGTTATTAGGTGATCTTTAAGGTCCCTTCCAACCCAAACCATTCTGTGGTTCTGTGAAGCACTCATGTAGGAGACCAGAGCAATGCAGAGTAGGAAAGGTGTTAGAGTAAGTCCAGCTTTCTTCTGATTATGCAGTGCTGAGCAAAAGGTTGCTCACATGGCCAAGAGACTGGGGACCTCAGCCCCATTTCTCATGCTTGTGTCACCTGGTGTCACCTCCAATGAGAAGAATTCAAGGAGGATTCAGGATAGAGGAGAAGACTAAATGCTTAAGCAGACAGGTGCTGCCAGAACTTGGTTTGTGATACCTGAGTTACCTTCTTTAGATACAATCCCAGATAACCTTTCCTCTGCTGATTTACCTCCCTAAATTTTCAGAAAGGCCAGTCTCAGCATCTCTCAGGGCCACAGCTCCCACCCTCATTTCAGGGGCAGCATCAATCCTTTCCTCCAGTACATACCCCAATGCCCTGATTTCATTCCTCTAATCAAGGAGCTCCTTGCTGTTTCCCTTCCGTGTTGCTTTACTAGCAGGCAGCCCAGTAGAGAGCTGATTTGTGACTGTGCAGAAGCGAGTGCTGATAAAGACAATTAATTAATGGTATGGATTTCCCAGCAGAGTTCTCAATTAGCATGAGCTGTTTGCAGCTGGCCGCAGTGCGGATCACAGTGCATGTGCACCCCGAACCACAACCAGTGTACTCAGTGGGGAGAGGGTGGCTTATGGTTTCCACCTTTATTGTCTGCAGAAACTGGGAAAAAGGGGGTCTTTTCGTGATGAACAGTTACAATACAGATCTTTGGGTAAAGATGTCATTGCTGCCATTAAATACTTGGCTGTCGTGTTCGTGCTGCTCTCCTGGGCATGGTCATGCAGCAAGCTACAAAGTGAGGATCTTCTGGTTGCCAGGTTATTCCTACCCAGTTTATGAACTGAATTTCCCACCTAAACTGGTCATAGACTTACTTGAGTTGGAGCACTTACTTGGGCAAGTCCTCTAAGGTCATTGAGCCCAGCCATTCCTCCACTAAGTCATGTCCCTGGCAGTGCATGGTAGAGGAGAATGGAAAGGCCGGAGAGGCCTGACCCTAGGCAGTCTTAAACAAGGAGGAAAAGGGTATTACGAGGTCCCATAATAGCAAGAAGCTGCTGATGAAGTTCAAATGGGAAATGAAATACAAGTATTAGCAGAATGGATATGCAGCTTCTGAACTGTCTGCCAAGGGAGGTGGCAAAATCTCAGTCAAGGGCCTGTCTGCATGAGCAGCCAAAGATATCCCCAAGTATCTCAGGTGCCTTCTGAGACCTCTCTATGCTAAGCACCTCCCCAACCGCTGGCAAAGGTTTTTTGTGGAAGGAGCATTGCTGAGTTCAGCCCCGAGACAGGCTTTGAAAGGGGAAAGTCTCCCACCCATGCTTTGTGGGGCTTGCTGAGCATCACAACATTGCCTTTCAATAGCCTCAACTTCTCCAACATGGTCAAGGGCAGCAATTCAGCTTCCCATCCAAGAGCTGCTTCTGCCAAAAATATGAGGAGTTGCTACAGTTGGCCTTTTTGTTACAACTGCTGGTCCTTTGGTCATGGTGACCCCCATAAATAAAAGAGCTAATTAATGCCCATCTCCTCCCACTGGTGATTGACTATGACCTTGAGTGACCTTGCTTAATTTAACTTTCTCAACCAGCTATTTTTGACAGCAAATAATTTAACATCCTTGTGACCCCAGTCTTGCGTCTCTCCTGCCAACTGGCTCTGCAGTTTAAATGAACAGCAATAAATAAATACATATCTGCAGAGGGACCTAAATGACTCCCATTGCTGGAGCATCTGAAGGCCTGCCTAAATAAATCAAGTGAGTAGGAGATTATGCTGCAATCATGTGGAGAGGGAAAGGAGAGAATACATTACTGGTATTCCAGAGACTGCAACTCAGGGATGAAAAAGTTCACAGAATTCTGCACAATGAGATTTTTTCATTCAAGTGCAGACGGACAACCAGAAGCTCATTTGGTGATGTCTTCAAAGAGGAGAAGCAGATTGCACCCTGATGGGATCACTCACCAGAGTTAGAACTCTCCCCAGGCAGCTCCTGCCTTGGGGATGGGGCTGTTGGAGGTTGCTCCCTGAATCTCCATGGCATAAAAGCGAGGATACAGGCACCAACTGCCCATCTGCAATTATCTCACTTTTCTCACCCAGACATGCCCTCGGGAGGGGAAAGCTGGCCTTGCAGGAGCAGGGATGGCAGGATTGAGCAGCTCTTCAACTCCCACTGCTTTGGGCAGGCAGACACTCACTTCGAACCATCCCGGGATTAAATCTCACCTTGGGGGCCCCCAGAATGAGAAGGAACAACAAATATTCCTGGGAGGAAGGAAAACCTCACTAAGTTATCTGCTTTGAAAGCCCAGAGTGAATCATGATATTCTATTTGTTGGAGGAATCACCAGCTTCAGATTTCCTCATCCATTTTGCCTTTTACCTTATTCCTACTTATTTTTGGGGTCTGGTTTTAAAGCATTGTTATTTCTTCCTTTCCCCTGCACAGCCTCCATGTCAGCCCTGTCACTGTGGCTTCATTTGCATGGCACTGAGGACACGTGAAGTGTCGTTATAAATCCTATTTACATAATTTTCCTTCCCCCACTGAGGCTGAAATCGAAAATGCAACTAAGTTAATCAGGAAGATCTGGGCCTGCCACGAGTGCAGGCTGGGGCTCCACTTCCCTGTGGGGCAAGAGGATTGTCTGGGGACTCGCTGCTTAAATGCGGTGGAAGAGCTTCTCCCTAATGTTTTCCAGCTTTTCCCTAGTGCTTTCCAGCCTGCTAACAAAATAAAAGCCAGGCTCCTGCTTTTGATTTGTCTCAAGGGTGAGTCCTTTTTCTCTTTTCATTTTTCCTCTTTTTAATCCTTTCATCCAGCTCTGCACAGCATCACTTATCACCCCTGTGGGTGACAAACTCCACCCTGTGCCCCTCTGTCCCCATGTTCCCAGCAGTGAGATCCTCCCCTTCAGCAGCTTTGGGGTCAAACTGGTGAAACAGCTCAGTAGGAAATTACTTTCTGTTAAAGCAAGCCCACGCTGACTAACTGGACAAGAGGTACCTGTACTGCTGAGAGGAAGGATGGATGACCACATTAATTAACTTACACTGATGAAGTGTCTCTCAATTAAAACACATCACAAATCGAAAGAGGCTCTATGCTCTCCTTGCCCTCCCAGGGGGCAGCAGCAGCACCTTCCATCCCTGCCCAGTCTGCCTGGCAGCTGGTTTTAAGACTATAAAGGGGATTCTGGGGTTGGAGACCTGTTTAGGGTCTGCTCTTCCCCCTTAAAAATCTTCATAGACTGAAGGTTTGTCTTTTTTTTTTTTCTTTGCCTTTTGCTGCTGGAGTTTCCCACCATGGAGGGATGATGGTTCAGCACTGACAGGCTGGAGACCTAAATACAGGTTAGGGCCATTTTCTTGGGTGATTTTAATGAGGGGACAGAACAGAGGTGTATGAAACACCTGGTTTTGAGCAGCTCTGAGATCTGTGGGGGAGAGGGGAAAACAAGCAAAGAGAAGGAAAAAAATGTTAGAAAACAGCTTTTGCTGCCAAACAGAGCCTTAATGCAACTACAGATTTTTGGCTTTCCTATTCATTTAACTAATAAATGAATTGAAATAATTGTAGCACAAATATTGTATGAATTGAATAAGTAATGAAATTACAAAACTAACAGGAAAATGCCGTAATACAAGAAGTTCAGGAGGGTTTCAGATAATGAGAAACTGGAGGAAATGGCTGGTCCTAGCGGAGGTGAACCACTCATGTGATTCGTGGTGACCACGTACAGCTGCAGGTGACACCTCGATGGGAACAGAAGCCTGTGCCAGGCCAGTGCTGCTCTGGGCACGGCCTCCTTTCTAATTTTATCACCAAAATTTCGCTGCATTACTGCTTTTGTGGCAAGCAGATGTCCTTAAGCATTCACACTGTCACTGGCAGGCAGCAGCTAATCCTGGTTTTCTAGCCCTTTTTTTTTTGTTGTTTAGAAGAGTCTGACCACCCACGATTTTAAATGTGAGAAGTTTATTCTTGTCACTTCCAAATGTTTTCTTTAGTTGTTCTTTCCTTGCCATCTATTTTTGGCTTAAATTATGATCAACCATGAACACTACCAATGAGGCTTGTGTGTCAAGTCAGCACATCAGATCAGAGCTGCCCCTGACAGTGGGTCTGTAAAAACCTCACTGGCTCCTTCCCACCCAGAAGGATGCACTTTTGTGCGGCTCTTGTTTGGTTTTCCCCTCTTGAATGTCTTTTTGTGAGCTGGGAAATCTTTCCAGCAGCCTGGACACCTGGCCCAACACCAGCCCCACAATGCCTGTTGCACATGGACCTCCATGGATGTGCAGGTGGGCCAAGTGCATGCCCAGCCTTTGAATCCCCTCCTCCCAGTGCCTCAGCTCTCCTCTTACAAAAGAGAAAAGCGGATTAACTTTGGTCTTGGGCTGGAAAACACATCTCCTCAACCTCTGTGACCATGTCCCATGCTATTCCTTACAGGGGATGTGCCCTTTGCACCCAAATCCTACAATCTCTGATGACTCTCCCCTGCACCCTCCATGGGTTATGTCCCAAAGCCTCCCAGTCCCAGCTGGTGTCTCGGTGGCCCAGCTGGTGGTGGTGCATGGTGCTCCAGCTTGTCCAGCTCCCAGTGACAGGGCAAGGTCCCAGGCAGTGCCTTGTCCTACTATCCGGTGCCAGGGCAATGCTGGGCCAAGTGCCAATGCCTGGAAGGTCCCAGTGGCAGTGCCAGTGTCCGGGTATGCAGGTGCTGGTCCCAGTTCCAGCTCCCAGGTGGTGCTGCTGGTGTCAGGGTAGCCCCAGTTCCCCATTCCTGTTCCCTACCCAAACCGGTGCCAGCCCCTGTTCCCAGTGATGGACACATTTTCTGGACGATGCCAGGTCCTGGTGCCCGGGCAATGTTGGACCCGGATCCCGGTTCACCAGACTGGTCCCCAAGCTGGCACCGTTCCCATTTCCCCCTACCGGGTGGTGCCAGTCCCCACTCCCAGTAGCGACCACAGCTCCCAGCAGTGAGGAGTGCCGGTTTCCGGTGCCGGTTCCCACTCCTAGTGAGAGTTCCCGGTGCCGGTTCGCTGTCCGGTTCCCGATCCGGTTCCCGGTTCCCATTCCCGATCCCAGCGCCGGTTCCCATTCGCAGTGCCGGTTCCCATCCCCGGTGCCGTTCGCAGTGCCGGTGCCGGTTCCGCGGCGTGCCCCGGTGCCGGTTCCGTGGCGCCCGGAGCGCGGGGCGCAGGCGCGGTCCCGGTCCCGGCCCGCCCGTCGGGGCGGTGCTTGCGGGAGGAGAAGCGCTGCGGGCAGCGGCGCGCCCGGAGCGGCGGCACCGGCACGGGCACCGGGCACCGCTCCAGCCCCGGGCAGGTAAGGCGCCCCCCGGCCCCGGGAGGGGGAGCTCGTCCCTGCAGCCCCGCCGCTGCTCCCGCCGCGGGGGGACGGCTCCGCGCCCCGCCCGGGGTCCCGCCGCGTCCTCGGGGGATGCTCGGGGGCACCTGTGGCTTTGGGAGCCGCGCAGCAGCTGCACTCCGGGGTGGGGGCGTGTGTGTTGGTGTGCGAGCGTGTGTGTGTCTAATGCTTAAAGGGATTTGGGGAAAAAAGCCCGAAGCGGGCACCCTGCGCGGAGCACGCTGCTGCCTTTGCCTTCAGCAAGCGCTGGTGTGAGCGCCGGTGTTTGGGGGTGCTGAAGTCGGGGTACTCGGCGTGGTGCATGGGAAAGTTGCGTCCCGGATGGTTAAAACCCCACAAGTGCCCCCCAGTTCAGCTTGTGGAGCTGGGCTGGACAGAAACTTTGAGCACCGAGGCCTGGGTGCTGGCTGGAGAGCAGCAGGATTTCTGCACTGAGAAAAAATCCTGAGGTTTCAGTATTGTTCTTTGTTCAATTTTTTTGGGACAAACGCAGGGCTTTTGGAAAGTCTCCTGGAAAGTTAAGGCGAGAGAGAGCTCCTGCTCTCAAGAAAGGCTAACTCGCTGCTGGGGTGCAGGATACTGATGGCTTTGGCGTTTCCAAGCTGAGATAGGAATCTGGATTTCCCAAATACCAGTCTTTCCTCCCTTCCCTGAAACATGCTATTTTGAGCTTGAGACACCAGCTTGGTGCTTTCTGGCAGAGGGTGTCCCACTGGATGTGGCTCTGGTCTTCTGTCCCTCACCTCCCACTCAGGTGGCTGCAGGTGAGTGTGGGCTGCACGCCTGGCTCTGCAGATCCAGCCTGTGTCGTGCTTGGATAGATAACCAGTTATTTATCGCCAGTTACCATTTCTGCCTGGATGCTGTGCTAGCTCTGAGCTTGGTGGGGAGTGCAGCCACAGCAAATGGAGCTGGAAGCAGAGCAGGGAGCTCAGTGTGCGGTGGAGAATGCTCTTAAATCCTCAGCTGCTTGTCTTCTGCATCCAGCAAGGACCTTGCTGCAGGCTTTCCCCAGGGCACCTTTTATCTCCATCCCATCTTATATCTTCATGGATCCTCCTGCCCAGGTCAGCCTGGGTTCCAAGCGTGCTGAACCGCTGTTAAACTGGAGGGAAGGCAACACGGGGTCCCTGGAGCTGCATCTTTCACCCATTGCTCTGCACATGGAGAGTGGGTAGCCCAAGGTGCAGGGAGCCTGGCTGGCCCTGCTGCTCAGGGTAGCAATGAGTTGAGGAGGAACAAATTTTGGGACACAGGTGAGAGCAGGAGTCACCTGTTGGCAGCATCCTTGGGGCAGCAAGGACTAGGGCAGGGAAAAAGCAGCAGAGTCAGGCATGGATGGAGGTGCAGAGCCTGATGCAAGTGCTCACCACTCACTCCTGCTCAGTGCAATATATTGCTACAGGCATATCTGTCCTGGTGGGTTCTATTTCCACCTGCTCTTCCCAGGAACATCAGCTGCCTCCTGCTTATTTAAGCAGCTCTTTCATGTGAATCTCCTGGAGCTCAGCTCCAGCCCATGACCCAGGCAGTGGGGTTGTAAAACCCAAGGGGGAGCGAGAGATGCTCTTTCAGAAACCCTTTTTGTACCCTTAGGAGTGGGATGTGAGGTCTGAACCCCTCCTGCATGGGTGCCTGTGTACAGGTGCTGCTGTGTGCGTGGGGGCTGGCTCGCTTGGTGGCTGGTGCTTGCCAGCAGCCATGTGCCAGAACTGGTTGGGAAAAACTTTCTTGTTGGCACCAGAATTAAGGATCAAGTCATGAGTGAAAGGAAAAGCAGGTTTTGAGGAAGCCAGCAGGGCTTGCTCTAGCAGGCCCTGCTCAGAGTAGAAATCAAGTCCCTTTGTCATGTTGTAAGGACACCATGATGACACGCAGAAGGAATAATGCCATCTGCAAAGCAGTGACACATGAAATAGGGGCAAAGTGATGTGACCAAGGCAGTCAGGTTTGTGGCAGACTCAAGTCCAGCCTGCTCCCTGTCATCAGCACCCCAGTCCCTGTATGAAATGACTGAGGTGTGGCTTTGACATGGCCACAAGCCCGAGAAAATCCCTGCCCCGCTGCTGTGTCCACCACGGCATTTTCTGTTCAAGGGAGCTTTCAGCTGGTGATTGACAACTGCCATGGGTATTCTCAAGCCTCTGAGGTGGAGGGAGATGGAAATCCAGAACTATTACTGAAGGGGACTGGCCTGTAGCTGTGCTCTCATTTTTGGGGAAAGGAGATGCTCCAGGTCTCCTTTACCTGGATGTGCTGGCAGTTTACACGGTGCATGTGGGAGTATGTCAGGGGAGAAGATTTCTGCCAGGGGGGGCTGGGGGAGGTGACAAAGGGCACTGCTGGACAGATTAAGCCCACGCAGCAGAGCTTAAATCTGCTTAAAGCCTTTAAGGGAGGATCTGAGCTCATTCTCATTTTTCATGCTGAGATCTGCCTGCAAAACCAAGCTGAGAGGTGGATGGGGTGCTCGGCCAGAGGGCAACAGCTGAGCTCAGGCTATGGGGCTGGCCCCTAAGTTGTACACCAGCCTGTACACTGGGGCACGCTGTGTCTGGTCTTTGTGCTGTGTTTAGAGATTGAATCGTATTGGGATAGCTGAGACTGGGGGTTCAGGGCTGCTTTGGTCCTGGGTGCCCCTGGGGGTGTTGCAAAAAGGTGAAGGGAAACAGGCAAAGGGTGTTTGTGGGACATGGGCACGGAAGAGTTAACGTGGAAGGACCAGGCTCTTCGATCTGGTGCTTGAGAGGGATTAACTCAGCCTGGAGCAGGTGCAGGGAAAAGGGCTCTGAAGCAGCTCAGAGGGATGGAGAGCTATTATACGAGGCTATAAAAGCCAAGCCCAGCGAAACAAAGGCAGAGAGAGGATGTGCTTGCTGACTCCGAATATATCCAAGGGGTGAGCTCCAGGCAGGCAGAAGAGCAATTTAAACTGAGGGCAGTGTTGGTTCTGGGGTGTGAATTCATTCAGTTTAGCTTAGGAGGCTTGTCTAGAGGCTCTGCAACTGTGTCACACCAGAGGAGAGTAGGAGGGTGTGAATTAGAGCACGTCACCTCTCTTGCAAGGTGCTTGGCTGTCATACAAGGAGGTCTTAGCATTTGTCAGTGTGGGAGGGCAGGACTCTGTGGTCCAGACACCCTGTCCCGGTGTCTCCTTTGGGAAGGGCTGTGTTAGCCAAGCAGGTCTCACCATCTTCCTGATGTGGGACCAGAACAGCCATGAAGCAGATGATGCCCAGCTGAGATATTTTTTGTCTTTGATTATGCCTCAATAAAATGAATCCATCTCTCCCTTTCCTGGTTGCTGCACGGATTAATAACAAAGCATCCATGCTTTAAAAAAGGCTTTGGCTCTGATCCCAAGAGGAATTTAGGCAGTATTTGTGCTGGGGGATGATGATATGAAGAACGAGTGCATCCTCTAAATCTGTTCACGCTTGTGCATTAATTACTGGATATTTTTGGCTGTCCAGAGATGCCAAGATTCTTCTCCTAATGCTCTCTCCAAGCAGGGCAGCATCAGGTTAATACAGAGAGAAGGAAAAGGATGCAGCTGTGCCTTGAAGGCTGGGATCAGGCTCTCTCTCTTCCTCCTCGCCAATCTCCAGAGTTGTCAAGTCCTTTCTCTGCAGATGTCCAGAGGTGAAACCCCTTCCTTGGAGAAGCCTCCTCAGCCCACCCAGAGGTGTTTGTTGCCCTCTGCTCATGCCGTGGTGGGGCAGCGCACGCTTGGGCACCGTTTACTTACTTATGTCTTCATGCCTTCACCTTCAGCTGCTCCTCTGAGGGGCTGTGGGGCACAAAGCCTCGGCAGTGGGCTTGTGCTGGCCTGCTGGGGCCAGACGGGGCTCCTGCCTCTCCCAGCCCCGAGGACACTGTCACGAGTGGGGAACAGGGGCGGTGATCACTCGGCTCTGCTCACTTCCAGCTGATTACCCAGGGAGAAAGGGCCAGGCTCTGGGCACTGCAGAAAAGGGACACAGACCCAGTGGCTTCATGGAAGCTATGTTTGTCTGGCTGCGTTAACCCTTTACCTGCTCTGAGCTCTCCCTTTCAGACCATGGAGAATTTTCATTCACCTGCACTGTAGGAGGCACCCCTTTGACATGGGGATGACTTCTTGAGGTCGTGGAGGGAAACAGGAATGGTTGCCATTGAGTTTTTCACCCTCTCTGGGAAAAAATCCTTTCTGCTCCACTCTGTGGCCAAGGAGACTTCACAGTTTTTGTTTTTCTGCATGATGCATTAGTTTTTCAGCCAAAATTGCAGATCCTCATGCTTTGGGGATCTTCCTGGACTGGAGATGTGACAGATGATACCCCTGCAAAGCCGTGCTGGGAGCCCGCGGGGTTTGCAGCATCTAGGTCAGAGCCTGGCTCCTTTGGGCCTGGTCCAGCCCTTCAGAGGGGCTGGACTGAGCTCCTAAGCCCCTGCCTGCAGCTTTTGTGTCCCAGTTCAATAACACTTTGATGCATTTTGCCTTAAAATACTCTTCTGGCAGAGAAAAGCTCTCCGCGCCCCTTGGTTTGCCCTTGTGCAGAAATGACCAGTTTTAGTCATTCCACCATCCATCTGAGCATCAGCTCTGTTCCCTCCTGTCCTGTGACTTCCATCCATTGGGAACCAAGGTTAAAGGGAGAGGGGACTATAGAGCATCCCAACCACCTAAAGTCTGCCCCATGCTGGGAGGCTGGAAGCCTTAATGTGAAGCTCTGAAATGATTTGTGGGAGAGGGCTCCTTCTCCATACCATGCAGAGACTTTCCCAGCTTATCACAGCCCCTAGCAGTAGACAGATATGTTGGAAAGACACCAGGAGAGGCCATGAAGACAGTCAGAGGGCTGGAGCACCTCTACTATGAAAACAGGCTGAGGGAGTTGGAATTATTCAGCCTGGAGAAGAGAAGGGTTCAAGGAAACTTTAGAGCACGTTCCAGAACATAAAGGGGCTGCAAGAGAGCAGAGACTTTTTACAAGGGCATGGGGAGATAGGACAAGGGGGGATGGCTTCAAACTGGGAGAGAGCAGGTTCAGATTAGATGGTAGGAAGAAATTCTTTCCTGTGAGGATGTTGAGGCACTGGCACAGGCCACCCAGTAAAGCTGTGCATACCCCATCCTCAGCAGTGTTCAAGGCCAGGTTTGATGAGGCTTTGAGCAACCTGCTCTAGATGCCTCATGGCAGAGGGGTTGGAACTAGATCATCTGTAAGGACTTTTCCAACCCAAACCATTCTGTGGTTTCATGATTCTATAAAATTTTCTCCTTGCCTGGCTGCAGCTCATCCTTACATGAGGGAGACTGCAGCCCTGGTTGATTCCTTCAAGGGTTATCCTGTGACCTAGACATAGCTATCAAACAGGGCTGTGGCAGACCAGGAAAGGTACCCAGAATATTGCTTCCAATGTAGCCACAGCACGACAGGCAGCAGCAGGTCTCTCTGAGCTCCTGGTGAAAAGGGCAAAACTCCAGCTCTGCTCCTGCATTATCTTCCCTTAAGCCATGTTGCCCCATGTTTTTGTGCTTGTTGCTGGAGTTCTTTTGGTTACATCTCCAAACAATCCATACAGTGATTTCTCTGGGTGACAAAAGGCATCCCTCCCTTGCAGCAAGCACCCTCTGACCCAGTTTTCATCACATTTCCACTGGTTTGAGCTCCCCTGACTCCATGGTGCAGGATGCAGGTGGCTTTGGTTGACTCCATCCCTTCACAGCCCCTCCTGGGCTGTTCCACCATTTCCTCCTGTCCTGTATAGAGATGAAGGATGCATGTCTGTTTGTCTCTCTGGGTTTGGGCTTCATTTGTTTTATATTTTCTGAGGCACACCCTGATAATCAGAAGCATCCTATGAAATGTTTGCAGGCTTGTTGTTCCCAAATCCTTGAAGAGCTGGTCCTACCAGTTTTTTGAGCATGTGTAAATACTGTGAGGATTGCTTAGGGGTGATTAAGGGAGGTGATTTCTCTGCTGAGCAAGGGGAAGCCTTGATTTGATAAAAGCTGCAGCTGCCAGCTAGCCAGGCTAGCACTGCTGCATGAGTGCAGGATGGGGATGGTGTGCACTGGCTGCCTGCCCAGCCAGTGTTGCCTTTGGATCCGGGCAGGTCTTTGTGCAGGAGCAGGGGAGTGGTGATTTATTGCATCTGACACGGGCTGTGCCAGGGTCCTGTTCCGTGCAGGGGAGTGAAACCCCTCCCTGTGTCACAGGGTGCATCTCATCCATGCTCCCAGACTGCTGCTCCAGCCGGGAGCTGCTGCAACATCAGTGTCTGAAGAGATGCAGAGCTTGGGGCAGGGCAGTGTCTGGAGAGGAGGAAGGGGCTTAGTCCTGATCCCAGAGCGCTGTGCTCAGCCCACACTGTCTGCTTGCTGCTCAGAAGGGTTAGGAACATGCTCTGAGCCTCCTCCTGAGGGCAAGCCAGGCTGTGCAGGGAATCCAGACAGACCCCAGAGCAGTGGTGGGCATTTTTGTTTGGGTGGGAGCAGGGTGATGGATCTGGCTGCCAGCCATGGCAGCAGGAGCAAGCACCAGCCTTGCTGGGCTGCCACAAGGCAATAGGTCTTCATAAGAGGAGGAATCCTCACTGAAAAGTGAGAGGTGTACCTGTCCATGGCAGAAGGTGTTGGACTTGATGACCTTTAAGATCCCTTCCCACCCAAACCATTCCATTACTCTGTGTCTGGAACACAGAGTGGATGCAGTGCCCAGCATTGTGGCCTGTATCCATCTCCCTGAAGGAAGGGGAAAGTTTATGCCCAGTCCCTGCCAGAAGAAACCAGCAGCCTTTCTGCTCCAAGGGTTGTATGGCAAACTCTTACCTCTGTTTTTAGAGAAGGGCAGCACTGCTGAAATGAAGGAATAATGGGGGGGCGGGAAAGCTGGCTGGAGGTTGGGGGAGTTGCAGAATCCAAGGCAGAAACAGTTTGAAGAGCTCAAATTAAGACAGTGGGAACTTGCATTCAGACCTTTCAGCTTGTAAGAGCTGAGTGGATCCAATAACAAGTATTTCTAATAAATCTCACAGATTTGAGGTGGTCCCGTCTGCCTAAGAGAGACCTGTTCAAAAGCAGCAGCACTCTCAGTTGCTGCAAGCCTTCAAATATTACTTTTGTGCTCATGATGATTTAGAATAGTCACAGTAAGAAAAATTCAGTTAAGAGAGAGGGAAAAGGAGGTAAAATTAAATTTTAACCCAGCAGATTTTGCTGGTCAATCCTGAAAGTTTTACAGACAAGGAGAGTGTTCTTATGAGTCGGTACCCATGTGTGGTCTGATATTTGCTATTGTGACTTTGGAATTTATAGGATGTGGGTTTTGGGAAGTGACTGGCAAGTGGGTTGAGGGCCTGTCAAAGAGAAAACTGAGGAGGGAGGACCCAAGTCTGAAGTGGACTTTGTGCCTTCTTGGATCTGTTCACAGAGTGCCTTGGTGCTTTGATTCAGGTTTGGGTCAGGCAAAGAGAAAATTCTGAAGTGGTTTATTAGCAAAAGGTGGGAGTCTTGGCAGAGGTTTGAGACCTGACTTGAGGCCAGCAGCTGTAGGACTGGGGTGAAACCTGTGGTGTGGAGCCTATTGTCAGAAGCATTTGGGTTGCCTCCATCATCTGGAATTGCAGGAGATGTTCCTATGCTCCTTGAAGTGGAGCGGGTCAAGGGATACATTTCTGGGAATGGCCAGGAGCTCTCGAGAGGAGACCTGAAGGACTTGGTTGTACCTCTGGGCCTCTGTGGGGATGGAGTTTTGGGCTCTGCCAGCAGCAAGGGGTGAAGGTGATGGAGAGAGAAGAAACCCATTGCCTTGGGAATGGTGTTGTTATGGAGTTACAGAATGGTTTGGGTTGGAAGGGTCCTGAAGACCATCTCATTGCAGTACTCTGCCATGAGCAGGCACACATCCCACACGCCCCATCCAGCCTCTCCTTGAAGGCTCCAGAGGGAGAAGGGGCATGCTGTGAAGTGGTCAGGGCTGAAGCTGCAGGAAGGATGCTCTGGGTCAGCCAGAAGGACAAACATCCCAGCTAGCCTGGCAGGGATGATTTTGAGGATCCAGCTGCCTCTCCTCACTCTCCCAGAGTAGCTGCAGCCCCGTTATCTCTTCTGCTCCTCCCCAATTCGTGTTTGAAGTTCAATTGCTTTAATCATCCCAGAGGCTGCGGAAGCGATTGAAGGCAGAGCATTTGCATGGAGACGTGCTGCATTTTATCTGCACTGATGATGACTTCTCTGAATGGATTTTCCAGTTCCTCAACCTCTTAAATAAAAACCTCTGTCACCCATAATGCCCAAGAAAAAGGCACACATGGCTACATCAAGTAATGCCCTGTTATTCTTCCGTCCTAGTCCTTCTCTCTTTCCACCTCATAAAGGCACAGGCCTGCCTTTAGACCATAATTTTTTTTGCTCAACTGGCAGGAAAACCAGTGTGAGTGTATTGATGTGGTGCAAGGCTCCCACTGGAGTCAGTGTGACTGGATTTAAAAGGAGCAGGTCTAGCTGTTCAATTAGAAATGCTGAATAAATAATAAAAACACGTTCTCAGTCCAAACCTGCAAAGATAGCATCCTCTCCCCTCCTCTTCTGGTGATCAAAATGGATGCTGAGAAGGGCACAGCATCTCTGTGTCCTCATGAGGTGTGTGGTTTGTGTTCAACATGATCCTCATGTGAGGTGACAGCCCTCCTGGGCTAGGCAGGAGCCATGTGTCTGGATGACCATGAGTGCAGGAGGCTCGATTCCGTGTGTGTGAGTCTGCTCTTCCTAGGCTGTATTTTTCCAGTGCCTGAAAACCTGCTCTGTGTGAGCAGTGTCATGTGCTGGAGAAGGTTCCTTCCTTCTCCTGCACAAAGGTGTTATTTTGGAAGCTGCACTGGCTGCTGAGTGAGCTTGGGAGTGCTTTGGTGTTGCTGGCCCTGTGCTGCTCCTTACAATTATTAACCAGGGTCAGGGTGTGCTGAGGCACGAGGGGTTAGTGAAGTCATGGCTATCTCCAGGGACTTGGCATTGGCAGAGCCTATTAATTCACCTTTTGTTACTCGTCCTGCAGCTCCTGGTGATCTCCTGGGGTTTTTAACCCTTCTGTGACCTGGGAAACAAGCCTAACATCACACAAGCAGTAATGCTGGGTGAGGGACCAAGCAGCATGTGGAAGGAAACCCACAACTTAGCTTCTTCATTCTCCCCAAACCACAAATGGATTGGGCTGAGCTGGGCCCTGAGTGGTGAATATATTCAGCCCATCTCTGCTTTCCCTCAGGCTGCCTGGTGCCATGTTACTGCCTTGCTCTTTCCACTGCTTTTGGGTCTGTCTCTCTGCCACCACCTTTTGCTGTTGTTTCATTCTTCTCCCTGCTATTCCTGCATCCCTCCAGCCTCCTGCATTTTCTGGTCCAGTGGGAGAGGCTGCCACCAGCTTTGCTTTGATCTTGTTACTCCTTCCTGTGTCAGGACGCTTTCAGACATGTGTCCTGGTCCCATCTGATCCTAGAGCCTGTGCTGAGGGAAGGGCTGGTCTGGCTAGTGCCACAAGCCCCATTTATGTGCAGAGCTCTGGCCAGGCAGAGCTGGAGCCAGCACAGGATTATGAGAGCGCTCCCAGTGTGGGGCTGCCTCTTCTCCTGCAGCTCCAACATCTGACTGTGTTTGCAAGCATGACTCACAGCTGCAAGGAATGAGGAACTCCCCAGTCAAAGGCCTCTGTCCCAGTGTGAGTCATCCGAGCAGAAAGGGAGCTCCTGGTCAGCACACCCGGCTGGCTCCTAAAGGAGATCGGTATTATTCAAGGATGCCCAGACCCCCCTGTTGTCCCTGGCCCTCCCAGGAACAAAATGTCCCAATCCTGTACAAACATCCAAACCTGCTGACTAGCTATGACTGTCCCTGTGCTATCATTTTGCTGTTAAGCAACAAAGGAGTGATGTTATGGTGGAAAAAAATCCAGAGGAAATAAAGCGAGTGTGATAAAGATCCCTGTGTCTTGCCGGAAACAGCCTCCAAATGTGACATCTTATCTGCAGCTGATTTTGTGCAGATGCTGACAGCCAGGCACGTTTTGGTGATATGGAGTCACTTGCAGCAGCTTTCTGCCAGGATGTGTGACCCTGCCCTTTTCCTGACCCGGGTGCAAATGCACTTTTTAATGGAAGATTGCTCTTGGTTCATACAACTGGAGAATGGATTGGGTTGGAAGTGCCTTAAAGACCTTCCAGTTCCAACCCCCTGCTGTGGGCAGGGACACCCTCCACTAGATCAGGATGCTCAGAGCCCATCCAGCCTGGCCTTGAACACTTCCAGGAATTGGGTGGCCACAGCTTCTCTGGGCAACCTGTGCAAGTGCCTCACCGCCTTCACAGGGAAGAATCTCTTCCTGATATCAAATCTAAACGTACTCCCTTTCAGTTTAAAGCTATTCCAGATTGTCCTATCACTACATGCCCTTGTCAAAAGGACTTTTTTTTTGAGTTTATTTTCAGTAATAGCCAGCTGTTAGACAGCAACTTCCTTTGCAGGTCTTGGAGTGCTTTGCAGAAGGGACCAGGATCTCTGCAGAGTGATGCTTTTTCCTGCTTCATGGAGGAGGAGGATCCATCAGGGAGCATTTGCTCTACTTATATGCTTGCAAAAAGCCAGAGGGTTTACTCACTTAGAACAAACAACCCTTAGCCCCACCAGGATGTTTTTTGGGGGCTAAATCTACCACTCTGAGTTTCTGAGGGGGAGCAGCTAGTCCCTGTGGTTGCTCATGCAAAATTAACCCTCAGGCTGAAAGGTGCCGTGTTAAGGTGTCCTGATTTGGATGCCATCTGTGCTGTAGCAAATCACTGATTAAAATCAGAGCTTGATATAAACATAATTAAGAGTGAAAATTATTATTTCCCCTTTAGCTCTTAAATGAGAACAGAGATATGAACTGATGAAGAAAAGAGATAAAGGCCAGAAGGGGATATTCAGTGCTCTGTTCTTCAACAGTTTTGTTTCAGCAAGTAACCACTGTGAGTGTTCAGTAATTTGCATTTTGGCTAAAGCAGCTGCTCTGTAAAGATGTCCAACTGTGCTCAAAAACATCTGGAGACGAGCTACCTGTAACTTCCCATGGGAATTAGCTTCCCTGGTTAACCACAGTCAATTTGAGAAGAAATGATGTCTTGTTTTCTGATTTCCATCAGTGTGGTTTCACCTTCCCCTCCCCGTGGGCATTGCTAATGCAGGATGCTGCACTGTGCTGCTGGCTCTGCGCCACGCCATTTGGGGTCCAAAGCAAACCTAGGTGCATGCACAGCTGGGAGTGGGAAAGGGCTTTGGGAATGGCACGGGCACTGGCACAGGTTGCCAAGAGGAGCTGTGTGGGGAGGGTTGGAAGTAGAGGATCTTGAATGTCCCTTCCAACCCAAACCATTCTGTCATTCTAAGATGACTTGAGGCTTTTTTGTTCATGGTTGGCATAGAGTTGTTGGCCAAGAGGTGTGGAGTGCTTATCTTATGTTCAGTGTAAACAGTGAATGGCAATTCAACTGCTTCTTCTTCTTGTTCTCTGAGCCGTGGAGAAACAGTGTGTAAAGCTCCCCTTGCATCAGCAGGGTTTCCTCTGCTGAGCTGGACTTCTGTGTTGGTAGGTGAGAGGATAACCCTGATGTTGCCACATGTCTGTCAACAGAAACACCCAAGGAGGCTGTAAAAAATTATTTAAATAACATATTTATAAAAAGCCTGCCTGCTGCTCTGAACACCCCACTACTGAGCTCCATAACATTTCACCTGGTTGAGGGTTGTGCAACCACATGCCTGGTTCCTGCTTTGTCTTCTCCTTGGCTGATCCTCTGCTTTGCAATGTGATATCAAAGCCCTCTCCTTTTTCGTGGGAACAGAGCTGACGAGCAGCAGATCCTGTCCTTTGGAACAAAGTGTTTTGTCTGACCTGGAGGCAGGCACCTGTAGATCTGCAAGCAAGGAGGCTTTGCTCCTGGCCAGACTGCAGCCTTGCATAGCACAAGCTTGGTGAGCCCATGCCAGCCACCCAAGGAGCCTCTGAGCTGGAAGGCAAGGAGAGGAAGATGTTTGGAGGGGAGGAGGGAAGAGCCTTTCAGCAGGCATTTGGTCCTGGCCAGTGCAAACACTTTCAATCCTTCTCCCTGTTGCAGTTCTTAGAGCCACGGCTGTTAGCAGCTGGCAGGAGCTGGAGCACCTGGGTGATGCTGGAGGTGAAAAGGGGAGTCCACAACACTCCTGAGTCTGGCTCAGTCTTCCAACAAAGTGTTTTTTTTGTTTAACTCCTTCATGGCAGGACTGAGGACAGGGGATCGGACCACTGTTAATAAAAATTCGTGCTGAGTGGTGAGTGCAGATTCCCCTCCCTGCTCACAGGCAAACACATGCATATGCAAGTGTAGAGTTGTTAATTCAAATCAGGCATGAAAACACCCACTTCTTGTCACTCCTGGAGCAGCTGAGCTTGGTCCAAGAAGGCAAAGAGTAATTAGACAGCCTTTGGGCATTTTAACGTGGCAGAGGTGAAGTTCAGCCTGGTAAGCATGAAATGGTGCAAATTAGAGAGAGTAATGAATTTTAACGCTGCCCTAAGAACATTCCCTCTACCCCTTCCTTTTAATTATTTTGCAAGGTGTTTTATTTATTATTTGTTTGTTTTTCTAAATGATCCTGAACAGTGTCCCTTCCCCTTCTGCTTGGCATTTCCTTTGCAACTCAAATCCATCTAGAGGCTGTCATGTGAGAGTAGCCCTGCAGCGAGGACAGATGGCTAGCAAGGTGACAGTCACTGTAGGGTGGGATTGCAGGGCAAATTTCAGGCAGATCTGGGCATCAGAAAGGCTGGAACTCCTTGGCTGAGATGACTGCCACCCTGTTCTCATAGGGATGGACATTGCACAGGGTGTCTCGTGAAAGTCAGTGTTGCAGCGATCACTGGAAAGCACAGCTCCAAGCTGCAGGGTGTAGCAGTAATTTTATGAATGAGCAGCCAAGTGCCAGCCCTTGGCCATGGTACAGGCTGCAGAGAAGCATCCAGCATCTCCTACATCAAACGTATAATTCCTGCCTTTAACTTGAGCATGGCTATTAGAAAGGCACCAGACCTCCCTCCTCCCTTCCCTTCCAGGCTCCCTTCCTAATCCCACTGGTTCCTTCTGCACAAGATCCCATGGAAATATCCTCTCATGTCTCTCAGCCCAGTTCATGCACCAGTCCAAGCAATTCATCTTGCATGTCAGCTAACAGCACCTTTCTCCTCTCTCAGCCTGTTGTATTCCTGCAGAAGGCAGTTGCCAACCATCCTTTCCCAGCACTGCTGCTTTCCCTGTGTCTCTTTAGCATTGAGTGCCATCACTGTGAAAGTCTTGGCCTCACTGTCACTCAAAAGCAGCTTGTTCTGTGCCAGATGTCCCCATGACCTCTCTGGGTAAATCTCCCTTATTTTTCACCCCTTCTTCTGCTGGAGATCTGAAGGCCAGTGCCTTCCCTGGCCCTCTTAGCAGGGTGGATTGGACTACTGGGTGCATTCCCTGACTGCTCAGTGAGGCTGCCAGCCTTTCCACAAGGAGTAAATTTGGTGTATTATTTGGGGGTTTATGTGACCATGTTCACAGGGGTCTGAGGAGGAGGGAAGAGACAAGGATCTGATTCCTTGTTTCAGAAAGCTTGATTTATTGTTTTATGATATATATTATATTAAAACTATACTAAAAGAATAGAAGAAAGGATTTCATCAGAAGGCTAGCTAAGAATAGCATAAGAAGGAATGATAACAAAGGCTTGTGTCTCGGACTGAGAGTCCGAGCCAGCTGACCGTGATTGGCCATTAATTAGAAACAACCACATGAGACCAATCACAGATCCACCTGTTGCATTCCACAGCAGCAGATAACCATTGTTTACATTTTGTTCCTGAGGCCTCTCAGCTTCTCAGGAGAAAAAATCCTAAGGAAAGGATTTTTCAGAAAATATCATGGCTACAGGTTTATATCAGGCCATTTATTTTTAAGGCTTTTCTGAGGGCAGGTGATCCACTTGGGCCTCTTTATATCATCTGGGATGCTACAAAGCATCTGGTACTGATGGGAGGGAGAAAATCCCCACGAGCTGCTTTTGCAATTCCTCCTCAGTAGCACAGACCTGTGGAGCAGCCAGCAAGGGGATTATTTTGGGTTCACTTGAGCTCTGAGTGATGAGCACTTGTGCTGCTAATCAAGCTGATAAATGTTGTCAATTAAAACCTGTGCTTTGCTCTTCAGCTTTCCATAAGTGAAGTGTTTTTGTCTCTCCCAGAGGAGAGAAGGCTGGCTGGGTGGGCAATGCTCCTGGATCATCAGAATGGGCATTAGTTTCCTTCTGCTAATCCTAGTGGCTCATCATGGGATGTCACACTGCTGCTTAAATTGGTGCCAACCATCAGTGATCAAATAATCCTTGGGATTTTCAGTGTTTACAAATTAGCTGCTTCTGATTAGCCATTATCACAACTTCATTATCCCACCACGCGTTGTGATACCACAGCAAGCATATGGTTTCTGTATGTCTCACCAGGAGGGATGAGAGGTCAGCCTGCTGGATGCATCCACCCACTGGATGGAGCACCCTTAGATTTACCGTGTTGGAGACTAAAGATGGGATTATGTCACTTAGGAGCATGCTTTAGCAGTGGGCTTGGCGCTGCGGGGCTGGGTTAATGATTGGCATAGGTGACCTTAGAGGTCCTTTCTGACCTCAATGATTCCATGCTTCCATGGTTATGTAGCACAAACATTCCCATTTCTTTAGGAAACCACACTAGATATTTCCAGACAGAGGTCACTAATGGCCAGCTTTTGAAAAAGGACATCCCATTTTGGGGAGAGATAAGGATTGTACATAGCTGTTAAAAATAAATACAGAGAAACTTTACGGAAGGAGTTCTGGAAGGAGTCTGTGATTAGGTAGTGGGGAGCTATGCAGAGCAGTCCTTTTCCTTGTGCCTGAGCAAAGGGGTTGGTACCAGTGACCGAAAGGCAGGGGTGGTGGAGAAGGGCTGAGCTCTCTCTGGGGGGCATTTGAGCAATGGTTTCCTGCTGTTGTCTGGGTTGCTAAATGCACATCTCTGCTCTGGAAGCAAGACGCTTGTCAGGAAAGAATAATTAATCCAGAAACACGCAGCGCTCTGCCAGGAGACCTTTTTTTTAATTAAAAACCGATCTGATAAAGTCTGCTGAGAAATTGGTGTCTCTGACAAAGTCATGAAATGCACAGTTTTGTGAGTTGAGGCTCTGTGGTGGGGTAGCTCTGGGTAGGGCTCAGCCCCCACAGCTGTGCACACCCATCTTGCAGGGGGTGTCTCTTCCTCCTTTGCCTCTGAGGGCTGTGTTTTTCCCAAATGAGTTAGAAATTTGTTGGGAAGCAGGGCACCAGTTATTATCTACTGCTATGCCTGGTTTGGTGTCGTTTGGCCAGCTTGGGGGATAAATAGGAGTCCCCAACCCCAACGCATCAACAAGGTACGCTTGGGCTCAGAGCTGGTTGTCTTCAGCCACCATGTCTTGGTGCTGCCACTCAAGAGTGGCAGAGGAGGGTTGAGTGTCCCTGGGCAGCCCATGGCCCGTCTCATTGCTGCTCTGCCTGTCCTCCAGAGCCGGTGGGGAAGGATGTTTTCCTCAGTGAAGCCCTACGAGAACCAGCGCTACGCCTCGCTGAAGAAGGAGTGCCAGCGGCGGAAGCAGCTCTTCGAGGACCCGCTCTTCCCCGCCAATGATGACTCCCTCTTCTACAAGTCAAGGATTCAGGGCATCCAGTGGAAGCGACCCAAAGTAAGTGCCCCATCTCCTTGCTCCTCAGCACTGCTTCCTACCATCTCTGCTCTCAGGTGTCCCTAAAAATGCACAGTGAGCCCTTTACCGAGGCTGTCAAGCCCCAGTCGACATCTCCTCTCCCCAGCAACATTTATTTATTTACCCAGACCTGATATTGTGAGCCTCTAGGGCGCCAGGCAGACCTGCTGCATTCAGGTCCAAGCTTCTCTGCATCCAGTGAGGTCCAAGAGCAAAGGAGGCTTTTCTGTGACTCATTTCCCCCAAGCATAAACCAGAGAGATGGTTTGCAGCTGGGTCGGTGTTGTGTACTCCTGTAAGGCCGGTGGGTCCAGCAAGGCAGAGTGTTATCTCTGAATCACAGAATGGTTTGAGTTGGAAGAGACCTTAAAGAATTAGTTCCAACCCTCCTGCCAAGGACAGGGACACGTTCCACTGGAATACTCTTGATGGTCCATTTGGAAGGGGAAAAGAAGATAAGCTTTGGGTAGGTGAGATGGTTTTGGGATCTTTGGGGGAGAGGGTGGTTATACCCATCCTTCCTCTTCTGTGCAAAAACCCCTGTGCTGCTGTGTCTGTCGTGAAGGCAGGTTGCAGGAGGCTGGGGATGACATTGCCTGTCCCCAGCATTGCCAGTCCCTCTTCTGCTGTCCTCAGTGCCAGCCCAAAGGATACACATCAGGACCTGCGGGCAGTATGGGGAATTTGTATGTCTTGTTATGGCTGTCTGCTTGGAGTTGCCCACGAGTGCAGTGCTCTGACTGCCACGAAGCACACGGAGTCCCAGGGAGCTGTGATAATTGTGGTTAGGGAGTGGCAGTATCCCAGCATCTCACACACCAGGGTTTTCTTCCCTCCCCGTGGGGAGCAGCAGCCCTCTCTGCCCAGCCTGTGCTTTTCCACACGTGGCTTGGTGGCATTTGAGTGTTGTGGGGGTGCCTGAGCTGCTGTCATTGTCTTCGCCGCCGCTGACAGCCCAGAAAATCAGCTGGCCTCGCCCAAGACAGTGCTGTGTCTGTGTGGACGAGGGCAGTCTGGAGGGGGTGTACAAAAGGCTTTGTGTGCAGGGAGAGAGGGAGCTGAACTGACTCTTGTTGTGTGGCCAGAGGGGCTGAGCCCTCCAGCATCCCACTGGGCTCCTTGTGGGAGGAGACCTCACTTCCCTCTGCTCTGCCTTTGTGTCTTCCACTCCAGCTCTGCCTGGACACAGGATTTGTGCAAAGCCCTGTGTGTGTTTTGGTTTGTTCCCGTTGTCTGCTGGAAGGAAAAGAGGCTTTGTGCACAGCTGCCTTCTGAACACAGGGCTGACATGGTTTGGTCTCATTGTGGGGGCCAGCATGAACACACTGTGCACATCCCATTTATATAGCAGGCAGGTGATAGCTGAGACTTTCTAAACAACTTTCTCTGGGACTAAAAGATGGGGATCTATTTGATACTCCCTTGCTGATTTGCAGTTAGGTCACCTATATTACTTCAGCCCCATGTCTAGAGACAGAGGGTGGGATCCCTTTGCAGAGGGACAAAGATTCCTTGTGTTCTGCTGAGCATCTCAGAGCTTTTCTCCATCTGCTTTTCTGCCTTTCATCTCAGTTGCAGCCCTTGGTGTTCAGGCAGGTATTATCCTTTTGCTGCCTTGCTCTGCAGAGCGTGAGTTTGTGAAAGCCAAGAAAGCTTTCTGAACCTCATCTGCAAGGTGTCATGCTCACCTAGTTCAGACCCATCCCTGCTGAAACAGAGAGTGAATTCAGACTTTTTCCAGCTACCCAGCTCTGCGGTTTCATAGGATCATAGAACGGTTTGGGTAGGAGGGGATCACTGAAGCAATTAGCATAGAATGTTGGGCCAGGGCTCTTTCTGGCATGGGCTGTCAGTGGGAATGGAAGCTGGAAGTGGGTCCCATGTGCCAGCAAGGTCCTGTGGCTTAACAAGGCACAGAGGTGGTCCTTGTTTTGCTGCCTGTGCACCAGATAAAGGGAATTTTGCCAGCAATTTGGGTGCCAGAAGGAATGCATGCTCAGCAGTGGCAGACTCATGATGCCTCTGTCTGGTAGGATTGTTTGATCCAACCTACTCAGCTGCCTTGACCACAGAATCACCATTAAAAAAAGAATATGAGCTCACACCTGCCCTGTTTGCTGCTGAAGTTTCGAGAAACCTCTTTCTCAAAAGCATTTCTCTATGTTCTTTCTCTCAATTGTTCATTTCAGCAAAAGTAACTCAATTTCACAGGGAGAATTGCTTTGTGCCAGCAGAAAATGCAAAATGACATTTTTAGTTGCTGGACCTGATTCTGCCTGAATTCATGCTGGCTTTCCAAGGGAGGGAGTCCAGGAAAAATCCCAACATCTTCTGCAAGAAAGCAATCACTATCAGCTTTTCCAAGTTAATGCAGGATTCAGTAGAGTCCAAAATGTCCATGAAGCTTAAATCAACTGTTCTGCTTGTGTGCTATTGAATGGCATGGTGCAGTTATTAAACCACAGAAACATCTTGTTTCAATTACAACCAGCAAATCTTATCTTAGGCAATCACAGTTAAATCTGTTTCAGAAAAAAACAAGTAGTGATACTCCCAGCTTTTGGCAGATGCTGTTTTGGGGATTGCCTTACCAGGAAATGGAATCCCCAGTCCCAGGAATACTGTTTACAGGGAAGGGATGGTGTGCACACATTTTTATCTCTCAGGGCCATGGCCATGGGTTGTTCTGGAGTGCTTGAGCTAAAACTGTGATAAAACATAAGAGCTCATAGTGTCTCTGGCTTTGCTGTGAGAACAGAGTGGGTGGAGAATGGAAATAAATGCCGTCCACTATTAAAAACAACCACTTGCTTTCTCAGGAAAGTTGTCATCTGTGATCTATGGAAAGAAATCAGACTTAGGAGATAAATTGTACCCTGAGAAGCTGTAGCTGCTGTATTCCTGGAAGTGTTCAAGGCCGGGTTGGATGGGCTTTGAGCAATGTGGTCTAATGGAAGGTGTTCCTGGTCACAGCAGGGCAGTCAGAACGAGATGATTTTGAAGGTCCTTCTGAATGAAAACCATTCTGTGATTTTTCAGATAAAGCACTTGCATGTGAAAAGCAACCACAGTGAACTCACTGGGGTGTTGGGAATGTGCTTTGGCAGAGGCAGGATCTCATTTCCTCATCCTTCCGTGGGGCTAGTATGGATCTATACAGTCCATCCTCCGTGTGTGCATCTCTGCCTCCCCAGCTGTTCTTCCAGCATCCTCCCTGTTCCTCCATGCACTCCCAAAGCTTGAGGCTGCTTTGGCAAAAAAACCCCAGCAAAACAACAAAACCCCCAATCTCTGCAGTTCTTTCCCTTTTGTTTTTGGTTTTTCTGGGCAGAGGGGAAAGGGAGAGGATGAGGAACAGCTCTGGTCCCTTCCCTGGTCAGGCTGTTTTGCTTCGACTTCCTCCTGCATCCGGCACTGCAGCCTTTCCTGGAACAGGCTCAGCCTTATTATTTCCAGCAGGGTGTCCTCCCTCCCTCCCTGCTTTCCTTGGCCTCTGGCCCTGCTCTGGATGCCAGATCTTTGCAGAGGGAGCAGCTGTTTGAGCCCTCTAATCGTGTTTTGGCTCCGGTGGTTGTTTGCTGGACGCCTTTGTGATGCGGCCCGGCGAGGCCAGGAAGCCAATTACTGGAGCGCTTCGGAGGGAGGCAAACCACAGCATCAGCCTGGGCAGGGAAGGGGGTCCTGCAGAGCCCTGTGTAGTGAATCCACTTAAAAACAAAGCTGGCTGCTCGTTACCTTGCCAAAGCAGATTGTGGAGATCACTCAGGCAGCATCAGCAGCTCCTTTTGGCAGCAGCACTCGGCTGCTGCATTAGAAGTGAAACAGAACTTTTGAGCTTAGCTCAAATCCCAACACCTTGCTTGAAACTTCTTTCCCTTGTGCTCTGTATGTTGCTGTGCTAAGGAGAGGGAAATCTGTATCCAGCAAGCAGTACCACTCTCTGTGGAAATCTCGGCCTGGTTCTCAAGCTGAGTTTTGCCCTCTCCTTTTGGGACAGGAGTGCTGGCAGCGCACCTTGGAAGTGAGAGGTTTGGTCTGTGCTTTGGGTGAGCTGGTCTGGATGGCTGGGAGATGGGTAAATAGGAAGGGGTGACGCAAAGATGAGTAGAGGGGGGTGAATGAGGTGCAGGATGGATGGCAAAAATAAGGGGAGATTTGGGGCATCTGCTGTGTCTGCTGATCCCCTGTGGAAAAAAATGATGATGGTGTAAGGTAGAAGTGACTCATCCACCCTGTGGGGAAAGAATTAATCTCTTCTAATCATCACTGTCCCAAGTTCATTCCTTGGATACAGAGTGTTTCCATGATGCCATGGGATTGTTGCAGGCTTTGGTTAGGGTCTGCCTTTAACACCTTTGGGCTTTACCCAGGGCTTGTTTTCTCTCTGCAGCAAGGAGGACACTGGGTTCAGGTTCAGCCTGCCAAGCTATCACCTGCTGCTGGGATGAGTCACCAGCCAGCACAAATTTGGGCATCTCTGCACCTGTGGGAAGCAAATGAAGCCTGGTGGATGTGGCATCCACAGCTTCTCAGTACAACCTGGTCCAGTGTCTCATCACTCTCACAGGGAAGAATTTCTTCCTAATACCTAATCTAAATCTACCCTGTTTCATCTTAAAGTCATTCTCCCTTGTCCTATCATGCAGAATATATTACATCCATTGTCTCCTGGACTGGATGCTGTTGTCTTTGGAGGAGGTACTGCAGGATGGGAGAGCATCTCTTAGCTTACATCATGCACAGGTGTGATGTTGAACTGCATGAGCTGCATGCTCTGGTCCTTCAGCTCTTCCCAGGGAGCAAGGCTGAGCATGGAGATGGTGTTTTCCTCCCTGTTCTGGGAGGCAGGTGGGCTGCTGTGTGCTGAGTGTATTCCTGTCCAAGCAGTGTCACAGTGACTGGGTGGCTCAAGGTCACCTGTGGTCATTGTTGAGCCTGAGCTCATCCCTGCACTGTGAGTTCAAGCCTGGATGGTTGCAACCACCAGAGAAACTCTCTTGGGTGAAGTGTACACCCTCCCAATCTTCAGGGAAAGAGTTTTTTCCTCCATACCTGTTTCTCAGTATTTTTATCTCTCTCCAGTATTTAGTTGCAAGTGCTGAATTAGCTCTGCAGGAATTAATTGTCAGGGGAGATTGTCGCTGATTAAAGAGCATAAAGGTAGATTCTTGCAAAATGGTAATGTTATTTTGCCTGGATGAGGGCAATGTCATTTGGAGGGGAAAGCCTGAGAGAGTAGTTGTGGGGGGAGAAAGACAGGCCAGGTGTTTTGGGAAAAATTATGGAAGCAGGAGATCTTAGGGCACTAGGACCATGGCATTTTCAGCCCTAGTATGGCACTGGGGAGACATGCTCCCAGTCACAGCCCTGAGATTTTTTCCCAGACAGACAAGAGAAATCTTGTTTTAGAAGCCAAGAAAATAGGATTTTTCAATAGCCATTCTCTGCCTACCTGGTATATATCTACTATGACATGTGTATAGGGGTTTTGTCCATTCACAGAATCATAGAATGGTTTGAGTTGTAAGAGATCCTAAAGATCCTCTAGTTCCTTGGGCAGGGACACCTTCCACTGGACCATGGTGCTCAGAGCCCCATGCAGCCTGGCCTTCAACACTTGCAGAGATGGGGCATCCACAACTTCTCAGGACAGCCTGGTCCAGTGTCTCACCATCCTAACAGGGAATAATTACTTCCTAATACCTAATCTAAATCTGCCCTATTTCACCTTAAAGCCATTCTCCCTTTTCCTGTCATGCAGGATATGTTATGTCCATTGTCTCCTGGACTGGATGCTGCTGTCTTTGGCGGAGGTGCTGCAGAATGGGAGAGCATCTCTTACCTCCACTCTTCTTTACATTATTAAGCACTTAGCTCTTTTCTCTTGCTGTATGAGGGTTATACAGTCAATCCCCTTGGGGGTTTCCTGGAAGGGGAAAGGAGTCAATGAACTAATTCACTAAAAGCAGGACCAGCACTTCCCTGCCCACAAGTTTGTGCACTAAAAGGTCGTTTCCCCAGTGTGTAGTGCAGGCTGGGAAGCTGGCAGAAACACAAGAGTGAAGATAATGGGTAGGACAGAGGTTAGGTTCTTGCAGTTCTTTACTCTCTGAAGTTCACAAGATTTAGCAGAGAGGGACTTAACACTGGCAATGGCAATTGGGTGTAAAAACCTTCTGGTGTCCCACTTGGAGGTGTTTCTTCCAGAAAGACTAAAATACTAACTGCTGTGCTCCAGAGGTGTCTTTACTGAGCTTTCTGCAGTGTCTTGGCCTGTCTCTCTCAGTTTTGGTCTCTCCCAAAGAATGCTTGGGGTTAGTGTTGTCACTGGGGCTCCTCTGTGCTGCTGGATTGACTGAGGGATCATCTCCTCTGAACAGAGTCAACAGACTCTGCCTGGGGTCCATCACAGGGGTTAAAATCCTTCCAGACCTTTGCATTTCTTGTCTTAAGAATTTATGAGCCACTTGCCTGTTAATTTATCTGCTGTTTTCAGTAAAACTGCAGATGATTGCCAGTCTGGCTGTTCCTTGCCAGGAAAAGATTTGATCATCATTTAATGCAATCTCTGAATTGACCTTGTTTTTTACATTTTTAAGCCATTCATAGGCTACTCCATCCCTCAAGGATGGACAAGAGATTCATTGTTCTTATTTGCACTTCTTTTAAAAGGTCTCTTCTCCCATTAGATGTGATGCTGACCCTGGCTGTGTTCCAGCAGGTCTCGCCAGATCCTCCCAGGGCCATGGCCTCATGGTGCCAGGCAAGCACACTCTGCCCCTTAGCCCTGGAGGGAACTGGAGTTGATAAGCTGCTTGGCACTAGTGCAGCCTTGGATAAGAAATTTCCAGCCAGTCTGCTGTGTCTTCAGCATCAGAAGGACAGGCCTTAAAAGCAAAAGTGATGGTAAAATCCCTGCATTAGATTCATGGCGTGCTTCTTAGTGCTTTTAAGTGCAGCTGCGTGTTGGTGACAAGAAATTACTGTATTGGTAATGAGGAAGAGCAGAACAATAGCAGAGGGTGTCACAGAAAGGAGTCCTGGCCATCCACTGCCTCTCAGCTCCATGGCTGGGAATGTGTAAATCCTCCCTCCCAGACTGGGCTCTGGGGTCCTAGAGGGGCACATTTGTCCTGTGGAGCAATTACAGAGCTGCTTATCGCAGAACCACAGAGTGGTTTGGTTTCAAGACCACCTAGTTCCAACCTCCCTGCCATGGAAGAGATATCTTCCACTGGACCTGGTTGCTCAGTGTTAAGGGAACTTCCCTGTGCAGCCACCCAGGAGCTGCTCTGGCAGTCACACTCCCCCCACCTGCGCTGGGACCAAGACCCCTTTGTAGGGGGAGACAGTGGGTGCCCCACTTGGCTCCCTGCACTCAGGGGCAGAGCAGGTTTCCTTACTGTGACCCCAGCTTTCCCAGAACAGAGCCTCAGAGATCTGGATCATTAAAATTATTTCATCTTGGTGCAGTGATAGAAAAATAGTCTGAGCGGCTGCCTCTGAGGAGGGACCCCGAACAAAGGAAACCTTATGTTTTTATCCTCTCAAAGTCCAAGCATGGGAAAGCCTGGAGGGTCTCCTAGTGTCTCCTAGGTCACATGGGTGGGACACAGGTGCCCTTTGTTCCTTGGTCAGCAGTTCACAGCCTCTTGTCTCAGGCTTGGGCTCCCTCTCCCCAGAGCTCAAATTGCAGCTGCTCACCAAGATACTTGCACTGAATGTGTTCCTCACCACTCAAAGCCCTATCCAGCCTTTCCCAGGGATGGGGCATCCACAGCTTGTCTGGGAAACCTGTGCCAGTGCCTCACCACCCTCACAGGAAAGAATTTCTTTCTATTTTCTAACTTAAGCTTGATTTTATTCAGTTTAAAGCCATTCAAGCCATTCCTCCTTGTCCTGTTACTTCATGCACGCTGTCCAGCTCTCTTGGAGCTTCTTTAGGCACTGGTAGGAGCTCTAAGGTCTCCTTGGGTCCTTCTTGTCTACAGATTGCACAACCCCAACTCTCTCAGTCTATCTTCATAGCAGAGCTGCTTCAGCACTCCAAGCATCCTCTGGACTTGTTCCAGCAAGCAGGATCCATGTCCTCCATCCCAGAGCTGGATGCAAGCTCTGAATCAGCCAAGGCTTTTAATCTTGGTGCAGGCTGGGAGTTTCTGCAGTGCCCCTGAGCTCTAATCTATGAGCCCTCAGAGAGGACGGGATTTTGGGAGAGAGGATGGGATTTTGGGGTGATTTGTCTATGTTAAGGGCAGGTGTTCTTGCTGGAGCAAGTGCCTTTCACTGAAGCTCTTGAAAAGATTTGATCAGGCATGGTGCTGCCTCTTGCAGAAGGAAAATAAAATACAAAGAGTGTAAGTGTGTGTGTGAGTGTGCAGTGCATGAGTTTGTGAGTGAGTGAGTGAGTGAGTGAGTGAGAGTGGAAATATAAAACAATGCTTCTTTGGTATTTCTGGATCTTTGTGAAGAAACCACTGCTCAGTGATGCATTGCTCCCAGTCCCCACCCAAGAAGGAAAAGGATGAACAAACCATCTTAATGGAGAGTGGTCATGGGTGGTTAAATTTTGACTGTGGTCTGATGCAAATGCCACTGACAGAGTTACATAAGAATTAATGTCCCTTCTCCCAGTTAGCAGAAGCTCATGACTCCACATCTCTAGAGGGTGGTTTTCTCATAAAACAGGATTCTGTTTGTAAAGCTACACCCAGTGTATGAATAACCAGAATAAGCGTGGGCTGGAAGTAGTTTCTTTAAATGGCTTAAACTCATGATAACCTCATTTTTCATAATCTTTGCATAGTCAGGGATTAATTTAGATTGTGGTGAGGTCAAGTCCTGTTTTTGAATGGAGGTGCTATGAATGGGACACAATCACTAACCAAAGGGTATTTCCTTGCCCTGGGAGAAGTATGGCTCAAGGGGTGTGGGAGGTGTCCCCACAGAAAAGCAGTTTGGAGATTTTGATCTGAGATATGCACAATGGAGTGTGGAGGTAGTTTTCCTTTGCAGCTTCCAGTTCTTCTTTTCCCATCAATAACTTGGCTCTTTGGTTAATTAAAAACAAACAAACAAAACCAACAGAAAACCCCTGCACAATTTAGATTTCTAAATCCTGTTTTAGAGGATTGGCTTTCACTAGGACACAGGATTTGGGGTTCAGGCAGAGCAGCTGCTGAATTATGTTTCTTGGAGGCAGAAACAGTGCAGCTGAGCTCGTGGCCACATCAGCTTGCTCAGGATTTCACTGGCTGGGTTTGGACCATTCCTCCTGAGATACTGTAGTGTTTCACAGCAGGACTTGCTTGGATAGGCTCCTCCCTTTCCACCAGCATGGCCCCACCTCTGCATCCTCCAGGGTGGGGACTGATGGCTCAAAAGTGGTGCAAATGGGGAGCATCCTCAGGGCTCCTGCCTGTGATTTGTGGTCCCTCACTTGTGCCTCATACCCGTGATCCTCCAGGTCTGGGGCTTCATGCTCAGTTTCAAGCCAAGCAGTTCCTCTGCTTGAGGTTAAACCTCACAACTGAAGGTGTTGGAGCAACTGAGAGCATGGTGTGCCATGTGGGAGGGCAAACTTTGGGTGTGGGTGTATTTTAAACTCACAATACTGCCAAATCAGGGCTGGTTCACCCTGCAAGTCCTTCCCAGGGGAAGGGGGTCAAAGGAGCTCTGTAGGAGAGCTCGACTGGGATGTGATGGAGGGTGGGGGAACTTGGGTGAAGGTGGCAGCAGCCCTGTGCTGAGTCAGAGAGGTCTATCTGTCAGAGGAGTTAAACAGCCTTGGGAGCTTACTTCCTTCCTCTTCCTCGCATGTCCTCTCACTGCTCTGAGCATCCCGTCCACAGTTTGTCAGTGAGCCATGTGAAGACTTTCCTGCTTTGGCAGTGACTTCTGCAGCCCTCGGGGCTCTTGGTGTCCAGGGAGGTTTTTTTCCTTAGCGGCTCTGCCACCAGACAAAAGCACTTGCTGTGGGAGAGATGGCCTGGGGAGGGCTGTGTCTGGATATGTGGTGATGCTAAAAGCCAGGCTGTCTTGGCTGGGTAGAGACTGAAGAAGCCCTGGATGGAGTAATGGTGAGACTTCCCAAGAGTGCATCCCTGGAAAGGGCGTGTGGGAGGAATGACAGGTCTGGAGTCTCTGTAGTTGTGCCATTCTCCTTCCAGTCCCTCTCCATCTGCTCCTGGGGAAGTGCAGTGCTCTCACAGCCTCTTGTCTCTCCACCTCTCATTGATTTATCCTTTTCTGGCTGCCTTTGTACTTTGGATACCCGGAAGATAAAACTGCAGAGGGACCTGATAAGGTCCTGCAAACTGACCTTTAGATCTTGTTTGCCTCTGTTCCCACTCTTCCTGGTGCCAAAACAAACACTGCCCCCAGTCTTCCTGGTGCCAGAACAAACGCCATTGCATGATGCTGTGATTCACAAACTGAGTCAAGGAGTTTGTGGGGAGCGTGTGTTTTTGGATGCCTCCCTTCACAAGCAAGTCCTGTTTGCTGTGGGTGGAGTGTCCAGTGCCCTGTGCATGGTGTGGGAGCTGATAACAATACAAATGTGTACACACTGAGGTACTGTGAGTGGATGAGCATTAGGGATGCCTGACTGAGGCAGTACAAACCCCCACAAACAGTTCTGTAGGGTGTAGATATTCCCAGCCAAGCCTACCCTCCTTCCATGTGCGTGAAGCTGATCTGCCAAGTATATATTTTTTAGTAGAGCCTGTAGTGACAGGACAAAGGGATAATGGCTTTAAACCGAAAAAGGATGGATCAAAAGTAGATATAACAACACAATTTTTTTATTGTGAGGGTGATGAGACACTGTCACAGATTGCTCAGAGAAGCTGTGGCTGCCACATCCCTGGAAGTGTTCAAGCCAGGTTGGATGGGGTTTGAGCAACCTGCTCTAGTGGAAGGTGTCCTTGCCTATGGCAGAGGGCTGAAGGGAAATGATCTTTAAGGTCCCTTCCAACCCAAACCACTCCCTGATTCTATAATCCTATACTAATGCATCTGAAAGCATAGACAGCTGGTATTCTAAATTCACCCCGTTTCCCTTTCCTTTGTCACCCTGGTGCAAATTTTATTAATTCCCCTTTTTTGCAAAATCACATCCCAGTTGCAGATACCTGCAGCAGGGCAACACAGGGACCTTTGTGTCTGCTGTGTCACCATTGCTCACCATGCCTGGGGGCCTCTTGCTCTCTTGTCTGTATGAGTGACATTTAAGACAGGATCCTTTCGGTTCCCAGTTGCTCAGAAGGGAGGGAGGGAATGCAGCCATGCTAATAGATTATTTTGCTGATTTTGCAAGTCTGAGTGAAGGCATTGTTCTGAAACAGCCAGGCTCTGCAATGAAATTAGACTAGTCTGTTCCTTACAAAATCTTGTTAGCAAAAAATGGTCCTGGCATGCAGCAGATGTTGCATCTCCCGTGGTTATTCCTCCTCCTGCCATAGCTTTTCCCTCCCCACATCTGGCTGGACATGGTCCAGATCCCCAGTCAATCTGAACCTCAGAAACCTGCACCAGGAAACATTTATGGTAAAACAGTCACCAATTATAAAGCAAATTAGAAAGTGATTTTCTCCTTACAGCCCTGTGTGGAACTGGACTGGCTGGAGAAGGTGAGGAAGATATTTTCTGCTTTACATGTATTTGGAAGAAAATTTTGTGTGTTTTGGGAAAGTATCCCAAAAGGGAGAGCAGAGGGAAAGACCATGTGCTTTTGGGTGGGAAGCAAAAAAGTACAGATAATTGGTCTGATTGGGTATTCTTTTTTGCCTTAATGAACTTCAAAAACCCAAAGCTAGAGGAAGCAAACTGTCCCAATCTGGGCTGTCATAAGCCAGACCTCTGCAATCAGCCCCTTATCAACAGGGACCTGCTCTGGCTCTGATTTCCACCTCTGTCCCACATCCATTGGAGGAGGGAGGATATGAATCACCAGAACTTTGAATCACTATTTTGGCCCTCTCCGTGTTATCAATCTGAATCTTTCCACAGAACCATCCACACAGGTTTTCTCTAAATTGTGTTTTGTTGCCTGGAGCTCAGCAGGCATTTCAGCAGACAATTTTAGGGAGGGCAGATCATCTCTGATGGTGGTTAGGTTCCTTGTAATAACCATCTCCAGAAGTGTTCAAAGAACATGTAGGTGTGGCACTTGGCAACATGATCTAGTGGTCAACATTGAGATGTTGGATTAATGGTTGGCCTCGGTGATCTTAAGGGCTTTTCCAGCCTCAGTGATTCAGTGATTCCTGGGATCCTCCAAGACAGGTTCTCCTTAGGGGTAAAGGGACATGGATGGCTCCCTTGGCCAAGGTAGACTTAAGAGCCACACATTAAAACCATTGCTTCCCTGCAGCCATGGCTTTTGGCTTCCCCTCCCTGTTCCTTCCTGCTCTCCATCTGTGTCCAGACCAGGAGCAACCAGGATCAGGCTGTGATAAATGAAGGACAGGATGGAGTTCCTGCCTGCTGGAGCCTCAAGTGGCAAGAGGCAGTTTGAGCTGGTTCTGCAGTGGCTGAAGCCTGAACCCAGAAGGCCCCAGGGTGTGTGTGGGTGTAGATGTTGGTGTGCTGCCCTCCCCTCTCGGGGTCATGGTGCTGGGAGGGTGACGTGCTGTTTGCTGCCTGGATACATGTTATTGCTCACCTGGATTCTGTCTGCTGCGTGGCAGGGAGGGGAGGAAACCAAGGTCATGACCTTCTCTGGTCTGGGGATCTCCGCTTCCCTCCTCCCTTTGCACATGCAAATCCCAGGCCCTGTAATTCCATCTGGCTGCAGAACAAGCTCCTTATCACTTCCAGTGCTTTTCACAGGAAAAGGAGCACTAAATGTTCCAAAGCTTTTCTTGGCTTTTTGACCTAGTTCCCACTGGTATCTTGTCCATCAACCACTTCTGTACGTAGGCATGGTGTTCCATGGCTCCGAGTGTGCTCTGTATCACACACCAGGGCCCCACTGTGCTCCATGCAGTCCTGGGGCATTGCAGCCTGGCTTAAACAGTGCCTTGGTCCTTGGCTCCCACCTCAATACAGCCAGAAAGAATACAGGGAATGTCATTCCAGTGGATTGAGGCAGCACAGTCTACACCAGGTACAAAATGTATGAGTGGAAACTCAGAAGCTTCAATAGGGAACTGAAGAATCCAAGCAATTTAATATTGGTAAGCTCCAGTCTAAGGAATATGGCAAACCTTCCCAGGGGGTTTTGCTGGGGAGACTGACCCATGGATGAGACTCATCCTGACAGAATCAGTTCCATGGCATTAGAACAAGGAGGCAGTGCTGCCCTCCCCTTTAGAAGGATTGGATATTAGAAAACATTTCATCACTGAAAGGGTGTTCAAGAATTGGAACAGGAAAACAGTGAAATCACCATCTCTAGAAATATTCAAGAAAAGTACAGATGTGGTGCTAAGAGACATGGTTTAGTGGTGGGCTTGGCAGTGCTGGGTGAATGGCTGGATTCCATGATCTTAGAAGTCTTCTTAATGGTTGTGTGATTTTTCACTCTGGAGAAGAGAAGGCTCAGGGGAATCTTAACAATGTCCATAAATACTGGAGAGCTGGGAATGAAGGAGACAGAGGCAAACTTCTCAGTGGTGCCCAGTGACAGCACAGGAGACTGTGTGTGCAAACTGAAAATCAGGAAATTCCATTTAAGTATGAGAAAAGACTGGATATTGTGAGGGTGGTCCAAATACTGGCACAGGCTTCCCAGAGAGGTTGCAAAGTCTCCATTCCTGGAGATACTCAAAACCTGACTGAACACAGTCCTGAGCAACCTGCTGTAGCTGACCCTTTGATTAGGGGGTGTGGACTGGATGATGTGCAGAAATTCCTTATAACCACATTGATTTGGTGACTCTGTGCTTAGGATCACTGGGACCGGGCCCAGTCCCAGGGCTTGAGCGTGGTGTGTGGGCCTTCTGCAGGGGAGCGTGGTAGCCCAGCTCTGCACTCCAGGGCAGACCTCACTGCAGCTTCTCAATACTCAAGAGTGGCTTGTAAGAAACGTGGGGACAAACTTTTTAGCAGGGCCTGTTGAGACTGGACAAAGAGTAGTGGTTTCAAACTGAAGGACAGTTGATTTAGGCTACCTATGAGGAAGAAGTTTTTTACAAAGAGGGTGGTCAGACACCGGCTCCGCTTGCCCAGAGAGGTGAGCAATGTCCCAGCCCCAGGAAACACTCAAGGTCAGCTTGGACTGAGCTCTGAACAACCTGATCCAGTTGATGATGTCCTCACTTATTGGAGTAGATAGGCTTTAAGAGATTCCTTCCAACCCAGACCATTTTGTGTCTCTGTGTTTCTCCCCTGTCTGTGTAATACCAAGCAACTCCTTTACTGTAATCCTCATATCCCCCCAAGGGCAGAAGGGGCAGCTGTGGCCCTCAGATGGGATAGATAAAGAGCAGGATCACAAGGAGCAGATCTCACAGACACCCCCAGCAGCGGACACATCCCCAGTGCTGGAGCTTTCCCGGTGCAGTGAGGCAGGAGCTGAGCCCGCTCCTCTCCCATCCCTGTGTGCGCTCAGCGATGCCGGGAGGCGCCGGTGGCTCCTGCCCTCGCTGCTGTCAGCTTGCCTCCCCCTAGCGCTCATCCCAACATCCTGCACCGCCAGCTTCAGGGATTTGTCCTTTTCCTTGGCTCTCATCCTGGCCAGTTTGTGTCAGGTTAACTTGGAGGTATTTGCTGCTGGCTGGGCCGGGTGGGAATAGCAGGAGGTGCCTATGGTTTTTATCCCTGTGGTGGGGCCTTAGGCAACGTAATCTAGTGTGGGGTCTCTGCATGAAGTGCAGGGTTTGGAACATGATGATCTTTAGAGTCCCTCCCAACCCAAGCCCTTCCATAAATCTATGGGTAGAGGTAATACAAGTCCTCATATGCAAAGTCAGGGGAGGGGGGGCAGTTTATTCTGGGTACAACCAGCCTGCAAAATTGGGAGGTGTGGGGGAAGAATAATAATCTGCTTTTCCTTTATCCTCTTCAGCTTAAATGTAATAGCAAAGGGGAAAAGGTTCTTTCAGCTCTTTGTCTGTCCCATCTTCTCCCAGCCGCCAGCTGTTTGTGAACTTAGAAACAGGATTGAGCAGGAAAAAAATCCTTTTTAAAAAAGCAGTGTGTCACCTGAAGCTTGCTCAACACCCTCTGTTATTTAAGTGCTTTCTTGGCCAGGCTCTAAGTGGGAGTGGGAAGCAGGGAGGGCAGCCTGACAGGAGCCAGGCAGAGAAAAGCTGATGGTCTTGGTGCATGGTTGGAGGGATGAGCTTACCTCCCTGCTGGCTCCTACCCAAGTTTCTCCATCCATGGTGTCTATGCACAATCCACCATCCTGGTTTTGGTGGCAGAATGAATATTTAATCCTTCTGGCTCAGCTACAAAGCTTTTGGCTCATCGAAATTTTTGTATCTGCTGTGCTAGGATCTGGAAGAGCAGATCCTTCACTCTTTGAAAAGCAGTCACAGCGTAGAGGCATCTGAGAGGAGACTTAGAAGGGCAGTAATGGTGTGAAACTATATTATCAACAGGGATAATTATGACAAAGCTGCCCTGGTGCTGGGACAGAATGGGGAGTAGGTGTTGTGATGCTGCCCATGTCCTGGTGAGAGCAGCAGGCAGGGCAGGGTCCTTCTGCCACCAGCCTGATGAGCGAGGCCAGCAGAAAGCTGCAGGTCAGGTTTGCAGAGAGCCTGAAGAAGAGAGGAAGTGACTTTCCTTTGCCAAGAAGCCCCACTCCTGATTTCCCTGTATTTCCCTGTCTGTTCACTGAGCCAATTTTTCTCCTGTCCCACAGGAAATCTGCAATGATCCACGTCTCTTTGTGGATGGGATCAGCTCCCATGACTTGCACCAGGGCCAGGTTGGGAACTGCTGGTTCGTGGCTGCCTGCTCCTCCCTGGCATCCCGGGAGTCTCTGTGGCAGAAGGTAAGTGATTCCCCATGCCAGGGGAGAGCCTGTCACCACCTTGGCTTCGCATTGTGTTTGTCCAGGTCAAAAACTGGTTCTCAGAGATGCCTCATGTCCTGAAAAGCTGATAATGTGCAAAAATCTCCCTTAAAAGACTGTCTTGCAAAGGACATTTGTCATCATGACTGCAGTCACCACACTCCAAACAAAGCCTTGGCCAGTTTCTCCTTAACCAAGTGGATCAAATCCCATCCTATTTTTCAGATCCCAAATTTGACCCTTTGAATTCCAAAACAATCCAAAAATTAAGAATAAGAACAAAATTCAGGATGATTGAATTGCAGCATTAGGCCCTGTTTCCCTTGTTCCCATGGTGTCCCCTCTCTTTGGCTGTTTACTGTGTGGCTCCTACCCAAGTTTCTCCATCCATGGTGTCTATGCACAATCCACCATCCTGGTTTTGGTGGCAGAATGAGTATTTAATCCACCACACTCCAAACAAAGCCTTGGCCAGTTTCTCCTTAACCAAGTGGATCAAATCCCATCCTATTTTTCAGATCCCAAATTTGACCCTTTGAATTCCAAAACAATCCAAAAATTAAGAATAAGAACAAAATTCAGGATGATTGAATTGCAGCATTAGGCCCTGTTTCCCTTGTTTCCATGGTGTCCCCTCTCTTTGGCTGTTTACTGTGTCCCACCTTGGCAGTGAGACACCTCATGCTGGGGCAGGAAGGTTGATTTCAGGCTGTTAGCATCTCTCCCAAGTCACTGCTTGCCAAAGCACCCATCCCTGGCCTGTCCCATGGCTGCATGTCACCATGTGGCAATGTTCCTTCACATGTGGGGTGCGAGGGGAATGTCCTGTGTGCCAGAAAGCCACCAAAGAGCTGCAGCAGGGCGAGGGGCTGCAGGCGTGGGGAGCAAGCAGAGAGGTACAGGGAGAGGGAGGTGCTCAGTGCCCCATCTTTGGACAGTCTGTGCCCATCTGCACCACGGCCTCAGCTGTGCAAGATGTCAGCCCTGTGAAAGCCAAGGCAGGGGGACTTCAGCCTCTGGTGCAGGTGTGTGTCATCATAGGGCAAGAGACCAGCAAGTTGCAAGCAGCTTTTCTCAGATTTTACTGTAAAAGGCAGCCAGTGTGTGCGGGCTGCACCACCTCCTTCACCCACAGCTCCTACAGCCTTCCTTCACCTCACACCTTTACATCTGCCCTGGGTATTGTGGTTCTTCCAGTCTCTGCTTCCTGTGGTGAGCATGAACACCAGGCTCAGGGATTTCTTGCAGCATCCCCATTTTTTGTTAAAATCGAGGGTTTTATTTATATGTGAGCAGGATAGCTGTTGTTGCCTTCTAGATAAGCAAAATTACTTCCTGCCATGGTGGCTGTGGTGTCTGCTGTGGCTCTCATCACAAGGGTGATGCACAGGGTTGTTTAGCTTGTTCCTCACCATCAACATCCCCCAAGGGTGAGTGAGCAAGTTGTCATCCTTCCTCATCATTCACTTCCAGCTTTGCCCTGGGAAATGCCAACCAAACAGAGGCTGGGTCCCTTTGGACACTTCATTATTTCAGTTTGCCAGGCACTGCTTTTCCTCCCTTGGCAATTTGGCTGTGGGTGTTTGTGACTTCTCATTTTCCATTACTTTAACTCTCAGAGGCTTTTTTTACCTGCCTTCTCTTTTCTTTCAGAAAGGTTTGATTTATAGAATTATAAAGGTTGGAAGGGACCCTAATGACCATTTAATTCCAGCTCCCCTGCCACTGGCAGGGGCACTTTTCACTAGACCAGGTTGCTCAAAGCCCCATCCAACCTGACCTTGAACACTTCCAGGGATGAGGCATCCACAAATTCTGTGAGCCACTTGTGTCAGTGTCTCACCATGCTCACAGTAAATAATTTCTTATTTGCTGAAGATCTCAGAGACAGAAATAATGGGCCCCTTGGTCCTAAGTGTGATTACACATGCAATGTTATCACATGTTGTCTCTATTTGGGGTCTGGCAAAAACTGAGAGATGCTGATGCAGGCTTTAGTATCTCTGAAATATCAGCCCAGGAATCTTGGCCCAGATCACCCCTGGCTACTAGAAAATGTGTTCCTGGTGTGCACCAGGATGTAACATAGGCTCTGCATGTCCCTTGCTCCATTTCACTCAGTGAAACTGTCTCTCTTAAGTGTGGGCAGGGGGAATACCTTCAAGAAAATAAGGCAGGCTGGCACATCACTGGGGATTCTAGGAGGTTATTTTATTCAAACATTTTCTTCCCCCTTGCTTTCTCCATGTCCCTGCTTCCCATTATGCCTGTGTGGTGTGAATCACTGAGTGAGAATGGGGTACTGGAATTTAGTTGAGAGCTATTTTCTAAATTCCTGAGTCTTGGATGACCCTACATGGTTCTAGGTGTGATCTGGCTCTGTAACACCCTTTCTATGACCATTCAGATGTGTCTGGCTTTTATGAAAAGAAGTGGAGACATGAAAATGAGAGGCAAAACCATGCCAGGATGCTAGTGCTGATTTGCTGCTGCAGGAGCAGTGTGGTGTCTGGTTCCTGCCAGCTGTGCCATGCAGAAAAGGGCATGATGGTCATGTTAGTTTGCTATTCATTGACTTACAGTCAATTTGTCCCTTGGGACCCTCCTGTCTTTTTCTGAATGGCACAGCCTGATGGAGGCCACCAAAATGGTCAGGAGGAAAGTGGGTTTGTACATCCAGGAGGAGAGAAGGTAAAACAGAGCTAATTGCTGTGTGTAGCTACTTGATTGTAGAATCACAGAGTGGTTTGGCTTGGAAGGAACCTTTAAAGGTCATCTAGCTCCATCCCTCCTGCCATGGGCAGAAACACCTGACACTGGACCTTGTTGCTCAGAGCTCCATCCTGCCTGGATAGGGGAGTGTGGACAAGATGGAGCCAGGATCTTGTGGGGATGCACAGCCAGAGGACAAAGGACAGCAGCACAAGCTGCAGCTTATCTACTGCATGAGCTCAGTCAGACCCTGGAACAGGGCTCACAGAGGCTGTGGGACCTCTCTCCATGGAGATACTCAAAGATGGACTGAATGAAGCCCAGAGAAACATAACTGATTTAACTCTGAAGTAAGTCCTGCTTTGAGCAGTAGCTTGGACCAGACTCCTCCAGAGTCTCATTCCAGCCTGAGTTAGCCCTGAACCTACACTCAGAGAAAACCACTACCACTCATCCCTCCCAAGGTGGCATCCCTGGCTTTGTTTTGGGCTAATGAGCCATGGTTGTCAGGGAGGTTACTGGGGAGGCTGACATGAGACATCTCCTCCCTGTAGATTATCGTGCACAGCAGCACCAACAGCTCTGGATCTGCAGATGCGTCTGGAGGCGCTCAGGGGAAGCCCCAGGGGTGTTTTGCATCACTGGGCCAGGTTGCCTAGCACTGCTGTGACTGTGGAGAAGGGACACCAGCTCCAGGGCCTGTCTGATCCTTCCCCGTGCGTGTCCCGTTTGAGAGCCACACGCTGCTGAGGACGGAGCAGAGGAGCGGCCAGGGTGATGGCGGCTGGGGCAGGGACGCTGGAGCTGCCCTTCACCTGCGACGAGCAGCTGACGCGGCGCATGCGGCTGCGGTTCCAGAGCCTGCAGCAAAGGAACGTGAGGGCCCAGGACGGGGAGAGGCTGCTGCATCCCAATGAGCACATCTTCCGAGTGGATTTCATCCAGCAGCACCAGCTGCGCTTCCTCCGCTGGGACGTGCAGCTGGAGAGACCCGGCAAGGTCACGGTGACGGGCACCTCCCAGCTCTGGACTCCTGACCTCACCCACCTGATGAACCGGCAGCTGCTGGAGCCAGTGGGAATCTTCTGGAAGAAGCCAGGAGCTGAGGAGGTGCTGTGCAATGAGGCAGATGCCCAGGAGTTTGGGGAGAGGATAGCAGAGCTAGCCCAGATCCGCAAGGTGATGTATTTTCTCCTCACTTTCACTGGCGGCCTCGAACCAGCTCAGCTGAAAGGCTCCATTGTTTTTAAAGCCTGATCCCCTCTTGCTCAGCTTTTTTCTCCTTCCAGCTATGTTTCTTTCAGTTCAGTTCTTTGTTCCATTTTTGCATCTGTTTTTTTTTTTTTTTTTCTTTTTAATGAGAGCCAGCACTGTGGTAAAGCAGAGAACAGCTCAGTGCTTCTGGAGCCCCTCAGCCCTGTGAAATATTCCCCAAATGTGCTGTCTTCTGTCCAAATGATGGAGAGAAGGGGACCATGAGCTTGCTGCTGCATTTGCCTGGAGTATAAGACTGTGTGCTTGTGAATTCATCAGGGATTCACACAGGGTCTTACTGGCTTGGAAATACAAGGCTGCCCTGTCCTCTCACTGTAGCAACTGCACACCAAAAACCCATTGGAAAAATGAGTAACTGCCATACCAGAAACCATCAGGGACCCCTGGAGAGAGCCCTGCTTTCCAGTTTCCATCCTAGCCATTGTTTGTGATGGAGTTCCTCTCCTTGCAAGGTGCTGAGTGCTTGCAGGCTCTGATGACTTGTGCTGCTGCTGTGGCTGCTTGGAGTCTCTGAAGACCAGTCCCATGGAGAATCCACCTTGCTGTGAAGCTGAAGTACATACACCTGGACTCACTCAATGTGTTCTGCAGATTGTAAACCCACTGGACTAATGGGGAGGTCGGACCGGCCTTTTCTGACCACTGCCACCATTTCTTGCTGGGGGGAGGGTGGAATTTGTTGGTCCAAGATGGATGGAGCAGGTGTGTGTGTGTGTGTGTGTGTGTGTGTGGGCTAAGCCAGCAGCTCAGAGTGGCCTAGGCCAGCAATGAGTCCTCTGCAGCAGAACTAATTTGTGCTTTGTTCTGTCCTTAAAGCATCCATGAAAATATTTAGTCTGAAGTGTCTACAGAGAGCCGTGAGGCTGCAGAGCACTTTGCAAGCCACAGAGCAGGAACCTGCTGCTTCTGTCCCTGAAAACACAGGGAAGGGTGACCAGGGGAGCAGAGGGGAGTGATACATTTATAAGTATTGGAACAGGAGAGTGTTTTTGCCCTGAGTGCCCCATGACTGCAAGTAAACTACTACATTTGGATGTTTCCTTTTGTTCCACCAAAAAATGGAGAGTACTTCAATGAAGCTTCTTGAGACACACAGATTGAAAAGTCCCTTGAAAGAGCTAAGTGTTATCACAGTTGGTCCTCTGCTCAGATTGCACTCAAATGTGTGTGAGTACTCCTCAAGGGGTGGCCTGACATCCTCCCAAGATGAGTAAGGAGAGAGCAGTGATGGGAAAGCCAGGGCAAGGTGACTTTGTACCTGTGGCCTGTGAACTTAGGCAGACCAGCCCCAAAAAGAGTCCAACCTCTTCTCCAGACCTCCAGAGATGCAGACCCTATGCCTTCCCTAGCCCAACAATAATGTATAAAATGGCATGCACAAGTTATGCCAGGCAGAGAGGAGAGAGAAAGCAGATCAGCTGCTGGTTGGAGAGATGGTGGGAGCTCTGAATCTTGCCCAAAACCAAGGCCCAGCCACCACCAAATCCTACAGCCATGCCATGGCCATTGCCAGACAAGTTGATATCTTTGTTTAGACCCCAAGAAATGCTGGGCTCGGTGAGTAAAGTGGATGCATCCCTGCTTGGCCAAACACCCTCTAGGGTCCTAGCAGACTTTGGGGTAGAAAACCCCTCCTTGTACATCCCAGAGCAGAGTTCCTGACTACAAACCACTTTAGACCAAATAACAGGTGCCACTGGCAACGTCCAAAGGGGTTATTGCATGCTAAGTCTCACAATATGCCATTGCTATGTTGCTAGGGTAGAGTTCTTGCTGCAGATATTTCACTGGGTATTGGTGTACCACAGTAAATAAAAGCCTGGACAATGGGTTCCCCTTAAGGATTGAGGCTGTTTGTGTCTTCTTCATGCTCCTTTTGGCAGCTGCCCTAATCCTACACACAATAAAGCACCAAATTTCAGCTCAATATTGGTATTCTTGAGCCCCTTTTAACTTCCTGTAAAATTTAAGATGAACATTTACTTTCTTCTCTGAAAGGTTTCATGGAGTATTGAGCAGGTTTTTTGGGGTCAAGAGGGGGTTGAAGCTGGGCATAGAAGGGGAAGTGATTCTCAGGTGGATCCTTGTTTCCTTCAGAACTGGGGAGAGAGTGAGGGGACCAGTGTGATCTCTCTCTGCTGCAGGGAAGATGAGCCTTTTTTTGCCAGTCACTGAAACTATCCCTGCACAGTTTCAGTATAAAAACTTTCAGATACATCACCCTGTCCCATCTCCCAGGGCAATTTCATCCCACTTGGTACCACAGCCCAGCAGAGTAGTACAGCTGGGTGCCTCTCTCCTTATTCTGAACTGGCAAGTTCCCAGCACAAAGCTTGGAGAACTTGGCATGTACCAATTTCTCCTTCTAATCAGGGAGGGTTTTTTTCCAGGGTCACAGGTACTTTTTCTCTTATCTAGTGACTCTTAAGAAAATTGAAAAAGAGCCCTAAATCAGCTTAGGGAGGTGAACCTGGCATTTTTGAGCTCCCAATTTACCCATCTCTGAACGCTTTCACTGTAAATTTGTTGCACTAAATGGTGTTGCAGCTCCAGATTTTGTGAACCCCTAAGGAAAAAGCAGCACAGCTGGGTGAAGAAGAAAAATGTGGTTTGCACTACCCCAGTGTAGCACAACCAAGCTGAGTGCAGGACTTCTTGGGATCCTGGGATGGGTGGTCTATGGCCACACTTTCCAGCAGGGAACACCTGTGGAGATCAGACTCCCTCATTTCCTCCTGGGTCAGGGTAGAAATACAACCAGTCCTTGCTCCTGGACCCTGCTCTGGATGAAAGCTGACCATTTTTTCTGCCTTCAGTGTTGGAGGATGCTCCCAGAGCTGTTCCCAAGGGAAGAAATGAGTGGGATGGTGGGGACCTGTGTGTCCTGCCACCAGTGACAGTAGGAGCAAGCCTCAGACCCAGCCAGCTGGAAGCTGTCACTACCAGCTCTGGCAGACAAGCTGCCTCTGATCAATGCTGGGATCATTTCTAAGCCCACATTAATAGCGAGTTGATTATCACAACAGCTCCCTATGACAATTCATTAGGATGAGCTCCAGTCAGGAGGTAATCCATGGGCACTGATGGAGGGCTGGCTGACCTCTCCTGGCAGTCTCCAGAGAGGACTCTGGGGCACAGTTGTTAGCACTCCTATAAAGCCCCAAACCCTCCAAATGTGGCTCTGTTTCATGGCTTTGTCTGCTCTGCTTCTATTGATCCATATGACTGAAGAGTGGCTGTGAGCTTGCAGGGCTGATGGCATCATTAATATTTCAGTGTAGGAGCAATAAGAGCCCTGGACTAGATCATTGCTGGTAGCTAAGGAGTCAGGGGGCTCTTCAGAGGGAATTCTCTCTGCACAATTCCTGCTTTGTGACAGCAGACAAAAAAAAAAAAAAAAACAGAAAAAAGACCCCAACCAAACAAAAAACAAATGAACAACAACAAAAACAAAGCAGCTCTGTCAACTGGACAAGGGTAGACAGTAAAGGTGGTTTCACCACCTTTGTGACTTCTTGTGAGGCTGTTTCCATGCAATGTAGCTGTGTCCTCTCCTATTCCATCCCCTCAGCTCTCCACATAAAAGGGATTATTTGGTGTATTGGAACATAATAACATAATGCATGCTTGCATGGACACTTTGGGGTTTTTTGTCACTGAGCTCATGACCCTTTGGGAGCAGGTAAGTGGAGTATCAGGGCTGTGGACAGTCAGTCAGTTCACTGCTGCTGTGTAAGTCAGTCCTTGTCAGCCATCAGCTGCAGTAACCACATATGGCCTCACAGCCCGCCCTGGCCATGCAGTAAAACCACACTGCCTCCAGCCTCAGCAAAAGCTAAACTGTGGTGTGGTGTTGCCTTGCCTTGTGTCTCTGTATCCTTGTTCCAAACAAGATGCAGATCCCCCTGCATGTACCCTCTGTGCCTGGCTGTTGGGTGTGTTCTGTCCCACCTGTTGGGTGAATTTTCCATCCAAAGCAGAGCTGGTGGTGCCTGCAGCCATGACGGACTATGGACTTTGGCAGTTCCTCTTTGCTTGTGCCTGTCATGCTGGCAGTGACACCAAACCTGTGCCTCCTCTGACCCTCAGCTGCTCTAGGGCTTCTTTCACCTCAGGCCTTCTTTTCTATCTTTCATCAAATCACCTCCCTGTGCTTGCCTGGGTGAGTTTGGTAGGTCTTGACAGGAAAGAATGGAGACCTTGAGGGAATGGGGATCCTGCTTTTCCCACTTTTACTTAACTGAGTAGGCTCATGCAGAGTATCTGCTGCATGTATCTTTGTTGGCACTAGGTAGATGAAAACCACACTTGTTCTTGGGCCAGTCAAGTCACACCAGAATCAAGTAGGAGAATCAAAGAAGGTGCTGTTTGTTAGTGGTACCCTACTGACACTAAAAAAACCAAAAGACACGGTCATAAAAATAACCATCCCTGGTTAGGCAAAGAACTCATCTGCTCCAATAGCCTGTCTACAGAAGTAGATAGCAGCAGATGTCCAAGGCAGGTTTATAAGAAAGAGGACAAAGATCTTTAACTTCTCCTTCCAAGGGACAGAGAAGTCTAAGCTATTCCAATACATGATAATCTAGTCTGCATTGGCAGAACCAGGTCCAAAATCTGGCCCCAGCTGACTGTAAGCAAGTCCATCCCCCTCATAATCTTCCTTGTCTTTGATATTGTCTGCATTAGTGCCAGGATGAGAGTCAATCCCACCAAAAAAAAGGGAATAATTTGGGTATGTGTGCCTCTTCTTTTGCAGGTCATCCCAGACTGGAAGGAGCAGGAATGGAACCCTGAGAAACCCGAGAGCTACGTGGGGATCTTCCACTTCCAGTTCTGGCGTTTTGGTCAGTGGCTGGATGTGGTGATCGATGACCGCCTGCCCACACTCCACAATCAGCTCATCTACTGCCACTCCAACTCCAGGAATGAGTTCTGGTGTGCCTTGGTGGAGAAAGCTTATGCCAAGTAGGTACCCAGGCAGTTGTAGGATAAAGTGGGACCTGGGCACTCTGATTTTCCTCTCTGTTCATTCACCAGCTAGTTTGCAGCAGTGGAAACAACATCTTTGCTGTGGAGAAGTAGTACATGACTCAAACAGACAAACACTGAGGAAAAAAACCCTTCTCTAGCCCTAATTTACCCTCAAAGCAAAACACCCTTCAATGTTTCTTTAAGTAACACCTATTCTAGTGATTTAAAGTTCCTTTTACATTGGTCCAAGAGTGCAGCAAGGAATGTGGGTCCTATTTTTTCACCCTAGTTTGCTGTCCTCTCCCACTTGAAGGTCAACTGCAATCTCCATTCTTGAGGCTGCCCCAAGAATTGTTCCCAACCCCTTAAAATGTCAGGCCAGTGTTGTGCCATCCCTGCCACCCTCTTTCAGGTTGTCAGGCTGTTATGAGGCCCTGGATGGAGGCAACACAGCTGATGCCCTGGTGGATTTCACTGGTGGGGTCTCTGAGCCTATCGACCTGACCGAAGGGGACTACATCGCTGATGAAGCCAAGCGCAACCTCCTCTTTGAGCGCGTGTTGAAGGTGCACAACAGGGGAGGCCTCATAAGCTGCTCCATCAAAGTAAGCAACATTGCCAGTATGGCCACAGTGCTGTGGGAATAGGTGTTTTAGGATGCAGTTGTTTTACACAGTTAGAAACTTCTAAATTAGATCAGATAAATTGTGGCCAAGGGTTCCCGCTTCTGGAAGCTGGCAAAAGGAGTGAATCCTGAATCCTTTATTCTTTGTTGCTATGTCCAAGAGCCCTCATTCATCCCAGCACTCTTTTAAGGCTAGGAGGGGATCCACTCTAGAGAAAGGCATTTTGGTGTCTGCATCTGGGCATCTTTACAAATGCTGGTTTCCAAACCTCCCAGTATAACCAGTATATGAGCTTTATCAGTTGCCAGTATGGGAGCTCAGAGACATCATGACACAAATTAGAAAAGGGGGGATGCAGCACATAAAATGGCATCTGAGATGTACCAGCTGGCTTTCTCCCTGACTGTTGATGCTCTTCTTTTTGGCTTAAAGATATCTGCAGGGAAATCTGAGTTGCTTTCTTTCGCAGCCCCTGCAGCGGTGGTCATGTCCCCCTGGTCTGAGCACTGTCTGTGTCCCCCTGCCAGGCCACGTCAGCAGCTGACATGGAGGCTCGCCTGGCCTGCGGACTGGTGAAGGGCCACGCGTACGCGGTGACGGACGTGCGGAAGGTCCGTCTGGGCCATGGTCTTCTGTCCTTCTTCAAGTCGGAGAAGCTGGACATGATCCGCATGCGCAACCCGTGGGGCGAGCGGGAGTGGAACGGCCCTTGGAGTGACACGTGAGTTGGGATGGACAGCTGGTTTCAGTGGGAAATTCTTCCCTATTAAGGTGGTAAGGAACTGGCACAGTTCCTCAGAGAAGCTGTGGATGCTCCATCCCTGGAAGTGTTCAAGGCGAAGTTGGATGGGACTTTGAGTGACTTGATCTAGTGGGGGGTTCCCCTACTCATAGCAGGGGCGTTGGAATGAGATCATATTTAAGGTCCTTTCCAACTGAAACCATTCTGTGATTCTGTGATTCCATGTTTGTTCATACTAGTGAAGGATGTGCATAGGTCAGCTTTGTGCTCCCAGTCTTATACCAGCAAAACGAGCACTCAACAGAATCAGCCTCTGTCACCACCAACTGCTGTGATGGCTGGGGATGAGATGAGGAGCCAAGGGCTGGTGCAGCCAGAGCCTTTGGCCACAGTCAAATTTGTTATCTTTATGGATAGGGCTGTGATTGTACCGGCCAAATAAAACCCTGCCAGACTGGATTCAACTCCACTGGTCAGGAAGGAAGTTGAAGCTCCAAGCCATGCTGCACTTCCCATGTGTTTGGCCGATGACCTAACCAGAGCAGCATGGGGACTGGCTTTATACAGTCCTTGTGCCTCAAATTCTTGCATGTCCCTTACCTCTGAGTAATGATCTTGGTCTCTTCCCACAGGTCTGAGGAGTGGCAGAAAGTGAGTAAAAGTGAGAGGGAGAAGATGGGAATGACAGTGGAAGATGATGGAGAGTTCTGGTGAGTCCCTCCTGGGTTTGTCACTACAGGCCATGCTCACAGCATCCTCCCACCTCATGGAGCATGTACATCTTTTCCATGCATACAGTTAGCCAGAGAAAACAGGCTTCCAAGGTGTAGGATCTCTAGTGAAGCTCTCTGCTTGAGCCCATGGGCTTTTGATGGCCATGGCCCTGGAATTGCAAAGTGCTCTTCCAGGGCACCGCTCAGGGGCCAAACCATTTCACCAGGGTACTGAGAACCTGTCCTAAATGTACTGAACTTCACAGCCTCACCAGGAATAATTCAGTACAACATTTACTCTTGTGTGGCAAAAGGGTTACTGTGCTACTTCTCCCACTCCAAAACACAGAGATCTGTTGTTTGAACTCAAGAAGTATTTACTGCAGGCATAGAGAAAGGTATCTCCATCTTTTCTGGAAATATCTGATGAATAGCTTTTGTTACTCATCAGCCATCAGAGACAACCCACACTCTCTAACAGGTGATCAAGAAAATCCCTGAAGTGTACCTTTCCAGGGAATGAAGCAGCATAACCCAGTTCTGCCCTTTCCTGACTCAGGATGACCTTTGAAGATTTCTGCAAATACTTCACGGACATCATCAAGTGCCGTCTGATCAACACCTCCTACCTGAGCATCCACAAGACCTGGGAGGAGGCAGTGCTGCACGGGGCATGGACCAGAAGCAGTGACCCCTTGAAAAACCGCTCCGGAGGCTGCATCAACCACAAGGACACTTTTTTGCAGAACCCCCAAGTGAGTAATGGGGCAGAGGCCTTCTGGAGCTTTCACGTGTGCTTCCAAGTGTTTAACTCTCCTACAGGGACCTAGAAGGCCAAAACATTACCAGACCTGTAATGTATTATTTGTGTTTATGGCAATTCTCTGGCACAGCATAACCAGCAGGGAGGCCAACTCTATTAACATTATCCCTCTTATCAAGGAGACTGCATCCAAGTGCTTAGTGTATAGCATCTTGGCACAAGGGAACAACAAACTGTGCCACAGGGTAGCAGTGTTGGCTGGTTCCAGTCAAACCGGGCCAGGAGTGATTTCCAACAATCTGGATGTCCGAATTTCCAGTTTTTATGCCCAGACTTTGATGCTGTTAAATTTACCAGGACAGGTGTAGCCCATAGAGCCATTTCCTTCTAGCTTGAAGTTCATCTCCTGGAACAGACTTTTCTGGAGAAAAGGAGGCTCGAGGGGACCTTATGGCTCTCTACAACTTCCTGAAAGGAGATCATATCCAGATGGGATTTGGTCTCTTCTCCCAGGTGACAAGTGGTAGGACAAGAGAAAACAGCCTCAAGTTGTGCCAGGGAAGGTTTAGATTGAATATTAGGGAAAACTTCTTTATTGGAAGGGAAAGACACTAGGAGAGACTGCCCAGAGCAGTGGTACAGTCACCATTTCTGGAAGCATTCAGAAGGCATGTGGATGTGGCACTTGGGGACATGGTTTAGCAGTGAACTTGGCAGTGCTAGGTTAAGGGTTGGAGTGGGTGATCTTACAAGTCTTTTCCAACATAAATGACTCTGCAATTATCTTGTTCTCTCTAAACTGGGATTCTCACGATCACAAGCCAGGTCCTTTTGAGTCCTTCATGTAACAAGCAGTTGAAGAATGGTCTGGTCCATTGCAGGAGTTGCCATCAAGGATGTGGGAGAGTTGTGTCCAGCTTCCAGCTCTGTATTACCCTTTTTAAGCCAGGCTGTCCCTGCTTGGAGGTGGACTGGGAGAAGCTGATGTTGGATCTGTTAAATCCACCCCCACCCATGTCCAGGGATCCTGTATTAATAAATATTTCCCTTACCTTCCTCTCTTTGCTTCTAGTATGTGTTTGATGTGAAGAAGGCAGAAGATGAAGTGCTGATCTCCATCCAGCAGAAGCCCAAAAGGACCAGTCGCAAAGAGGGCAAAGGAGAGAACTTGGCCATAGGCTTTGATATCCATAAGGTAGGCTGGGGTTCTGCATCTTGGCCTGAATGCCACTGTAAATTTGCTGGGTGTGGGGTGGTGCACCAGCCCTGCATGACCAGATTGTTCATTTAAGCATTATCAGGGTGCTTCTGGGGTGCCATCAGCACAGCCTGCCCTCCTCTAGAGAGGAAGAGGGATATCAAAGGGGACAGCATGGACAGCAGGTTGCCCAGAAAAGCCGTGGATGCCCCATCCTTGGAAATGTTCAAGGCCAGGCTGGATGTGGCTTTGAGTAACCTGTTCTAGTGTGAGGTGTCCCTGGCCATGACAGGGGATTGAAACCAGATGATCTTGAAGGTCCCTTCCGACCAGAACCATTCTGTGATTCTGTGCAGTTCTTGCTAAAAGCAATGATGAGTCTTTTCTCTCCAAATGTGGAAATCTATTAGACTAATCCTTATGTGTTGTTTGCTGGGTCTGCAGTGTTAAGCTGGGATGCAGGAGATGAGTCCCTGAGTCAAAAGAATTTGGAAAGCCACATCCACACTTGTTTTCCACCCAGCACAATTGGGACCCTTTTTCCTGGTTCTCTTATCTCCAGCTCTCCTGGCACTATGGACTCAATCCTTGCAATTTTTCCCCCCCATGGTGGATACCAGTACCTTTTCAGCCAGTGACAATCCGCTGTGATCTCTGCCCAGGTGGAGCTGAATAGGAACTACCGGATGCACACGCTGCAGCAGAAGGTGGCCAGCTCCATCTACATCAACTCCCGCAGCGTCTTCCTGAGGACAGACCTGAAGGAAGGCCGCTACGTCATCATCCCCACCACTTTTGACCCCGGTCACGAAGGCGAGTTCCTTCTCAGGATTTTCACAGACGTGCCTTCAGATTGCCGGTAAGGAGCACGAGCAGGGATGGGGAGGAATTGGCTCTTTGGAGACAGCCCTGTGCTTTTGATTTGTGGTTTTCCTGAATGGAATTGGCTCTTTGGAGGCAGCCCTGTGCTTTTGATTTGTGGTTTTCCTGAATGGTCATAGCCTTGCCTGCAGCTGCTCTTGGCTTTCTGTTAAGGGTGGTCAAGAGACAGGACATCTTTGCAGGTATCTCCACAGGCATGCAGAGAAGCTCCCACTCTGCTTCTAAGCATGATATGGGAGAGCATCCCAAACCTAGGCTGAGACTGGAGTGAGGAACAGAGTCTGACAGTGTGTAGTCACAAAATCACAGAATATTCTGAGTTGGAAGAAACCCACAAGGATCAGCCAAAGGTCATTGAGTCCAACACTTAAATGAATGGCCTGTACAGTCCTTCATTGTGCCAGAGCAAATTCTTTGGGATAAGACTGGGCACCTCTCAAAGGCCACGTGTTTTTCCTTGCAGAGAGCTGACCCTGGATGAGCCACCACACACCTGCTGGAGTGGGATGTGTGGCTACCCACAAGTGGTATCCCAGATCCATGTCCTTGCTGCAGCTGGGCTCAAGAATCAGGACTCCCAAGGAGGTACTGGTCTTTCCCTGCCTGTTGTCTGGCCCTGGAGGAGTTGGGAAGTGGTTCATGAAGTGGGACATTGCTGGAATTTATATCCTCAGATATTTTTTTTTTCTGTGAACATACTTAAGTCATACACCAGAGGAGGGGAAAGTCCATGGAGGGCTAAACTCACTTCTTGCAGTGGACATGATCTGGGAGCTGTTGTATTTAGGCTGTTACCTGGGACCTTCCCAAAACTTCCCCAAAGCCCTTAGCAGAGGTCCTGTAACAACCTAAGCTTTCCTCTCAAGTATAAGCAGCTGTAAAAGTCAGGAATTTTATTTAAAAGCTTCTTAGTAAGAGGGACAGAGAATGAGCCTGATGTGTGGTATTCATCACTGGGGGCTGGATAAATGTCCTATCAGCAGAGGGTATGCCAAATTTAGCTCACTTTGGAATGGTGTGGATCTAGATCAGTTCTGACATCCATCACTTTTCCTGCATGGAAGATGGCAGCAGGACCATACCTCCCCATGTCCTGCAGCCACACAGAGGCTCAGGGTGAGAGCCCCATGCTCTGTCTGCCTCTGGACCAGGAAACCCAGTAGTAGTGATGGCTTGTACTAGAAGATTGCTAGGGGATAAAAGGTCTAGAGGCTACCATTAGAGAAGCAAATACCTTTCCACCATGGAAATAGATCAGATCCTAGCCTTTCTACCCCATTTCCTGAGTCAAGGATATGTGGTAATTGTGGCAAGATTAAGCCAAACACTTTCAAGCTGAATTTAAAATATCAAAATTGAAAAATTTTAAAAAATCTAATAAAACCCAATTAAAATTATACTTTTTTTTTTCACCCAATAATTATTATCAGGGCTGCCTGTCACTATATCCCTGAAAGTAACGAGTAGGATCTTTTCTAAACAAGGACTAGTTAAGTGTGCTTATTTATCACATGCCACAAAGGGAGTCCTTATACCCTATCTGGTGTATGGGGATGGAATTTAACTCTGGGCATGTGGTTTTTTCTTGTGTTATTCACAACAGGTCAGTGCAGCTTTAGCAATGCAGGGAAATCTGTAGCCAAAGGTCTCTGAAGTGTTCACTTCAGAGAGAAACAAGGAGGTTTATCTTTCCTTCTTGTAGATTCTGGAGTCATGAAACATCTTCTCCACAAAAACCCCATGGGAATTGCTTTTTTCCAGCTGTTTTCCAGCTGTTCAGCTCCCACCACCAACAGTGTGTTTGGTGTTTTCCAGTGCAGTTGGATCTCTCACACATCCCAGGCCAGGCCTTATACACTACTTTAGAAATAGTGATTTGCAGATAGGAATTTGGCCCTGGCTGATGGAATATGAGAATTTAATGGGGCATCCCAAAAGATAAGGTAAATTGGAAAACCAGATGTGAAATCCAGCAGCTGTGTCTCACCAGGGGAGCCAGGTCCTTGCAAACAGAAAGTTAGCAAAGAGGTGGTCTGGCAGTCAAAATCCCTGGCCCTCAGAAGGGGCTTGTTTGTTCCTCCTCATTTCCACATTTCCCTTGGACAGGAAAGCTCATCCAACTGGTCTGTGTTTCCATCATAGCCACTAAAGTTCATGGTAAGAAAATGCATTCTGGCAGTTAAATTTCCATAGGAATACCTCTCTCTCTCTACTGAAATTCCCAAAATAAGCACTTGTTTGGCAAGGTGAAAGTATTCACTAATGAGAGACTCTTTCCTTCTCCTGGAAGCTCAGGTCCCCTCCAGATGTGGGGTGGTAGTATGAGAATTTGGTCCTCCAACTTCATCCTCCATCTGGTATTTCCTTGTGTGAGCCTCTTTCTCCTCTCCATGGTTTTATTTCTGCCTGCCTCTAGGAGAGCAGATGCTGAAAGGAGACTTGAGTAGGATCATGTCCTCCATGGAACATTTACTGCAATGGTCAGAAGAGTTTGGGGTGATGAAGGAGTGTTCCTGTAGAATATGGAGACAAGAGAGGCAGCCCTTTCATAGAATCATAGAATTGTTGGAAAATAGTTGGAAAAGCCTTCTAAGGTCATGGAGTCCAACTTTAACTCAGCACTGCCAAGTCCACCACTAAATCATGTTCCCAAGTACCATGTCTACACATCTTTTAATTTCCTCCAGGGATGGTGGCTATACCACTACTCTGGGCAGCCTGTTCCCATGCTTGATAACCCTTTTGATTAATTAGTTTTTCCTAATATCCAGTCTAAACCTCCTATGGTGCAATTTGAGGCCCATACTTCTCGTCCTGTTGCTTGTTTCCTGGGAGAAGATACCAACCCTCAGCTCCTTACATCCTCCATTCAGGCAGTTGTAGACAGCGATAAGGTACCCCCAGGCCTCCTTTTCTCCAGGCTGAGCCCCCCCCAGCTCCTTCAGCTGCTCCTTATCAGACTTGTGCTCCATCCAGACCCTTCCCCAGCTTCATGGCAGTCCATCAGCACCTGCTGCCCAGAAACAATGTCACCTAATAGAATTAAATTGAGCCAAACAGCTGAGCGCCATTGACATCATCTGGGGTGTGACAAACCCTTTGACAGATATCCATCTCCTCTGGTGGGATATGGAGACAAAGTACTGCATGACATCCCTGCAAAAGGACTCTATGGAATTACAGAAGCTACAACAAAGAAAACATTCTCTTTTCTCTCCTCAGGAGCTGATCCTTATGTGATCATCAAATGTGAAGGGCAGAAGGTTCGCTCTCCAGTGCAGAAGAACACGGTATCACCAGAGTTCGATGTAAAGGGGCTCTTCTACCGCAAGAAGCCAGGACAACCCATCATTGTTCAGGTACCTGGCAGGCAAGCAGTGGGCTGAGGGATGGAGACCCTCTGTCACGTGGACCCCTTGCTCTCTCCTCACACTGTCCACAGCAGATCTGTTCCCCAGCTCAGCCTCTCACCACCACGGTGACATCTGAAAAAAGGCATGTCCTTCATCCCTCTCACTACCAGAGTGACACCCCCACGCCTCACCACCTCCGTGGCTTCAGCTCAGGGCATGTCCCCAGTAACCCCTTCTCTCCAGTTCATGAAGGTTGGCTGCATCCCTGAAGGAGCTGCCCTCATGCCTGTTTTGTTTCTGCAGATCTGGAACCACAACTTGATAAGTGACGAGTTCTTGGGCCAAGTGGTGCTCACGGGGGATCCCAGCGACCGGCAGTCGGTGCACACGCTGCACCTCCAGGACAGGGGGAACAGGAGGTCAAACGACCTCCCTGGAACCATTGCTGTGATGCTGCTCAGCAGTAACGTCCTCACTAATGTCTGAGTACTCAAGGGTGACTCTTCTGGTGCCACATATGTGAATATAAACATGCACACGTACATATACATATATATATATATATATATAAAGAACACACAGAGCCTACCTACCATCTGCAAAGTGTATATGAACCATGCATGCATTCCACTCCAAGGAGCCAATCTTGTGTTTTCAATGTTAAAAAAATGGTGCCTTTTTTTTTGGGGAACCGCAATGATCCTTCTGCTGGCATCCTCTGCAGCCCCCCGGCTGCCACGTGCGCTGTGGGACCGCTGTGAGCACGCTGTGTGTCCTGACAGCCAGAGCACCATGCCCTGGGGCTGTTTGTTTACACAGGCTGGCACACACACACATGCCACCACGCACACCTGTGGCCACCACGGTCCCACCAGCTGCTTCAGTACATCTTCAGTGTGTCTGCTTGGATTAGGAGTAGTGTGCATGGAGCTGTCTCCCTTGAAATTGCCATGTAATCGCTTATCTGTCGAGGCACCACAGCAAAGGAGAAGTGGACAAACAGATCGGGGCCTGTTGGGTGATTTTTGGGTATGGGTTTGCCTACTGCAACTGCAAGGAAAACCCACGAAAGCAGCCCAAATCCACAGGGGCAGCAAGACCAAAGGCTCCATAATTTTGGGGACAAGCTGTCTCCACCCAAGTCTTGTTCAGCCCCACGCAACTCTGAAGTATAGAAATATCTCAACAGCTGTGGTGGGATAACAGTTCTCTGGGTCAGGTTTCTGAATCAGTCTGGACCCAGCTCCTGTGGGTGCCTCCTGAACTCTCATGGTGCCTGCTGTCTCCATGTCTCCATGCCATCCCCATCCCAAGAGCTCACCCCAGGAGCTGGGGTGGGTTGTCTGCTGGGGCAGTTCAGTGTTTAGGCAAAAGAAGATTGATTCTTCTGAAGGCCAAAGTGTCAAGTTCAAGGGATGGGGAGCTTTGCTCCATGAGCTCCATCTGTACTGCTGCCTACAGTGCATCATTTCTCAGTGCCTCGCTTTCTCAAATTCTTTTTAAAAATAGTGGGATTTTAGCTTGTACTAGAGGAGCACTGCTCCCAGTACAGCCTGGAAATGCTGGGAATATTTAATTCATACCAGTGTCCATCTCTCACCTTAATTTCCAGTCCCCTGTTGTGGAGGATGACTTGCACAGTCCTAGAGCAAGTCCCACGAGCACAACCCAAATGCATCCTTGGGGATGTGTCTGTGGCTACAGTCTGCTCCTGATTTCCATGAAAACTGGGTTAATCTTCCTTGTTCCACTGGGTGGCAGAATCTGGCTTCTTATAAACCATCCCAGATAAACCAAACAACAACCCGTTGTCTGACCTTTCAGCAGCTGACTAGGACAAGTTTCAAACCTTTTTTTTTCCCCTACTGTTTGGGGGTTTTATTCATGTGCCTTTAAAGTGGTGCAAGTTAAAGGAATTTTTCAGTCAGATTTTCTAAGCAAATATTTTGCAGTCACCTGCATGCAAGTGGAAATTAATACATGTGATAAAATCTTTGAGTCTTCCTAAATTTTGACCTGGGCAGAGTCCTTTTCCTCCAACAAAAGTGAACAGGAAAGCCTGCTTTTGCTATAGCAAAGGGTTTCTGTTTGTCCTACTAAATACTCATGTTTGTCCTGCAAGTCTGTTTGGGGTTTTTTTAAAGTCCCTAAAGGTCTGCTAAGTCTGAAACATGGTGAAGTGTTCTCCAAAGTACCTGCTAGCTCAGTTCTTGGTGCAACCAAAAATAGATGGTGCAACTGCATTGATTTTTGTGGGCTTTTTTTCCCTTTGCCTCATCTTCACAGTCCTGCAGCTAAGAGTTTGCTTTTTTACCTAATTTGCTTGTGTTCTTAGGTCTTGTTTTTCAGGACTTAAAGGCAAGCAGCGGTACCCATGATGCTCTTTCCAGATCTCAATTACTCCTGGCTTGCACTGAGCACCCTCCAAGTCCAGGTGCCACCACTGGGACCAAGTTTCGTTCAGAGTCTTGCAGAATTTACTTAAGTGCTCCTAGATAGGTAAAGCAACTTTTTGATCCCACGGTCACAGCAAATCTTTGAATTTAGGAAGACCATTTCAGAGATATTTTGATTTTATCTTGGTTTTGTTTATGAGACTCATCACTGAAAATAAATGGAAGCAGGACTGTGGAGCTAGAAGGTATTATTTGGGTCTTCGGAGAAGATCTCACAGGCTTATGTTCAGAGTGATATGTGAGAGGGATGCCCAAAGATACCTCACCTGGCAGGGGGATGAGCTATTTGGCATTGACAGGAGCTTTGCACCATCATCAGCAGATGGAGGTGTCCAGCCTGCCTGCATTAGCCTTGTTTTCACAGGAAATCAGGCTATGGATAGCTTCAGCAAAGGAGAGCCATTTGTCCGGGAGTGCCCTGCCATGTGCCAAATGGCACCAAGATCCCCAAGGAGCAGTGCCAAAGCTCACCAAGGAGTTGTGGGGCCCTGGTACCCATGGGCAACCTCCTTGCTCCCTACAGAGAATCAAGCCATAAAGAAAGGAAAGGCAGCTTTTTAATAGCTTCTTAAAAAATCACTCTATATCAGGACCAAATTGTCTTAATATCAGTAATATTTGTCTTTTTTTTTTTTTTTTTAAGAAAAAAAAAAGTTTTGGAAAAGTTAGAGCAGAAGCCTTCTTCCCCTACATTTCCAATGGAAGAACAAAAATTACCTTTCTTACTCTTCTTTTTCTCTTATTTGTAGGGCAGATGAGGGAGGGGAAATATTGAAATGCCATTCCTATCGTTGATGCCTTTTCTCTTTGAATGAAGTAAACAGAAATATTCAGGGGGTTTTGGGTTGGTTTTTTTTTTGAGAGGAGGGCATGTCTGAAAAGCACTTTCCAGTCCCTCATGAATGGGGTAGGACACATGTCTGATTGATTTCACATTTCTTTTGTTAATCATTTCAATGGTTGCAAGCAGCCTGGCATTACACTCTGTGGAATCCATTTCTTTTTGACATCTGCCTATTAAAACAGGCTGTGACTTGTCTTCATCTCCAAAGGCACTGATGTATCGTGCTGCACAAGCTCAGAGTGGTCCAAACAGAAAGCCAACATTGTACAGCTGTAAACCTCCTATAAATAAATAAATTGTGTATATTTTATTCAGACTCCTTGCTTTTGAACTGCTGTGTTCTTCCAGAATGCTTTTGGTGAGCACAAGGTGGCTCTGCAGAGCCTTTTAAATTTGCTTGATTCACCAAACTCCATTCAAATAATTTTCTCTGTAGACTTTGAGACTGAGGCAAGGTGATCTGCATGAGTCTTTCACACAAGGTTACACTCACATTTGCTGAGAAAATCCATGGTAGGAATGGGTAACCTCCTCTGACTATAAACCTTTGCATCCTATGCCCCAGACTTACCACAGTGCAGGGAACTTGGTTTTTTGAGTCTCACCTGACTTGGAGAAAAGCTTTGTAGATTGCTGAAAAATAAAAATGGGGGGAGAGAGTTTATGGGCAAAGCAGGGGGAGGAAGTGGATTTTGGATGGCTTTCCCTCGGAAAACAAACCTGCACAATGCGCATGGGGAGCATTTGAAAAGCCTGGCCCTGCCCATGGGAATCTCCAGTCTTGCTGCTGTACCACACAGACCCAAAGCTTTAGGGACCTTGCTTCCATCTCAGCTTCCCTCCACCAGCTGCCTGTGCTCAAAGTCTTTGCAGCACGAAGGAGCTGTGTGCCTCTGCAGCCCTCCCTTTAGAGCCTGGAGCAGACATCTGGAAACAGCCCTTTTGTTGTGGCTTGCAGGAGTCTTCCCAGACTCTTCAGCTTCTGGGATCATCCTCTGGAACAAAATGTGTCAGCAAATAATGCTTAGAGAATGAGCATCCTACTCCTCTGCCTCCACCACTGAAACATCCTGCAAGGACCTTTCTTAGGGGGAATGCCTTACAAAACACCTCAGTCCCACAGACATCCTGATACTCTCCTGGAGGATGTCCTGAGCAGCAAATCTGGCTGGGCACCTATGGAGCTGTGATGTTTGATGCTGGACATAGCTCAGGAGCTCTGGTGTCAACCACAAGACTTTACTGAGTCTGGCTTTGTGCACATTCTAAAAAAAGTCTATGCAAGCCTGAGTAAGCCACAGACCATCATGTAGGCATGGAGGCTGTGCTTTCCCACCAACGTCCACGCCTCAATTTTACTGGTACTGAGGCAGTGGGATTAAAAGTGTAGGTTGCTTTGCAGCCCTGCCTGTGTCTGCTGGTGGTGCACACCAGCATGGAGAGAGGGCTTCTGCAATTGCTGTGGGACCTCAGCACATCAGCGGGAAGAGGTACAGAGACTGTGCATGTTTGTAAATGAGCAGCAAGTAATAGAGTAGTGCACAGCTCCAAGCACAATCCAGCCCAGACTCACCAAGGGTCCTTCAGGATTTCGTCATCCTTCCAGCACGGTCATTTGCCAGGGATTTCTGCTCACAACATTAGTTTCATATAGTTTCATAATAGTTTTCATAGGGGACTTTTTAAAGGGCTTTTTGTAAGGACATGTTTTGATAGAACAAATGGGGAATGGCTTTAAAGGGAAAGAGGGTGAGGTTAGATCAGATATCTGGAAGAAATTCTTTACTGTGAGCTTGGGGAGGGACTGGCACAGATTGCCCAGAGAAGCTGTGAATGTGATGTAATGCTGGAAGTATCCAAGGAGAAGTTGGATGGGGCTCTGTTCAACCTGGTCTAGTGGAAGGTGTCCCTGGCCATGGCAGGGGGCTGGAACTGCATGATCCTTAAGGTCCCTTCCAACCTAAATAATTCTGTGATTCTGTGATTCTATGATTCTATGGTTCTATGATTCTATGATAAGTTGGAAGTTCAGGGTTTTTCCTTTGACCTGAAAGAGCATCTTCATGGAGGAACAGACATCCATCCTCTGCTTGAAAGTTGGTGCTGAAGTATTTATTCTTGTACCTGGATCCCCTGTCACCGGGATCTTCCCACCTTAAACCTGTATGCATTCCCTGCCATATGAGCCTCCTGCCACTCAAAAGGCTGAGGGATTTCGAGCAGGAAGGGCTGCAGAGATGGAAGGGCCTTCAGCAGTGGGATGTGTTCATTGCCTGTGCCTCAGAACTGCTCAGGTGCTGCCACATCCTTGGCCAATAGCCCAGGTTAATAGCCAGGGATCAGCCGCTGGGGTCTGTTCTGTGCAGCTGTCCAAAGGCTCCCTGCACTCTCCAAATCCCACCTCCAAGCCCAGTGGTGCAGTCAGGAAGCAAGTCCAGCCCTGTGTTCCTGGCAGAGCCTCCCTCACTGCCTTTCCACACATGCATGGGTCCTGTTGGGCACAAGGCAAGGCTGCCCAAGCCATTCCAAGTGCATCAGATGCAGTCCAGAGCAAAGCCCAGGCACAGCCAGAGCCTGCCCTCACACCCACACCAGCTGTACTGACACAGTGAGGAGGGCTTGAGTGACATGGGCATGGCCCCAGGTGGTCACAAATCGTCTGTCCTGAGCTTAAGGTCAGCTGAGAGTTCACAGCTGAGGGCTGGGCATCAGCAGGGCATTTCTAAGGGCTGGGGAAGGAACCCTGTGACTGTGCTGTGACTTCTACATTTTGAGCAGAGTTCCCAGTTTGCTTTGAAGCAAGGAGACTCCCTTTTATTGCTCCTTATTTCTGCAGTATCACCAAAAGAACACATTCAGTTGGGTCCCCAGGAGGATTTCCAGCACCCTCATTCCAAAGTGGAGCTTAGAAAACTTTTATGATAACACTGCAAATATAAAGGTATATTTTGCACCTTCCACTAGCTAAAATTACAAGCTTTATACCTAGGTAAGAAACTTCAGTGGTGTTTTGTAGAACAATTAAAATCCAACTCCACCTTTCTCAGCAGGAAGGAAAAAAGACACTAGCCCAGATTTGGGGAGAGAGTCACCAGGTCAGAGTTAAGCTTCTAGGTGAAACCCCAGCTCTGAGTTTCCTGATCTCAAGTGTTTTCCTGTCCCAGTTTTCACATTTACAAGTGCACAAGGCTGGTGCATTCAAACAAGGATGCCTGTCAGCTCCTGGCCTCACCGCACAGGACCTCAGTACTGTCCCTGCACAGCCCAGAGACCTCTTTGCACAGGGCAGGAGGACCTTTCCAGCCACAATTTTTCCTAGGAATTAATCAGGACTCTGCACAACGAGGACTTGAAACTGCAGCTAAACTCGTAGCATGGGTGCCATGAAAACATTTTACATGAGCAGATAGTGATAGGAAAAGGGGGTACAGTTTTAAACTTAATGAAGGGAGATTTAGATTTGATGCTAGGAATAAATTTTTTACTGTGAGCATGGTGAGGCACTGGAACAGGTCGTTTGCCCAGAGAAGCTGTGGTTGTCCCATTCCTGGCAGCGCTCAAGGCCAAGTTGGATGGGGTTCAGAGCAACCTGGTCTAGAGGAAGGTGTCCCTGCCCATGGCAGGGGGGGTGAACCTCGGTGATCTTTCAGGTCCCTTCCAGCCCAGGCCATTCTATGGTTTTATGATACCACAAACCGGGGCAGACTCTAGGGCTGCAGGAGGACGCATCTTTGGAGGGCGGGGATGCTGCGGGAGCGCGGCGCGGGCGGTTCCCGGGCTGGAGGTACCACACTCGCACACTCACACCCGCACCACACCCACACCACAGCAGGGGCTGGCTGCAGCCCGGCTCCTCCCCCGCTAAGAGGCTCAGCCCGGGCCGGCGCTGCCCTCGCTCGGTGCTGGCGGCAGCGCGGCTCCGTGCGGGCAGCAGCCCCGTGCCCGTGCCCGTCCCGCCGCCGTGCCCGGCCATGCCCCGCTGAGGTAAGGCGGAGCGGGGGGAGCCGGGGTGCTCCGGGCGGACGGGGAGCAGCCGTGGGGCGCTGTGGGATGCGGGGGGCGCGGTGCCATGGGTGCGGTGGGTGCGATATGTGCCATGGGTGCGGTGCCCCCGGCGGGGCTGCGGGCAGCGAGGCGGATCGAACCTGGGCAGGAGGCTGGGCTCGATGGGAGGGGGAGAGACACGGCGCAGACCTGCCGGCCGTGCCCAGCAGCCCCGAGCCAGCTCGGCTCCTGCAGCATGGATTAGCGGCTCGGTAATTTCTAGCTGCTGCTTAATTTGGCTGGGGTCACCTAGCAGGGAGCTGGAGGGAAGGGTGGAGGGCATTGCCCTCGTGTGCCGTGCAGCCCTTCACCCCTTCGCTCCACAGCCCTGTCACATCCAGGGATACCTCTGGATGTGCTTAAACGTGGGGAGGGGCTCTGGGGGATGTTCCTGCTACATGGATACACTGGCAGTGCCACAAGACCCCGGGTGTCCTCCTAGCCCACTTCACCCCCTGCCTGCTTTCACGCAGCTCCAGACACGGCATTTAGGTGGATAAAGCACAGGCTGTGCTCAGGCAGGTGCTGCTCTTCAGGGAGCAGCACAAGTTCCCCTGGCTGCAGCACAGCACAGCTTGTGCCCAGGCTGGTTTTTGGGGGTGTCTCCGGGTCACGTCTGTGCTGGTAAGCAGCACCCAGGACCTTCCAGGCCATTTAAATTATTAGGAGTCTCCCTGGGAAGGGGCTGAAGCTTGATGTGGGATAGGCAATTCTCACAGAGTGGTTTGCATTTTGCTGCCTGGTTTGGGTTAACAAGATATTTAATACTCTGCTTGTCTGATTTGTCATATATTGGTGATTTGTTAATAATGTATGGATGTAAGCTTGTGTCGTAGAGGGAGGACCCTGGTTACTCATTCTAGCATTAATTCTCCTATTTAAATATAAGTTAGCCTGTTTTGTACATGGGCTGTGCTGGGCCAGCTGAGCACAATACCAAAGAAAAATCCCAGGATTTCCTAGGGTATTTACAATTACATTATTCTAAGGAAAGTGGAACAGTGGAACTGGCATATCTTGGTGTCTCTGGGAAGACTGGGGTGTATGGTAGAGGACCTGCCATGCAGGCAAAATGGAGGGGGAGTTTGAAAGGCAGCACACCAGTGGGTCTAAGATTGCCTGGTTGCCCCTTGCTGTTAAATCTCCCCTGCAGAAGGAGGTGGCAGAAGCTTGAGAGGGTTTTCTCACAGCCCTAGGCTGTGTTGTTGGTGTGAGTGCTTCTCTCCATAGTCTGGGCAAAAGAATGTCCAAGAACCAACCCTGTGGGGTTATCCTATGCATTACATAAAGATGGAAAGGACATGGTGGTTGCAAGCTGACTCCTCACCCATCCTCCACTGTATGATGCTGTGGGTCCTACTCTTCCCATGAGGTGAGGGACTGCAAGCTCCCAGTGCTGGTAGTGTGAAGGTATGGAATGGATTTGCAGCTTTGACCGAGCTTTGCCAAAGCTTCAGTCAAAACCTGCATCCCTGTGAGAGCCTGTGAAGTCTCCTTCCTACCCTGTGCCTATCTGTCCCGAGGAAAACCAAAGAGGGACAAAAAAGGGCAAAAAAAATCCAGGACAGCACTTCTCTCCTGTTCATTGATGGTGGAAATTGTTTTCACCTGTGGCTTTGCAATCTCTGAGCCCTTACAAATTCCCAAATATGTGTGTCTAAATTGTGTTTAGTTTTGTGGTGATGGCCTGGTGACAAACTGTCCTTCTTCTCTCCCCAACCTGTTTGAAAGCTGTTGATCTTCTGTAAAACCAAGATGTAGGGCCAAAGTCTCTTCTTGGGCTTTTGGGGTGAGACTGGAGTAGCTTCATGGAGCTACAGAATCCCCCCACAGGCAGTGGCATTTATGGGATCTGAATCCTGGCTGGGGATGACCCTCTTTTCAAGGCAATATTATTTCTGTGTCATTTCCCCTCCCCAGAGCAGCCGATTCCTCTCGCTAGCTACGAAGTTTCCCTGGGCCAAGTGCTGCTGTGCAGCCTTTGTGTCTCGCACTTGCTAACTTGTGACTTCGCAATCCTTGGGTTGCCATGGAAAGGATTACGCTGTGATTAATGAAGGCATTGTCAGCTAATAGTTTTTTTTCAAAGCCTTTCCTGGAGCTGCAGAGGACAGCTTCCAAGCCTGGCAGAAAGGGGCTGGCAGGATAGGTGGGTGCAGGCACTCAGTGCTGGGCACATTTTTGGCTGTCTGCATCAAGACCACGCTGGCTCCAGTCACAGACATAGTGGTTCTGCAAGTCCCTTTTGAGGGTGAGAGGAAAACCAGGGAGGTTATTGTCTTCTTGGAGCAGAGCCAGTGTTTTTTTTTTCTCTCAAAGCAGAGCGGGACAAGTGTCACTGTACCAAGGGTTTGGCAGGATGTGGAGACAGCACGTAAGACTGTGAGAGCTTTGCACTGTGAAACCCTCCTCTCTGCCAGGCAGTGTCCTAGAGGAAAACTGGTATGGGATGAACCTGTGTGTTGTGACTTTCTGGTCCCTCAGTCATGTGCTAGGTAGAGCCAGAAAGCTTTTCAGGGCAGCCCTGCCCCAGCAGTGTCCATGGTTATGCGGTACCAACCCCAGGAAAACCTTCCCAATCCTGCTGTGCCTGGAGCTGTGCAGAGAGCCCCTGCTCTGACCTGTAGAAGCACAATGGTTGGAAAAGCCCTCTAAGATCATAAAGTCCAACCCTCAACCCAGCACTGCCAACTCCACCACTAAACTATGTCCCCAAGTGCCACATCGACAGGTCTTTTAAATACCTCTAGGGATGGTGACTCCATTACTTCCCTGAGCAGCCTATTCCAGTGCTTGGCCACCCTTTCTGCAAAGAAATTTGTCCTGGTATCCAATATAAAATTCTCATAGTCAGACACTTGTAGAGAGCAGAGTGCAGTTGTGCCCAACTGCGCAATGGGAGTGCAAAATATGAAAATCCAATGAAAAGCAGGCACTTGAAGTAGACTGAGTACCAAATGAAAATAGAAAGTTAGAAATCCATAGCCATAAGTCTCTGGGGACCCCTTCATATCTTGGCATTGTTAGATGAGTCTCCCCCTACCCCAGACCTGCCCAGCCTGAGCACCTGGGTAGCAGCTTCTACCTCAGCCCAGCTGGAATCTAAAAACTGAGTGCTTGGTCCCACTGTCAGCCTCAGAGCAGTCACAGAAAATCACTGAGCTCTTCTTAGGCTGCAGGCCCAGCAAATGCCTTTCCCAGGATGTTGGTTCAGCTGCTGCCATCTCCTTTCCACATCCTGGTGTCATGGCGCAGCATTTACCCGGGGTGCAGATGACCTGAACACAGTTTCACATGCATGAAAGGGGTTAAAACTTGCACTGTGAGGTTGGCTGTGCACTGACAGGTGCCTGGGGGGAGGTTTGCCCTGCTGTTGTTGCTGCACAACTAGCCTGGTCTCCACCTTTATGAGTGTGGAGCAAGGAAGATTTGCAAGAGGCTGTGCCTGATGTTACGTGGAGTGTTGGGAGAATGGAGCCTCTGTGAATCCTGGTTTTGTCTCCTCTCTCCATCTGACACTGGCTTGTACAGTGGGAGCTGTGCTTGGAAGGGGCTTTGCCCCATCTAACAAAGACACTTTCTTCAGCTATTCCTGACTTTTGAAATGGGAAGATAAATCTGGGATCATGGTAGCTGTCAACACCTCCATGTAAATGTAAAGACTTTTACAGGGATACTAGACTAGGTTGCTCAAAATCCCATCCAGCCTAGCCTTGATCACTGAGATTTAGTCTCTTTAGGCTTGCAGGTTCCAGCAGGGAAACACCTTCCACCTGGGCAGGACTCACCTGCCCAAAACACCAGGGCACAGGGAAAAGGTGCTGTGGGCTGTGCTAGGCTGGGACCAGGACCCAAATATTGAACCAAGCCCTTCTGTGTTCCTTCTGATATCTGCTGTTGTCCAGAGAGCACATTCCACTCCTCTGGTGATTTATCTCATTTCAAGTCACCTAAAACAAAAATTATTCCACTGGGGAGAATTCTGAGAAAGGAAAGTCAGAGGTCTGGGACATCTTTCACAGGAGGAATGATTGTTTAGACAAAGGCTCCAAGCTGAGAAGAGATGGGAAGAAGGCATGTTATAGATCCTGGAAGATCATGTTTGCATGGTAAATGCAAAAGAAAGATTTTTCCTCTGAAATACAAAAATTAGGGAGCATCAAACAAAGTTTACAGAGACCAGGCTCAAAGATAAAAAGAGCTTGCACAATCTGGCATCTGTGGAGTTCCTTATGGCAGAACCCCGTGGATTCTCAAAGTATTGGGTTAAAAAAGCACTTGGACAAGTTTCGTTTACAAAAAGCCTCTAAAAACTATAAAGCGTGTATATGAAAGGAAAAAGAAAACTACCCCCTTTTTGGCTCTAGAGGTTCTTGAGCTGCAAATTACTGTTTCTGGGGGAACATTGCAGAGTAATGCCACTACATCTGCTTTTATACTGCTCCTTAGGCATCCTCTGTCAGAGAAATATAGTGGGTGGGGAGCCCACAGGCTGGATCCAGTGTGGGCTGTTTACTCACCAAAAAGTTGTTCAGGCCTAGAGATCCTCCTTAAAGAATTCTTCTGAGATATCAGCCTCACTGCACTTCTTAGTTATCTTGGAGAAGATAAAGTGTCAGCCCATCATTTTAGTACAACTCCCATGTGTCATGTGGCCAAGGGAAATACAACAAAACCTGCTCTCTTCCTCTTTCATTGAAAACATTTTTGTTTTCAGATACAGAGAGGAGCTTAATGGGATTTCTTGCAGGTTCTGTATCAGATTTCCTGAAAGCCATTAGGGAATTGCCACAAAGATACTGATCAGCTGGATCTCTGCTAGAAAAGCTGGGGTTTGTGTGTGGGTTCCTGTGATTTCCAGAGCTGACCCATGCCATTGTTGGGGTGAGGCTTGCATTGTAAGTTAGTTTTCCATGTGCCTGGTGTGTGTTGGTGTACAGGAGTTTGAATTCATGCTAACAGGAGAGGCTGGGAGAAGAAAATGCTTCGCCTCTTGGTGGCATCGAGTTCCCAGCCCAGGCAGAGCTCCCATCGAGCTCAGTGGGCTCAAACAGCCTCACAAGAACTGGGGGGCTGGAAGGGAAGGGGAGCACCCACAAACACAGCACCCCTCATCACCGGTGGGGATGGGGCTGGGGCACAGGCAGACCTCCTGCACTGGCACAGAGGAGTCCAGCACGTGTATGCTGAGGTGAGGTGGTGGAAGGAGCCCTGCAAGCCCAGCTGGAGCACATCAGAGTGCTGCCTCCCACGTCTGAGCCTCTGGGTGTTTTCCAGCATCAGTGGAGGTTGCTGTTATGCTGTGATACCCCAGCTATTTCTGTCCTGCTTCCTCTCATCCCTCAGCTTTGCTGGATCAATGCATGCCATCAAGGCCAGCAGATTTACCCTGGGCTGAGATGAGCTGCAGAAACCACACACACACACTGGGTTTATTTCATACAGCCCACACAAGCTTTTGGTCTGGAGAAACAAAGAGTGGTCATTTCATCTGTAGTTTCTGTGTGAGAGTCTTCCTCAAGTCAAGTCTACTGAAAGTCCGCAGGAGTTCTCCATGGCTGGAAAAAGGCTTGTAAGCTCTTGGCCAAATGATGAAGTAAATCAGGACTGCAGTTGATTCAGCTTAATTGTACCAATACATATTAGGGTAGTGGGTAACAGAGGGTAAAAGCTCTTAGGGCAGCCTTATTCCTCTTATAAAAAACCCTCTAGATCTCCCCCAATGCCCTGTTAGATCTGTTTTTCTCCCAGGGCAAACTACTCTTCAGAGTAGCAAACCAGGTCCTGTCCTCCCAGCCCTGAGCTCAGCAGTCAGGGAAAATATTAAGTAAATAGGAACAAAATTCAAGCTTTTCAGGTGGAGCTGTGATGTTGACCTCAGCCAGGGAAATGAGACCTGTCTCCAGAAACCACCAATTTCTTGAGTGTAGCTAGGAGCAAATGACAACTATCAACAGCCACCCCTTCCTTTGTGTGAGTATCTCAAAGTACTGCAAAGAAGGGTAGGAACAGAGCAGTTTGTTAATGCTGGAATCGTTTAAGGACCTGATTAAAGCCAGCTTTCTCATCTAGGCTGATTTCCATAGGAAACAAGGCTTGTGTGGCCACTCTGACTGTCCCTTTAGATGTGTCACCTAATCACAGCAGTTTGATGATCAAGTTCCCTTCAAATTTCAGCTGTAACAAGGAAACAAAGTTTTTAGACACTTCCTGAAATGACACAGGTGAGCATGGGAGAAATCTGGTGCCCTGCAGCATGATGCCACTGCCTGTTGGCCATCTCAGGTGGGGTGAGAAAGCTATTAGGGATGCCACACCTGCAGGAAAGGCTTCTTAGGAGGGGCTATGCCCTACTGACCATCTAGAAATCCTATTATTTGGAATTTTGTCATTCTAAGTGAGGCTTTTGTTAGCACTGCTCCTCACAGATGAAATTCTACCTGTTTCTGGCTCTGCTGTTTGCTAAGTGGGAACTTGGCACGGAGCAAAACTGCTTTATTTCCTGGAGACTCCAGTCCTTTTGTCCATCCAGGCTGTTTCAGGATGCAATGACTTCTACTTTATGCCTGTGCAACACCTGACATATAAAATCATAGAATGATTTGGGTTGAAAGAGACCTTTTAGATTATCTCGTTCCAACCCCCTGCCATGGGCAGGGGCACCTTCCACTCAAGCAGGTTGCTGTAAGCCCCATCCAACCTGGCCTTGAACACTTCCAGGGATGGGACATCCACTGCTTCTCTGTGCAACCTGTGACAGTGTCTCACCACCCTCACAGTAACATATTTCCTCCTAATATCTAATCTAAATCTACCTTTTTATGTGCCCTTTAGTCTAACTCTCTGACCTATACGAGTGACTTCAGCTCAGCCAGATGATGCCCTTTAAAGCAGAGCATCCCATGCACTGCATAACCCTCAGCAGGAGAGCCACAGATCAGCAGCAAGCAGCCCCTGTGACTCAGAATCCCCAGCTGAAAAATTAATATGACTTTTTGCATGTGCAGCCAATGAGTCAGGGAGTGTCAGTCCCCCTCTCATCCCGACTATTACAGGGCTGATGTCTCCCAGCACTGCCTGATGCTGCCCTGAGGGGTGTGATGCTGATTGCACCAAAGGCATCCTGAAAGGGCAGAGCAGAGTCTCCACTTAATTTTACAGTCCCTGTTCAAGCAAAACAACCTCAGGAGTCAGCAGAAGTCCCAGCATAAAAAGCAGGGTTGGTGTCTTATGATTTGAACCCACTTAATCCTAGCAACCCTTGCATTTGGAGGCTGACCCCAGTCTCTTGAAGGGCCACCCTGAATTTCTCCAGGCCATGAAAAATAAGAGGATAGTGTTATGGCAGGCAGAAGGAGGATTTCACTAAAAATCCCAGCAAAGGGGTTCCTGCTGAGACAAAAGCCCTCACAGGATTACAACAGCTTGCAGAAGTCCTGCTCCAGCCAGCATTAGTAGCACCAAAAGGAGAGCGCCAAGGCCAGATTATTAGAGACCTACAAGACCAGAGGTGAGACAGCTGCCTATTATGCCAATTTAAGGATAGAGAAGAGTAGAACAGCTGCCTTTAATAAGGATATTCTGATCTGGAGTCATAGGCACAGACTCGGATGCCCTGGTTCCACTGCATGACCTTGGGGAAAGTGACTTCCTAACTCTATGCCTTAGTTTCTCTTTGTGTGAAATGAGGACAGCATTAGCCCCTCCTCCATAAATAGGCTGGGATTCAAGAAGGAATAACACAGGATAATATATTTATAGAGTTGGTAAAACAGTGGCTGCAGTAAAGACTCCCTTTAGAGAACATTTCTATAGGTAAAAAACCAGAAGTGGGTTAGTAATTAATTTACTGAGCTGAGCTAAGTTCAGTAAATTACCTTTGCCATATATTGTCTGGGTGGTGGAGGGTCATCTAGAGACTGTTGTAAAATGGAGCACCTTTCCTTAGATTTCTGGTTCCCAAGCCTTTGCAACAGGCTGCCCTGCACAGATAAGCTGTGGATGCCCTATCCCTGTTGGATGGCTCTATTTGAGCAACCTGATCTAGTGGAAATGCTCCCTGCCCATAGCAGAGGGGTTGGAACAAGATAATGTTTAAGGTCCCTGACAATCCAAATCTTTCTAGGATTCTATGACATTTACAGAGTTGTTTTCAGATAACAGAGTCTTTGTAGGTGCCTGAGCAATACAGCCAAAGGGTTACACCTGCATCTAAGACAAAGGCTGATGTCTGTGGTTCAGCTGCAGGGCTGACACAGCCTGGGGGGCTCAGAAGGTTGTAGCCTCCTGAACCTGGCCCTAAACAGGATGTACCATGTATGAATCTCCTCCCAAATCCAAGCATTCAGTGTAAAGCACATCAGGCTCAAGTCAGCCACCACATCTGTGTGTATCATTTGCTCTCTAAACAGCAGGGATTTACCAGCCCATGAAGGAGCAGGTCCATGGTGACCCCACTGGCACTTGCTGGTCTGCACAGTCCAGGCTAATTGGGCTTCTCTGAATCACAGGTAGGCAGGTTCTGAGCTCTGATCTCGGCACAGTGCTGTCCAGACATCTCAATTTGCTCAGGACAAGCAAGAGGGTTTCCAGTACAGCCCAGCCCTGTGCTGCTCCAAGGAGGAGAGTCTTGAGAGAAGGTCACTCGTACAGGTCAGAGAGTTAGACTAAAGGGCACGTAAAAAGGTAGATTTGGATTAGATATTAGGAGGACACATGTTACTATGAGGGTGGTGAGACACTGTCACAGGTTGCACAGAGAAGCAGTGGATGTCCCATCCCTGGAAGTGTTCTAGGCCAGGTTGGATGGGGCTTTGAACGACCTGGTCGAGTGGATGATGTCCCTGCCCATGGCAGGGGGTTGGAATGAGATAATCTAAAGAGTTCATGTCTCTCACCCCCAGTTTCAAACAAAGGCTTTATTTCTAGTTTTTTTTCTTGTCATGTGCCCTGTTTGTAGGGGCAAGACTTGGGAGTTCATTACAGGTAAAGAGGAGATGAAGACACTTGCAAACGCCATTCAGCCAGCCTGCAAGTGCAGCATTTTCCCTAGATCAGCTCAGCCTGCTGCGTCTGGATTATGCTGAAATTACACCTGACCTCCTTGCAAAAGGATACTTTATTTGATTAATTATTGTGGCAGTTGAAAACTGCTCAGTGGGCGGTGGGGGCTGGTGCACAAAAGGAAATTGCCCTCCTTGGAGGCTGTGCTGAGTGCTCCGCGCAGAGTCGGGATCGGATGCCGCCGCAGTCCTTTGTTCTGCTCGGGCTGTGTGAAAGCTCAGCAAGGGAGAAAAGGTCAGGTCTTTTGTTCAGCTCCTCTACCTGCTGGACTTTTCAAGGAGATTGAATGCAGGGCAAATCTATTGAACTTCCTGCTGAAGGCTTAAAAAATTGATGCCCGTTTCCTGGCCACTTCAGATGAACAGAGGCTGCTACGTATCAATTCTCTGACTTTCCAGAGGGGGGAGTTTTCTGAGATTTCTTGCTTTAATGTAACATTTTGGCTGGGACTCGTTCAGTTGAGGTGTCTCTTTCCATGGCACTGCTACCAAAACCCTCCAAATAGAGGTTTGAGGATCAAACCCTCAGAGTCAGATAAGTGGTCTTTTTTCATATTCACAGCTGCTCAGGGATGGGAGAAATGAGGGGACATAAAAATGAAACCAATCACCTCAGGCTTCTTCTGTAGTCTGTGGAGATTAATAATCCTGATAGATGGAATGAATTGGGCCTTGGAAGCACTAGTGTATCCCTATAGTCACGGAGGTGATCTTAGAGAATCTTAGAAATATTCAGGTTGGAAAAGATCTCTAACATCATCAGTTCCAACCATTAACTCAGCACTGCCATGTTCACCATTAAGACATGTCCCTAAATTCTCTATCCACTTATAAGGATGGTAATTCCATCACTGCCCTAGGCAGCTTGTTCCAATGCTTGAAAACCCTTTCAATGAAAATGTTTTTCCTAATATTCAATTTAAACCTCCCCTGGTACAACTTGAGGCCATTTCCTCTTGTGCTGTTGCTTGTTACTAGGAAGAAGTGACTGACCCCTGCACCTGGCTACAGTGTCCTTTCAGGGAGCTACAAAGAGATCTAATTTCATCCCAAGTCTCCTTTCCTCCAGGCTAAACACCCCCAGTTGCCTTGGCTGCTCCTTATCAGACTTGTGCTCCAGACCCTTCACCCTTCCAATCCTTGTTGACTTGCTCAAACCCAGTGTCTGCATATAAACAGCTCCATCTCACTTTGGGTGTCAGATGGGACTTGGAGCATGAAAAGATAAGGTTGAGAACCACAAAGGCACCTAAAGATAGCACTGTCACAGGAGAGGGAAGGGTGGGTGCTGATGTGAGGCATAAAGCCACAACAGAGAGATTCGCTAATGGGCTCCCACTCTAGGATTTGCATTCTTCTTTCTTACTCCATGGTCCCCAGGCTTGTGTGGATAAACACAGTGACAAGTATTTGCTCCCAGCTCTCCTCTGATCTGTGGCATGGCCAGGCGGAGGCAAGGAATTGTTCAGGCATTGCCCCATCCCTAGTTAGTGAGTGCATCGCAAAGCAGGCTCTTGGCTTTGAGGAAATTTGCTTCTGTCTTGAGTTCTGCTTAAAATCACATCCGGAGGTCCACAGTGTTTTGGGGTTAGTTTTTTGAGTTAGCTAGTTTATCACCTTTTGAGACATGGTGTCAACTCAGAAAGTTGCTCTCTTGCACGGAATAACAGAATCAATTTGGTTGGAAAAACCTCTGAGATCAAGTCCAGCCTGTGACTGACCACCATCATGTCAATAGAATATGGCACTGTGTGCCATATCCAGTCCTTCCTTAAACACCTCTGGGGATGGTGACTCCACCACCTCCTTGGGCAGCCCATTCCAATGTCTAATCACTTTTCTGTGAAGAAATTCTTCCCGATATCCAAGCTGAACCCTTCTTGGCACAGCTTAAGACTATGTCCCCTTGTCCTGTCGCTGTTTGCCTGGGAGGAGAGGCAGCCGGCCCACCTGGCTACATTTGAGGTAGTCATGGAGTAGAGCTCAGAATGCACCCCCAACATAGCTAAACCCACAGGGGGTGTCAGCCTCTGTGGGGAACTGTCTGTATTGTCATCACCTGAAATATGGAAGAGTTTGGGTAACTCTGTTAGGAGATTGGTGGTGACAAAGCAGAGGATCAAATGGACCACCTGACTCTGTTAGGAGATTGGTAGTGACAAAGCAGAGGATCAAATGGACCACAGAGGTCCATGAAGACACTCAGAGGACTGGAGCACCTCTCCTATGACAGGCTCAGAGGAGAGATTTGGGTTTGTCCCGTTTGGAGAAGAGAAGGTTCTTGGGGATGTTACAGCCCTTTCCAGTAATGAAAGGGGCTACAAGAGAGCTGGAGAGGGACTTTGGACAAGGGAATGTAGTGATAGCACAAGGGGAAATGGCTTTAAGCTGAAGGAGAGTTTATTTAGACTAGATAAGAGAGAAGTTTCTTACAATGAGGATGGTAAGGCACGGGAACAGGCTGCCCAGAGAAGTGATCAATGCCCCATTGCCGGAAGTAGTCCATGTCAAGTTGGATGGAGCTTTTAGCAAACTAATCTAGAGGAAGGTGTCTCTGCCTGTGGCAAGGGATTTGGACCAGATGACATTTAAAGCTCCCTTCCATCTCAAACTGTTTTGTGTTTCTAAAAAAAGCTCTGAGACCCTGCAGCTGGAGAATGGGTCTCCATAGTCCTTTCACTGACCAGTGCAGTGCTTTGCGAAAGCAAACTGTATGGCACAGCCTGGAGCTGTCATCACAGGCTCTGATTAGTGCTGCAGCTCTTGGTGGAGGAACACACAGAGCACCACTTTGCTTACCTTTGCTTCTTTTCAAACCCTTCACAGTCTCAGCATTTCATGGTGCCACATTTCCCAGCTTGTGCAAATCAGCAGTTTCAACCCAAGTCATTTTATCTCAATCATTTGATACTGCTGGGGATCTGATTGTTGAGATTTTTAGCTGGGTGAAAAGAAACAACATTGTTTGCATTTTTAACTGATCCGTAGTCAGCCTAACCGATGAGGAGGGATCAGCACATGGTTTATAAATTCTTGGTTTTCAGAGAGAAGCCATATTTTTCATATTGTTAATCTCTACTGAGGGTCTGTTGAAAATCATACCCTATTTCTGGATACTGAAATCTTTGGCTGGAAGCAGTACCTACTGCACAGCCCCTGCTGCTCGTCTGTCACTCATGTAGTGTAGATGACACCCTGTTTATTGGAGGTTTCAGTTACGAGCATCATTTATCTGGGTTTCAGTTGCACTTGCACAATGACAGACTGCCATGTGCATTAGCACTGCACTTTCTTCCTGGAGCTGCTTGTACAGAAGAAAAAAGCCCTAATGTACAGAAATGCAAAGTATCTGCATATGTAATGCAGCAAGGCTGCTCCTGTGCTGGGCTGTTTTACTACAGAAAGCTACTTTGGCACCTGTGGTATTTTCATCCTGTAGTTATTTGGCTAATTGATTAGCAGGTTCTCTGTGTTCGTTTGTGTAGGAAAGGTTGTTTTTACTCCAAGTAGCTGGGATTTTATGGGTTTGGAGGTTCCAGATCTGTAGGATGCCTGGAACGTCCCTTTTTTGTAAAACACAAAACACAAACTAGCCAAACAAAGCCCCACCACAATTAAAGACTACCAGGTCTTCCCTGCGAACAGCATCCGCCCATGAGAAGGAGAAGCCTGACAGGGAGTACCCTCAAATCTAATTAGCACTAATCCTGTGCTTTCATCATTGTACGGCTGAGTGTTGCAGGAATAGCTGGAGAAAAAGCTGCACATCTCCTAAAAGAGCCCTTGCAGGCCATTGTTTAGTTGCACAGCACTGCACACCAAGGAGCCCTTCTGAGGATCCAGGGCTTCCCAGGGGCTCTTTTCCCACCCTGCTATCAGGTTTGCCTTTACATGTCAGCTTGCAGCTCTGCTTGAATCTGTCTTTTTCCCTCAGTTGTCTGTGAAGATAGATTTGCAGCTGACAAGCAGGTAATTCTTTACACCAAAACACACCTCTTGTTCAAGCAGCTATTCCTCCCCTGAGACCAGCATTCACTGGAAATCTGGTAATCACTCAAGTTCTGATGCAAAAGCTGTAGGGAAGGCTTTTCTTGACCTTCACTGAATTTGGGTCAGAGCTTTTCCAGGAAAACAGGCTCTGTGCTGCTCACGGTGCAGGCAGAGCCTGCAGGCAGGCTGTATCATGGATGCACCTCTCACATGAGCAATGGTAATTCCAATGTTTTCTGCAGCTTCTTTCTATTGTGACCCGCCTTGCTGAGGTGAGAGCTTCCTGGCATTCCTCACGCCGTTTGTCAGCATGACCCCAAGCTGATCCGTCTGTGCGGAGGCGGCAATTAAGGCATAAATAAGGGAACTTTCTCAGCACCGTGGCAGGGAACCTGTGGCCAGGTGGTGCTTGCCGTGTCCCCACATCCCCACCATGAGATCTTGTACTGTTTGCTTACTTGCAGAAGCTCAGGGTGTGCTGTCCTGTGTGTAAAAAAAACAAAAACAGTGAATGCTCTGGGTGAATTCTCATTGCTTTTTATTGCCCTCCAGGCAATATCATTGCTTTCCATGAGAATGCACCTTTTCTCCATATTAAAGGAGATAATGGGTAGCAAAACCAGAAGGCTGGATTTTGTTTTTCTGGAGGAGTTAGAAATGACAGTTTCTTCTTGCAAGGATGAAGATACTTGTGCTACAGGAAGGGAATGTGCAAGTGAATTGCCGCTGCTGTAACACTTAGTCCAAAGCTCAGGTTGAAGAAATGAGGAGCGCCATAGAGTCACGGGTTCGGTTGGGTTGAAGAGGACTTTAAAGATCATCTAGTTTCAATCCTTTTGCCATGGGCAGGGACACCTTCTACTAGACCAGACAAAACCCTCCATGTAGGCCCATTTATGTGGTCAGTTGTAGTTGGTAAGCTGTGACTGCCTCAGGGGAGAAACTGAAGGCAGATAGAGAGGATGAGACTCTAGGACAAAATACTTAAATAATTTTTAACACTAAGAATTGTTTGAGCTGTAGCTAATTACCTAGAGAAGCAGTGGGTTGTCTCTGTTGAGAGCTTGCTCATTGATCAAGCTAGCAGGGAAGATCCCTGTCAGTCAAGAAGAAGATGAATGGCTGCCATCTTCAGACTGAGGCCTTTTGACCTGAGAGCCCTGCTGCCCATTCAGGGCTCCAGGAAGAGTGCAAAAATACAAAATGTCATAGCTTCCCAACCATGCCAGGTTCCAGATGGACAAAGACTAGGAGGAGTAGTACGTATGGACATTGCTTTCCTCCTTTCTGCTCACTGTCACCCACAGTTAGAGATCCCAAAGACTGGCGGGTTTGTCAGCTTAACCGTGATCAAGAGCCATTGTTTTCCTTCCTGATTGTAATCCTGGTTTCGGTAAGGACAAAGGTGCTTGTCTCTGAGGGTGTAGGTCTGACCTTTTTATTCACCATTCCTCAGATGAACAGTAAAATATGCTGGAAAATCCTTAATCCTTCTCAGATCCCTTGCAGGAGGGCAGGAGGTGAAAGCAGTAGCATGCAGAGAACACTGACGTGTTAAATCTCTGTGCAGCTAAGGTGACACACGTTTCTGCCAGTCAAGTGAAGTGGACACAAGCTGAATGAAATTCTGGATTTTTTACAATTTAAAATGCACAAGGTATTCTCCAAAATACAGGCTCTGCACCAAGATGGGTACAGTTGGGGATGGGATAGGCATTGAATTTGAATGCACACACCCCATAAATTAATTATTCTCTTTTTTCACTGCACTTCCATTTAGGAAAATCATTTAGGGTGCAGAACTTCAGGAGAAAGGAATCGATTTTACTTTTAGCGTGAAATGCCTGAATTTCTTCTGACCAATGCTTAACAAGCATGTGCTCTGGAGGATTAGCACAGTGGAGTGATCCCCCAGGAAGTATGGCCAGTCATGTGGTTGGACTCCTGTGCTGAAGTGCCAACAAGGGGCACACAAGTGCCAGTTAAAGAGATTAGAGTAGCAACCCCCTTCTTTCCAATTGCAGCATAATGGCTTTGTCCAGGTTCCTCAGGCTTCCTCCCTCCAGAGTCAAACTCTGTTGGGTTCCTTTTATACTGAGGATGTCCTCAGAAGCAGGAAAGCCACAGTGGAGATCACTGTGGTGCAGAGCTCATACTGAAATGCTCCTTGGCTTCTGTTGACCACAGCCTGCAAGCAAGTGACATGTGTAGCTCTGTGTCAAACATCACTCTGCATCCAGGTGTATTTTAAAGCCCCCTCAGCCTCACCCCGCTGCCTCCCTCAGATGCTCAGTTCAGATGATGCTTGACCAGTGATGGCCAGAAAGCTGCAATATGAACCGTATTTACAAAAAATACACATTCCAGAGGGTTGTCTCTGTGCCCTTGTGCTACATGTGAGTGATTTGGGAGAGGTGCTGGGTATGTTTTGTTTAGCCCAGCTCATTTCCCAGACCATCTGTAGAGCTTCTCCCAGGATTGGGATTGAAGTGCCCTACACTCACCTGCCAGCGAGGGTCAGAGGGTCCAGATGGCTGTTTGTTCCACCAGGGCCCTCCTGAATTAGTAGGCAGCTGATCTCTCTGGTGCTCAGACAAGCCCAATCCTTCTTATTGATCCCTGTGGGAAGAACAGGCAGGGGAGTCTGCCCCTTCCCCTTTGGGGTGTTCCCTGCTGAGCAAGCCCTAGGGAAAGCTGGCTGCCTCTTGTCTGCAACCTCTCTTGCAAAGGCATCATGAAGGGACAGAATGCACTGAACAAGATTAAGCTAAGGCTACACCTTCAGAAAATAAAAATAACCCACAAAAGATTCAGGGCGCCAACATCCTGTTTAAAATCAGAGTGGATTTGGTATGTGAACACTCTTACAAACCTGGCACAAGTTTTGAAAGATTATTCAGCATCACCACAGGCCAGGGTAAGCAGGATGCCAACACGCCAGGTTGTTTTAATGCTGGGAACCCAGATAACCATGGAAAAGTACTTTGCTTCATCAGCAGCAGGGCACAAACTGCAGGAGCAGTTCTGAGGTGTGGACTTGTGGCTTTAGCCCAACCTGTTGGAATAGATGTCCCATGCGTGGTTTTTGCAATGTGGACACCCAGTGGGGCCAGCTCACCTAGGTCACTTGGCTGATTAGCATAAAGTTTATGTCTGGGGTATTTAGGAGCTCCCTTGTTGGGCAAGATCTCTGTTTTTCAGAGGGGAAAAGGGAGGTAAAGGAACTACTAGATGATTTGTCCATAGCAGATGTCCTTCAGCCAGGGAACTCCAAGTGCTATCCAGCTGCCTGCCCCAGTGTCCAACACTGACCCATGATCATCATGTACACACCTCTGAAGAGCCTCCCACAGTGCCTGCTCTGAGTCTGGCTAAGATTTCACTGACTATTCCCAGTGGAACAGACTCTTCAGCATCCCTAGGCAGTCTGCCTCAGGGCTCACTACTTGGCAGGGTTAGAAAGTTATTTTCAATCCATGTGAATTAAAGAGAAGAGTAATAATTTAAAGTGCTACAGAGAAGGTTCAATCTTAGAATTAGGAAAAGTGCCTGACAGCCTTTCAGTTATTAAAGTGTGCATGTGATTTTCCACCATTCATCTACCTTCTAGGAAAGGCAAAATTAATTCATTAAATATGGCCTGTGGCCAAAGTTTGCCTAGTGAGTATTTCCTAAAGAAGAGTGATGCCTTGGCTGCTCTTAGGACACCAGCTCCTTTCCCAGGCAATGCAGAATGTTTGTGGATCATGTAGATGGTTTTAGCAGATGGATGTTTTCATTATGGTGGTTGAAGGCACTTTCATTATGGTGGTTGAAGGATGGCAAAAGCCTATAGATGAGTGTTCTGTGAAAATGTAGAGGTGGTGCAGGCAGCCTGGTGAGGAAAAGGGAATAGCTGGAAATTCTGTTGGGCCTTTAGAGTCTCTGCAGGAGCTAATGGAGATGAAACCTGCCTTTCTAGCTAGGATGGGAACACCTGTTTCCCACTGCACCTGAGAGGCTAGAGAGAATTCAGCCAGCAGGATCAGCACCAAAGGCCAAGTTTATACCTTGCTGAATGGAATGCAAGCAGTTGCTGCTGGTGGGGAAGAGACATCACTTTCCTTGCCATGAGGAAAGTGTGTAGAGACACTGGCATGGGACATTATTGTACTTTTTTTATGAGACTGAGTCTGTCTCTTTGGGACATCCCACCTGGAGACGATTGTGGGAAGGGTGGAAAGACTTCTCCCTCCCATCCCCCTGAGAAATGTTTGCTTTCTAGGGGGGAGGGGGAGCATAAAAATGAAAATTATGTCTAAAACTTGAAACACAGTACTTAAGTTTTTATGATGAGTCCAGATTATTTTGCCTCTGTGAATGGAAATATCTTGTGTCCTGCAAGATTATCCTTCATCAGCATTCAATGTCCAGTGTCCTGTGGGAATTGTGTCTCTGAGATCAAGTGCCTTTCCTCCTGCTTTTTAAGGCATGAGTATTTTTACTATGCTGGAAAATGTTCCACACCATAAATACAACTATTATTGATTGCCATGTAGCAAGGATGACTCACAGATTAAAAGCTGCAGAAATTCAATTCTTTGAAAGCATTTTTCATTCATACAAACGCAATACCCCAACACACTTAATTTTGGGAGCCATGAAATGGCACTAGAGCAGCAAGCACAGACTCAGGAGCAGCATGGGACTTTCCCATGTAAATCCCACAAATACACAATTTGCACAACAGCTGGAGCAGAGAGTGGAAATACTCCATCCACTCCAGGTCTTAGTTTCAGGCTGTGCTAGGGGACTTGATATTTTCTTTCCTCTCTTGAAAGCAGTTTGGAGGAAAAGATGCAAACCCATCCAGCCATGTCACGTGTTAAGGACAGTACTCCCCCCCTCCACGTGCTTTAGTTCATGCCACAGGATCCAAAGACACATGTAATAAATCAGTATCAGAGTGTTTGCTGGGTTAATCCTTGGATAACTTTCTAGGACTCAGTTTACAAAATATTACTTGCATAAGCGACCTGCAGTCCCAGTCTCATTCACCACAGTGCCAGCATTAATCTGGATGTATTTAGAGGATTGTCTCTTGCTGTCTGGAATTAATATTACGAAAGCATTGGGAGTCTTAGTGCTACCAGCTCTCTTCCACACCTAGGGCTGTGGAAGTGCTGTAGGGTTGGGACAGTCCCCAAGCTGGGTCTCTTGAGTCGGGGGAGAGTCATTAATTGCTGACTTCTTTTGATTTAGGTCCATTCCTGGCGATTGCTGATGTGTTTATACAGGAACCATGGTGATTCTACGACAGGTAAGTGAATCGTTCCTGTCTTCAGCTTCTCTAGTTTTACTCCATCACCACAGGCACTAATAAAAATATATTTTTGGAGGGAACGGGTCAAGTCAGGTTATTTTTGTCCTTTCTTATTTCCCTAAAAGGACTGTTACAAGATGCAGAGATACTCATTAGCCTTAATCCTTGATTGGCTTAGAGGAAATCATTACTCTGTGTGTGTAGTCCAGATTAACCTCGTACAATGTTCCACTTCTATTTTCTCATCTGGGATGGCCCAAAAGCTGCATGAGAGTAAAACAACTTACTGCCTGACTTAAAATAGCATCTAGTCAAAAATTTATTTCAATTTCCAGGAACAATTCTGCTTTGGTTGTTTAGAAATAGAGTAGTTTTGCACATTTAAAAGAAATTGAAGGATGGAGCACCTCTGATATGAAGACAGTCTGAGCAAGTTGGGGTTGAGAAGGAGAAGGCTCTAGAAAGACCTTACATCACCTTGCAGTACGTAAAGGGAGCTTGTAATAAAGGAGAGCAACTTTTATATTGGCCAGCAGTGATGGGACCAGGGAAGTCCTTTTATACTAAGAGAAGACAGGCTTAGATGAAATATTACAAAGAAATTCTTTTCTGTGGGAGTGGAGACGCACTGGCACAGGTTGCCCAGAGAAGCTGCCCTATCCCTGAAAGTGTTCAAAGGAAGGTTGGATGGGGCTTTGAGCAGTCTGGTCTAGTGGAGGGTGTCCCTGCCCATGGCAGGGGGTTTGGAACAACAAGATCCTTGAAGTCCCTTCAGACCCAAACCATTCTGTGATTCTATCAATTGAAGAATGAAGTTGTGTAGCAGGTCTCATGTAGATTCTGCAATAATTTAGGGCTTCATATTGTAGTGTTTTCCCTTTGTCTGGGGTTAACATGTCTCACTCTCAGCTTCTCATTGCCATGTCTCACCTGGGGAGGACTGGCAGTCCCACCATGTATCCTGGGTTGGGGCTGCAGAGACTCGAGTGCATTTGTCAACACAGTCAAACATTGATTCAATAGAGCAAATCTACCCAAGAATTTCGATTGAATTCTTTGTCTTACTTGGTAAATCTGCTTTTGTCCAGCAGAAAGCACTGGACCTTTGAAGGAACTCGCATAGCTTCAGTTTACAGCAGTGACACAAAGCGCTGAGGATAGCTTTGAGTGGAAGGAATGCCAGAGATCTTATGGAACAACTGAAATGCTTTTTATAGCATTTCCCCAACCTGCTGGAACCTGAGCCCAACAAAAACAGGCCGTACTTTGGTAGGGGTGTGTAGAAGCTTGGTTGTCCTTCCAAAGGCTCCAAGGCATTGGGCACAAAGTGGCTGATGCAGTTAGTGGTGCCAAGGAAAATGGGTGTGGAAATTAAAACAAATCAGGCAAAAAGGTCAGCATAGCAGTTGAGAAATACCCTGTTACAGCTCTGTCTAGGATGGTATCACTCCAGGCTGCCTGTCATGTCCCTCTCTGGGTGTTACCCTCGGTGGGTAAGCTGCTGGATCATAGTCTTCTGTACCAGTCTGAATTCACCCTTTGCAGAGCTTTAATCAAATTGAGCACCTTGCTCATTATCTAAAAACAAAGTGTCTTGTCTAGGCAAGGCTGCAGCATACTTCTGTATAATTCTGGACACTCTCCCTGTGTGTTCAGATGCCAGTCAGTTGCTCAGAAATATCAGAGAAATAGGTTTGGATTGAATTTATTGCTTACTGCAAACATCTCTGCAGCGTGGATATGGTGAGCAAGGACCCCTCTGTAATTAAGTAAGGTTAACCAGTTGTTAGCAGGTACAGGCCCTTTGTGAAATCACACCATCAGAAGGTCCTTTCTGAGTCACACAGGAAACACTTGACTCTCTGTTGCCCTAAATACTGCTCTTTATGTGATGCTTAATTACAAATAGCAGCAATATTTGTATTTTGCCTCCTTCAGTTTTGCTATAAGATTTTGGAAACACATCTATGTGGTTCATGAGATGTATTACTTTCCAAGGAGCTTTCTCTTTGTCTTTTTCTTTTTTCTCATTCTTGAATGTGCACAACATGCTTACAGTCCTGCCATCCTACCCCTTTTCCCCTGAAAACTTTCTCCAGCAAGGTCAAACAAAACCCCAAATCATCACCTGGGATAGATGAGCACTGAGCATTTGGCCCTTACTGCTTGGTTTCCACCCAGCTATAAATCCAGGAGTTTTGAAGATGAGCCTGTGACACTGTTTCTCTTCCATTCTCCCATCGGAGCAATCCATTCCAAGGAACTCCTCTTAGGGAGAACTGAGCACTGAGGGCAGCACACAGCTCCAGCGAGGAGGAGAAAGCACACAGAGCTTTCTGCCTGCCCTGTGTCTTCCACCCAGTAATCCAAAAGAAAAGCCAATATTGTTCCCCAGCAGGGGCTTGCAGGGAGCCAAACTTATCAGCTTTAGTTACTAGCAAATTACTAGTGGCAAGTCCATTTCCATGCACAAAGAAAGGGAAGATGGAAAAGGAGGGCTGCCTGAATTCCTGCCTTGGCAGCCTGACAAGTTAGTTTGGCTCCACAGCCCAGCAGCAGCTCATTCATGCACGTTCCCTCTGTTACTTAATGTAGAGATGTTTTTGGAGCTGGACTGGAGGCAGGGAGGGTGTGCTGGTCCTGCCCACAGCCTGGTCTGGAAAAGGGCTCTCCTGGTGGCAAATGGCAGCAGGCTGCTGCTTGCTGCATGGCTCTTGTTGCCAGATCATTCTTCTTGCTCTTGTAGGCAACCCTCCCATAGCCCACTCTTAAATCCAAGGTGCTGCAGATTTGCTGTTGCTGGGCCAGCCCAACAGAAATCAGACCCACTTATCTGCAGGGGAATAAAACATGCTGCAAAATTTAAGTATTTTGTGGAGGACCGAGTTCTGCATCAGGAGTTGGACTGGATGATCCTTATGCAGGATATTCTGTGATCCTGCTAATCTCATCCATTAAGCTAGACTTTTCAGATTACTGTATCTGTGTTACTGTAGGCACCTGACTGTGTCCAGGCCGTATGAAGAGCACTGCTGCTGTTGCAGGTTTCTCCCATTCTTAGTGTCCCCCTAACCTGCTCCTGCAATTAGAGGGAGAAGAGTGGAAATAAGAGCTAAGAGAAACAGTGGAGACCTAATCCAAGCAGACAAAGGAAACCAAAGTTCAGCCAGATATTAAGGTCCTGAGGGATCAAGCACAGCGGATGCCTCACACTCTAAAGTTCTTTTTAGTTCAACTGCAAAACAAGGAAGTTGTTCCAATTATTTTGAAACATTGCAGGAGCCAAGGCTTCGTCAGACACTTCAGCTCTGCTCTCCTGGTTTGTCAGAGCTGCTGGGGAGGTGACTCTTGGGGGCAATGCCAAAGTCTCACTGTTTCCTTGCTCCTACCCGCTCTGCAATTGCTGTGATACCTCTGCCATTTCTTTGGATATAAAGTCTGCCGTACAGCTTCAGCTTTAAACTCCACAAGGCCTACATGAACACGATGGTCCTTAATATTTTCATGTTTCTGGTTTTTGAGAATATTTGTGGCATCCTGCTCTTGTGTCAGGATTGGCCTTTGGATGAAATTGTCCTTTCTCCTTCTTGCTAATTCTCAGTGTTTGTATACAGTTACTGTTTATTTTTGTACCCTTGGAATTGACCAAAATCCTACAAAATCATTTTCCCTCAGCCTTTTAAAACAAACTCTGCAGTCCACCACTGATGGCGGCAGCCCTTTCTTCACTATTCCAGCTTAGTTTCTTCTTGTTAAGACCAGAATTGCACATTGCAATGCAGGTAAAGGGGATTTGTGCAGTTTGTAAATGAGCAGAAATAGATGTGACTGCCCGATGCTCCAGGAGATGTTTTCCTGTGCTGGGGGCAAGAATAGCAGAGATCAGGTTCTGAAATCTTTCACAGACATCTTCCACTTGGGCTGTGTGAGCACTGGTTTACCCGGAGCTGACATACACTGTTTTGAGCACACATTCAGCTTTGCCAAGTGATTTATTGTGCTGTGTATTTTGCTAGCAAGGAGGAAGGGGTGGGAGAGAAAAACAATGATTTTTTAGGTCTGCTTAGGGCTCATCTGTAATCATGTTATTATAAAAAGCAAAGTGTAACTCTGCTGTTTGGATTCTCTTTCTCACAAACACTGAATAATTTAAGTCTTCTCCCATTTATGCCTTGTATCTGTCTGATCTATGAGTCTGAGGCTTCCCTGGATAGCTGTAACACAGCAGTGAAAAGTCCAGCACAAGCCAACCAAAGGGCACATTTGCATATAGATTGAAACATGAATCGTTGGGAGCCATTCATTAGTTGCAGTGCTCAAGACATTTGGTATTTTAACAGCTCTTTGCATCAAATCCTTTCCATCACGTTTATGGGACAATTAAAGTGCTGGGGTTGCTGTGTGCTGAAAATGAAGCTGCAGGCTGGGGAGATGTTCTTGCAGTGCTATGGCTGTGGAATATAAATTGTGTGATGTCAAATAAAGGTAGAACAAGCAATCTCAGCCCTGGCATGGAGATACCTTCTGAGAGAGCCTGTCTGAAATGCATTCATTCCTACTTCTTGATACCTCAGGCAAACCCCCAGGATCCATCTTCCCTGAAGTGTATGCACTGAAACATTCATCTATTTGAATTCAAGGCTGAGAAGGCTTGGAGTGAGAGTTGTTGTATGTGCAGCTGAGTTTAGCATTGCTTTTTTAAGAGGCAGTAACAAAATACCCAGCCAATGGGACATTCATTTGAGGGTATAGGAAACTTCAAAGGAATCAATAATAAATTTTACCTTGACTCAGTCTTGGGGCCACATGTTTCCCCAGGGAGAGCTCTTGCAGAATAGCTCATATATCATCTTGTCTTACTTGATGGTAACTTCTCCATGACTGTCAAAGCTCTTAAAGATGCATTTAACTTGCTGAGACCTGTCATCTGGAGCAAGAAGGGAGGAATTCAGCTCCTCAAACTGTCCCTTTCTCTTAAACCCTCCAACACATCATAGCCTCAAGTTGTGCCAGGGGAGTTGAGATTGGATATCAGGAAAAAATTCCCTCACCATAAGCACTGGAATAGGCTGCCCAGGGCAGTGGTGGGGTCATCATCCCTGGAGACATTAAAAAGATATGGCGCTTGGGAACATGGGTTAGAGTGTAAGGTTAACGATTGGAGCTGATGATCTTAAGGGTTCTGTCCAACCTAAATGTTTCTATAACCCGACCCTGAAGAATTCTCACCGTATTTACATGTTTTCTGTAAAAAAAAAAAAAAAAATCCTGTTGTGAATCTTGGACCTCACCTGGCCACACTGCACCAGCTGGTGGAGCTTGGGGCTGCCAGCGCATCTATCAATCCCTTTTTCAGAAGTGAGGTTTGGGGAGGGAGATTAGAAATCCTTCCCTCTCATCCAGTCTACATCTTATCCTGCTGCTAAGGTTCAACACAAGTGTTGATTTCCCTTGGTCATCCGGCTGTGGAGCCTCTGATTACTGTTCTTAATGGGAGGAAGCACCTTCCTCCCAGCTGTGAAAGCAGCAGAGCAAAAGACCTCATGTCCCATCCCATCCCATCCTATCCCATCCCCCTGCCCTCATACCCACCTGCCTCTGTCTGCCCTCCACTCTGTCCCAGATGTGTGAGACAGCTGTTATCTGGACAACCTTGTCCATAATTTCACAAAAATCATATAATTCACATGTACTTTTAAAAATCTTTTCTGTAAGTTATGATTTTTTTTTTCCTGTTCTTTTTACTCAGGTTGGTTCTCAGGTGGGATATATAGGGACTGACAATTGGAGGGATTTGAGTAAAAGGCAGACATTTAAGGAAACATGTCTGCTGCAAGGAGTGTTTGTGAGGATGTGACATCCTCAGTGGGACCATGCTTGCTGTCTTCTCCTGTACAAAAGGCTGTGTAGCAGGCTGTGTCTCTCCCTGTTCGAGGCAACCTTCCTCTTCATCAAATTCCTCTTGCAAGATTGGAAAACATTTGACAGCAAGGAATTAAAAAGGGAACCCTCACTATTTCATGGATTTGGAGTTACAGACACTTCTGTGGAATGACTCTGATGTACACCACTGAAAGATTTGGGTCTTATGGTGTAAAATTCATTCCCTTTTCAAGACACAGCATCATTTGCTGGCACAGAGTAGACTTGACAGCAACCTTCCTAAAGAAACCCCCTTAGCTCTGGCTTTTGCAATCAGGTTCAAGAGGCTGAGCACATCTCCTGGGGCCCAGGGGAGAAAAAGCAATAACAGGCCTTTTCAAAGAGCACAAATCGAAATATGGCATTTCTTTCTTGGGAGAAATTGAGAATATCTGTCAGGATGTCATTTCCTGGTCCATTAGTAAAATAGTTCCATTGAAATTAAAAGCTGAATTTGGAGACAGAATTCCAATAAGAACATCAAAATTATACTCTCCATGTCAGACTTGAGTGAAATGAAAGTGTTTTCCCTAAAGGCTTTGTTTTTCCTGTTGCATTACAGGTTTTGGTGAAATTGTAATCTCTAAGGAAAATTTATAGTGAGAATTTTTAAAGAGTAAATCTATTTTGAGTTGGTTCATAAATGTAACCAAAATAGTAAGATAATTTAGATGTTTGCTTGAATTCATCTAAGGAGACTTTTGAAAAAGAATTCAAAATCTATTGAAGAACAAAGAAAATTCAGTAGTGGGAGGGAAATAACCTGAGGTTGGCCAGGGAACCAGCTGCCACTTTAGATACTTCTGCTGGAGCTTTCGACAATGGAGGAATGAGATGAGTAAGTGTGGACTGGGATTTAGGAATTTGTGTTCTAATATTTTAGCATTTCCATTTTGCTACTCCTGGATGTATTTACAGATATTGCTCTAGTGGTCAGCAGTACTGCCCAGCTTGTGCAGGGGTTGTGCATCTGTGTTGTATGTGAGGGAATTGTCCTTTCCCTGTTGGCCATACCCACATGGATAAGTTCTGCAAACATGGGAAGGTGTTGTGATGGTGGATCAGTCCTTTTCTTCTCTACTTCACAAACCAGCCCTGTCTGGGAGGTGGCACAAGGGAGGTGACTTTGGCAAAGGAAACCAACTGCTTTCTTGCACTGGGCAAAGGTCAGTCTTAAAAGTTTACAAGGATTTCATCCTCCTTAAGGCAATTTTTGTGAAAGGCGAAAACTTCACCAGCTCTAAATTATAAGAACTTCTGTTCCTGAACAGAAACAATTATAAAATTCTTAAGAGAGTTACAGTGGGCTGAAGTTGGGAATATATATCAAATGTTCAGATTTGTTCAGACCCAGGTCTGTCCCACTTGGCATTCTGTATCCATAATGACTGTAGCTGAGCCCCAAGGGACTAGTAAGCATACACTGTTATTTCCCCAAAATATTTTCCTAGCCTTCAGCTAATTTCCTGGCCTACACCTCTGGCTTTTCAGCTTGGTCATTTCCCAAGCCTGATGTGACTTTTGTAGTTAGCAGCCCCTAGTGCATCTCCCTTCCAAGCACTTGTACAATGTCCTTACTTCTCATCCACCTCCATGGCCATTTTCTGAACCTTCCCACCACTGAGTTTGATATCCCCTTTATTTTGGACCAGAAGGGTATTTTAAAGAAGTGTATCATCCAACCTGTCCCACTCTGCCCTAGGCAACCTTCCTACCATAGATGGTCCTTTGGTGTGCCTTAACCTGGCACACTCATTTGCATGTCCTGCCTGAAGCAATGCCACTTGCATCCTGGTAGTGTTGCTCCCGCCCAGCTTTTCTACCAAAAAGCAGATGTCCTCCATCCTTTCCTCAGAGCCACTTTAGCAGAGCCCAGGAGAAGAAGAGGTTGGCTTATCCTGCATGCTGAGGAAAGAACCAAATTATGCTTGGTCTTAAGGTCAGGAAAAACACCTGTGTGGGTCGGTGATTTGCCCACCGTGACTCAGGGGCCTTTTGTGCAGCCTGTGCAAATGCAATGTGAGCAATTTATGTGCATCCCCTACCACCCAGCCAGGCGTTTTATTGTCAGCACCATCGCTGGCAAATTACTCTTAAGGTCACACACTGCATTTTCATGATCTACAAATCACTTTGTGAGGGCATTTTACTGCCTCTTTACCCCATAAAATTGCTAGATTAGGTGTGAGACGAACAGGAAGTCTTTCCAATAACAAAGGTGCTGGAAATGAAACAACATTGGCCTCCAGCAAAATGCAGTGGGGGCATTAACCATATTTCCATGCTGATATTGTCAGCTAATTCCTGAAACATAGCCTTAATTAATATATCTATATGATAATACTCTTGGCAGTCTCAAAATTAAAGCTGTATTGCAATTACTGAGTTTCTCAAAGCAAGTATAAAATTGATGAGTATTACTCACATGAATTAATTCCCCTTCACGTGATTTGGGTATGCATATGAGCACCCATTAGCTGCCAGTTTCTGAACAAGCCTCTTTGCCATGCTGGGCTCCCTGAAAACCCCCCAGCCAAACCAAAATTTTGGTTCCAGGAGTAACATTTAACAAAACTTATTTGTAATACAGCCCTTCTCAAAAGGGGTTTTGGAGGCCATATCCCCTTGTGCAGCATATGCAGAATGGACTGTCCATGTAATAAAAGATACATGAGGAATAAAACTACAGGAATTATTTTCTGAGCCAAAATGCCGAGCTTATTTCTTTTGTGTTTTCAATCTTAACTAGAGTTCAGGATATCCATATGAAAGTCTTATCCAACTGGTAATCTTACCAGCCAACATTCCTTAAAATCTTCATGTAAGACATAGGTCCAACTTCCTTTTCTAAGCTGTAACTATTGCTTTGTTTGCAGTGGCTGGGATTATTTGGCCAGGCTTGGATTTTGAAACAGGTTTCTGGGTTCATGTGTGTAAAAAGGACTGATATCTGGTTGATGGTCACTTTCTGAAGGCCAGGTCTCTTCAGTGTGTGCCCAACAAGCTCTAAACCATTAGCTGTAGAGCTGTTCCAAGCTCACAGTTTGAAGGCATCCACAGTGCACATCTGTGTGTGTCCTGATCCAACAAGTCGACTGTCTCAGCTGGGTCTGGCAACTGCAGGTGTGATGTGACCAGTGATGGTTGTCTCAATCTCTATCATCTTGTGCTGGCCTAAAAACTCCACTCCACCTCTGTTTGCAGCCTCTAGGGTTTGTCTAGCTGAACTTGCCAACTGGTCCCTTCAGACCCTTAATAAGCCAGGTTGTCCTCTGTGGTCTCTCCATTATTCGAGAGCCTTCTGGAATTTCATATACTATTAGCATCAAAGTTTAATTGAAACCCATGGAGAAATCATCAGAAACAAGTGTCCTGGTGCATTTGGTAATTCCAGGGAGTTACAGCAGATGGGGCTGGTATTGTTCTGTGCAGTTCTGCGGCTGGTCCACCTCCTCCTTCAGAGGGGCCCACCACCAGCACTTTGGTTCGTTTTTCCAATACTGTAAGCAGAGGGATTGAAGAATCCAGGCAAGTGGTTGCAATTAGCAAATTGCTCTGAGTTTCCTTTTCAAGGTGATCTTATATGAGGCAACTCTGGAGTCCTCAGAACCATACAGCAAGCAATGAAATACAGATTTTTCTGGGTTCTGGTAGGTACTCGCAGGATTCTTTTGTTTTCTATTTCATTATGAAAAAAGAACCGTGTGCTTCATGTTCTCAAGACTTTTATCATAGAATCATAGTATCATAGAATGGTTTGGCTTGGAAGGAGCCCCAAAGATCATCTCGTTACAATCCCCTGCAATGGACAAGGACACCTTCCACAGGATCAGGTTGCTCAAAGCCCCACACAACCTGGCCTTCAACACTCCTGGGTTTGGGACTGCCACACCTTCACTGGGCAACCTCTTCCAGTGCCTCACCACCCTCACTGTCATGAATTTTTTCCTGATGCCTAATTTAAACCCAGGTTTTTTACATCTTGGAGTGTCTTTTCTCCTTTTGAAAGGATGCTGCTTGTATTGCAGGATCTCTGCTCCTTTGTTGTGGCACCTAAGGAACAAAGAGCAATACTGAGATGTTTTGAATTGCATCACAACCATGTCAAGCAGGGCTTGTTTGTTTTCAGTTATGCTTTCTCCTGACCTCCATTCTTCTCAGGGATGGCTTTTCAAACACATCCCTGGAGTAGTCAGCTTCTCCTTTCTGCAGTCACATCAAAAACTCCCTCAGGATGCTCCTCTCTGAGCTGCAAACTAACCTCCCTCCAGAAGCCTCAGTCTCCTCAGTAATCATCACAGCTCTCAGTGGGTAAGCATAGATGGTGTGCAAAAAGGACAGACCTGCTCAGATCTGGTGTGGCAATGAAGGAATATTTCCTAATATTAGATACTATATTTAAGTAGTAGGGTGTGTCTGGACAGATCATAGTGACTTTGGCTAATTCAGACCCTTAGCACAGACACATTTCTGCTGGGAAAATTGTATTTACACAAGTATAGACTACTACTATATAGGAAAATAATATATTTGCAGTATGATTAGGCACTTATTTGTACTAAGTCTGCATCTTTGTTCAAGCAGGAATTGCTGTGCAGTTTACAATAGTCCCACATCTATTTAGTACACAAGAACTAATTGCAGACTAGATCTCAGTGAGGTGGTGAAAATGCAGGGAGGAGCAAAGGAGAACCTGAAGTAAAGAAATTAAGCAGAAAGCATCTTCCCCCAGCATGGAAGATAAAGCTAAAACTCTGAAACACAATTTGACAGGTTGCGTGTGAAAAGTAAAAGATATTTTTATTGCAGATGGTGGGAAAATATTCTTTGTTTCCAAAGGAATAAAATCAGCCAAAACAATTAAATTCATGTGGTTGTTTTTAGGCTTCTTTGAACAGTCTGCAAGAGCCAGGATTAGAAGCATCCTTTCCAATTTACATTTCTGTGTATCATCTTCTTTTTATTATTTTCCCTCTTAATCAGTAGTGTACAATGTAATTCAAACTGTCCTTTCTGTGAATCATTGTGATCTTGAAAAGGCTGTATGCCTCAGAGGCAGAAAAATGTTTTGTAGACGTACCTATTTACCTCCATCTGTTACATAGTTCTGCAGCTCTCATGCTCATCAGCTGGGATTCTGCTTTCATGAATCAAATCAAACAGTTCTCTGCCTTCATCCAGGGAATAAAGCTCATCCCTGAGTGTGGCAGAGCATCCATCAGCTCTGCTCAGTGCTGCCACAGCAGGTACCCCACAGGCAGCAGCTCCACTCCCCTGCCATGCTGCCAGCTCTGTGCTCTTGCTGCTCTCCCTGCGCCTGCACAGGGGCTTTGATATTGGCCTGGGGAGTTAGTTCAGGGACTAAACCAGCAAAACACTTTGCAGAAACATGTGGAACTGTTGCTGCTGGGTTAATGCCCAGAGCTGGTCCACTGGGTATCAAATCAAAGAAAAAAATCACAGATTCTTTAAGGCTAATCTAGTCCAAAACCCCTGCAACAAGCACACCCATCTTCACCTGGATCAAATGGCGCAAAGTGCTGTCCAACCTGATCTGGAAAACTTCTAGGGGTGGAGCATCCACCACCTTTCTGGGCAATCTATACCAATGCTTCACCACTCTCAATGTAAATTAACTTTTTCCTAACATTGAATATAAATCTCCCTTCTTTTAGTTTAAAACCATTACCCCCTTTTCCTGCTAAAAAGTTTGTCCCCAGCTTTCCTGTAGCCTAAATTAACCCTACTTCGACTTGAAGCCATTCCCCCTTGTCATATCACTACATGCCCTTGTCAAAAGTCCCTTTCCAGCTTCCTCTTGGATCTTCTTTAGGTACTGTAGAGGCTCTAAGGTCTTCCTGGAACCTTCTCTTCTGCAGACTGAACATCCCCACTCTCTCAATTTGTCTCCCTAGCAGAGGTTTTCCACCCTTCTGAGCATTGTCAGGCCTCCTCTGTTCCCACTCCAACAGGTCCCTGTCCTCCTTATGTTGGGGGCCCCAGAGCAGGTGGGGTTTTACCAGAATGGAGGTGAGGGGGAAGAACCCCCTTCCTTGGCCTGCTGGCCACACTGCTGGGGATGCAGCCCAGGATGCAGTTGGAATTCTGGGCTGCCAGTGCACATTGCTGGGTCATGTCCAGTTTCTCATCCATCCTGTGCTTCTCAGTGTTGCTCTCAATCCCTTTATCCCCTGGCCTGGGTGCAGGGCCTTGCTCTCGGCCTTGTTGAACCTCACGAGGTTCCCATGGGTGCAGTCCTCGAGCTGGTCCCTCTGGTGGCGCCTCATCCTTAAGGTGTATTTACTGCACTGCAGGGCTTGGTACCATCACATGGATGGGAACAGATAGATGAGTGGTATCACCCAACCTTAGGGACCTGTTGGAACCCCTCCCAAACTATGCTTAGAGGAGATGGCATTTCCTTAGTACCATCCTCCTAAAACTTGACATATAGAACAACATTCATTTATAGAAAAATATCCAAAGTATTTCATTCTGGATGGGTAAGGGCAAGGAGTTTCCATCATGCCAGCTATTGCAAACTAAAGAGAGATTCAGCTGCACCCCTGGTTCTCTGGGGATATGGGGTTGACTGTTCCTTGCAGGTGTAAGGTGGATCTGAAAGTTCCCAGAGTGGTACCCGGCAAGCTCTTACTCCTTGGACCTGAAGGAATATGTCATGGTCAAACAGTACTGAATTATGTGCTCCCATCCTAAAGTGCTCCCCTTCGGATTCCTCCTGTTCTTATTTTCCCTCAATCTGGTTTTCCAGATTTGGACTTCTTGTGATTGCTCTGTTGTTTTCATTTGGATTTTGTCCATTTGCATTTAGGACAGGACCCGGCCATGCGGTTAAAGGCTCAGTCTTCATTTCCTCTTCCACTTCTGCATCTTTGCAGATTTTTCAATCACATCCCAAGCAGCATCCATCAGCTTTTTGCATGAGACCTGATAGGCAGGGCTCTGGCACAGCTTTTGGGTGGGTGACACCCAAGGACAGCCTAATCTGCTTGTAGCATCAACGGATTGCCGGATTCTCCACTTCACCCATGGCTGTAATGCTGTAAGAGTCGAGGATTAAATCTTCTATCTCCATGTTTGTCTGCATGCTTAAACTCCTCTCCTGAGCCAAGAGGTCCCAAACAGTCAACAACAAGCTCCTTGCCAAAAGCCAGGGAAGAGGTCAGGCATCACTGGGAGCTCAGCCTCATTACACCACACTAGGTTGCATCCTGGTAAATCTGACTAAATCTATAATTTTTGCTCCCAGAGCCTTTGACTATCCCTCTACACCAAATGGGGAAATGTTGGTATGAGTGCCACATTTGTGGGAGGTTTTTTTCACTCCTGTCAGTATTGGAGTTACAGGGTGAGTAAGCAGTGCATCAATTATTGAATTATTTAACAACTCCTCTTGTATCTCTCCCCTTGCTTCAGGAAGCCTTTGTGTGCAGCTCATTACCTTGGCTGACAGCTGGTGCCTGATGTGCTACAAGAAATTGTGAACAGAATCTTCTTTGAAACAGGAATATTATTGGTGTTACCGGCTACCAGCATGTGTGCTTCTCCTCTACACTATCATTTGTTATCAAGCAGAAATGCAAGCTTTTTCTCCCTCTTCTACCTCTTCCTGATGATAGTGGCAAATGCACAACTAAAGATGAGTGCAAAGAATAGCGATGAGCAGTCCTGGTTCTCCCTTGGGTCACACAGCTGTGAATCCAGGAGGAGCTCCATTAAACTAAGCAGGGTACACCTGTGTAATTGAGAGCTGAACTCAATCAGACAGGTGATATCTAGAGGTGATGATAGGTGGTTTTAGTAGAGCACAGACATTCTACTGCCTGAAGGCTTCAGGTGGCTGCTGCAAGTCCTAACTGGCATAATCAGCTGCAGTGAACCAGTACATTTGGATTTCAGTCTGCTCTTTAAATCACACTGAAATTTGGAGTTGGGGGAACACTCTGTGTTTGCCCTGGTGTCATGTGCACTAAGGATATTTTTCTCCAAAGATGAGCAGGAAGGGAGTAAAGGACTCAGCTCTGGAAACCTGGATATGTGATTGTGTCTGTTTCCATAAGAAAAAAAAAAACAACTGCACAAATGCACAAACAGGTGGGTTTATATCAGTAGTCAGAGGTATGGCCCACAGATAACATTTGGCCCACACAGTGCATCAACAGTCATTCTGCAGGGTATCATCTTTCTTATTTTAGAAAAGCAAGTTTTAGAGCTGCAGGGAGTAACTGCTGGCCTGAGTCCAGACAGCCTCTGCTAACCACTGATTTTTCCATATCCACCTTAGCTAGCCTTGGACACATGTACTGTGGTTTTGTAGCTCCAAACTGTCCTCTTCACATGCTCCTTTAGGTCAGCATCATCTGACCAAGTTGAATTACCTGCTTTGGTGACCATAGAAGTGCCTCTTTTTTTCCCCATTGAATGTAGAATAAGCTAGGCTAGGCTAGGATATTTTGTTTGAAGGGGATGATCATCTACCAAGGGTCTGGATGTCTTGCTGAGAGGGGAATGCTGGGTTAGTTGAGTTGTGCCTGACCTTTTGTCACTGAATAACTTAGCTTTTCAGTGCTAGCTGCAAAATAATTGATTCAAGAACACTTCTTCCACCCTGTTAGTGACTGATGCATTTTCTTTAGGACTGAAAAATAGTTTGGGACAAAGAAACCCAAGCTTTTATTAAATTAGGTGTTTCACCTGCTGTGAGGGTGCTTTCTGCAGGTGAAATTTCCCTTCTTTCTCCAGCAGTAAGGTCCATGCTGCTGCAATGGCGCTTAATGGGAGCTCAGGCTTCAGCAGCAGCATGAACTTATTGCCTGTGTCGCATCAATTCTTTAGGATAAACATTTACCCCTTACTTTGAATATGCACAAAGTGTGTCACAGCAGGACCTTGATCTCAGCTGTGCCTGCTGCTGCAGAGGTGGAGTAAATCATCAGAGCAGGGTCCAGTGTGACTCTTCTGGCTCATTCTTCTGTCTCTGCAGGGAAGGGTCTAATGTTACCCTGGGGAGCTGTAATCTAAACCGGATGGCATTGCTGACAGGCTGCCAGCCGGCTAAAGGTTTATTTTCCTCCACCGTGGCCCTCCCTGTATTGTACTAAGTGCGTTTATTTGTTTCCCACATTAGGCATAGCACATCCCCTCAGAGAAAGCAGGCTGGTAGGAGGCTTACTGCTGTTGCTCTGCCTCTTGATGCATGGAGAAGGGAGGCTGGTTTCCAAGCTGGGTCATCCCTTCCAAGGAATGGGGTTTCCCATTTCCAGGAGGCAGCATGCTCGGGTCATTCAGGCAGACCTCACTGCAAGTGCCAGGTGTCTCTGGCTGACATGTGTGGCTCTGCCTAAGTGTCCCCAGAAAATCTGCTGCTAGGAGAGGAGCAGTGCAAAAAATATAGTGGTGATGTGTGAAATTACAGATCTTCAGCAACCCCAGTGCCAGGAGAAAAATAAGCACACTCATATAATAGGACTGCAGAGGCAGGATTCAGCCCTCTAGGGTCCCATCTGTCCTTTGGATCCTATTCCAAGGATAACCTAGGGCAAATCATTGCAGTCCTCTGCTCCTTAGCTTGCTATTTGTCAGCACACTGGGATACACAGCCTCAGAAATATGGTACAGGGTATGAGCAATGATGGTATTGTCTGCTCCAGTGCAAGGTGAGATAAACACTCCAGCTGCTCTCTTGGATTTGCTGCTCCCACACTGCTCCAGTTTCTGTGGCACAGCAGTGAGGAGAGGTATTCTGGTGAATAAAGAGCCTCTGTAGGACTCCACTCAAATTCAAAGATCCTGTCCTATGGATCCCTTTATACACATTTAATCTCTCTTTCCTTCCACATGGATCCTCTCATTGTTTTTCAGCTTTAAATTGACATCTATCTTCCACTTTCTGGGGGAGCAGAACTGCAGTCATTTACAGCACTGTGTGTTCAGGTCATGCTGGAGGTAGACATCTCCCCTGGGATTGCTGCATTCACTCTGTTCACTTCTTCCTGCATTACTGTCATGCCTCATGTACATTTTTACTTGCTTCTTTGGTGGGCATTCCATCTAATTAATCTTCACCTGGCTTCTTATCTGTGAGACATGATATCTTCCTTAATTTCCCACAGCACAGCTACAAGAATTACAAACCTTATTGTTGCAGGGCTTTGTAATACAGCTTAAACCTCCAGGATTGCCTTGCTGTTGTCACTGCTGCTCATGGCTGAGCAGAGCTAACTCATTCTGAGTGTAATGTACCCATCATCTGCTGTTGTCCTTGGAGACTGTGTCCCACGAAGGGTACCTGTGAAGCCTTCCTTTGTCTAGAAAGCTTACCTTCAAGCATATAAAATCACAGAATCATTAAGGTTTGAAGATCATCGAATCCAACCATTAACGTTACGCTGCCAGTCCTACCAATAAACCATATCCCCATGCCCTGTTCTTTGTGGACAAATGGATTCAAAACCCCATGGAATCAAGGCAATAGCAGAGCTTTGCATTAAAACAGTGATAAATGAGAATGTCTTAGCAGCTGCACTGTTTTATCTAGTTGCTCTGGTCTCTATAAATGGCACTGCTTTACACTCCACATTGTAATGGATGAAACTTGGGCCAAGCTATAGTGGTCTGAAAATCTCAAAATGACCAGAAAAGCCTTTCTTAGATGAAAATGAGAAATTTCTAGTGTATCTAATACAGGACAAGAAAAAAGGAAATCTAATGTTTGGCCAGTGGTCCTGATTAGTCCTTACTCCAACAGTCCTCATTATAGTGAAGGAGTGATTGCAGAAATGGGTCTGTGGAGCTGGCAGGTGTAGAGTCTGTGCAACCTCATTATCTCTGTGCTCCTTGTATTGAGCCCATTTTCATCCACAGCACAGGCTCTCCTCTCACCTATAGGCATGGAGGCCGTGCTGCGCTGAACACCTTCCACTCAATTATTTAAAATTCAGTTGCTATGGATCTACTCAAGGCGATCAGTTTAAAGAAAATGCAGATGGCCTCTGGTTTTGAGTTCCCTCTGCGCTTTGGTATGTAAAGGTATTAGGTTAATTAAATGCCATGTGTTGCGTGGGGACTGACTGCATTTGTGGATTAATAAGTATCCCAGAGTGTTCTGTGCTGAAAGTCCTCAAGCTGGCAGACAGTTATTTCCCTAAGAAAGGAAGGTAACGGAGAAGAGTCCTGGGGAAATGAAGAAGTTTCCTGTTAATCCTGCAGTTGTTTTTCCTGAACGGGTAGTTGCAGTGTCCTTCAGGTTCTTGACCGAGTATTAGCCCTTGCTGGAGAGACTGGAAGAATTTAAGTGAAGAGAAGCAGAGTTGTACAGTTTGCTTTGAGATTCCCACAGGGCTGGTCAATACAGTGAGCGTGTCAGCTGGCCAGGGGAGGACCATGGCTGGTGCGTGGAAATTTTCCTGCTAGGAGAAGATCTTTACCAAGAGCCATATTGTGAATCAGGTCAGAGGGTGTCCTGTGAGCAGCAGGCATGGTCGCGCCACAGGGCTAGCGCAAACCAGCCGCTGCGTTCGGGCATTCATGGTGGAGTACACGTAGAAAGCAGGGAAAGGGACAAGTACCACCACAAACTTTTGGAGATGATGAAGAAGAAGAAAGTCGTTTTCGTGCAGCCATGCCCTGAGGTGGTGGAAGATCAGGAGAGAGACCAGGGCAGATGGACACTACTTCGCAATGTCAACCAGGTCCTGAAGCCCACGACCATGTTAGCGGTAAGAGAGGGGGTCCCAAGCCCTGAGCATGGCTGGAAGCTTTCAGGCTGCTTTGGAATCTGTCTTGCTCTTGATGGGATCTTTGTACTGCTTACGCCAGCTTCTCTCACCTTCCTCCTTTGTCCCCCCCACTAAGCACTGTAGCTCCCCTGCAGTGCAACCTTCTTGCTCTTCACATTTGGAAGCTCCTCCTAAAGATCTTCTCTGTGAATTGTGTGGATCCCTGTGTGGTGTTTCCTCTTCTTGCAATGCTATTTGGTTGTCACTGCCCCAAGTTTGTGAGGTCCTGAGGGTCTGCCCCAGAGCAATTTGGAAATTTTTTCTAGTTTGGAAGGGTATTAAAACCCACTGGCTGCATTGAGGAGGAAGAGGCAGACCGTGTTGATACTGTAAAGGGTGGAATTCTCACTTTTCCAGTACTCTGTCATGTATTTTGGGAAATAAACTGCACCAGTGTAGGCATGAGGCAGGTTATGCAACTTACAAGCCGCAGCTGGTAAATGCATGAATCCTCATGAATTGCCCTGAAATCCCCAATATATCTGCTGGGTTTGGGGCTGATCCGAGGCTGATTGCTTCAGCAGAAGGAATGTAACTGACTTCCATGGGGTTTATGTGAAATTGATTGAAGTCAGAAAAGGAAATGGGTTGGCACTCTTAATAAGTGATGTTATTTTATAACTCCCTCGACCTTCCTGAGCTTACCAGCTTAGCCCATCCCATAAGACTTTTTTCACCAGTATTAGGAACTGCACTTTAATGGGTTTAAAAAGAGCAGTTTGAGGGGATGAGCATTCTGTGCATTAGGCAGACAAAGCGCAGAAGTTGTCTTAGTGTTAGCAGAGTATCAATTTACCTTTGGGAGAGCCTGCCTTTTATCTCAGCTGTGTGGTAATACACCATATGAAGCAGCCTGTTTTTACAGCTATTCAGTATTAGAGATTTTTTTTTTAAAAACAGCATTACAATTTTTGGATTTTTGATCAAGAGCAATTTTTACAGAGCTGCTGAGGTGTTGGAAAGGTTTTCTGCTGAGCAGGAACTGAGCAGCCAGGCTGTCTCTTGCTGACACCTTGATCAGGTTACCCACCGTGTGCATGAATTTGCCCAGTGATGCAGAGAGGATAACAGTGCTGAACATTCTGAAATGCTTTGAGAGTCTTGGATCAAAGTAGCTAAAAAATAAATATTAATATAAATGGATTTATAATGTATCTGTTCCTGACGCTGCCTTCATTAGTTGTGATTTTTTTGCCTTTTTAACTAAGTTATGACATGTAAAGATAAGACAGTTAATGAGAAAAATGTGTTAATACTATATTTTTATGTGGTGGATAAATAGACTTAGAGCTGCAGCACAACACTCTGAGGAAATGAAAACCCAAGCTGAGGACTGGATCCTGAGCTCCATGAAAGCAGGTTGACTTTGTTGATATCCTAGTGGAAACCTAGCCAGCACCTGCCAAGGATAGAGTCTGCCACAGAATGGTTGGGAATTCCTGGTGTGTAGTTTCTCCATGTGTGGATCCCTGAGTGTAACCTTACATCCTGGTGGTACTCACAGGTTTGTGTCTCTTGGAAGTCTTAATGGATGACTTGGATGGTGACACCTCCAGTTGCCACTGCCCAGCACAGAGATGAAAATTGTTTAGCAGCTATCTATTGGGCCAAGCCAAATCTATAAATATGCTCTGTCCACAGGAATGGTTGATAGTGGATACTCAGGAAGGGGGTTATATCAGAGCACATGCAAAGTGATACATCCTGGTTTTCCCTTCTCCCTCTTCCAGCAGTTTTTCAGGACTTCAAAAGGTAGATACCGCGTTTGCATCATGCTTAATAGGTGCAAGTGGAGCTGGTCCCCAAGAATGTGGTGTTAGGTGGGGCTACAAGTCCACAGCATTAATCTCAGGTGCATGAATGAAAACTCACCTGACTACTAGATTGCTCCCCATTTTAATTCCCTTTCACCTTGCAAATAGGGGTGGAAAATAATTCTGCTTTGTTCAGCATGGGTCCTGCTGGGGCTTTAGTTTGGAGTTATTTTGGAGTTTGCTTTTGTATTGAGGAAAACAGCTTCTTTAAAAGCTTCTTTGCATTTGAGTAATTTAATATCCACAGAGCTGATAAGCAGATAGTCCCTGCCCAGCAGGACTGACAGGGGTGTATAGGATCAGTAGTGACATGAAGTGAATGGATAGGCGTCAACTGCATGCTGTGTCTTTCAAAATGAAAACACAGAGATCTAAAATGAAAGAGGTAAAACATTTAAAACATGTAAAAGGACACAGCCTTTTGGGATTATGGATGCTAAAACTTTGCAAAGCTTCAGGACTCAAGTGAAAGTGCTCACAGGAGATAAAATCCACTGAGAAGTATTAAATAGAAACAGCCAACCTACACATTGCTGTAGCTGGAAGAACTCCCGAAGAAGGGCAAATATCTGCCTCTCTGTTTATGTTCTTAACCCATCTTTAGTCATTCCCTTTTCAGCAGTCTCCAAGGAATATTTAATAGTGGTTCTCTGCAAGGAAGAAAGGTGCCACAACCCTCCAGATAAGGCTTAGCAGAGCTCAGAACTATCTCCTAAATGTGACTTCCTAAGTTTGTACATTACACAGAGGAAAACCTCGACCTGGGCAGGTTTTTTCGGCCTGTATCACTGTTCTGTAACCATTCTGTGACCAGCAACCACTCATGAGCTTGAGAAGCAGAGAGTTAAGGCAGTGGGACAGCACAGAGTTAGGTCCATATGCTGTGTGGACCATGCTCTGCTGCTGGCACCTCGCAGGGGATTTCACAGACTCATGGAATCATTAGGGTTGGAAAAGATTTGTAAGATCTTTGAGTCCAAACATTAACCCAGCAGCAGTGTGTTCACCACTAAACCACATCCCCAAGTGCCACATGCAAAGCATCTGCTGTCCTGAGCCTCTGTGCAAAGGGGTGGTTTGTGGTTTGCCGGGGAAGTCATTTGACTTGTGCTAATGACTTGGCTGCAACATCCACTGCTTGTATCCCAAGGGATGCTGAACTCCCTGCAGCACTGAGTGTAACTGCTGTCTTTGTTCCAGGGGGATTATGTGTGGATGGACCTCAAAACCGGACGGGAATTCGACGTTCCCATTGGAGCGGTGGTTAAACTGTGTGACTCTGGACAGATCCAGGTCGTGGACGATGAAGACAATGTATGTACAAAGGCTTGTGATGTCCCTTCTTCAGCTCTATGACCTTGCTAGGCCAGGGGCCCCAGGGCCATGATAATCAACTTTGTTATGGCCTTCCTGTATGCCCTTGGGAATCAACTGTGCCATAGTTTTGTATTTGTAAAGACAAGACAATGTTGTGTCTCTGTTTTATTGGCTGTACTGGGAGTGCAAAATTGAGAACCTTCTTGAGAACAATGATAGCAGAAGCTCCCAAAATATATTTAGGTAGTTTTTTGAGTAAACCCACATACACCTGAGGTTCCTCTGTTGTTATCTAGTCCTTCCTGACCTCCTACCAATACCTGATGTGCCAAAACACTGGTTCTCCTTCAATTTCCCACCTCTGTTTTTGTGCAGTGCTGGCTATTTTAGAGTAAGGCCTGTGTCAAGGTGGTTCTCTGTGCTTCTTTTTTTTCTTACTGAGGTAATTCTAAATGCTCTCACTCCCTTCAAGGGTAATAAAGATTTGGTTTGGCAAGGTCCTTGTGGGCAATTTGCAGTGCTTTTGAAGCCCTTAGAAGTGCTGAGTCCAAATAACACTTCCAATAAAAGTATGACTTTGCCAGCCCTGTCCATCCCCTTCTCCTTTTCTAAATCATCTTCTTTCTTCTCAACAGTATTTTGTGGGAGAGGGTTAGCCAGTGATGTGAAAATGCAATTGTGAAGGGGAAGACAAATGTGCTATTTATTATAAACTCTCCTGATGTGCTGGATGACCATGCTGCCCTGGAGGAAGCTCCTGCCAGGATGGCTTGTGTCTCCTGTCTCTTGTTGCTCCAATAAAACTCCAACAAAAAGATGTTTTCCTCCTTCTGTTACAAATCTTTCAAATTCATCACTGCTTTGACCCAGGAATAGAAGCTGTGGCTCATGTGCCAATGATCTCTTGTGTGTGTCCTTCCATCTGATCCTTCTCTTTGGGGTGGGCTGTTTGTGTCTTTGATCCAAGTGGTCTCTCATTTGACTTACCTTTCTGTGGCCTTGCTCTTTTCCCAGGAGCACTGGATTTCCCCACAGAATGCCAGCCACATCAAACCCATGCACCCCACCTCCATCCATGGAGTGGAGGACATGATCCGCCTGGGGGATCTGAACGAGGCAGGAATTCTCAGGAACCTGCTGATTCGCTATCGGGAGCACCTCATCTATGTGAGTGTCCACCTCATCTCACCTCTGGTTCTGCACTCCCCCCCTGCTCTCCTTAGCTCTGGAGAACCCATGTAGGGGGAGCCCTGACTGAGCTGAGCATCTGGGTTTCTACCTTCGCCTTTTCCCCGGTGGTGAAGGGCTTCTAACTTTGGAGGACATTGCAGAGCTTCTAGATGCCCCAGTGAAAGACCCCATGAGTTAGGTGATGGGCAAAGTCCACACCACCTTGCTGTCCTGCCCCTGTAGAAGTTTTGGGCATGTGCATTAGCTTTCTGCATACAGAGTAACCAGTTCAACCCAGGCCATGAGCATGCTGTAGTAATCCTAAAGCAAAAACTTCTGTAGAGGTGTAAACTACGTGCTGAATGTGACCCTTCTGCCCTGGACTATTAATATATTTAACCCAAGGGGCTGAAGACAACCATTGCTGGAGGTGGAAGGGGTGGAGAAAGGATGATGAGAGGCATGCATGAAATAACTGGGAACAAAGAAGTAAGCAACTCCCAGAAGAGCTCTAAAAAACCTTTCCAGTCTGAGTTCATGGCTTATTAGCCCTGGGCTGCCTGGGATGCTGGCAGTTGATCTCTGAGGACAGCAGTGTCCTTCCTTAGGTCAGTTCAGTCATGTCATGCCCAGTGGACCCAGTGCAGCCTTGCCAGTCCAAACAGACATTCACAGATTGAGGGGTTTACAGGGAGCCAGTCAGGGCTGCATCTCTCTTCTGTGTGACAGCATCACAAAGGCCACCTCCCCAGCAGGACAGGAGTCAGCGTTCAAGTCTCTGTGCTAACTTTGTCAGTGTTCTCTATGCTGTGTAGTTTTCTGCAAACTGTTCAGACAGAAATTCAGAGTGCACATGTGTTTGCTGCTAGATAATGTACTCAAACAGCCTCTGCAAATATGGAAAATTTGGTATTACTCTTAAATCCTACAGTTTTCAGAGGTTCAGGTAAGTGCTTGCTGTGCCTTTGAAGGCCTTTTCAAAGCCTCCTGGTAATTTGATTTTTAAAAGGCTCCAGAGACTACTAGATTTTCGGTCTGGAGGGAATTGCAAGACAGTCAGACTTCACAGATAAAATAAGCTCACAGAGCATGAGTGAGATTTTATCTATCTATTTTGTTTGTTCATCACTGCTTGATGTCCAGTGCTTTTTGATCAGATGATTTTGGGTTAGGGCTGGGCAGTGATGGAGCAGACAGCACTCTGCTGCACAGGCTGTTAATATGATTGATAGCTCCTTGTCCCTCTCTGGGAGAGATCCATCTCTTCTTTCAGAGATGGAGTACAATCCTGGAGGAAGGGGACATGGTGCTGAAAAGGCACCCGTAAGTCCCCAAAGCCTGGGGGCGAACAGAGACCTCCAAATGCATCTCTTCTTCAGACACTTTATTTGTTGTGCATGATGCCTAAGGCCCTATAGTCAGTTTAGACAAAAATACTATAATCAGAAAATTATTCCCACATTAGACGAACTAAGTTTCTCTCTTTGTAGTCAAATTTTCTTGCCATTTATAATGATAAACTAGCAAGTTAATAGCCCAAATTCATACTTGAGGTGGTGTCTCCATGGGCATCTGTGGCAGTCACCAGAGGTGTCAGTAGAGCCAGCTGAGACAAGACTGCCTTTCAGTCATGCAAACAGAAATGCGTCTCAGATGCTCCAGAGCTGAATGGAGTTTGGATATCATAGAGGAGTTTATGTTGGAAGAAAATTTTAGGCTGGAGGTCTACAGTGCAACCTCCCTCAGCTCACAGGACATCTGTCTTCAAGGTTAGGTGCAGCACTCACGTAGATAACTGAATTCAAGCAACCTGAATGCCACCCAAGAAGTACAGATGGCAAATAATTTGTAGCTGATTGGCTCATTCAAGGAACTTGAATTTACCCATTGAACATTGCCCCTTTTTCCCCTGCTTGTGGGCACCCTGCAGTGGCACAAAGTGGATTCCTGCCACTCTCTCTGAGAAAGTTTGGATTGTGTTGGATATTTTTTCAGTGGTGTCCGTGTGTCTCTTTTGGGGTGTCTATTATCCAGCAAGTGCCTGTTGCCTCTCCAGGTGACCTGAGGTCCTCAGATACAATTCTGTGTGTACAGTATCATCAGATTGCCTGTGAATACACCAAGCTCCTTCGAAAAAGCTCTGTCTCTGAGCTCCCTTGCCAAGCTATGCACAGGCATCCAGGAAGATTAGGAACACAAACAAGCACTGTCCAAAGTGTTGTTTGGCAACATCATCCTAATAAGGGCTGATGCAAAGGGCAGCTTTTAGCCTGGAGTGAGTGTGGGTGGTGATTTGGGCTGAGGTGACAAAATAGCCACATCAGTTTCTCTACAAGTTCTTCTGGTCCGATGGTGACAGTGCAGTGCAGTGTGTCCTACAGAGTTCCTGCCTGAGGGATGGCCACATTCCACAAGGACATTTGCATCACAGAGGTTCCAGGTTACTGTGTCTTGATTGCTCCACACCACTAATGGCTTTGGAGTGCCATCCCAGAAACTGGGCAAAGCACGGCAATTAGAGCCATCTCAAAATCAGAATGACTCTCAAAATGACAGAGAATGCATAGCTTGATAGAGAGGTATGCACACCACTTGTGTCTACAGGTGTGTAGTTGGAGGCCCAGGAGCCCAACCTTAGATCTCAGCTATTAGGAGTGATAGCACTAGGAGGAGTAGATTCGTGTCGGATGTGGTAAATATTGATGATAGTTTTGCAAAGCCAAGGTACCACCATATGGATGCCATGTGTGCAGGGGACACCCAGCCCACTGAGGTGATTTTTTCCTGTGGTATAATTAGCACTGTCTTAAAGACAGAGGTGGGGGTTTTTTTCCTGTGGTATAATTATCACTGTCTTAAAGACAGTGAAGTTTCACTGCTTGAAGGGATTTCTGAGCCTGCTGAGTAAATGATTACTTTTCCAATGGAACTTCAGTTCCTCTTGTTTCCTTGTGTCCTTAGCTTTGTGGAGGATGTAGTTCTGCTCTAATAAAATGTAATTTCCCTTTTTCTTCTCCTTCACATTTTATTCATAAGACAAACTGCGGCGGGAGGGTAAGTACGACTCTTGGCAAAGTCATTTGCAATTGCTGTCATGCCTTCCACAGGATCACCTTTTTTTGTTAACCGTTGTGGCCTTCTCATTTACTTTGCACCACCATTGCTGCTGCTTCATAAATGCATGGAGAGCATCCATCTGCTTTGGTGCAGAGCTTGACCCACATGGTGAAGTTGTGACACGTTCCCAGAGATGGAAGGTCCCCCACCTGTGAATGTGGTTAAAGCTTTAAGTTCTTCTCAGTAATGACCTTAACTTGAAGGGAAGAAATGTCTGCAGCAAAATATGAAAAACTTCAACAAGGGCTTCTTGCCCTTGGTTTGGCTTTCACACAGCAAGAGAAACTACGCTGAATAGCAAGAGAGTCTGATAGGGAGTTTCGACTTGTGAGTAAGGTTAAATCTCTTTATCTAGAGATGAAACCAGCACCTGCTGCTGCTCTCTAAGGGCTGCCAAAATGCAGTAATGTTTGGTAGAGCTTTAACCCCATAACAATCCAGATGAAGTCAGCCATGGTGTTCTGGGTAGCGAGGGAAGCAGGCTCAGAAAGGATTTGTTTGGGGCTAATTAAAATGTAGGTCATGCAGGCAGTAATGAATTTGCTGTGAGATGCGGTTCCTGTGGTCAGCTACAGCAGAGTCCCTGCGCTCAGTAAAGCTTTATTTTTCAGATAGAAAAGGGCTTTGACATCACCCAGCAATAGAAACCAGTAAGCTACTATTTCCTTGGAAGTGCCCTTTGGCCCCTGATCAACAGAGTGAACAAAGTTTTGCCTTCTGTCAGCTGTAAGAATTGGGCAAATTGTGATTATTTATCAACTAGGAATGAGCTACGAAAACAAGCAATAGTACAAGAGTTCATGCTGACAAAGGGTTTTGTGGATCACAAGGGAAAGGTCAGTGGGAGCATCCAGAAAGAATACCTAATGGTTAACACCTTTAAAAGCCTGTCTGTTTACATTTGTGGCAGGGCAGACCAGTGTGATGGAAATGCAGGGATTTCAGAGACCTCTGCAAGGAGTTAGATTTTTTTTTTTTAAAGCTCAAGGAAGATTAAAAATGTCCCTAAAATTAATGTCCCTAAAAATGTCCCCTGATGATAAATTGTAAGGAGGAATTTAAGGAAATAAGGAAGACTCAAAGGAGTCTTCATTAGGGATCTTGCTGTTGTAATGCCATTCAGAAATTGAGCTCCCTCCTCCTCTGAGCACTGAGGTTACCTGTTCTGTCCCCTTTGAAGGCTTCTCTGAAGAGATGTCTCTGCTCCCTTTTTTCAATGCCTTCTTTTTCTAAAATCCAGTCTACATGATTTCACAGCCAATTTCTACCCTTTGGAGTTGTGACAACATTGTTCTGGAGCTCAAAGAGCTTTTCTCCCCTACTGGCACATAATCCCCCGTTACAGAGAAGAGTATTGTGTCCTTTCTCAGTTAGCACTGTAAAGTCAAACCTCATATGGGACTGAACTGAAAGTTGCTCTCTTGTGTTGGCCATGAGAGTAGAAGGTGAGGAGCCCCTAATGGCTTTCATCCTCCCTACGATGGGACACAATTGCCACCTACTGGCTGCCTTCAGGAAACCTGAACTGGTGGCAAGTTTTGTACAGATGGTGGCAAATTATTTCTTCTCCCTCACAAGCATCCTTGGCTGTGCCACTTTGCTGCTTTGTGCCGAAGCCTTACTAGGTTTAGGCCATGCAGATGAAAACCCATCAGGATTATATGAATGTTGAAATTGCTTATTTTGTTTCCTGAAAAAATATATGCAGTAGTGGGGGTGCTTTCACAGCTGGTTCCAGCAGGGAAGAAAGTTAAGATTAATCTTTTAACTTCAGTTGCTGAAAATTAACCTAGAGGAAGTGACTTAAATTCTTTGAAGTCACAGAGTGAAAGTAGCCTTCATCTCATGCCGCTGGGCTAACCCAGGGTGGAGGCCCATTGACTCACCTGCTCTAGACACTGACTTTTAGACAGATGAAACAGGGGAAGGAGGTCCTTATTCTCTGCCTTGAGGTTGGGATGTCAAGCCTCCTAACCTCAGCACTACATCTGAGCAAGATAACAAAGTTCATGAGTCCTTTGATGAGAGGCTTGAGAGAAACAGCTTCTGGAAGGGCAGAAATGAAAGAGCAAGATACCACAGAGGGGTTTGCTACCCAAGGCCCATGACAGCTGGACCAAAGGCCATTTACAAAATAGATGAGAAGGGATATGTCAGGACTTTGTGGAAAATAGCCATCTGCCCAGGATAAGGTTTAAACTGAAGTGTGGAGAGATTTGGTTAGGCAGAGATGGAAGAGAAGAATGCATTGCAGAGGGAAGTTTAGCAGCTGCTGTGGATTGATAAAAACAGATTAGATAGTCATCTGTCAGGATGGTTTAGATCCAGCTGGTCCTGCCTTGGCATATGGGAATGGTTGTCAGGTATCTTCACCTATGGTTTCTTATTGTATGTACAATTCAGCAGATATGTATGGATATATGCTGGTTCTGGTGATATTTTTGCAAATATGAGCTTCTCTCAAGACTCTGAATCTTAACTGAGAGCATACAAAATATGAATTAAGGCTTGAAACCATGCTGTGCATGAGCAAGGCTAAATATGAACCGATTTAGGTACTTTGGGACTTCTGTTCCCATTTTAACCCTGTCTCCCCCTGCAAGCATCTCTGACTTGAGCATCATCTTTCATCCAGCTTTTAAAAGCCTTGATTTTTCTGGCCTCCATCCACATCCCATCCAAGCTGCTAAAGTCTCTTGGCTACACCTCACTGTCCCCATAAACCTTCATGTGCTTCTCCTCCAGACATACACTGGTTCAATACTGGTGGCAGTAAACCCCTACCAGCTCCTACCCATCTACTCACCTGAGCAGATACGCCTCTACACCAACAAAAAGATTGGTGAGATGCCACCACACATCTTCGCAATTGCTGACAACTGCTACTTCAACATGCAGCGCAACAACAAGGACCAGTGCTGTATCATAAGGTGAGTTGCTGAGTTTCCAAATGGGCCATAGCCTGAAAGCAGATGCTGAGCAGATGCTTGATTTGGAGCAGCTTATCAGATAGAATCAGACATTGAGTGACTGATTAGATCTTCCATCCACATATTCCCAGTGCAGAGGAGGTCTCTGTTTGCAGTCACTCTGTTTCTCGTAGAGGCGCTTTATCAATACTTTGGTATTTTACCTGTGCAACGCAATAGATCTCATATTCATTTTTAACCTCCACTTTTCAATTTAAGCTCAATACTCCTACAGACATCAAAAACACAAACATCAATAATTTCTGCACAAGGGAGGGTCGGGGACAAGCTTGGTCACTGGACCTGTGGTCATTCATGCTCCTGAACAGTGTTTCCATGCATGGCTCTGCTCTGGACCGATCAACCTTGGGCACCAAGGAGTGCCTGGTCACAGTTATGCATATAGTTTCTTCCAGTATCTGTCCCAAACCCAGATTTGATGTCCTCAGCCCTCCAACATGATCCTATAAATTCTGAACCTCCAGTCTTTTTCGTTTGAGGCATCGTTTTGCCCAAGGCATGCCTACCCTAAGTTTCATTGAATGAAAAGCCATAACTCTGGAACATCCCGTGTGCAGTATTTCAGATACGTGATTCTGAAAAGGTCATTCAGTAAGGCTTATTTTGCTGGTCTAAAAAAGCATCATGGGGGGCCCATAGGAGAGTCAATGCAGTGTGCCAGTGGCCTGAAAAGTGAAACTATTTGCCCATGGGGCCAAGGCTAGATACCTAATGTCAGGAAGGTCTATTTTGGTCACTTATTTTGGCTAGCCCATGTATCAGACACGCCATAGACTCACCTGAATATTTCTGCCCAGCCCTTTCACAAGATAACTGAGGTTATCTTTCAGTGCAGAGAAAAGTTTGAGGAATAACTCTGGCTTCCTGCCCCATAAGCTTCTCCTCTCTCCCCTACTCCTGGTTAGAACAAGCCTAGGAGACCTGTGGAAGTCCCTCCTGGTAAAAGGCTGCATCTCACAGTCTGCCTTATCACAGCTCAAGAGTGGTGGTGATGTCCCATGGGAACAGCTAGATCCTGTACCACAGGGTCATGGTCTGGTGATCATATCTGGAAAAGCACTGACTGAAAGTACTTCACAACCTTCTTGGTGCTGGTTGAATGATGGCATTTGCTGGGGATACCCAAACTCAAGCAACAGCTTGGGCCAAGTGGAACACAGAGAAAATCTGGATCTTGGCTGGAAGCTATCTGATACCATGTCCTATCATTTGTCCCACAACCAGGTTTGATCATCCTTGGGGTGCTGGAAACCCATCCTTAGTGGTGTCATCCCGCCCACGCTAACAGAAGAGACACAAGAGACAGAAGTTCCTTTGGAGACTGAGGGAGGGACATTGGTAGGGATGCAGCATGGCTCTCACTGACCTCCACTCCTTTGTCTTTGCAGTGGAGAATCTGGAGCAGGGAAGACAGAAAGCACAAAACTGATTCTGCAATTCCTGGCAGCAATCAGTGGCCAACACTCCTGGATTGAGCAGCAGGTCCTGGAGGCAAATCCCATCTTGGAAGGTGAGGCCTCAGATAACAAAGAATTCTTTTGCTGGAAAAAATAAGAAACAGATTCAGGAACCATAAATGTAAAACACTTATGGCACACTTTGAGTTTCCAAAAAAGTGACAAAACTTTTTTTTGAGGTACGCTTTTGCTAAATAATGCATTCAGATTCTTTCCATCTGAATTTATTTTTTCACAAGACTAATATTCTCTAAGCTCTCAATGTTTCCTTTAATATTTTTGACAACTATTGTTGAAAGCAAAGCATTTCAGCTAACCTGTATTATTTTTTCAACTATTTTGTTACTTTAAAAATCAGGGGGGAAAGTGGTTTTCCACATAAAACAGTACTTTTTTCCCCCAGAAAACACATACAAAACACTGAATTTTACCTAGTTCTGTGTGTAGTACATAAAAGTGCTGATCAATACTTTTTTGCTCTTTTGAAAAATCTCACCACCTCCTCCAGTGCTGGACTGCATGCAGAGCTTGAGTATCGCATCAGTGCTGCATTCAGCAAACTAATTATTTGCTTTTTTTGGCCATAGTTGCAAAAATTCTATTCCTATTCTTAGGAATGGTTCTAAGGAATAGGAATCCTATTCCCATTCTTAGATGGCTCCATAAAACATCAGTTTAATAGGACCTGAGCTTCACAGCACCTTGTGCTGGCTGTATGCAATAGCAAACCCCACCTTTTCCTTCCAAGACCAGTGAATGGCAGCAGAATGCAGAAGAAGAAATAGAGGAGTCCAAGAAAGAACCAGATAATGAGAATCAGCTTGTGGCCTTAATAGGTTCATTGGCAGGCTGTTACTGTGATCAACCCCACTGTTTTAATTGGATATCTGTAAATTAAATAGGTTATCTAACCCTCTTGACCCAAAATTATGCCAGATGTACCTTTTATGCTTATGCAGAAAAACTGCATTTTCTTTGAAGAGTATCATTAGGGTTGTCCTTTAAAGATAGAGGTTTGATCAGCCTGATATAGTGGGAAGTGCCCCTGCCCTTGGCATAGGGGGTGGAGCTAGATGATCTTGAAGGTCCTTTCCAACCCAAACCATTCAATGATTTTTACCTCCTCTGCTTGGTGAATAACCCTTTAGGAACCAACAGAAGTGTGACAAGCACACAGGGCACTATTGAATATGCACTTGGTCGCTGCTGAGATTCAGGAAAGAGAGGCTCTGTAATTCAAGTGCATGTCCATCACCTGCCAGAAATCCTGGATCAGAAATTGCAGGGTGTGCTGGCTTAGGGCACTCATCCACACCCAACAGAGGATGGACATGGATACCTTTCTCTGCACAGTCTGCTTGCAGGGAGAAGTCTCCTGCTGGAGGTTGGCTTAGTTGTCTGTATTTCCCTTTTGGAAGCATTTTCCCTTTTATTTCACTCTCAGTCATTAAATCACTCACCAGCATCTCTGTCATTTCTGCACAGTGTCACCTTTCACACTGCAGCCACTCTTGCTCAACTCTCCTCTCATTTCATCAACTGCCGCCAAAATCCTGCTGTCCTAGCCCTACTTCCTGGATTAGATCACCCCATTCCCAAGCTTCCTCCTCTGTGCTCCTCTCTGTATTTCCAAGGAAAATCATCTGATATACATGTTGTTTCCTCACATTGAGATGAAATTGATCCAGCCCAACTTAAGGGAAGGCTTTGGAGCTGCTTTTAACCCTCTCAGCCTCATTCTTTTGACTTTTCCCCCCTCATTGAGACCAGATCCATCATCCTCCCTGCATCAGACCCTCTCTAACGCACCATAATTCTTGCAGCTTTCGGGAACGCAAAGACCATCCGTAATGACAATTCCAGCCGGTTTGGGAAGTACATCGACATCCACTTCAACAAAAGGGGAGCCATAGAGGGGGCAAAGATTGAGCAGTACCTGCTGGAGAAGTCCCGGGTGTGCAGGCAGGTAAGGTGATACACCTGCAAGGCGCGGGCAGCTGACCTTTGCCATGCTGTTCTCCTCACAGAGCTGGCACTTGCTCTTCTCCTGCAGGCCCAGGATGAGAGGAATTACCACGTGTTCTACTGCATGCTGAGAGGAATGACCGTGGAGCAGAAGAAGAAGCTGGGTCTTGGGAAAGCCACCGACTACAACTACCTTGCAATGGTGAGAGAGCAGTGAAACAGAGGTTTGGTGGGGGTAGGGTGATGTGGTGAAAGTCCTTAGCAAGGGAAAAGGAAAAGAGAGGTGTTTCTGCAGCCAAGAGCTGCTTTGCTGGTTATTACCTTCCTGAGCCTTAGCCACAGGGTTTGACAGATCTCTTTGTCTCACCACCACGAGGCTCATAGTCTTAGTGGAAATCCTTAATCCCTGTGTCTAGACCAGGCTATTTCCACACTTTCTGTGAAGTAGAACACAAGCTTGGATGGGATGGTGTATGGTGCCCATGCCACATGTTTGGAAGTAGCCAGGGTGTTAGATAAGAACTGCTGCTCTTGAGGCAGTGATGGGTGTAGAGACGTGCTTGTCTGGATGGCATGTTCTCAGCAGAATATGGGGCTGAGCTGTGTGTGCTCCAAGTGTCTGACCAAGCCAGCAATCTCCAACCCCACTCCCTATATACCAGTGTTGATATCCAGAGGAGCTGATAGAAGCAGGTATAATTAGGCTGATGCATCATCAGCAAGGCTGGGACCCAGCTTTCCAACTGGATCAGTGGGAGCCTCCAGCTCTCTATGCCCACCTCAGAGAGCTTTTCTCTTCTGCTGATGGCAGTCAGACACAGGGTACCTGGGGACAACAGGATAACTGTAGGTCACAAGGCTCAGCACTGAGTCATAGAATATGACAAAGGGCAGAGCCAGATCCACAAGTTCAGCATCATCCCTTAAACAAAACCTTGCTGGTTTTGAGGGAAGCCCTGAGAGCTTAGGGTTCTACCCTGGTGCTCCCTGGCTTTGCCCCATGCAGTGTGTGCCCCGTTTGCCCCCCCAGGGTAACTGCACGACCTGTGATGGCAGAGATGATAGCAAGGAGTACGCCAATATCCGCTCCGCTATGAAGGTCCTCATGTTCACCGACACTGAGAACTGGGAGATCTCCAAGCTGCTGGCTGCCATCCTGCACATGGGCAACTTGCAGTATGAAGGTAAAAGGACAAAATACATGGTCCAGTGCACTGCTGCTCTTTATTCTGCCTGCTGACAGGGAGCCAAACTTAGGGATGGAGAGCTGTATCCAGAACACCTGTCAGGGTACCATGCCAGGGACTCAGTGTTTATTATGGCATTGTAAGGACAAGGAATAAAGAATAATTCCACCTGCCCACAGGAGCGCTGCCAGGCTGCAGTGTGCTCAATGACATCCACGTTTCTGAGTGTTGTGAGGTCGAATATGGACAGAGGTCATTCAGTAGACTCAGGTTTTACAAAGGGAGACTAATGGAGTGTTTGACAAGTGCCTGTGTGATTGGATATACCTTTGTAAATGTACCAAACAGCTCTGCTGTCAGAAATGACACAGTGATTTAAAAAGCCTCTTCAGAAGACAGAAGCCTAAAGCACTTAGATGCTAAAACATTTCTACATTCTTTACTATCTGGTCTGGCAGAGCAGAGTACAGGTGCTTTGCAGTCAGCAGCAGGACCCCAGCAGATGTGTGAACTTTTCTCTCCCTTCTGATGGCCAGATTTTGCCAAGACATCACAGGAGGCAGTGGAGAATGACCCTTTCCCTCACCCCATCCACTTTCTGCAGAGACATGTCCCTTGCTGATGGCTTTCCCTCTGCCTTTCTTTCCCCAGCTCGGACCTATGACAACCTGGATGCCTGCGAGGTTGTTCAGTCAGCATCGCTCATCACTGCGGCAACATTGCTGGAGGTCAGTGGCCCTGCAGTGCTGCTGGTCCCCTTCTGATTCCATCCCAGCTTTTTAGTATTGTGGCAAAGCTTTGTCCGAGCCAGCCTCCCCTTGCACCACCAGCTCTGGGAGGCTGAGGAGCCCTGGATAAGCCATATTGTGTCCTGCATTGGCAGCATGAAGGTGAATGTCTCCATCTGGGCTGAGTAGCCAGAGGAGGCTACAAAGATACTCAGAGGGCTGGAGCACCTCTTCTGTGGAGACAGGCTGAGAGATCTGGAGTATTTCAGTCTGGAGAAGAGAAGGCTCTGGGGACAGCTTAGAGCCCCTTTCAGTACCCAGAGGGGCTCCAAGAGAGCTGGAGAAGGGACTTTTGACAAGGACATGGAATGATAGGACAAGGCAGAATGGCTTCAAACTCAAAGAGGACAGGTTTAAATTAGGTATTAAGAAATTCTTCACTGAGGATGGTGAGGCACTGGAACAGGTTGCCCAGGGATTTTGTGGCTGCTCCACTTGTAGGCATGTTCAAGGCTGGGACTTTGAGCAACCTGGTCGAGCAGAAACTGCTCCTGTTGGGGGGTTGGAAGTAGATGATCTTTAAAGGTCCCTTCCAACCCAAAATATCCTATGATTCCATGATATTCCATGGTTATCTGAGTCTCCTTCATTCCAGCAGATAGGAACAGACCCTCTGGTGGGTCTAGCACATTGTACTAGAAAGGGCATCCAGAATACCTCAGTCCCTAAAGTAGGGTGTTTCCCTCAGTGATATAAATAAAGTTCATAATGGTACTTGAGATAGATGTCATATATATTCTGTGTGTCTGAAGAGGGAGGTGAGATGACCCTCACTGAAATCGTCCATGCAGTGACTGGAGCATTCTTCAGTGGCCTTCTCAAGAGCTAACAGGGACATCACCTCATCTCCATAGGCACTGCTGGCCCAGAGTGTGATCCACAGTTCTCTGTCCACTTAGAGAGTGGAGATTTGTCTGATGAAGTACAAAAACAGGTCAAGGTGATGCAAAGCTTTAACCCATGCTGGTAGCATACAGCTTTGCAGGCTTTGCTCTGTCTTCTCATCCTGTGTTCCCCCACCTCGTTAACATCTCATGCTAAGTCACAAGAACACCTTCCAGATTAAAATACAGTATAAAAATGTTAATTTTTCTCTCTGAAAAAACCTGTGTCTTCATTTGAGGTACAGCCCCTGTACAGCAGCTGTGTTTGATGTTGTCTGTCAGGTTGAGCCTCAGGACGTGATGAACTGCCTTACCAGCCGGACCATAATCACCAGGGGTGAAACTGTCTCCACCCCTCTCAGCATGGAACAAGCGCTGGATGTGAGGGACGCTTTTGTAAAGGTAAGTCTCAGGGCATTTCCTTGTGCCTTCTCTTGATAAGCTGAAGAAATTTGCCCCTTCTGAGACTGGAGCATCCACTGCACAGGAAAAGGGTCTCGCTTGGTGCTTGGTGAGCTCAGATCAGCAAATGCTCTTGAAACCATGTTCTACTTGGGATGTACAAAGAGTTGAGATGGAAGGAATGTATGTAACGTGCTCTGCAAGGGATTTGGCATCTGGATTGGAGATTGTCTGTACTCAAAGGGGACCTGCTGAAGGACCCAGCATTCTGAAATGGCTTTTCCTCAGATTCTAGAAAGATCCTCAGGTGCTGTAAATCAGAGCAACTCTACCAACACCTCCAGTACACACACCCAAATTTCAGGATTTGGGAACATGAGCAGCAATAAATACAGCTGAACAACGCAAGGCCAGGGATAGAGCAGTCTAGAAGCCATCAGAGCACTTAGAATATCTTGAGGCTTTGGAGTGAAGAAGGTTGATGGGATAGGTGTGGATCACTGCTGTGCTGTTTGCAGCCCCATGTAAAATTGCAAGACAAGCATTATTGGCATGCCTTGACCAACTTGGGTCCTCATTTTATCTGTGGGGAATTGGTCGATCAAGCTGGTTTGAAAGCTAGCTAGCCTGCAGTGTCTTCTCTAGTGGTGACGGGCCTTTGAATTAGTCTCCCCTCTTGGTCACACTACTGTAGCTTATAAAATAAAAATTAACAACAGTTCAAAGCATGAAGTTATGGAATTACTGAAGCAGCAATATCTGTGTCATTAGATCATCAGACTGTTCAGCCAGTGCTGCACTGTTTCAGTGAGCACCTTGTTCAAGTGAGCAAGATGTTCTTGCAGTGTAACATGGCTCTGCTCTGCTGATCTGTAGAGAGAAATGTGTGGAAACCAAGGAAAGGACTGTCTGGCTTCACTTTAAACCATGCCAAGAGTCTGGCACAAACATTGGTGAGCACATCCTCTAGGACTGTCTGGTTGTTGGCCATGCTTTAGGAGAACCTGTGCCATCAAGGGTGAAGTGGTGACACAGACTAGCAGGACAAAGTGCTGAACTGTCTCAGTGAGCTCCATCTTTGGAATGTTGCAGGGAATTTATGGGCGACTTTTTGTGTGGATCGTGGAGAAGATCAATGCTGCAATTTACAGACCTCCTTCCCAGGAACTCAAAAGTATCAGGAGATCCATTGGCCTTCTTGACATCTTTGGCTTTGAGAACTTCACTGTGAACAGGTATGGAGCCTGCAAAAGGAGAACCAGGTCTTAATCCTCCTTTACAAGCCCAAGCTCAAGGTCTTGCAGTCCTTTCACCTCTACTGAAGTGAAGTGGATTGGGTAGGACCAAGCCTATTTCTATATGAGAAATTATCAGAGTTAATCAATCAGTTTCTAAATTGATTTAGACCACACACATAACATTGTTTTGGGAAAAAAACTGATTGTCTGAACCAATGAGGAAATTCTAAGCCAACAGCAGCTTTACTGAGTGGTTGACAGGATTTGAGAGTATTGCTTAAAGCATGAAGAGAGATGTAGAAAAAATTAACGAGTGTGTATATAAAAAGGCCTTTTCTTGACCTTCCCTCCACAGTTTTGAGCAGCTTTGCATTAACTTTGCAAATGAAAACCTGCAACAGTTCTTTGTGCGCCACGTGTTCAAGCTAGAGCAGGAGGAGTACAACCTGGAGAACATCAACTGGCAGCACATCGAGTTCACGGATAACCAGGATGCCTTGGACATGATTGCCATCAAGCCTATGAACATCATCTCCCTCATTGACGAGGAGAGCAAGTTCCCCAAGGTGTGTTTTTTCTACTCAACCTTGCTGCCAGTGGCCCTCCTGATTTTATCCCCTTTGCACTTGCATGCTGGCAACCTGTGAGAGATCTGCTCAGCCCCAAACATACATTCACCAGTGGCCTGCCTATTTATAGTTTTTATTGCTCTCTTAAATGTTCTTCCGTCAGTGTCACAGAAACAAGTGTTTCTGATGGGAAAATATTCCTGCAAGAGGCTCAAAAACATCTATTTGCAAAGTTTAAGAGAAATAATGTTAAATATACTCCTTTTGGAGCATTATTTTGAATACAGAACTACATACCAATGATATTTAATTAATTTCTGTAATTTTTGCACTTGACATATCTTCTCCAACATATCACTTCTCAACATAAATGCACATTGTCACCAAGTCAAGAAAGAAATGTGCTATTGACTGGAAAATTATTTCAATGGGAACAGCCTTGGTTAAATGTCAGATTTTTTCGTGCATGTACAGGGTACAGATGCCACCATGTTGCACAAGCTGAACTCCCAGCACAAGCTTAACACCAACTACATTCCTCCGAAGAATAACTACGAAACCCAGTTTGGCATTAACCATTTTGCTGGAATTGTTTACTACGAAACAAAAGGTATGGGGCAGCTCCTAGGGCACTGCAGGGGGTGAGGGGATATTCATGGGCAGACAAGCCACTGCTGTGTTGGAGCAGGGCAGCGTGGTAGTCCTTGGTCGTGTCAATGTTTTCCTTTTCTGGCTGCAATGACTTGACCCCCCAGCTGTGCCCATGAGCTGCAGAGTTTGGTGCTGTTTCATTCATGTGTGCCTGTGACAGAATGGCGGTGCTTTGCACCATTGCATCCTCAGTCCAGTCTGAAGATGCACTTCTGTCTTCCTTCTCGTGGTCTCTCTCTCTCTTCCCACTCATTACTCCCATTACCTCACCAAGAACATCCAGTAATCCAACAACCCAGAAGCTGCTTGCAGCTCATGTGCTGACCATGTTGCACTGTGTCATCTATGTGTTGTCCCATTATTTCTCTAGGTTTCTTGGAGAAAAACAGGGACACGCTGCATGGAGACATCATTCAGCTGGTGCATTCCTCAAAAAACAAATTCATCAAGCAGATCTTCCAAGCAGATGTGGCAATGGTAATGCAGGCGGGAGAAGATGTTTATTCAGGAGGAGGGGTGTTCCTGGAAGGGGTGGAAGATTTGCAGAGTCATATTGCTCTGATGCTCCTTGGGGTGTTCCAAACCTGCTAGCGAGAGTCAACCATCAGGAAGTGTTAATGCAGTGTCATGGGTGCATCTACATTTGTGCCCCCAGTTCACTGCATTTGGTTCATCAAATCTTATTTTTTTGCTATCATGGCCCCTCAGACTTGTGTAGGGATTGGAACAATCAGGTTTGTGATTGTAGAAATCTGAGAGAAAGTAACTGTGCCTTCCAGTTAGGTCATCCAGATGTGTGTATTATAGAATGAGAAGTAAACTAACAGAGAGTAGGTTTAGATTAGGTGTTAGGAAGTTCTTACCTGTGAAGGTGGTGAGATGCTGATATAGATTGCCCAGAGAAGCTGTGGATGCCCCATCCCTCAAAGTGTTCAGATGTTCAAGCAATCTGGCCTACTGGAAGGTGTCCCTGCCTATGGCAGGAGGGTTGGAACTAGGTGACTTTGAAGGTCCCTTCAAACCCAGACCTTTCTATGAGTCCAAGTAAAAGCCAAATACTTGTCAACCAGAGTAGAACAAAGGGACAATCTTGCTGGTCCTTAAGCACCACAAGAAGACTTGAAGGGAACAGTTGTGTTTTACTGTTACAACAGCAGAGAGAGTTATGAAAGCTGAACTTCAAAGCTCCTCTTTCCACATCCCAGTTCTCCAGGAGGTTATGTGTCTACTCCACACTCGGTGTGAGAGAAGACTGTGTGCCCTGAAATTTCAGAGAAAGGCAGTTACTGCTGAAACCCTTTCCATCCCGTTTGAACATTTATTACTGGGATACCAGCTTAAATGCTGAGATTAGTGACCATTTCACTTTAGTAACACAAATGTGCAATATTTTCTTCAAGAAGTTGGACATGTAAATCTCTCTACTCATCCCTGCTTCCAGGATTAAAGTAGAAAGTGTTTTAAGATGTCAATCTTGCAGAATCTGAAAGCCTATACAGATCAGTCACTATGGCGAAATTCCCCAGTCTTTCCCAAGGCAAAAGTCATGGGACTGCAGAGGGTGTGGGAATAACATTTTTCAAAGCAAACACATTTTTTGACAGTCGGAGTCCCATTTCCAAATGCCAGCCAATGCCACTGATGGACCAAGGGATTTAGGGACTTTCAGGAGTGCCAATTTGTAAGTGCTGTATTCCTTTATTTGCCAAGGGAAAGAAATATTTACATTCCCAAGACATTTCTTTGAGTATGCTACATGCTGTTTTGCAAGCCTTGTTCATAAACTTCAGCCATTCAGTTTTACTCCTGATGAAATTAATGGTCATTGTCCTTTTGACTTCATTTGGAATAAACGAACATTTATCAATTACTAATTAAGCTACCAATTGGCATGACACTCCTGTTGGGTTCAGAGCTATCCTCAGAAGTGGATACTCCTGTTGAAGTAGACACTAACTCCCTTAGCATCAGTGCTGCTGCTTACTTTGCTTTTGATTGCTTATTCCTTGCTGCTTTTTATTTTTGGTGTAAGCTTTGCAGTTGACCTTGGAAGTGATTTCTTTCTTCTTTGGGCAGAGCAGAGATGCACTCTGGGGCATCAGTGAAAGGGTTTAAACAGTCACACAAGCTTTCTCACAGGGACCCCTACCAAAGCATCTTTAAAATATGCTGGAAGTATATTAATAGCAAAGTTGGGATGTCTGCCTGGATGTTGTCTAGGATCTGAGAACTGAAACCTCTGAAAACATTGGATCCCCTTTTTTTTTAACATAAACTGTTTGAGGTTTTTTTATAGTTTCACTAGACATCTTCAGAATCTGTCCCAAGTGGTGGTCTCTGTGCTTTGATACGTTAATGATGCCTGAGTTTCTTTTTGGAATGAGAGATTTTTAGCCCAATGTCATGGAACTGGAAGAAGAGCCAACATCGTGTGCAAGCTCCTCTAGTCATGCACACTGTCGCTGTGAACCTGGAGAGCACTAATTTCCTGAACACCGCCACTAAAATTCTCAGACAAGCAGGATCCAACATGGGGCTGAGATGTTTTTGCCATTGCTTTCCACCAATGTTTATTAATGTCTGCAGCCCCTCTATTAGGACATGTGCCCCAAAAGAAGGAGCAAGTGAGCCTGGGTCACAGAAATTGACTGCACGTAGCAAAGCTCTGTGGTGAAGTGTCCTTGGAATGCCTTGGAGCTGTGCATGCCTTCCCCCAGCTTCAGTGAGGCCCCATGTGTAGGAAATTTCCAGAGACACTTAGGCTTGGTCAATCAAATGTAACATCTCTTAAAGAGAGACAAGTGGCTGTTCTGCTAAGGCCTGAATCAAATCCTGAGGCATTTTGCTCTACACGTTCCAAACTTTGGTCCTCAGGAGCTTATTGATGAGTTTGTAGGATTTTGTGAGTCAGGTACAAGTAAGTCCACATCTACTTTACATTCAGTCTTTCAGATGGGGCCCTTATATTCCAGAAACTTGAGAAAGCCACAGATCAGAGAAATTTGATAACTGGCTGAGATTGTATATTTGAGTGTTGTAGTAACTGTTTGGTCCCTGAAAGACCTAATACCTGTACACAATGAAACCTGTGGGGTGAACTGGGCATTTCTGAAGCACATGGGGCTGTAAAGTCTCATTTATTCATGGTCATCACAGAGAGGGTTTATCTGCATGTGTTTGCTGAACAGGAACATTGCTTTGAGTGGTGCCAGGTGAAATTATGGATTAAGTGGGAGTTGTACACTGTTCCTCTGAGGAATCAGCTGGTATGGTCTGGCAGCACTGCTTGTTCAAGGAACAGGTAGAAGGAGCAGTGGAGGATGGAACCCTGTAAAGTGAAAAACAAATGGGAAACTGGGGGGCGGGGTGTCTTTCCCCTTGGCAAAAGTTTAAATTCTATCAAAAATACCTGATTTGGGGATTAAAATTAGGGAGGAAGGGCGAGATTTCTTTACAGTTTTTGTGGTTTGTTCCTGGCACCTTGCCGGCCACTGTATATTGAGAGCAGAGATGTGTGAGGTAGAAGAGTGGGAATGGCTGAAATTGGATAGATAGTGATAAAAAATGTATAAAGTTTGTTTCCAAGAAGCAAGAGCTGAACACTGGCAGTTACCTCAGAGAAGTGAACATCAAGACGAAGGAAAAAATCCAGGAGAGGGTCATACAAAAATCTAAGAATTAATGCATTTTGTTCATGAGATATATAACAACTGGACTTCCAAGACTAAAAATGTCAGGCTCCCATTTCAGTTATTCCTTCTTTTCACTATTTGCTCTTCTCTGTCTCTGTTTTGTGTTTTGTTTTGTTTTTTTACCTGTGCTTCGTGTAGTTTCTCTGTGGCTATGCATCCAGCACATTTGGCCAGTCGCCCACACCCACACCAAAGGTAAACTGAATACATGAGTTCCTCTTTTGTATACTCACCTCTCCTTGGCAAGGATTGTGCTTTACTCCTGTTGGTTTATTCCTCTTCCTGCACTATCTATAGAGGATCCATTTCAAGTGACCAATGTGTTGGAGAGCATTTTTACAGCTTGTTGAATAGATACAGGGGTATGACTGTGTCACTTAATTCTAGGACACAACTCAGAACAACTTTGTAGTGATGGGAATTTGGTTTGGATAAAATCAGAACCAGGCTCAGCCAAGGTTTTGAGGATTTTTTCCTGATATTTGAATCATTCTAAATAATGTCAGATGGATCATCTGGAATTTGGCTGTTGTTTACCGTGGTGCCACCATTGGCTGCAGTGGGACATTATTCCTCCAAACAACTGCAAATCTCACCCTGTGTTACACTTTTTGAGGCAAGACAGCTCACATGCAGAGACCCCTGGATTGTATTTCTGGGTTGTTAGGAAATTATTATGCTATTATTTTTGGAGGTGGAAGGTTAGGAAATTATTATGCTATTATTTTTGGAGGTGGAAACATTTTCTTTTTCAGGGGGGACCTCAGATCCAAGCCTTCAAAGACAAGATAATATGAAATTTTGTTGTGATCATCAAAATAGACTTTTAGCACCTCTTTTACATCTTTTCTGTTGCATCTCAACTGCTGACTGGTTCTGATAACTTCCAAACCTTGCTTGCTAGTTATTTGGCCATAAGGTAATATTGTGTGCTAAAAAATTTATGATATAAGCTTTGTGACTGCTCACATTTTCTCAGCCCCTTGATAACCAGAGGATTAGCCTACTTTTCAAAATTCAACTCTTTGCATGGGGCTGAATTTCATCCCTTTTTACTTCTGCAGTATCTTGGATGTTTGGATTTGGAATTCCAATGAGGAGGATCTGACCCAAAATGACTGAAAGACATTAATTCCAGAGGTGGACTCCTTCCCCTCTGTATCATGGTGAAAATTGTTTCAATTGGAACATATCACTGGGCCTTGCTCTACAGTTGTACCAAAAATAATAGTCTTTCCTGAGTTAGGATACAAGAGAGCTGGAGAGGGCCTTGAGGCCTTGAGTGATTGGACAAAGAGAATGGCTTTAAAGTGAAAAAGAAAATGTTTACTTGAGGTATTAGGAAGAATTTCTTTCCTGTGAGGGTGGTGAGGCACTGGCACAGGTTGCCCAGAGAAGCTGTGGATGCCCCATCCCTGGCAGTGTTCTAGGCCAGGCTGGATGGGACTCTGAGAAACCTGGTCTAATAGAAGGTGTCCCTGCCCATGGCACTGGGGTCGGAACTAAATGAACTTTAAGATCCCTTCCAACCCAAACAATTAATAATTCTGTGATTCTATGGTGGGATTAAATCCAGGAGACAAATGTGCAAAATGTGTCAGAAATGTTTAGACCAGTTTTTTCCTCCGAAGATGTCAACAGGTGATACAGGGAAATGGGAGTTTTGTTGTTGTCATAGTTGATCTTACAACTAAACTTTGTGGTTTGTAGGTTTTCTAATGAATAATAATAGTTCATATTTGTTAGACACTGAAGCAAAGGTGGAACAGCCAAGATAAAAATGATTTTTCATATATATATATATATATATATATATATATATATATATACACACATATCTATATGCATCTCAATAAGTTTGTAGTTCAAAACAGTGATACTTGGCACTGTTATGTAGCCCAAGTCACCATTGCATTGGAAGGCACTTTCCAGACTGCACAGCCTTTAGGAGGAAGACTCTCTTCACTATATGATGCTGCAGAATGAGGTGGCCTCAGCTTTCAGTGGTCACCTGAAGGTCACTCCAGTGACATTTCATATAAAAATATTACAAAGAAAAGCATCATTTTGCCCAGAGACTGCATGTCACATTGGCATGGCTCAGTTTAGTGATCATACAATCCTAAAGAGATGGGAGGATGGTCCTTTGTCCAGAACCTTTCCCCAGAGTATTGCTGGTGGCACATGCTTCACCCTCCTTCCCTAGATGTCCTCAAGCATTTCATCTTTCTGCATTTCCACTGAAGCAGGCTGCCATCTCCTGATGTGTTTCTGCTGCACCTGCAGCCTTGTCATTCAAGGAGGAGAAGGTGCAAAGAGACAGAAGGAATAACCCCTACCATTTCTGGCTCAGTGACATTTCTCCTTGTAGTTGCCATTCTCCTTGCCTTTTGTCTTGGTGTTGCTGCAAACAGCCATGTATGTGTTTGCACTTCCAAAGTTCAGACTGGCTTGAGATGGCAGAAAGAAGCAGAATTGAAGCATGTCTGGATGTCATGCTGGTCTGCATATAATTCTAAACTCTCTTCTGCATGCTCCTTTTCTGTAAATCATATATTTCTCTTCTTTTTCTTGTTTTGCTCTTCTGTTTTTGAGTGTTTTCCTCCTTTGATGCTAAGTACAGGCTGAGTGCTGCAGTCTGGGGTACAACACCTGTGAATCCTGCTCATCTTTCCCCATTTTACGCAGGTCTCACCCTCCCTTCTACTGGGCTTTGTATGAACACAAGTGAAGAGAGTCTGAGTCCCAAAGATGTTACAGTCTCAGAATTTGAAAGCTAGAAAGTGTCTGGCCAGGGAAAAGCAGTATCAACCCTTTCTCCATCAGTCTATGGGGACTGGGTCTGGCTTTAGCTTAAAAAGTGCTTCTCCTCTGCAGTAAATCCTGTATTTTCAGTGCCTTGCTAGGCTGTGTTGAGAGGCTGCTCCACTCCTTTTTTTTTTTTTTTTTTTTTTAAGTCATTTTGTTGAAGGGTCATTTTGTTGAAGTAAGGGAAGAGGTGTGATTCTCTCCAAGCTGGTGTTGAGGTGAGGCAGAAGAAACCACAATTGAGTGGTGTCACCCATCCCTGAAGGATGAGGCTGATGCAAAACACTTGTCAGGTTATTTATTGTACCTCTGAGAGCCTGAAAAGTGCCCACCATTGAGAGGGATATGTGCACAATTGTCAGGCCCTGAAATGTCGTCCCTGAATGGGATGATGTGGTCTTGACAGGGGGAGCCCAGACTGCTCTATTTGGACAGGAAGACAAGCTGCTCTCTGGTCACTGTCCCTTCCTTCCAACCCCTCCCAGCAAAAAGCCCTCAGATGTAAGGATGGAGATGGCACCACTGCTTTTTTGCCAGATCTGGATGCATGCAGGAAAGAAATGCAAGGCACCAGCAAGCTGGAGAGGCATTTCTTGCTGTCTGGGAGCAAACCACTTGTGCATTCCCTTGTAGACCCTTGTACAAAGTTTTGCTCCCTTCCTAACACCATGGCTTAAAAATTATCTCTCCCAGCCAAGCCCAAACTGACTAAAATTTGGCTAACATGCAGTTGTTTCAGATTGCCAGCCCTGTTCCTGCATCTGTTGCTGCTTCCAACCCCTGTGGCTATCCTTCCCCACCTCACAGAGGTGACCTCGTGTGCATAATTAGCAATGTGATGAGAAAACATTCATCAAAGCCTTTCAAACCAGGATTCTTGCTGAAACAGCCTTTTCCTCAGAAAATCTGCAACAAAATAGGAGAATCAGACTCTCCAGTGCTCTGCAGGTAGCAGCTGTATCCATTAATTACCCCAGATTTGTTAACAGTTTGTCCTTCTGGGGAGGATTTTGCTGGGAGAGATCGCTGGTAGCCCCCCATGCTGTTCTTGGCAAGCAGGCCAGGTTTTTGTGGTGTTTGCATGAGCTGGGTTTTCTCTTGTTGGAATTCCATGACGACTTTGTGCTTGTCTTGATTGGGTTTGTCTCAACATCACATCGAGCCTGAGCTGTGTAAACTCTCTGTTCGTGGCAAAGGGGTTGGACTAGAGGGAATGTGTAATCCCTTCTGATCCAAACTATTCTGTGATTCTATGGAATTCCTCAGTTTTGGGGGGTGAGAATGTTAAAGGTTATTAGTGATGTGTGGTGAAGCACATGTAAAAATTTTAGCAAAAGTAGAAATAAACACAGTAACAGAAACGTGCAGATAAACACTGCAAAACATGGCAGCAAGGCCAGTGCAGATGAGGATTTTGTGACTCCACACATGGCTTGACCACGTGCAAATAAGAGGATATTTGAAAGAAAAATGCATTAAAATCCTGCTGGAATTCTCCCTTTGGGAATTCTCTAGCCATCAGGTCATGTCACAGGTCATGTTACATGCTCAGCCTGTCTTTAGTTAAGAGGGAGTTACCTCCTGGTGCCCAACTCTTCTTCCAGCCCTCCAGCATTACCTGCTGCTCCACAAAGGCTCCCTGAGCACCAGATCCCACTAGACACACAGTACCACTGTGACTGATGTGTAATGAGCTCAGGTAATAGTTTCTGGCATGTGAAATGAGCTAGGGACTTGATTTGGAGGTGGTTTAACAAGGTTTTCCCAAAACAGGGAGAAGAGACTATTAAGGGAAACATACACAGTCTCATTTAGAAACACTTGCCCCAAAATAGAGATTGGATTATTAATTTGACCAGGGAAGCTGAACCAAGAAAAATACTCCAAATCTTCCTGATCTCCCTAAATACTCACCTCATTTAGTCTAGTTAATATTCTTCTCCAAAAGCAACTCAAATTTGTGGTAGTACAGGCTGAGGAATCTCAGCAGAAGTTTCTGGAACTGTTGCAGTGTCACCCTGCAACAAGCATTCTCCTGGGTTATTTTTTACCCTAAATGAGTCTCTGGTTCTTGTTCCAGGGAGCAGGAGGAGCCCTGCCTGACACAAGGAACCATGACAGAGGATTTGGCATGCCCATGCTGCAATGCATGGGGACAGGGAAGCCCACACTGCTCCTGAGAGCATCCCCGGGCAGGTGCACTGCCCCAGGCTGTAATACAGAGAATTTTGATGGCCCAGAAGAGCCTGTTTGCTCCTATAGACAGATCTTCCTCTTGGCTCTGCACAGGGAAGATGGGTTTTCCAGTCACACAGGGAGGTTCAAGCAGGAGAAATTAAACCATGGCACTTTTCCTGCCTGCACAGAGCCATATGGAGTAGGCTGCCAGTGCCCGGCCATTGCAAGTTCACAGGCTCTGCCCTTCCCCTCTCCTGCCACAACTTTCAGCCACCTCTGGCCCCGCTCCCCCTCCAGCCCTGGCTGTTGCAGGAGGTTCCTGGGGACGTGGCCAGAAGGGAAAGCCAGTGTTATCCTTTCATTTCCTGAGTGCGCTGCTGCGCTGCGGTTTTGCAGGGAGCGGAGACGAGGAAGCGCTCGCCAACGCTCAGCAGCCAGTTCAAGCGCTCCCTGGAGCTGTTGATGAGGACTCTCAGCGTGTGTCAGCCCTTTTTTGTCCGCTGCATCAAGCCCAATGAGTACAAGAAACCCATGGTAAGTCCTGCTTTTCTCTCTTGGTTGGTTTTTGTATGGGACTGCCCGTGGAGTCATTCTGCCCTGCAGTTACTGGCAAAACTCCTGTGGGCATCAGTGGAGTCAGGATTGAGCCTGCATGCTTGGAAAAGCAACCCACAGCCTGCTATGCAAGCAACAGAGTCACTAAAGGGTTGGAAAAATCAGGCACTTGCTTTGCAGTCCAACAGCACCCCAAAACGTTTTGCAGGGCATAAAGGCTGACCCTGCCTTTCTTCTCAAGGACAATCTCAAGGAATTCATCCTGCAGACCCTTATCCTATAGGAAATTCCTCTCCATTTCCATAGGGGGTAGGCTCCTTCCTGCTAGAGACTTCAGCTGAGCCCTGGGTTTAGTTCTGTGGCAGAGCTCAGTGCTTTCTAAAAATCATCTTCCCATGGGTGTTTTCCTAAAAATCTTTGCTCACAATGGATCTCCCTTATTTTAAATCCTGTTTGGTCATTCCCACTGCCTATTTTTTTTTCTTCACCAATTACAAAAGCATGGTTCTAAAAGCAGAGGAAAAAGGGCAAAATAGCACAGAGGAAACATTAGAGGAGTTATCTTGCTCCAGTTCACAGTGATTTGCTTCAAAAGCAATGAACATTATGGGGGTAAACTTTTGGGAGCAAATAAGAAGGAGGGAGAGGGCTCTCAACCACCCTGACCACGAACTGCTCATGGAAGGGCTCTCCGAGTTTTACAGCAGAAGGCAGGTGATAAGGTGGGTGCTGCACACTTTGATGTACTCCCCACACCTTGCAGGATCAGACACTGATGCTGTGAGCAATCACTGTTTCCTGCCTGCCAAACTTAATTGTGGTACTGTTTGGAAAGGAAGAACTTTATTTAATAAATAATCTAGCCAGGGCTGGAGCTTCATCTAAAGTCAATGTCTGTTAGCAAAGCTCAGCTGAGTGCAGAAAAGTATAAAATCCTGAATTTCAGGGCTGTTATCTACAAGCAGTGTTTGTTTGAAACTTTTTTTTGCTGTTCAGAGAACCTAATAGGATGTAGAGCAAAAGGTCTGGTGGTCTCTCAGACCATTTTACTGTGCTCTTATCCTGGTTTTGGTGAGAGTAAAAACCAGTTAATGGAATATAAACATTTAACAATATGTCTGATGTGTGATTGTCATCTGAGCAGAGATTAGAACAAGACCTTCTTTTTGGACATAGGCAATGATGAGAAATAGGTGTACATCCTGAACTGATGTTAGCAAATCATTCTATATGCCCTTATTATGAACTGTTTTTACACCTGGGTGTCTGGAATTCAGTCTGGTATTTTGACTTCTGCATAGGAAGTCTGTATTTCATCAGGTCTTATAAGTACTAAGCCAGAAGTCTCTGTTCAAACTATTTGTCTACAAAACTTTCAGTGAGACAGGAAAACAGTTTGAGGTTTGAAAGAATCAGACAAAGAGAAATTAATCTCCCCATGAAACAAATAAGTGGGTGAGCTAACACTAAACCAGAGACTGCAGTGTGACATGAAATGTAATTTCTTGCTAAATTTAATTTTGGCCTTGGCTTAATAATCCAAAGGAAAAGCAATCCCAGATAAAGGCACACAGAGCTGTGCAGGGTGACTGCAAAAGAGAACATTGTCTGAGAGATCATTTTCTGTCCCTGCCTTTGAAGGAAAACGTACTGATAGTGATAGGAAATGGCATGGCGGAAGTGAAAGGTCAGTGGAAAGTCCTGGCTGTTTGTTACTTTATGTTATTCTAAAACTTTTACTTCCTTCTGAAATGTGCTTTAGGGGGGAAAAAATTGTTTGTATTGAGATCCTGGCTGATGTTCTCTAGGTCCATATATCATACCATGCTGCTGCTTCTGAGTATTGTTCTGGTTAGTCCAAGAAAAAGGCGTGGGATGAATTAGATAACAAAACCATGCAAAGAAAATCAAAAATGTCTCCAGCAGCCTGTGCCTCATCAGGCCCGTGTGGAGGACAGCACGGTTGCCCATAAGTGCAATGAACTAGCCCTGAAAGATTTGTACTCAAACCCCTGGTGATTTGATTTGGTGTCCTGTAACCCCCCCCCAGCTGTTTGACCGGGAGCTGTGCGTCCGTCAGCTGCGGTACTCAGGGATGATGGAGACCATCCGCATCCGCCGGGCGGGATACCCCATCCGCTACACCTTCGTGGAGTTTGTGGACCGCTACCGGGTGCTCATGCCGGGGGTGAAGCCAGCCTACAAGCAGGTGAGAGTCCTCCTTCACAGGCAGTGAGCACTCTCTGCTAGGCAATCTCCAGAGATATTTATGGGGTGTGCCTCCTCTCCAAAATCAACTATGCAACATATGATCCCCCAGTGTCACAGTGGTGCTCTGGGCTTTCCAAGTGAAGAAAAATGGTTACAGGTCTGGCAGGGACAGGTACCATATTCAGGCTGTCTCACTTATCTTAAACAAAGTGACAGTAAAGCCATAAAAAGCTCATTAGCAGAAAACTGCAGGATTTGGGACCAGAAGAGGTTTACACTGGGCCTGGGAGGAGCAGTGGATGAGTCTGGTCCTGGTGAATCCCAGCTCCTTTTCTGTCAGGGTGACCTGCGTGGGACCTGCCAGCGCATTGCTGAAGCAGTGCTGGGGAAGCATGATGACTGGCAGATTGGCAAGACAAAGATATTTCTAAAGGTGGGTGGTTCTCCACGTTCCCTCTTGGGATCCATCTTGGATCCTTGCCTCTGGAGGTGTCTCCTACCATTTCCTTTCCATCACAAGACATACCTCTTTTCCATGGTCTCTGGGCTGGCATGTCAGTGGGTAGACCTTGGCTTAAGGCAGAACATCTGGGGCCGGTTTAGGAGCAGCAGGCAGGAGGAAGTGCTGACATGGTGCCAGCTCTGATGCATTCACAAATCCATACCGACACAAAAATGATCACATCCAGTGCACAGCCTTTTCCCTCCTGGGCTGAGTGGTTCAGCTACCTCTCCTGCCTTCACCCAAAAGGCACAGCAGCAGGAGGGATGCCCATGCAGAGCCCTGCAGAGAGAGGGACATAAGCACAACAGATTCATTTTTCTTCTGCACATCCTTGCGCAACCCAAGATGTGCCTACAGTCTCCTTTTCTGCATCAGTCCAGCTGATGCAGAGCAGTCCAACAGCCCTGCAGCCCTGCAGCCCTGCAGCCCCTTACACACTCATCTTTTCTTACAAACCCATTCCTCTGCTGTTCTTGGAAGGTGAGGCTTCTCTTCAGCAAAAATCACAGTGATAAACCGTGATTGCTTACACCTAAATTCACCCCCAAATCCCACTGCCAGCACAAACACCCCCATCTCTTCCCTAGAACTTGTTGGCACTAGTTGCTCTTTCCAGAGCCTGTTATCAAGATTTCACAGCTGTCAGGGCAGGAAACAGAGAAATTGGGAGGCCCTGAGGGGCCACAGGAGGTCGAGCAGAGCAGGAAACACGTGGAACTGCCTCTGCTGCACGCAGTGTGGCATGGCTCAGCTTGCCATGCCTGGGAAAGAAAGCTGCATCACACACAACATGGGAGGAATCAGAATAAAGCTTGGATTGGTGTATCTGAAAGCCTCAGGGCAAAGGAAATTCAGTGTTTTGAAGAGCTTTTTTTTCCTTAGGTTAGGGAAGCATTGCAGTCTTGGCTGGAAGAAGTGATGGGACCCAGGTAGCCTGGAGTTTGTTTGCAAACCTCTCCAGTGCTCCTAGGAGCTGCTCCCATGGCTGAGAGCACTAGGAGGGAGCTCTGCAAGGAGGGGCAGTGTAATTCAGCTGTTTTCAGACTGTGAAGTATTGCATTTGCAGCTTCTGGATGACCTGATTCATTTGGGAATGAAGACTATAGATCACTAGGGTTTATGTTAGGACTTCCCCAGTGAGCAAGTGGCATAATACTTGGGATGTAAAATGACCCCAGAGTTTATTTTCATCAGTTATCCTGGGGAAGGGTCTTGTACCACCCACTCTGACCACATATCAGGCAGAGGAAGAGCCTGAGACATTGATGTTGTGTTGCTTCCTCCCACAGGACCACCACGACATGCTGCTGGAGATTGAGAGAGACAAGGCCATCACGGACAAAGTCATCCTCATCCAGAAGGTGGTCCGTGGGTATAAAGACAGGTAGGTATGAACCCCATTGCCAAATGGGAGGTGGGCTATGTGGGATACTTCATCCAACAAGTGGATCCTGGAGGCTGCATTACTTCTTTGGTGCCTAGATGACCAGAGGGGACCCCTGATGTGTTGACACTCAGGTGCAGCAAGTACTAGAGGAAAACAGTAGAGGAAACAAGAGGATAACTGTGTTATCTGCCTCAAACCTGCACAGAATAGGATGTTCTGTCCCTGTTCAGTGCCATCTTCAGGGAATGTGGTGTTGCTATGACAGTGCAGCAGAGGGCTCTGAGCCACCTGAAGGCCATGCTGAGGCCATGATCTCCAATCTATGGAGATCCCCGCAAGACTGCCGAGGGAACGCTGGGTCACCACTGCTACTAAAGTTGCTCTCCCCAAAGCCCAAGGGGTTCAGAACTATTCCCTTTGCAACCCAGTTTCGAGACATAGGAAGAGGACAGGTAGCTCATGGCACTCTTGTTGATGAAGAGGGGGAGCCACAGCCAAGGACAAGCTTCACCTGCAGAGGAGGGACATTTCTTGGGGTTTTATGCTCTTTGAGTGTCCAAGCCACAGCTGTGACTCAGGTTGTGCTTTGCAGAAAGGGTACATGCTAAATAACTCATCAGTCTTTCACACACACTGATTGTAGTGAGACGAAACCCCCCAAGGCCTCCCAACACAATTGTCTCCATGTTGTCTACAGGTAGGATCAGATCAGGCTGAGAAGGACTGGAGGAGCAGATAGGGATAGCAGCGTGGTGTTGGTGAGGTTTGCTCTCAGTCATTTGGGTGGGATTCAATCCATTTTCAGGTGCTAGAATGAAATGGGCAGGACACATAGGGATGAGATTTTAGGTGTGAGAAGAGGATGCTGGGCTGGGATTCCTATCATCTCCTGTTCTTCCCATTTCCATAATGTGGCATAATCTCCCTGCAGAGACCTCTCAGAGAGAGTGCCTACAGAAGTTTTTATGAAAGCAAGGAAAGTTGGGGAAGGAGATATTTTTAAGCCAAAAATGGGGTGGTTGTTCCACCTGGACCCTCAGATTCAAATCTCAAAGAAATAAGGCCCAGGAGATGATGATAACTTGTGACCAAACCACAGAGGTAAATAATTGAAATGCTTTTGCAGGTCCAATTTCCTGAAAGTGAGAAATTCAGTCCTGATGATCCAGAGATACTGGCGTGGACATAACTGCAGGAAGAACTATGGTGCTGTAAGTACAGGAGTGCTTCCTCACACCTCTGCCTTCCTGCCTCTCTAACCTGGGACATACATAAGGGTTTCCTGGTTCAAAATGTCCCATTGAATGTCAGAAGTGGTGAGGTTGGCTTTTATCAGTTGGAGTGATGAATGGAAGTTTGCTCTTTTGCTTTGTTCTCTCATTGAAGAGACCATCTTCTAGCTGTCCTCTCCCCTGTGACTTATATGTCCATTGCACCAACTGGTCATTTGGGGTTTTGTAAGTCTTCCCCTAGTTTCCAGATGACTGAAAACTCAAGGGCAGCTTCCTCTAAAAAATGTACTCCATCTCCATGTGGAACCATATTTGAATTTCTCACCCTCCCAGTCCATAGTCCTCTTCTCTTCCCTGTTCCAACTGGTTTTGACCCAACAGCAGAGTCTTTTGGAAAGTGTATTAAGGTCTAAAGTATCTCAGTATAATCTTTCAAGCCTTCAACTTGATAGAAATAGCCACTTCCAGGCTGGCTAGGATGCTGCCTCCTGCCATCAGACAGCACCTTGACTGTCAGGCAGGGGTTTTGCAGGTGCTGGACCTCCACAGGAGCAACCTTTATGACTCGTGACTACCTTGGAGTGGCCAACCAGACATCCTGAGGCCTCTCAAAGGCTCAGTGGGGAACAAACTGTGTTTGTCCTTCCTGGGCTTTGAATCAATGCAGCAGCCAGACAGCTTCATTTCTCCACCCTCTTGGAGAACCTCCCTCCAGAAGGTTGTGGGGACTGATTTCAGTGGCCTGTATTTACAGCCGTGCAAGCAGGAGATTAGCAGTGGAAATCTGCTTAGGGTGGGTGAGGCCCGGGCTGGTGGGGTGGTCTCATCCTTCTCCCTCTGGCAGATGCGGATTGGCTTCCTGAGGCTGCAGGCCCTGTACCGATCCCGCAAGCTCCACAAGCAGTACCACATGGCTCGCCGGCGCATCATCGAGTTCCAGGCGCGGTGCCGGGGCTACCTGGTCCGCAGGGCTTTCCGGCACCGCCTCTGGGCCGTGCTCACCGTGCAGGCCTACGCCCGCGGCATGATCGCCCGAAGGCTCTACAAGCGCCTCCGGGGCGAGGTGAGTACCGTGGAGGAGGAACGGAAATGGGGAGAGGGGAGAAACACCTGCTTCTGTGTCGTGTGCTCTTGGGATCCAATTTTAAAGGGGAAAAAATAATTCCAAAAATAATTAGATGCCTATTCAGAAAGTCTCTTCTGTTTATTCCCACAGTATTATCGACGCCTGGAAGCAGAGAAACTTCGGCTGGCAGAAGAGGAACGACTTCGAAAGGAGATGAGTGCCAAGAAAGCCAAAGAAGAAGCAGAAAAGAAACACCAAGTACATGGGGACTGATCTCTTTGTGGGGTTCTGTCTGTTCTCCAGGAACTAGTTTTGCTTCTTTGAGAGGCAATGACAAAAATATCTAAGGGATTTCTGCCCTGCTTGAGTGATTTGTATTTAATTCACCAAAGTACTCTGTGCTCTATTAGTTTGAGTCTGGTCCAGAATTTCTGATTTGCTGCATGGGAATGCCAGAGATTATAGTTATTATTCACTTTTGCTATTGTATAAAGGGGGAACTGGGACACTCTCTGTGTGTGTGGACATGCAGGGCTGTTGTGTAAAAGAAAAAAATTAGGTCACTGAGAGTTGCTGTGCATGGACCAACACCCCTAAACAGGCACTAAGGAATGGGGAAAATGCATTGCTTTGTCCTTCTGCAGCTGGGGAACTGAGACATGGACATGTCACTGATTTGCTCCAAGTCATGATACAGATAGAGTGCCCTAAGCACCAGGCAGCCTGCCTTCCTAAATCCATGCCCTGTGGAACTTACTGCCAGCTCTTTGGAAGGAGCAGTTCAGTCACTGCACTTCTCCCTTTGCAGGTACGCCTGGCCCAGCTGGCACGGGAAGATGCAGAGAGAGAAGTAAAGGAGAAAGAGGAAGCACGTCGGAAGAAAGAGCTCTTAGAAAAAATGGAGAGAGCTCGCAATGAGCCAGTGAATGACTCAGAAATGGTGGACAAAATGTTTGGATTCCTGGGAACAACCTCCTCTCTTCCTGGCCAGGAGGGACAGGCACCCAATGGCTTTGAGGTACTGGAGATGAACAGGAGCCTAGCTGTCACATGACAGGCATTAGCAAAATATTAATAGATCAAGAAAGAGTACAGTAATAAGAAAGTGGGTCTCTGAAGGCTTCCTTCAAGGTCAGGCTCTCCTGTGTGACCCCAGAGGGTATTGTGCTGTGGCTAGAGATGGGCAGGCATCCTGACATCTTTCCCTGGGACTACCACATGGAGGAGAGTGCTATCATTATAGGGTCATCAAGAACTTGTGGCCTTTGAGATCTTTCCTTTTAGGTTCATCACAGCTCATGGTATTTAGCTCTTAGACATCCTTTCCTCATGCTATGCATAGGGCATGCTTGTTGTATCTTCTACTGCTCTGGGGATATTCCTGGGCACAGGCATGTCCTTCAAAACTTGGGCTTTGCATGGGCTCTAGAGCTATATTCCATGTTTTTCTTCCAGCTGACTTTTTGTTTTGGGATGGAAATCAGACTGACAGAAAAGTCAGGCCCAAAGGGAAATGGTAGTTTGATATCCAAAGCCATGCTGAGTGTCTGACGTTTCCTTCCACAACAGGATCTTGAGCAAGTCCAGAAGGAGCTGGAGGAAGAGGACCTGGATGCAGCATTGCCTCTCCCTGAGGAGGAGGAAGAAGACCTCTCAGAGTACAAATTTGCCAAGTTTGCTGCCACGTATTTCCAGGGCACAACAACACACACGTACATCCGCCGGCCCCTCAAGCAGCCTCTCTTGTACCATGAAGATGAAGGAGACCAGTTGGTGAGGCAGGGGATGAAAAACCTTGTGCAGGGCTGGGTGGGTTGGAGCAAACCTGGGTAACCCTCCAGCCAGAGAGAGTTTCCAATTTGGGATACACTCATCTGCTACACGTGTCCATGACCACTGCCCACCAGTATGCTTTGAGTGCTGGTAGAACAGGGAATATCAGGGGGATGGAGCATTAAAGAGGAGGGTCCCTCTCTGTACCTTGGTGTTAAGACAATGAGGTGCTCAGGACGTGGGCAATGGAAATTGTTGCTTCAGCACAACTTGTAAAGATTCTAGGGAGCTGGATAAGTTGCTTCTTGCCTTGTCATACACATCAGTGAAGAGCTAGAAGAGAAGAATTGCTTGTCCCATAGCCAGCAGTACAAGAGCAGAAATGGATTGAACCTGCATGCCTATAATGCATATTACATTACCCATGAGCTTGCCTTCACTGTGGTTCTTCTTCCCCTGTGGGTCAGGAGCTGCCAGTCCCTGCCTCTTAGTAAGGTTGGCATTCCCTGTCAAGCAGCAAACCCCTTGTGGGGTTCACAGACACATTGATGGTGGCACAAACACAGAGCCACACAGAATGTCTGGTCCCAGCCAGCAGCCTGCCCAGCATTCAGAGAGGGTGTGTGCTGCAGGCAAAAAACAGTGTGCCACTGTTACATGTGGCACAGGCAATAGAGGGAAGTATTTTATCTCCTGCAGCTGTACAGAGAGACCACAGGGGGGATCCTGATGGATTCAGCATGGCTGGACCACCCCCTCCACTGACCTGGTGTGAGCTAAGAGGCTGTGACTTTCCTCTCAAATAGGCGGCACTTGCTGTATGGATCACAATCCTGCGTTTCATGGGAGACCTCCCTGAGCCGAAATACCACACAGCCATGAGTGATGGGGGTGAGAAGATACCAGTAATGACAAAAATCTATGAGACTCTTGGGAAGAAGACCTATAAGAAAGAGCTGCAGGCTCTGCAGGGAGAAGGAGAGGTAACTGTTGTGGCTGTAAAAGAGATGTTGTTATTATTAGGTGTTGGATATTGAAATGTGTTGGAAAGAAACAACTTGTGGGGTTTGCTGCAGGCAATCAGTTTGTTGATTTTATTTGCGCTCATGCTATGAAGGGAGATTTGCCTGTGATCCTGTCCCTTCCTCACAGGGGGAACTGAATGTCCGCCAGCTGAATGTTCCCCAGTGAAGGAAGTGCCCTGATATCTCTCATGGCACTTTGATCTCTCTCCTCCACCCTCCCCCCACCTAAAGTACAGGGGGGAATGCAATGTCCTATGTTTCTTACTTGGAGATTTCCTTTTGATCTGCCCTGAGTCAGAAGAGACTAAATTAAAAATGTGCCCTTAATCTTGGAGCAGGAAGTAATTAGTTACCAGGAGATTAAGCTATGGAAAGAAAATTTTTTAAAACCCAAATCCCTATTGCATCCTGAGTGCCTTCTGGATGTCACTGGAGGACTTCATCTTAGTATCCTTCCCAGACAAAACATTATTCTGGAGAAATCAATGTCCACAGTGCTGATACATTTTCATCTTTGGCAATTGATTTATTCAACAGGATGAGATATAATCTGCCATTGGCATCTTCTGGATGCCACTGTTCAATTTTCAAGAAGTTTTCTTGACAAGTCTGTAGTATTTGCAGAGGTAAATTAACAAATCTCTTGTTCTTAAAATGACGATACCATTCAGCACTTCTAGTGAATTACCTGACGAGTGTAGCCTAAGGATCATAATTCTGTAAAAATATACACCAAGAATCACCTTTCATTCCTTCTGCCCATAACTTCTTGCTTGTTTATTAGAAAAAGTTGTATTTTGGCCAACTGAGATATCAGGTAGTACAGAAGAGAAGGAAATTTAAGCTGTCCTTTTTGACTGTGGTTAAATCATCTCTTCACAGTACAAAAAGTTGCCTGAGCAAAATGATATGCAAATCCAGGTTTACAGCACCAGCTCATGTTTATAATGGATATAAACCATCACAGCCACAGGACTTAAAGTGTCATTTAGGTGTGAAATTGTGGTCTTTTCAAAGCTGTTTACATGGGTAAAGGTTAACTGGGCCCAAAAGTTTGCTATAAAAGCAGAAAGCCAGCAAATAATATGATGACATATAGTCAGTGCCTGGAACTGTCCCACATCAAAGGTGTCCTTCTGGGAAACCTGACAGAGCACAGGACTGGCTAAAAGTTATGAAACCACAGGGGGTGGACTACCTGTCCATGAATCCCTGGCTACATGACTTCCGGCTAAAAACCTGCTGTGCAAATGGCTTGTCTCAGAGAGTGGCCTTGCTCATCTCATTTCCACTGTCATACAGCAGAAATGGATGGACCCGGACTCAGCACAAATCAGCCATGTATTCAACATAACTTTTTTCATATAATTTTGATCTGAGGGAAACTTACTGATTAGAGAGTACTTACAAAATTCAGAGCCAACCCTGGGTTATCCAGAGGCTCAGGAATATGGGTCTAGACTTCTGGTTCCCATTAGCCTCTGACACATCTCAGTCTCTGCTCAGGATTAATGGTCTTTTGCAGGAGCCCAGGGAGGCAGAGAGAGCACTTGTTCAGCACTTGCATCTCACCACTTTGCATCCCCTCCTCTTGCTTTGCAGAGTACTCATGTTGATGGGCACAAGAAGAACAGTGTGCGGCACAAACTGGTCTCCTTAACACTCAAGAAGAAATCCAAACTGACGGAGGAGGTGAGGGGAGACGCTTGGCCGCCTGGCAGCACAAGTGCCGTTGGATTGTCTGCAGCCCTCTCTGACTCTCTTCTGCTTTTCCCTAGACAACATAGAACCAGCCCTCCTCTGGGTTTGGCGCTACCTGTCTCTCTGCCTGAAAGATTTAAGGAGTGTTTAAGGGGAAAGGTTGGCTTCCCGTGTCTCCTTGAGTCATTCTGCACCTCGCGCCGGCCTCCCCTCGGCTCCTGTTCTCCATCCATCCAGCACCTTCCCTCCCCTCTTTCACAGCCCTCCATCCAGCTGCTGATACCTCTCACCACTCTGTGATGGTCTGATTGCTATCCCTGCTGTTAGTTTCCTGCCTGTAGATAGCAGAGATGGGGTCTCCAACAGCACTCTGCTCCACTCCAGTGCCAGGGACAGAACTCCTCATGGGAGCAGTTACCCCAGGCTGAGAGCTTTTGAGAAGTGCTGTCTCAAAAGAGTCAGGAATGATCAATCTTTCAGGTGGGGGTGATGGAAACAATTGATAGACTGCCGATTTGCAGAGCAGGCACCATCTTACCTGGCGACACCTGCTTGAGAGCACGAAGATTGGGGAGAAACAGGAGAGAAACAGGGCCTTATCCAGCTCACCCTAATTGGCTCTGAAGATGCTCTAGGAATGTCTATCTCTCTAAATGGAGATGGGGTTAACTAGCTGAGACAGTGAGCTGCTAGGCAGACAAATGCCATCCTTGTTTTCACAAACAGCACTATGCTTAAGCAGTTTCAGCTGCACCATTAGCGTGGGCAATGGGTCCATTTTGCCTGTGAAAACATTGATGATTATTTTAATATGATTAGATTAAAGGGACAAGTCCTCCTTGGCAAGTAGATGGTTTATTCCAAAGAAATTTGGTGTCCCTGTCCTAGCAGCAGGAGCAGCTCAGAGCTGGGATACAAGGGGGTGCCATTGTAGAAACCCTGGGAAAGGACCAAGCAGGTGGAAGTGTAACTAGACAGGACCATTTTTAATTTCACCCATATATGATTAAAGCAAACACAGTCAAACCCTCCCATTCCCTTTAAAATCCTAGATCAAAGAACTTCTGAGAACCCTCCTGGCTGGTGGAGGAGTCCTTCTGGGGAGCACCACACACTTGGGATGGGGGTGGGGGGCCCACAGTGACTGGCTGTCCTGAAGGAGACCAATATGTTTTGTTGGCAGGTGACAAAGAGACTTCATGATGGTGAGTCTACGCTGCAGGGTAATAGCATGCTCGAGGACAGACCCACTTCCAACCTGGAGAAGCTCCATTTCATTATTGGTAATGGCATCCTCAGGCCAGCCTTAAGGTTAGACATCAAAACAAAGGCATGAACATGCCATTCTTTCCATTCCTTCTTTCTTGAGCTTTTCTTGAGCTATTCAAACAAATTTGATATTATCTGCAGCTTTACAAAGCTCTTGTTTCATTATTTTTTCATGGTTAAGTTGTATAATGCAGACTAGGCTGGATCATATTCCTTACTGCCCATATCAGACCCAGTGGAAAGACTATGCAGATTCAAATATTTCTGGAAGTCCTAATGACACTGGATTGGTCTTTTAAATGCCCACTCTTGTTCCTCACTTCTCTGTTTTCCATTTGACTATTGTATCTCTTTTGTTTGTATGAATATTTTTAATGGTCTGCTAATGAAAAACTCAAACTCATTTCAGCTGCTAAATGAAGCATTCAAAAATTGGAAAGTGTCAAATGAAGGGCACTTGCTCATCTCTGGTTTAGCCAATTTATGTGTTTATGTTTATTAATAGAAGCTAGTGTAAAATAATTCCTCTTTTTTATTGTTTAACTTTTAATTATTTTTAATTCCTATTGTAGGGATGAAATCTACTGTCAAATCTGCAAGCAGCTGACTCAGAACCCATCCAAAAGCAGCCATGCTAGGGGTTGGATACTGATGTCCCTTTGTGTGGGATGTTTTGCTCCTTCTGAGAAGTTTGTGAAGGTAACTTGCAGATGACATTTGTCTAATGAATTATCTACCAATACATTTTCTTTTCTACTCATGGGACAAGCTTTTGTCTTGGGTTTCACAGTAGAGGGAATCCCAGTCTTTGCCAGAAATGAAGATAAGAGAGTTCCTAAGGAAATTGTTCATGATCCAAGGTTCAATGTCTAATGTCAATCAGATGAGTCACTCCTGAGAAGTGACTGTCTCTTTCCTCTGACTCTAAAGGTAACGTAGACAACCAAATTACGTGATGTCTCCTGCATGTAGATGTGTGAAGATGTGATTAAGTGACTTCTGGTAGGAAATTTGTTTAGGGGAGCCTGCAAGTGGAATTCACACAACCAGAATAGCCCACATTTCTCCTCTGTTTCTTATATGCAGAGGTCTGTGCATTCAGCATTTACCGGCTTTGACAGTACGACCTCAGGCATCTACTCTACTATAACTGGCAAGGTAGAGCACAGCCAATTACAAATATAAATTTATACTAAAAAATGCACATGGAAAGGGAAGGATTTAATTTACATGGAAGTATGTTTGCAAAGGTGCTGTCTGAATGATGCTATGTTCCCCATCATGTGTCATATTGAGAACATCCAATTCCAAACAGCCACATGAGATGACATGTAACCCATCTTCAGCAGCACTGTGGATCAGCAGGACTGAAGTCAGTGGGAGATGCCAAGTGGCTGACACTTTAGAAAATCAGGTTGTTCTTAAGGATTTTCTCTTTTCTGGGCAAAGTTCTGTTGCCTAGATTTGAACAGTCTGCTTTCCAAATTAGAGAGTCGTGGAATTGTTTGGGTTGGAAAAGATGTCTAAGACCAAGTCCAACCACTGCCAATCCAGCCACTGCCAAGCCTACCACTAAAGCATGTCCACAGGTGCCATATCTGCTTTTTTTTTTTATACTTCCAGGGATGATAATTCCACCACTTCCCTGGACAATTTGTTCCATTGCCTGACTGGAAATAAAGATGTTCCATTAACTTCCATAGATATCATATTAGGTACTGAGTGTTCAGGACTGAAAGAGCTGAAGCCAAGAATAGAAATGCCTCCTTCATCCCCAGGCCTTGTCAGTGTGAAATCTAATAAAGAAGATAAATCACTGGCAAAGTCACAGGAAATTAAATTAAGTGTGGAAATGAGATCTGAGAAGTATGGTGCAGGAAGTTGTGTTGGTTTAAATCTTTAATAATAGAAGGTTTCTTTAGGATAGTGAAGCACTTGTCAGAAATAATGTATAAGTAGTTCTGGAGGCTCAGACATAGAATCATACAACCACAGGATCATAGAATCACAGAAGCATAGAATGGTTTGGGCTGGAAGGGATCTTTATAAGTCATCCAGTTAAACCCTGCTGCCAAGTGGGCGTTCCTTCCACTAGACCAGATTGCTCAGAGTTCTATTCAGCCTGGCCAGGGATGAGGCAGACACAATTTTTCTGGACAGCCTGTTCCAGTGCCTTACCCCACCCTCATAGCAAATAATTTCTTCCTTATGCGCAATCTAAACCTGCCCTCTTTTGGTTTAAAGTAACTTCCCCTTGTCCTGTCCTTCCATGCCTTTATCAAAAGTCCCTCTCCAGCTCTCTTGTAGCCCCTCTAAGTTCTGGAAGGTGCTCTAAAGTCTCCCTGGAGCTTTCTCTTCTCCAGCTGAGCAACCTCAACCCTCTCCACCTGTCTCTATAGCAGAGGTGCTCCAGCCCTATGAGCATCTTAGCAGCCTCCCCCAGACTTGCTCCAACAGCTCAACATCTTTCTTGTGTTGGGGGCCCCAGAGCTGGATGCAGCACTCCAGGGGGGATCTGGTTTGGGCAGAGCAGGGGGCAGAATTTTGCCCTGCTGCCCACACTGCTGGTGATGCAGCGCAGGACACGTTTGGCTTTCTGAGCTGTGACTGCTCCCTGATGCGTCATGTTGAACTTCTTGTCCATGAATACCCTCAAGTCCTTCTCCCCAGGATTAGTCTCAATCCATTCTCTGCCCAGCCTGTGTTTGTGTTTGGGATTGCCCTAGCCCAGGCGCAGGAAATTGCTCTTGTCCTTGTTGAACCTCTTGTGGTTCACGCAGGCCCAACTCTTAGGCATGTCCAAGTCCCTCTGCATAGCATCCATTTCCTTCTATGATTCTGCCATTCAAAAGTATCAATTAGAACTGAACATTTTGAGAAGGATTTCATTGATAATGAGACAGGTCTTCAATATGTATTCCAGCTCCCAGATATTCAAGGTATGCTTTGGATCCCACCTTTATCGCATCATGTGTTAAATATGGGCCAAGGCACATTAACACTCCTTTTCTTTGCACCTTTCTTTCAACTAACAGTGGGTCTAGGTGGGAAGGTTCAGTCACAAGGAAGTAGGAATGTGAAAAAATATGTAATTGCATATTTTTCATTATTAGCAATAGCATAATTAAACCTACACTTTGACATTGCATCAACCATTTACAATCATTTGCAGCAGATCTCTGCGGGGTGCAGAGGTTCAGGGACATCACACCATAACCAATATGATCCAGTGAAGTCAAATTAATTATACCTAAAAAGACTATAGTTTTAATAAATCTCTATATGATCCAGTGAAGTCAAATTAATTATACCTAAAAAGACTATAGTTTTAATAAATCTCTACTGTCCACGCATCTCTAGCTAGTACATGATTAGTTAATCCTCGCTGTTCGTGCATCTAAAATAGAATACTGATTGGATCACCCAATTTTTCACGCGTCTTGCTGTGGTCGTCTGACCCACCCATGACTCACTTTTTTCTTACTTTCCCAAGCTTGCTGACAAACTTCCTGAGTCCTGATGACTCTTCTTCTTGTATCTTCTTCAAGAATATACCGACCCCATTTCTGAATATGTCCATTATTCATTGTTTGTGAGCATGTCCATTGTCCATTATTACAAGCAGGCTGGATTGTGCATCAGCTGAATACGGCCATTGTCTAGCAAGAACTCCTCAATCTGCAAAAAACTCTCAACAGATCTCATTCCTATAACCTCCCTGTGTTACGTAGGTACTTCATACTGTCTCTGTAAGTTAGGATTTACTGAGATATCTGTCTCTCTGGCCATGTTATTTATGGCTGACAGTGTTACAAAGCAGTCTGTGTTTCTGAAGGAATAGCTGTGTGTTATCATTCAGAGAACTCTATCTTTCTACAAAGTCTCTCAGAAAAAATTGGTTTACAGATTTATTAGTCTTTGCTAACATTTTGGCCAAGATGTTTGTGTAAAATTTTTAAGTGTGTTATCTTTCATATTGTGGAAATCACTGGATTTAATTTTCTCTACAATAATGTGGTTATATCTTAACATACACTGAAGTGCTTAAAATTCTGTTTTAGGCCAAAATGCTATTTGAAATCTGACTAGGGATATATCTGTTAATGTCACTGTGAAAGATCTTTTGTGCTGTCAGTTAAATGTTCTGAGTAGCATTCACTTACAATCCTCTGGAATCATTACTTATACATGTTTTTCATTTGCTCCCATCTTTTTGGCCAACATTCAATAACATTTTATAACACATCTTTAAAATACAAAGATAGAAATCCCTGGCAGCAATAGCAGGAACAGAAGAGCTTCTGCTCTGGCTTCAATCAAAGGTCTATCTGGTCTGGTATCTTATCTCCTCTGAAACCAGAAATGCACAGTAGAAGAACAAGGCAGGGGTGCAGACTGTCTACTGTCTCTCAGCTTCCAGTGATGTGATGCAGGAACATCCAAGCCTGAGTGGTATCACTGTCATTAGTCACAGAGGGCTTTTCTCCAATAAAACATTACTTTTTGCAAATGCTTGGCCTCTTAAGCTGAAGGTCTAAACAATGTGCTCCCTGCTGCCGACAGTATTTAAGGAACTTTATCAACGGAGGCCCCCCAGGTTACGCTCCCTATTGTGAAGAGAGGCTGAGGCGGACGTTTGCCAACGGGACAAGGACACAGCCACCCAGCTGGCTGGAGCTGCAGGTATGAGCCCCTCCATGTCCTCCCCAGGGAACTGGGGCTTAGGGTTTAAGCCTTCCACTGTCACAAGAACCACATGTCTGTCAGGACAGAATGTGGGACAGCAGAATGCCTATTCCTGTCAACAATTTTCATGAAATTCCAACATATTGCATTCCCTGTACACATCCTGGATGTGCTCCAGTATATGTTGAAGATCAATCCTTTTGGCTGCATCAGTATTTGTAAATTAAAAATGTGCTGTTGGCATTGAGTCCAGCTGGCGCAGAGCAAGCTCCTGTGTGTTCAAAAGCTATGTTCTAGATGAAAGTGGCTGCAGGCAAACTGCCTCCCATGAGTGGTCCCTGGGGCTTGTTTGGGGATAATTATGGCTGGAACAGGCAGTTTGTGCAAATTTGCTCATTTTCTAAACTGGTTTGCAAGCATATACAGCTGTGTTCCGGTGTCCATGAGCATTCCCAAGCATGTTTTATTTTCTGGATTAGGCACTTTGATGACTGAATGTAGTAAATAAAATATCTGTGACTTCCAAGTGCTTCCAGTGGCTGGCTGTACATTATCCTGTTGATAAATATGGTGAGGTAGCACTGAAAAGCAGCCAGTCAGTGGGATCAGGAATTAGTAAGTGGTTACCATAGTGGGGTAGCGGAGTATGCAGGTAAATAGTATGGAAATACACGTAACATTATAAAGTTTGACTTTAATCCTTTAGGCGACCAAGTCCAAGAAACCGATCATGCTGCCTGTCACGTTTATGGATGGCACGACAAAGACACTGTTGACAGACTCTGCAACAACTGCTAAAGAGCTCTGTAATTCTTTGGCTGACAAAATCAGCCTGAAGGACCGATTTGGCTTTTCGCTCTACATTGCACTTTTTGACAAGGTACATCTTAACTTTTGTTCCTGAATAGTTCTGGGAAAGAAGAGGGAGGTTCTCCTTGCTGTCGTATAACTTCCAGAAGGCAGAGGGATTATTTCTACAGTGCAAATGTCAGTATGATTTTCACAAAAAGAGTAGTCAAACTCTGCAGCTGGGGTGTAGGAAAATCTCTCTCCTCTGAATATCCTTGGAGATATTCAGAATTTAACAGGAAAATGCACAGAGAAACCCATTCAAAGAGGCACCTGTTCTGACTAGTCTGGTGGACCAGAAACCTTCAGAAATTCCTTTCCTCCTACAAGCTTATGTGATGCTATTCTCTTACTCTCAGTTAAGCTTATTAGAGATGAATTTCCAGTAAAACATCCTACCTGGATTTTTATGCAAGGGAGCCAATTAAATTTAATTGGAAAGCTAACAGTTGAAATTAAGCTTCTGAAATGAGATAAAATCCAAACTGCCATGCCAGCATTGGCATTTAACCTGCTTTATTTGACCTAAAAATATATATTTCTCAGAAATTCTGTTGAAATAAAGGTGAGCATAAATGAGAGGGGCAAAGCTTCATCAGGTGAGACAACAGCTGCAAGACAATGAAACTCAAGTATACCAAGAGCTGCTGTATAAGAGGATGAAGTATATTCTCACCTATAGATGTGGCCACCTCTGCCTCTAGGTGGGGAAGAAAATGGTTTACACTCTGTATTCTTCATCTTTTTTGAGGAGACATTCAGCAAAGGATGCTAAGTCTGAGGAGATGTAGTGCTTTGGAGGCTTCATGGCAGACCCCAGTGAGGAGACATGTAAATTTCTGTAACAGGACAGGCTCTTTTATTCTGGCTTTTTCTGATGCTTAGCTAGGTTGGATCCAAGTCCATGACTTCAAAGCAGCACATTTCAAAGCACAGTATGAATCAACAATAGTTTAAAATGGGACCATTGGCTTTGCTGAATCATGTTGATGCTCTTTTTTCAGTCTGGATGGGAAGCTGGAGCTCAAAATGTAATGGCTCACCCAGCCATGCTGCAGGACTTGGCTGACTAGATGACATAGAACCATTGATTATTTTTATTATTCTGATTATAAAGGTAGTCTGAGTGACTCAAAAATAGACCTCTCTACCTAAAACAGTCTGCATTTGTTCAGGTGAATGGCACATTTCTCTCTGCCCTGCCTAGGTGTCCTCGCTGGGGAGTGGCAATGACCACGTGATGGATGCTGTGTCCCAGTGCGAGCAGTATGCCAAGGAGCAGGGAGCGCAGGAGCGCAACGCACCGTGGCGGCTCTTCTTCAGGAAGGAGATCTTCACCCCCTGGCACAACCCCAGCGAGGACAACGTGGCCACCAATCTCATCTACCAACAGATCGTGCGAGGGGTGAAGTTTGGGGAGTACCGGTGTGACAAGGTGTGTGACCTCAGCAGCTCCCAGTCTGGTCCAACAAGTATCTTTGAGATGGTGAAATAGGTTACAACGAAGGGGATGATAAATATTCCTCCCTGGAAACCCATTAGCTTGGGCATTATGGTACTCGGAAAACAGGAACTACAGCAGTCAGATTGTCTTGACTGGGCTTGGAAGCTTCCATGTGCTGCATGAGCATTCTTAACAATGAACATGGTAAGGCTTAATCATAGCTTTCAGTGGTCAATGCCCTGAACTTCAGATGTGCAAAAAGGTGCAGAAGTGAAGTTCTGCCAAAAAGAAGCATCCCCACACAACTGTGTAGTACACCCAGCCTCCACAACATGCTTCTTGATGACTTGGTGACAGCATTAACTTGATTTGTTTGGCTCCCACAGGAGGAAGATCTGGCAGAACTGGCTTCCCAGCAGTACTACGTGGACTATGGGTCAGAAATGGTACTGGAAAGGCTGCTAAATCTAATTCCATCCTACATTCCAGACAGAGAGATCACAGCTTCAAAAACAGTGGAAAAATGGGCTCAGCTTATTATAGCTGCACATAAAAAGGTGGGGACAATAGATCACCTGTCAGGGACCATGTCATGTTTCAATAGCTTCATTTGCCTTTTAAACATGTGTCAGACATTATAGTTTAGCTCTTAGCCTGGCCTAAAGCTAAAACTGTGAGAAAGGGTAGGGCTAGTACTAACCATATTCAGCTTTACCATTGGTTTTTATGCAAGATCTGGCAAAAGACATCCTGCAAAGATTTACTGTGAGATGTGAAACACCATCTCAGGGGTGACATTCCTGTTACATGAGATTGTGGTGTTACCGGTTGTATTACAGAGGAGGTTCATGTCTCTGGGTAATGTCAGGGCTTTATTGTGCCAAGCACTGTATAAAACCTCCCTGGCCTCAATTAGCACATTTGTGACACTTTCACACGACAGCACTTCCCAGTACTCATTACCCAGTACTCCTGACCACTCATGAGGGGTGATGTTCCTGGCATGAGCATGGGCATTCATTTAACATCAGGAGCCACCTTCAGATCAGGATCCCTACTATGTAAACATCTCCATGTGCATGGGGAGTCTCACCTGAACTTAACTATCAGTGGAGACACAGTGATTCACTTGGACCTTGCACATCCCCTGTCAGCCTGTCAGCTTTGTACAGAAGTGTCAGGTGTCTAAGGATGCCCTAAGTAAGAGGCTTAAGAGATGAATGTCTGCTTCCAGCTAAAGGAATGTCAAGCTGAAAAGTAAACACTTACTTTAGGGAAATCCAGTCAGCTGAGGCCAACCTCACTGAGACTGGTTGCTCCAGATGCTTGCCCAGCTTTCTCCAAGTCAGATTATTCCATAAAGTGGAAACTGAAGGCCAGGACTTTGACCAAACTGTCACTTGTTCCTGCAGTAGTTTGGCCCTTAGCCACACAGAGACCTCCATTAATATTTGTTCCAAGATCTTCAGGTCATTAATATTTGTTCCGAGATCTTCAATCATGGATTGATTTTCCTTGCTTCCTTCCTGGATATAACTGTGTTTTGCTTCATGTTGGTTGTGGTTTGCTTTTTTCTGTAGGGAATTTATACTCAGAAGAGGGCAGACCCAAAAAAGGTCAAGGAAGAAGTAGTGGATTTTGCACGTTTCAAGTGGCCTTTGCTGTTTTCTCGATTTTATGAAGCCTTCAAATTCTCAGGTGAGTCAGTAGAGCACATCCCCAGAGCACAAGCTGCTCTAAAGCAAAAGGAAGGAGAGATGGGGATTCCAGAGACAAGAAGGGGACCATCTAGATGGTCTTTTTTGGACACATTATTTTTGTTGCGTCCTGATTAGCAATGACTCAGTCTATGGGTCTGCCACTATTTCTCTCCCTTAAAAAACCAGAGAGCTTTTTGATAATTGCATCCTCCTTTAAAACGTTTTCTATATCCTAAGACCCTTCATGAGCTGATTGAATGTCTTGTCTTAACCCCAGGGCCAAGCCTGCCTAAAAATGATGTGATTGTAGCTGTCAACTGGACAGGGGTGTACTTTGTGGATGAACAGGAGCAGGTTCTCTTAGAGCTTTCTTTCCCAGAGATCACAGCTGTGTCAAGCAGCAGGTAAGGAGGAATAGACTGGGCTGGCAATCTCACCATAGATCAGTCTTCTTCCAGGCTTTGCCTCTGGATGTCATTATGTTTCATGTTTATGTCTCCTATAAAAATATATCCCAGAGGAGGAAAGCTGCAAGGGCAGAGTTTCACCCTGGCCACCATTAAAGGTGATGAATACACTTTCACCTCCAACAATGCAGAGGACATCCGGGACCTGGTGGTGACCTTCCTTGAAGGATTAAGGAAACGATCCAAGTATGTGGTCACTCTCCAAGACAACCCAAATCCAGGCAAGTAAATAGTCCAACTCAGTGGTAAATGTAGAGATAGATTTAATATTCCTGAGGAATTTGAAAAAACAAAACAGTTCTAACCAATGGTTGGGTTTTTTGCAGTGGGAGAGGAATCTGGGTTCCTCAGCTTCCTTAAAGGAGACCTGATAGTTCTGGACCAGGACACAGGAGAACAAGTGATGAACTCGGGGTGGGCTAATGGGTTCAATGAGCGGACCAAGCAGAGAGGGGATTTCCCAACTGATTCCGTCTATGTCTTGCCTACCGTCACCATGCCTCCGTTGGAGATTGTGGTAAGCAGTCTTATGGAATTACACAACTTGGTACAATGTCCTGGGAGGTCAAAGCCTTCATGGAGTGCTTAGATCTGGCCAAGTCTCCCTGAACGTAAGGCAGAAACCAAAGAGGATGAGAGAGGTGACAAGCTGTCCAAGGCAAAAGTGATCTCAGCCTTTCTTCTGATCTTGGCACTCAGGACACCACAAACTTGTGGCTTGGAATGTCCATGAATTGCGCTAAATCCTTCCAGCTGGCCTGATTGCTTAAAGGTGTGTTTGTGGTTGGAGGGAACTGCTACATTCACATGTGGAGCTGTAGGTTCCAGAGCACAGTATCTTCCTTAGGAAGTGATCAACAATATGGAAATAATTGTTATTCCTTGCATCAGTGACTGAGAATGGCAGAGAGAAATGACAACTGTGCAGTTCTAACTGACTGTTCACAGGAATTGATGGATTATTCTCACTTTCACTGTTCTTGTTTTGTATCTGCTTCCTCTCTTTGAATACATCAGATACCAGGTAACAGAGAGCTTTTCATCCCACAGGCCCTGGTCACAATGACCCCTGACCAACGACAAGATGTTATCAGAACCTCACAGATGGCAGTTTCAGACAGTGAAGAAAGAGTAAAGCCGTACACCTTGGAGGAATTTTCCTATGATTATTTTAGGTGATTTTTTTTTAACCATTCTCAAAAATTATAGGAGTCCATCTGCAGGTAGCTTGGGAATCGGGAAATTTTTGCTGCTGAGAAAGACTCTAAATACCCCATTGTGTGACTTTGTACAACTGCAACTTTTGGTTTAGGTCATGGCATTTGAGCTGCAGGTTTTCCACAGACAAGGTTTTGTAAAGTATTTCTTCTTAGCAGAGGTGTAGCAATTTGAAATTTAATATTATGTGGGAGGATGTTCTTAAGGCTATATAGGAATTTTCATCTCAGTTCCAAAAATTTAAATGCGCACCACTGCTGAATGCAGCTGACCAAAGCTCCCATTTCTGTTTGGATGGGCTGGCAATCCAAACAGGCAGATCAGATCCTCTGAAATGTCTTCCCCTTGTCAGGCTTATGCTAGGTGATATTCTTTAAGTGTGGCTGCCTGACCATTCATTGCCATCATCCTTCCTGTGGCTAGAAGCTTTTTGGGATAGCGTTGGTGATTGTGGTGTCATTAGTGAGGTAGGGTCTATAAGAGACTCTTCTGAGCCATAGGAGAGTACAAGTGGTTCTCTTTGAGCAGAGCTGGATACTTGTTAAATCATGATGTCCCTTTTGATGTAAGGGTTCATTAGCTACATGCCGTGAGTAACCATCCTAGGTGAAACATTGGCCATAAGCTGTTTCTTATGATCCCTGTAATCTCTCTACCTCTTGCTTTGTGTTTGCCACCAGACCACCTCCAAAGCACACCCTCAGCCGGGTCATGATCACCAAGAGCCGTGGAAAGGACAAGCTGTGGTGTTACACCCGTGAGCCCATCAAACAGCCGCTGCTGAAGAAGATCCTGGGCAGCGAGGAGCTGTCCCAAGAAGCCTGTATGGCCTTTATTGATATCCTTCCTCTGCTTGGGAGTCCCCTTGGGAAACAGGTCTGACAGGCAAAGAGCTGAACTGGCTCTTTAGGGCTCCGAGCAAAGCCCAAAGAAAGGTTTGAGGTCTCTTTTAAAGGCTGTGGGACATGCAACAGGCTTGGAAATGGGTCTGCACCACAAATCTGTACCTTAAGCATCCTTGAAATCTGAGGTGTGTCTACTTCTTAATCAGTGAGGATTCAGGGACCAGTTGTTGGGTCCTGCTGATCCACACACACTGACACTGTTCTGTCTTGGTTCAGCTGACTCTCTTCCAAATGAACCTGCTGTGGATGGCCACAGCCCTAGTCAGTCCACGTGGCCTTAGAGACAGAGTTTGATGCCAGAATATCCCTTTGCAGCCACTTCTGTAGTCATGTGTAGGATGTCTTTAGCAACATCATCAACAGACGGCCTTCACCAAATATCCCAGTTAGCTCATCCTTGACTCCCACCTCCCACCTGTGCTGAAATATATGGGTGACTACCCATCCAAAAGGACCCGCTCAGTCAATGAGCTGACAGACCAAATATTTGAAGGTGCCTTGAAAGCTGAACCCCTAAAGGATGAAATCTACTGCCAGACCCTCAAGCAGCTCACAGACAACCACATCAAGTAAGAGCTCTTTGTTCTCCTTGGCCCAAGTGCACTAGACTGTGTTGGGCAAAGCAACATCTGAAGTGTCCGTGCCATGAGTGATTTTCTTTTCCTCCTGGGTCTCTTCTTGTGCAGATACAGTGAAGAGAAAGGCTGGGAGCTATTGTGGCTGTGTACAGGCCTTTTCCCTCCGAGTAACATCCTCCTGCCCCACGTCCAGAGGTTCCTGCAATCCCGGAAACATCACCCCTTGGCAGCAGACTGCATCCAGAGACTCCAGAAAGCCTTGAGGTATGGCACTGAAAGACTCCCAGTCCTGACTGTACCACAACTTCCAAATATGTGTGAAAAAATACAGCTGGGAGATATTTTGATGTCTGGGGGCACAGTGAAAGCTCACAGCCTCTCTCTGTTCCACCAAACTGATTGAAAGGGACATTGGGTTTCTTATAAGCAGTGCAGAAAAATAGAAATTAATCAACTTCGTCCAGGTCCATTGCAGTCACTTTCTTCCTTTTTGGAAGAAAAATAATATTAAGAAAATAGCTGAAGTTACTCAAAAGGATATGCATTAAAATTGGAAGATTTAAAAAAAGGATTCTTGCTATGATGATGCTGTGACACTTGCCACTGTGTGTTTTTCAGGAATGGATCCAGAAAATACCCACCCCATCTGGTAGAAGTGGAAGCCATTCAACACAAAACAACCCAAATTTTCCACAAGGTTTACTTCCCTGATGACACTGATGAGGTAAATGTGGGAGAAGGAAATTCTTTTCTGTCAGGATGGTTGTCAATTTTCTTATTCTCAAAAATCTCAGAAGAGGCTGATATTGGTTCTGATTCAGAAAAGCTCAGCCTTTCCAGAAGCCTCTGGGCCAAAGCATAACAAGGAAAATCCATCCTTGTCTACTCAGATTTGTTGTGAGCTGTGTTTTTCAAGACATGGGTGCTTTGCTGGTGTTCACTGAAGGCTTTAGAGTATGACTGCAGACAGAGGGAAACTGGATGGGCTAATCTATTCACTCACAGTTGAACACAAGCTCTCAGGCCTTGGCTCTCAGTTATTTGGAGTATAACCAACAGATGTTGTCCCCCAATGATACTCAAAGGGGTACCATGATGGCCCCCCCCAGGAATTGGGCAGACAATTGCAGCACTGGCAATTAGGTGACTGAAATTACCCCCTCTGACCTGAGATGACACAGAAATGATACCTGCACTCAGGAAGCTGTCACTAAGCATCTTACATGCTGGAAAGGCAGCTAATCATACTGATGCCAGAGCAGATAGGCATGTCCTTGCAGATACTGCTGTCTCACCTACTGATTGGTCTTTCTATGAGGCTCACATTTCTCTCTTTCCTCATACCCCTGGGTACAACTAAATTTCTGTATTTCTAAATGGGTTTATTTGTAAAACAGTCCACACCCATGGAAGGAAAAGGATGATTCCTCTGCCGCAGCTGGAATTGCCCTTGTTTATCTGTAATGGAGAGCTGAGGGAACTCTTGGGGTTTCTCATCACTTTGAGTATTTTTTCCTAATGGCAATGCAATGAGCATGACACTACTTCATACACATGCCTCTATGTGAGAGCCAGTAGAAAGAGGCAGTAGGCAGCACTTCTATGCTTGGACAGGTGTGCTGTGATCCATTTGGCCATGGAAGTCACCAGGTGGAGAGAGTGGCATCATTCCAGTACAACATGCATCTGCACTGATGTGGTGCTGAGCACTAGCAGCGCTAATCCCCAAATCAGACTCTTGTGGGATGTGGAACGTGGGTCCTGGTAGTTTGGTGGTTCAATGGTGATCAAAAGCTTAAGTTCCTTAAACTGCTAGGAGCTGAATCTCATTAAGTGGGCAGAGCAGAACTGAGGCAATGCAAATGCTGAGCACAGCTCAAAAGGCAAAGCCAGAATTGGAATGTGCATACAAAGGGGACAGACCTTTAAATATCCCATGCTTTAGATATCCATAAAACAGGAATCATTTTCCCTTTATTCAGCTATCTAGAAGCCAGGCATCTGGCTTAGACCTAGTCTAAGCCAGGCATTTGACTTCTTCATCATCACTGGAGAGACAGGACAAATCAGCCTGGAGATCTCTCACTCTGTCTTTCCCACCCCTCTTTCCTCATGCAAATCTGATCCAACTTCACTGTTGGATCAGAAAAATCTCTTGCATTGCCTGGACAGCTCTGGATAAGCCAGTACAGAATATAGATACAGCATCACAAAGAACAGTGGTACAGCAGTAGCATGACAGAGCTTCTGCAGACATCCCTTCAATGCCCGGAGCCCCAGTCCACAGTATCACTGATTTCACTGGTAGTGGGCATCTAAACCCCTTTGTGGGCATCTAAACCCCTTTGTGCATGTGCACCTGGAGGTCCTCAAAGAGAGCAAAAAGTGGAAATTAACCCTTAGATGGCAGTGGTGATCTTCCTCTCTTTGTAGGCATTTGAGGTGGAATCGAGCACAAAAGCCAAGGACTTCTGCCAGAACATCTCCAACAGGCTGCTCCTGAAGTCCTCTGAGGGCTTCAGCCTCTTTGTCAAAATCTCCGACAAGGTGAGTGACCCACCCAGGGGCTGAGGCAGCTCTGAGGTACCCAGGATAACCCACTTGGCAGTAGGTACACGCTGGTGGAGCCAGAGCCATGTGGTGAGAAGCATTTCTCTACAAGCTGTGTGGCATTCCTAAGTGAGATCTGACCTGATGTAGGTGAGGTTTGCAGTCCCACAGCCCTGACTTACAGCAGTCACCCCAAAGAACTTAAAGCACAGACAGGCAAAGCTCTCCTAGCCTGTTGCTGAGTTGGTTTTATAAGAAAGGACTAAGTAAGAAAAATGTGCAGCTTAGAGCTGCCTCTGGCAACTGAGAGAAATCTCTGGAGATAGTCATCAGAAAGGGAAAGGAAGGGTTGTGGTGGAACAAGTTGCAATAAGGAGTAATGGGTGAAATTAGAGACAGAGCCTGAAGCAAGGTGCTGGCATTGGCTTTCTCACGTCAGCAGTTCATAACACATCAGTGTAAGAAGTGCAAAGCAGTGAGCACAACCACAGGAGACGGGCTGGGCAATGGCCAACCCTGCCTGTGGAGTCTTGCCACTTGTTTGGGGCACCTCAATATAAGAAGGAAATAAAGGTGTTAAAAAGGGCTACTACAATGGTGCAGGTCCTTGAGGGGAAGGTGTGTGAGGAGCAGCTGAGGTCACTTGCCTTGTTCAGCCTGGAGAAGAGGAGACTGAGAGGAGACCTCATTGCAGTCTGCAACTTCCTCATGAGGGGAAGGGAAGGGGAAGACACTAATCTCTTTCTCTGGGGTGATCAGTGATGGGACTCAAAGGAATGGCATGAAGCTGTGCCAGGGAACATTTAGGTTGGATACTAGGAAAAGGTTCTTCACACAAAGGGTGGTTTGGCACTGGAGCAGGCTCCCCAGGGAGGTGGTCATGGCACCAAGCCTGACAGAGTTCAAGGAGTATTTGTACAATGCTCTCAGGCACATGGTGTGATTCTTACAGATATCCTGTGCAGGGCCAGAAGATGGACTTTGATGATCATTCTGGATCTCTTCCAACTCAGGATATTCTGTGATTCTACTGTATGACTTATTTGCTCAGCTTTTGTGACTATGTGCTGTGTCCCCCAGGTCATCAGTGTGCCGGAGGGAGATTTCTTCTTTGACTTTGTGAGACACCTGACAGACTGGATAAAGAAAGCAAGACCAGCAAAAGATGGTAATGATGATTTTTTTCCCAGCATGGGTCACACACAGCCTTCCACTGCCCTCCATGCCTTTCAAACAATATTGACCACATAGTCTGCCACAAGCATTGGAACAGGCTGTTCACAGAAATGGTGGAATCACTGTCCTCTAGTGTTCAAAAAAATGTAGGTGTGGTGCTTAGGGACATGGCTTTGTGGTGCTCCTGGCCATGTTGGGTTAATCGTTGGGCTTGATCTTATAGGTCTTTTCCAACCTCAGTGATTCTGTGATCCTGTGATCTGTTGGGCCACACTGGTGGGAGTGGTGCTCTCTGCACCATCCCTGGGGACATCATCTGGGAGGTGATCCATCCAGGAGCAGCAAAACCTCTGCTCCAAGGCTCTTCCTGGCCCCTGTGAGAAGCACCTGCTGGAGGCCATCTCTCCAGGAAGTGCCTGCAGGAAGGTTTCAGTGGTGGGATTCATCTCACCTCACTGACCACATCCAAAGTGGAACTGGCTGCAGCTCTGCTGAATTTACCAGTGGCTGTAAGACACAGGTGCCTCCAGGGTACAACTCTGTCCTGTGTTAGGCATGGGTGCTATCAATGAAGTACGGTTATGCAAGTGAACCCAGACACTTTTCCCACCTTATTAAAGCCTTGCATGGCAGTGACGTGGTTTGTTGTGCAAAGTCAGAGCCCAGTTGGCCTTGTGAATGTCCCTGTCCCTGCAGGCTCTGGTGGCACATGGGCACTGCTGGATGCAGACACTGATTGCCAGCTGATACTCACACTAGGTGTTATGTTTGCTTCACTTGCCCAGGTATAGTGCCTTCCCTCACCTACCAAGTGTTCTTCATGAAAAAACTGTGGACCAACACAACGCCTGGAAAGGACTCAATGGCGGACTCAATCTTCCACTATTACCAGGTGTGCTAGGACTCTGCAGTAGCAGTGGAGACTTGGGAGGGATTAGGAGTGGGTTGCAAAGGCTTGTCCACCTGCAGATGTTCACAGGGAACAGCCTCTTAACCAGGGGCTGGATACCTCCACAAACTCCATTTAGCATGTAAGAGTGAAGGTGCACAGACATGGTCTCTATCTTTCTGCTGTTCTTTCCTCCGTGCAGGAGTTACCAAAGTACCTGCGTGGCTACCACAAGTGCTCACGGGAGGAGGTCCTGCAGCTGGCAGCTCTCATCTACCGGGTCAAGTTTGAGGATGACAAGTCCTATTTCCCCAGCATCCCCAAACTCCTGAAGGAGTTGGTGCCTCAGGACCTCATCCGGCAGCTCTCTCCAGATGACTGGAAAAGGGTAAACCAGCAGCTTGATTCATACACCAGACCTGGCTGAGAGAAGCCCAGTCTCTTAGGTGACTTGTCTGACATTCAGTGTTGAATTTGGACTGCCAAAATCAGTGACACCTGGTCCTTCTGGAGCCTTACCAGAGCTTCAGCTTCCATGGCATCACTAAGAGGAGAGATTGTACTTGCATGTTCACATACACATGCCTTGCCCCAGGTTTTCTTGGCCTGAGACTGTGGCTGTACTGGTGGATGCAAAGCCAGATGGAAACATGCTAAGAGATGTTCTTATGAAGAGGTGGTCTGTCATTTAATGCAGACTACTGCTTTACACAGGGAGAGCTGTGGCACAGGTGCAAACAGGTCTAGCCTTAAAATATTAGAGGTATCTCACTGCCAAGTAATAGGCCAATAAGTGCTTTCTGTTTCCTGTCTGATATCAGGATCTCTGGGCTGAAGGTCTCTCAGTCTCCTCTGCTGCATAAATTGGATAATCACAATTTATAATCTCTTTAATGGAGTCAGCAGCTCAGCTTATTTAAAAAGGACCCGCCTTTGTTCCAGGCCCTGCTCCGGTGACCAGCCAGCACATTTTTGAAGTGTTATTGGAACAGAGGCTAGAACCAAACATCAAGGTTGGGTTGGGCAGAACCCAGAGCAAGCTGCTCTAGTGGAAGGCAGCCCCATCCACTGCAGGAGAGTTGGGCTAGATGACCTTTCAAAGGTCCCTTGCAACCCAAACTCTTCTATGAGTCTATAATTGTGGAACTGATGCTCCTTTTCTCCAAACATCCCTGGTGCCAGGTTCTGCAAACCCTCCATCTCTGTTGTGTTCTCTGTTGCAGTCCGTCGTGGCATACTACAACAAACACGCAGGCAAAACAAGAGAAGAAGCCAAGCTTGCCTTTCTAAAGATTATCTTCAAGTGGCCTACATTTGGATCAGCATTCTTTGAAGTGAAGGTACCTGCCCTAGGGTTCTCTGGCAGCTTTTAGCCAAGATCAGGAGCCCTGTACCACAGAGGGGTTTCAGATCTGAACTAGACTGGGACAATCCTGATGAAACAGGGAAAAATGTAATATGCTTAATTGGAGACCTGCAAACACATTTGTTCATTGCTGATCTCCCTCTTTACCCAGACAGAAGCATTGTAGAGCTTCAGCATATCTCAGTCATTGGGGCTGTTCCCACAGCTGTGCTGCTGAACACACAAGAGCTCTTCTCTGTTTGGCCAAGGCAAAGGGGAACCTGTTTTTTTTTTCCCAGGGATGTGTCTGTACCCACCACAAACCAAATCCAGACCATCCACCGTGGCACTACAGTTCCATCAAGGACAGTAGAAGCCAGTGCTGTCAGAAGACAGGGAGAGAGGAAATAGGAAGGGGTCTGATTTTGCTTGACATGTCCCCTAACCAGATCATCACTTTTCCAACAGCAAACTACAGAGCCAAATTATCCAGAAATCCTCCTAATTGCCATCAATAAGCATGGAGTCAGCCTCATCGATCCCAAAACCAAGGTAAGCAAAACTTGGGTATTCACCAGATACTCCTGAGCCCAGTCCCCAGGCCCTTATGGAAGACATCCCAAGGAGCATGTTGTTCAGTACTTAGAGAGTTCTCTTTAAGCCAGGTTAGAAAGGCTGGATAGACAGAAAATTTTCTGGAGACAGAAATTCACTGTTGCACTGAGGCAGCCCAGACTTTTTCAACAAAATACAGATTGAGAGCATCAACTATTAGGGCCCTGTACCTGGAGGATGCACACACTCCTTCCTTAATCTTTTCACAGGCAATAGGACAGGAGTTGGAGTAAATGAGATCCTACTAGTTACTTCCACCACCTGCATCACCATTCTATAGTGTAGCAGTCCTCCACAAGCTCTGGAGGATCTGGTCTTGATCTCACTACCATTCCCACGAGTCTCATCACAGTAAGACATCCTTGGCCTGCTGTGATGGAAAGTGAACAGCGACAATGAGAAGTGTCCACAGCCCCTCATGGAAGTTGAGGCTCTCTTGCATGTTGAGTGTCAGTTTTGTGTTCCCACCAGGATATTCTCATCACTCACCCCTTCACCAAGATCTCCAACTGGAGCAGTGGCAACACATATTTCCACATAACCATTGGCAACTTGGTGAGAGGAAGCAAGCTGCTCTGTGAGACCTCCCTGGTAAGAAGCATTTAAGATTGGACCAAATCCTGACTTTGGATTTGGCAGCAAATTGTGTCTCAGAAATTCTCTGGGCTGAAAATGGTCTCTCAGAAGAGCCACTGATACAATTTTTTTCTTCTGAATTTCCCATGGCTCTGCTCAATGAATCAGGGCTTTCACTTGGTCCACCATCCAACTAACAAGCAAGCCTAAGGTGCTTGGGATGTTGCTGTGTCAAGAGCATGAGTGACTGCTCCCTATAACTGGACTGAAAAACACACTAAAGCTGATATGGGCTCAAGGGGTACTCCTGAGCCCTTTAACCAATACCATTTACCCAGCTTGTCCCTAGTAACAATCACAGCAATAAACTTTCTCCTAGACTATCTTAAACCCAAAGCACAAAGGATAAAAATTCCTTTTGGATTGTTACTAATCCGAGGCATTCAGTATTTTGTTGGCCATTTGAAAATTTATGTCCTGTCCAAAGCTCCCCTTGTCCTCAGCCTCAGCAGCATCCTGGGACAGGGAACTCCTTCATCTCAAAGTTGCAAATTATGTTTGGACAGTATTCTTTGTGGTGGTGACATTTCACCCAAGGAAAATGGTGGAATAGGTCAAAATGTACCTGAAAATTTGCAAAGCAAGAACTGGTAGCCAGTGTGTTCAGGAGGCTCAAGCCAGACACTGTAAGGCGTGCTCCAGAGGCTGGTAACATCTTCCCTCTCCTCCTCAGGGGTACAAGATGGATGATCTTTTGACCTCATACATCAGCCAGATGCTAACAGCCATGAGCAAACAGAGGAGTGCAAAGGGTAGCAAGTGAACTGCAAGAAGCCACTGGCACATGGTCATGGGGCTGATTCACCAGCTGAGGGCTGTGGGATACCCGTGCAGCTGGGCAAGAAACTTTGCCTCCCAGATGTGGAAGATGAGCCGAACACCATCAGGGAGTTCAATGGACTCTGACCTTGAGGGCTCCAATCCCACCTCCCCTTCCAGCGAAGATGACTATCTCTGACCTCCTACTCACCTTCCTCACCCTGCATCCCAACTCAATCCTACACCTCAAAGATTTCCAGGGGACACCACTGCTCTCAGAGAGTGACCAAGGCAAAGACACTCCAGCAGGAGGTCACAAAGGCTCTTGGATGAGGATTTTTGTGTGTGTGTGTGTCTGTGTGTGTGTGTGGCTTGCTTTGTTTTCATTTGTTGTTTTTTTCTTAAATATGAGAGCTGTTAGGATGCTAACATGTTTTTGGTGAAGTTCTGGGAATTTCAGGTTTGAAGAGGAATAAGAGAGCCCTGACCCATGCTGGAAAGATTTCCAGTGAACACTGCAGGGCTTGTTTTTTAGTCATTACAAAAGAATACACTGTGTTCTTAAGATGTACAGAAAGAAAAAGCAGGGAGGGAGGAGCACATTTTAACTAGGAATCAGAATAAACAAACTACTGATCAAACAGGCTAGTGTACTAAAGTCCTATCCGTGCAATGCTGGAAATATTTAAAGAACAAATTTTGAAGGTTTGTTTCTTCTTCTATTTATTTTTTAAAATATTAAAAAGGAAAAAAAGAAATCCTGTATTTCGTGCCGGTATCTGGATGCTGACGTGCAGAACAATCCCTTGCCCAGAGACCCCCCAAGAGCCATGACTGCCAGAGGCTGAGTAAGGCACATCTTTCTCAACCTAAGGGTTCAGCTGGAAGCGAAGCTTGGAAAATTAATTATCTCCTTTTGCTCCCTGTGTCCAGAAAAATTAACCTTAACTTTTGCTGCAAACCTCAATATGGATATAGGGGTTTTGAACACCCCATGCTTGGAAGACTGAAGCCAAGCCTATGTTGGGCTGTAATTCAAACATTAGCTTGGCCATCGGGTTTGTACCAGCTGATGATTTTATTGTGGTTTTTGTGTGTGTTTCTGTGTAAAGCAGCTCTTCATGAGTCCTAGCTGGATCTGAACCACTCACAGAAGGGCAGACCCTTGATTTTGGTGGTCTTTTCTCCATCTTTGATTGGCTGTACTCATCTGCTGGCTGTTTGTCTCATCTGCCACCCAATGCCACACAGTGCGGACCAGCCCACTTTGGAGCAGAGACAGGACCTGCTGGCAGAGAGGAGGCTGAAACCACGTTGTGTCTGGGAGGATGCAGGAGAGAAGCCTGGGGAGTGCCTTTCCAAAATCCAGGCTTCAAAGACATGGTATCAAGAGAAGGGACAATTGTCCACCAAGATCTGGTGTTGTTGTAACCCACACTGAGTGGATCTCAGTAGATGTTGAGGCCTCTCTTGTTCCTGTGCATTGGGCTGGGTTTGACTGCTTTGTACAAGTCCATATTGTGGGGTGTCATGTGCTGCTGTGTTAGGCTCAGCTGAGCTCAGGTCTGCAGCACCATGGTGTGCCAGGCAGAATTGGTAGTGCTGCCTACCAGACCTCGAGGACTGTGACATTCAAGTGGGATGCAGCAGTGACTTACGACTTTGGTTGCTCCATCAAAGAGAATGAGAGGCTGAATGGGGACATCCACCAGCCAGACAGGGCTGCTAGGAGATCCCCTTCCTCCATTATCCCCTACCCAAAGCACTCTGGTGATGGGAGCACGGTTACACCAAGGCTACATTGGGAGCCCAGCTGCCTTCTCACCATCCATCTCTGACATTTCTCTCCCTTCCCCAGCTGCTATGATCCAGCTGTCCCAGGGATCCCACTTGTCCTTAGACACATGCCTATCATCACCACATCATCACTGCTTTTTCTGAGTCTCTAGCCATCCCTGCCACCCATTGCACACTCAGCAGACGATGCAGCACAGCAGTGTTTTCCAGAGCTGTCCTGGGTCATCTTTCCCCTGCCACCACCCTCCACTTACAGCTCTGTTGGCATCCCATGCACCCCATAATTTTGGGCGGGGCTGGGACTCTGTGTGTGTGCCTGTGTGTCTTATGTATTAGCATCTGCTGGCCTCTTTGTATTCACACCAAGCGATGTAACATGAAAAAACATGTGTCCAAGTGAAATACTCTAATTAAAAAGCATCAAGTGGCTTGTGGGAGGCTGTTCTGCACTGTGCAGTCATGGTGACATCTCCAGGGGAGGGATGGGAATCAGGGCTCCCGAGTTGTTCTTGTGGACAAGACTTCTTGCACTGTGCAATTCCTGATGAGAGCAATTCCTGATTGTTCCATCAAGGGGGAACAACCCATCAGTGTACCTAGACTGGAAATTAATTGAAATCTTTTATTTTGGGGTAAAAAAAACCACTCAAGTCCATTGCTTGTCCTCTTTGACAAGGGCTGAATCTTCCAGTCAAGTTCTGAGCCTAATCACTGCATGTAGGAAGTGTTGGGTGAAAAGTCTGTGTGTGGCAGTCAGACGACCTGTCATGTGCTTAACAAGGTGCCAGACCTTGCTAGCTGTGAAGCAACAAAATTAGTAGCTGAGATGTGACAGAGTGTAAAACATTAAAGGAAACCACAGGTCTAACTGGCCAGGCTCTGCCTAGACAAGGCTTCTGAGGATGAGGAGGGTGAGTACAGGGAGTTACCAGTGCATACTGGCCAAGCAGCAGCTAGATAACATGGATCAAAGAGCATTGAGGTGGCTTTTCCCAATGTACATTACAGGCAGTGGTTGGGCAGCCACAGCCAAGTCCCTCACTTGGACACCAGGGCACAGACTGAGGAGCCCATGGTGCACACCACACTTAACCCACACACACTCCCCACCTACTTTTGCTGCTCACTTTCCCTATGTGACTGGTACCCACAAAAAGTTATGAACCACCTATGTATGCAGGGCACGGGGAGGGGGATATAACACCATCCACTCCCCATATTTCATAGATCTGGAGCTGCTCTACAACAATTCATCAGCCCTTTAGCCTTTTTCCAAAGGAGGATCTTAATTTTTCACATTTCTAGCCTCCAAAATACTCCAAAATTACAACTTGGAAATGTTTGGGTGCTTCTCAGCACAGATAACTCTGAAACTTAATGCTGCCCTCTCATTTGTGATCACTTCATTTAACAAAAGGCTCACATATAAGAAATATCTGTAGTCTAGATTAGGTAAATACTGTATTCTTTCCCCTTCCCAGTTTGCTGAAATAAGAACAATTCAGGATAGGAGAGATAAAATGTATTTAAAACATCACTTGCAATTTACAAAAAACATATTCTTATTATCTCTTCAAGTAGAAAGATATGGCTTAAACCTGAGAGATGTTTACATCTCCCTTACAGAGCAGCCACTGTGTGCCAGCAGCCACTGGGAGAAATGAAAATTGGAATAAATCCCAGGCTGTAGTACAGGTGTACAGACCTTCCCAAGGGAAAAGCAAACACTTGGTGGAACCAATTCACACACAGCTCCATCCTTCTGAAGAAAAGTGGTTCTTACAGGTCATAGTCCCAGTAGTTACATGGCCAAGACACCGAAAAGTCCTTCAGCCCCCACATGTCCTTGCCCATAGACAAGGGGAGGAGATTGTCCTGTTAGGCTCTGTGGCAGGGCAAGAGTGGGAAAAGGAAAACCAGAGTTGCCCCTGCCTCTGTTACAGAAAGATACCGATTGTAACAAGCCAGCCAGCAGCACCTGACCATCGTGGTGGGGACAGTGTGCTCTTGGGGATGGAGGACACCTGCAATGGGGGAGGATGGGAGGTAGTGTGTGGAGAAGAGGCTGGTCTGATATGAGAAATCTGGGCACCTGAGAACGAGGAGGTCTGGAGGATGCTCAGATCTTTGCAGCATGTGTGGAAACAGGGTTTCACACAGCAGGAATGATTGCCCTGTGGGATGCCAGTGGTCTCAGGTAAATGGTGCCTCCCCTGTGGTTGCTGCATCTCACCATAATGCACAGATCTTCATGGCTGCAACTCCATCTGCGCTCTCCTGCACCCCAAGGATCCCTGACAGGCATGGGAATGTGAGAAAAGCTGTAGGAGAGGAAGGTTGGTGCTCATCTCCAGCAGGGCCATGAAGGCAAATGGCTCCTCCTCACCAGGTAGATCTGAGCCCCCACCAGCTCTCATGGAGATGGCAGGTCCGTGTCCCCTCTCTGCCCACGTCAGGCCAGGACGGGAGGCATGCTGCTGAGCTCTGGAAAAGGAGGCACACAGTGAGCTACCAAACATCTGCATCTGTTCTGACAGCCACTGTGAGCAAACAGAACCTGTTTGAAAATGCATGCAGCCCAGGCTGCGTCATTTTGTCTGGATGTTAGCTGATAGCTCCATGGGTGCAGAAATGTGGTGTGTGGGAGGGTCCTCAGCCAATCCCACCCTGCCTGGCAGAACCAAGAGTTCTCAGTGCCTCCAGTGTCTCTTTTCACAGCATTGCAGAGTAATGAGTATTGGAGGGGACATCTGGAGGTGTCTGCTCCAGCCTCTGCTTGAAGCAGGGCCAATTGGATTGAGCTGCTATGGGGTCTGGGGCTGAGATAACCCAGACTGCATCCTTCCTCATAACCTTCCTTACTTAAGTATGGACACTTCCATACTTAAAGTATGGACACCTGTCACCAACCCACCCATCAGGATCTCAGTACTCCCACAGAGACCACCCTGAGCAGGATGCAGCTGCTCTCCTTGCCCCGCTCACCTGTCTTGAATTTGTTGTAGGAGCCACCATTCTCTATCATCGAGTTACTGTCCTCGGCAGGACAGCAGGAGAAATTCTTCCCTCGCCACCTGCATGGGGCAAAGCACCGGGGTCAGGCTACTGCCTGCTGTGGTGTTCCTCACAGCCCCCTGCTGCCTTGGACAGCTTTTTCCTACTTTGTGAGGGCAGGTATTTTGGGATTTTCTCAGGTTCTTACTGAGAAAGGACTCAAGTGCATGACTGGTGTCTAAGCACCCACACTTCATGTGTGCAGCAGCATTTTAAAGGCAACTTTCTGATTAAGCCCTGTTTTCTAAGCAAGATTTAAGAGCTCCAAAACCCCCAAAATGTTTACAAACACTGGTTCTAAAGCAGACAGAGAAATTTTAAAACTGTGATTTTGGTGTGTTCGTAAACCTGACAAGACCACACAGGGCACTGAGGCACTGCTAATGGCCCTTTGGTTCCAGGAGGGCTGGGGATGCAAAAAACATGAACATGATCCTGGAGAAGTTGGACATGGGAAGGTCTGATGGTGGTGGTGATGCTTTACAGGGGTGATTGTGTACCAGCCTGAAACCTGTAGCCTTGAAAACAAGGGGAAAGCAGGACCTGAGGAGAGCAGAGCAGGGTAAGAGGGGAAGGAAAGGAAGGAACCACCTTGCCTTGGGAAAAACCTGGATGCCCAGCAAAAATGCCCATACAGCTGCTAGTTCATCACTGCCAAACTACTACTAATTAATTTTTTCACCATCTCAGAGCAATACTAGCACTCCAACAAGCAAGTCACAGTTAACAGCAGCCCAGAGTGCTTGTTCAGGGCCTTCCCAAACTTCTGCTTGTTGCCACCAGCAGCATCACTGTACTGCCAGCACCCTGCAAAAAGCTCCCCTGGGCTGGCTGCTCTGATCCTCCCACCCACCCATCTGCAGCCAGCCGCCTGAAGAGCTGAGCCCAGCACATCCTGCTTTCCTTGGGCACCACTGGGATGAGAGCACAGGCACATTCCTCATACAACTGTGGCAGAGCAGAACATCCAGCAACCAAACAGTACCAGCTGGGGTAAGCCCACTCCATGAACTCCAGATTTCCCAATAATCTTTGACAGAGTGGAAGGAAACAAAATGTGGCTTCTGTGAGAGAGTCAGACATTTTTCTCTGGGAGGACGGAATTCCTGTGGGCTCTGGCATGTGCAGAAAGACATGGGATGCCTCAAATTTTAACATTGAGAGCTGTCCCAACAAATCAGTCCAATGAAACACTGTCAAATACTAATAAGAGAAAAATCAGTTCCTTTCTCAGCCCAGCAGCTTTGATAATTGGTTTATGTTGCTACTATAAATCTACCAGTTCTCCACTGAATCCTGAGGGTAAGCAATGTCTAAGTTGCCAAAATGGAAAGAGAAAGCGAGAGCAAGCAGGAGAAACAGAGAAGTTTTGGGGGACTTTTGGGTCTTTCTTCCCTTTCCATATGGGGACGGGAAGGGAAGGGAAGGGAAGGGAAGGGAAGGGAAGGGAAGGGAAGGGAAGGGAAGGGAAGGGAAGGGAAGGGAAGGGAAGGGAAGGGAAGGGAAGGGAAGGGAAGGGAAGGGAAGGGAAGGGAAGGGAAGGGAAGGGAAGGGAAGGGAAGGGAAGGGAAGGGAAGGGAAGGGAAGGGAAGGGAAGGGAAGGGAAGTTTCCGGCAAGGCAAGGCAAGGCAAGGCAAGGCAAGGCAAGGCAAGGAAGTGTTTTCAAGTGTAGTTTTAACCTTTCAGGTCACCTGAAAGCATTTCTCCTTCCCTCCACCTGGAGCAAAAGATCAGGTTAGGATCTTTTAACAGGCCATTAACAACTTGGTAGTTACCACTGCAGGAAAAAGATGAGTGTGATGAGGAATGCAGAGATCGTATCTGTCAGGATCCACATGATGCTGTACTGCTGTGGAGTCTGGAAGAAAACAACAGAGGTTGTGTCCACCACTAAGGACCACGAGGTCTGCAAAAAACATTACTCAAGCTCTTTCTTCCTGATTGAATATGGCTGTTCAGCTGCCTGGTTTGCATCTACTGTAACATCCCTTGGGTGTTTAAAGCGCTTGGTGGCCGCTCAGCAGTGGATGTTGGTGCCAAATCATTCTCCTTCATACAAGCAGGTCTGTTGTGTAGCCAAGAAGATTTGTGAATGCCACAGAGACCTCTTGTTGTAAGGCAGGTCTTGCACTTCTCAGCTTCACCCCAAATATAACATCAACTGGTGGCATCTCATTTTCTCTGGCAAAATTGCCCTTTACTGAACACCACAGAGAGCCTGGGGTGGCTCCCTCTTTAAGTGCATCTGAAGATTCATTCTTACACAGGACCTCCACCCAAGCTTAGAACGGACTGAAACACTGCACTTCTCTGGAGGGGAGCATTGTAAAATCTAATTCAAGACTGTGAAACTGACTATTTAAAGCCCTTAGAGACTTAAAGGTGCTTCTTGGCCTTACAGGTTGTCCAAGGCAGAACAACAAATAGAGAAATTATGTGAAAATTCCTCCCGGAAGGAAGGCTTATTTCTGTGCTGTTTCTCTTGGACTTGCAGAAGAAGACCAAGTTTGACAAGGGCAGTGGGACCCTCTGGAAAAAGAGTAACTTCTGGCATCAGTAAGGTGCTTCAAAAGCTCAGAAATGGAAATCTTCATGCATCAGCTTGTGCCCCAAAGGCCCTTTCTTTCTTCCTGCACAAGTCTCAATACGACTTTTTTCCCCTTATCTCAAGGCCTAAGGTGATAACCCAAACAAGTAGGGTGCTTCATCCTGAGCCAGGAGAAGAGAAGGGTGTGGTAATACCTGCAGTGGCTTTGAGGTTCCAGGTAAGCCAGGTTTCAACTCAGGTCCTTCTTATGCAAAGGACCCTTAAAGGATGCTTTATCCATGTGTGAACTGGCCCATCGTCTCCAAAGGTAATCATGAACATGCCAACCTTATTTCCCACCCCTCAGACAGAGAAAACTTCCCCTTACCATGAGGAAGAGTGGCTGGCTGAGATCCTTCAGCAAGTGGACGGCATTGGTGGTCACAGAGTGTGCCCCAGAGCACCATGCCAGGGAATAGAGCCATGGCTCGTTGACCACATAGAAGTTGGTGGTGATGTTTGCCGCGGCATATTTCCTTTAAAAGACCAAAAGGCAACAACCTTCATTGAGCAAGGAGATTAGCACTTCCTTCGGGCTTACTCAAGGAGATTCGGGAAGATCATGGGAAATGGTTGTAGTCTTCTGTAGGGAGTGCTTACTTTAGGATCTACATAAGGAACATAAAGGAAAGCCAACCAGCCAATAATTAATCATTAACAATTGGTCAATACAGAATAGCTGAACAGCTGGAAACAAATTCAGATGAAACACTCAAAAGGTCAAAACCTTTCTAATCCTTCTGGCACATGAATCAATGTAACAATGCTTTTGTAAAGGAGATTGTGGCTAGGTAGGGGCCAGTCTCTTCCTTCAACATGCAACCAAAATATTCTGTTCTACCATTCTTTCTTCATGGAAGATCTTCAAGCAATAGAACAAGAAGAAATGGACCCAAACTTCACCAGGGAAGTTGTAGATTGGATATTAGGAAAAAAATTCTTCATGACAAGGGTTATCAAGCTTTGAAATCAGCTGCCCAGGGAAGTGCTGAAATCATCATCTCTGGAGGTACTTAAAACATGTGGTTGTGGCACTTGGGGACATGGTTTACTTGTGGGTTAGGCAGTGTTAATGTTATTCCATAATCTTCCCACAGTGTGCTCCAAACCACCACAGAATCACCAGACTTGGAAGGGACACAGAAGGCCACAGAGTCCAACTCTTCAGTTAATGGCTCAGGCAGGGATTGAACCCACAATGTTGGTGTTGGTTAGAGCATCTGAGTTGGTTAGACCAGCTGAGCTAATCTTCGAAGCTGGCCACCCAAGTTTGTTATGATTGCTCCATCAACACATCATTTCTCAAGTTATTATAAGCTATTGATCATTTCTCAAGTTATTATAAACTATTGAAACAATATGAAGTAAGTTCATTCATTATACAAGTCATTCCTTGTATAAAGGTAAAGTAATGTATCATCAATATCAGCATTTATAAATCTACCTAGGAACTATCCAAGGTTTACCCAAATGAATCTGCTTGTGATTTTTTATAGCCTTTCAGCCTGGAGGAAAGAAGGCTCTGAGGAGACCTTAGAGCACCTTCCAGTACTGAGATGGGTTACAAAAGAGCTGGAGAGGGACATTTTAGAAGGACACTGAGTGACAGGATAAGGGGGCATGGCCTTAAACTGAAGGGAGGAAGGTTTAGATCAGATGTTAGGAAAAAATTCTTAACTGTGAGGGTGGTTGAGACACTGGTACAGACTGCCCAGAGAGGTTATGGACTCCCAATCTCTGGAGGTTTCAAGGCCAGGCTATGGGGCTCTGAGAAACCAGGTGAAGTGGGAGCTTTCCTGCCCATGGCAGGGAGGTTGGAACTAGCTGGTGGTGAAAGCTGGTGACCAGTAACTAGCTGGTCCCTTACAATCCAAACTGTTCTGGGATTCTATGATTTTACATCTTGTGACAATTATAATTGAGAAAACATTATTCTTGCCCAAAGGACTAAAGTTTTTCATTTCTTTTTCATTTCAACTAGACTTCAATGGTTTTGTGCATTGGAAAGGGCAAAAAATCATATTTACAAAAGGCGAGCTGGACAGATAAAGCTGGGGTTTTTTTGGTGGTTTGTTGTGTTATTTTGCCCTGTGAGAGTAGCATTTTGAGAACTCCTGCAATTAATGTGGAGCCTTTAATCATAGAAATGGCATTTTCAGTGTGTCACATGCAACAGAGTACTGATAGTAACAGACAAAAAATGATGTCTCCAAAACACCAGCTACCAGAGGGTGACTCTCACCATAGCATTATACCCTCCCACTGGTGTTTGTGGAAGAGCCATGGGAGGTTAAATAATTGTCCATTCTCCTTGATTCGGTGTTGGTGAGACTGGAGATGGCACAAATAAAAATACAAGAAATTGGGATACAGCTGTGTTGTTCTTAGCAGAAGATCCTCAGATCCTGATCGGTATGGAATTGAGGACAGCCGGATTTAATTACATGTGCCACCTCTTAATCAACAGTAGGAGTGAACTGCAGCCTGTCACCCCTAAAGTACATCAGGGATGGCTACTTGACCTGAATGACCTATTCCCAAAATATTATAGTATCTGAAACTGGTCACTGGAGGGAGACATTGCCCCATGAGTGAGGCAAACATAGTCCAGTGCACCCCAAAGATTGTACTTGGGGATGAAACCTACCGGATATCTTCACTGGACATGTCAGTGTAGACCAGATTGAGTTTGACAATATTGTGCTTTAATAGGTCTTCTATTGGTGCCTTTCTGCCCATCGTGTGCTGAAACCCTGGAGCAACAGATTGAACAAAGGACCTCACGCTGTTATGCAGCCACAGGACCTGCAGGCAGCAAGAGGAACCAGTGAATTCTCAGCAGAAGAATTTGTGCCCCTCATATGCCCCGCTGTTCATACAAGCCCAGGAAAGATAACATCTTGAGGGACTTAACCCAGCCTGTCAAATTTTCTCCCAATGTTTCTCCCAATGATCAAATAATATTCAGATGTAGGGTTAGAACTTGCAAGTCACTTTTATCATGAAATAAGTATCCACTGTTCCTTGCTTATCTACTGGAAATCAGTGAGCACGTTTCACACAGCCCAACAAAAGATGCAGTGTTGAAAATGAATGAAAATATAGCTTTGGTTTATGGAAAAGACAACTGAAAATATTCTGTTCTACCATTCTTCCAGCATGGAAGAAAAGATTTTCAGCAGATACAGATCAGCATAACTCCCCAGACATCAATGGGTACATAACCTGATTCCCATGAGTTTAGCATTCATCCACTGCCAGGGGGAGGAAGGCAATAAAGACTCGCAATTTATTTTAATTTAAGCCAGAATTTTTAATGCAATATATAAAACAAGCATGGGTAGCAGGGAATAGACTGACAATTATTATATTTATGAAGGGGTGCTGTTTAGGGGCAAAGACATCAGCTTTCTTCCTGTGCTGCTAAAGAATTACACTGCTGTGAACCTTCTGAGGAGCTAATATTAGGAATATAATACATCCAAATGATGGCTTTTAAATCAAGTGAAATGCAACAGGACAATTTTATGCAGGTGAAATCATGCAGAGTATGCCCCAAAGTCCCAATGAGGAGAGCAAGAAAAAGGGATATGGAGTGAGGCCACCCTACCAGATGGCGTTTAATCTTCGCCTCTTTGAGGATGACGTCCAGGACTTTGCGGAGCCACAAGTTCCTGTAGGGATGTTTCTCTGGAGGGCGGTAGAGATCAAATATCACAAGTTTATTGTGACTGTCTGCGAGGCGCAAAAAACTACTTAGCGTGTAAATGGACTGATTCTTTGCCTGCTTTTGATCTGCCTTTGACAGGGAGCCCATCCCTACAAATGGTTTGTTCTAGAAATAAACAGATATAAAAAAAAAAAAAAAGGAAGTCAATCAGGTAGTTTGCTCTGGGAGTCAGCTGTATCTCTAGGAGGGAAAAAGTTTTATGTGAGTCCTCAACAGGTGGGGATATTTTATTTTGCTTATTTCTTCTACATAAAAAGTGGGGGAAGCTAACCCAGGCTTAGCTTCCCTTAGTGAGGATATTGCTTTTGGGACCTAAATTGCATAGTTCAAAGCTAGCTCTGCTGTGCTTCTCTGTCCCACCTTGTTAGCTCTGAATATTATAAACAGCACATTGCACAAGTAGCTCTTTCCTTCTTCCCCCAGCCCATGAGCTCTGCTGCTGCCTTGATAAGGTGACACAAGAACACCCACCAGCCAATTCTTACAGGTCTCCTTAGCCCGAAGGCAAAATGGACAAAGAAAAGAGACCCAAATTGACAGATTTACACCGACTTGAGTTTTAACTCAACTACCAGTTCCTCTTCTAACACTGATGCTGTTAAATAATAGACAGCTGGTGTCTCTTTTACATCCAGTTGGTGACAGTCATGAAATCACAGAAAAGTTTGCATTGGAAGACACCCTTAAAGCTCATCTAGTCCAAGCCCCCTGGAATAAACAGGGATGTGTTGAACTGGATCAAGTTGCCTAGAGTCCAATCCAATTGACCTTGAATGCTTCTAGCCCTTTATGATGCCTACCTTAAGAAACCACATTCCAGCGTTCAATTTCTGCAGGGCATCCCAGGAGAAGAATGAAGCAGCTTTACCAGTGTCATTAGGGTAGACCTCTGCGACATTAGTTGTCCTTCTCAAGGTGTCATCATGCATGAGGAAAGGAACCCCATCATAGCTGCCAGAGAGCAAGAGTTCAGATCACCTGGGGAGCAGGTTCATTCACAGCATGAGCAGACTCAGGTCAGAAGAACAGGTGGGCCACTGTGAATGCCACAGTACAAGCAGCGTGGGCCACTGTGATGCAGCAGAGCATAGCAGATCTTTGCAGAATGTGCAATGTGGAGGAATGCTGAGGCTCACAACACCAGGTTATTTCCAGCTTAAACACTTCTAGGAGGCCTCACAGAAGTCATGTTTGTCTGTGTCTCAGTTTCCCTAGGGGCAATGTGAAGGAGGTGACCTTTTTGCCGGCCGACTCCCTCAAAAATGGTTTGTAACTCATGGTTGAAATCTCTTTTTGTTGACATCAAAGTGTTTCTGTGGTTTTCAGAGGACTGAATTCTGAATGGATAGTGATAGAAACACAAAATTTTCTTTTATAGAAAGGTCTAGTTCAGTAGAATGTCCAAATGTTAGTGTTTTTCTCATTCAGTGCTGTGAACAGCTCATCCTGCACAGAATGTTAGCATTTCATGGCAATGGGTTCACCAAAGGCAATTAAAGATCTGTTGGATTGTAGACCTGATATAACCCTCACTGTGACCTGGAAGTCAGGCTAGATTAGGGGCTTGTTTTTGTACTCTGCCAAGCATTTAAAACACACTGCAGAAATAACGAACATTGAATCAATAAGCTGCAGCTTATTGACTTCCTGAGAATAACCATGCCCTACAGCCCCTGTCATCACATGACAGCTGAGGGACCCTGTCCCAGCCATCAGTAAAACCCAACTGCCTGGAGCTGCATGTCTCCAGCTCTTAGAAGAACCACCATATATTATGGGAGATGTGATGTTTTGCCCTCACCTTATGGCAACATCTGTCTCAAGCCCATCCCCACCATGCTCAATCGTCTTCAGAAATGACATCTCAGTGTTTTCTGGTGCCAGCTGAAAAAAAAGGCACATGAGCAAATAATTTTCAAGCACACTCTAGAGGACTCTGCAAATGTCTTCTGCCTCTTTGTAACATCTCTGGTTTTTATTAAGAGAGCATCATTATGTTGCTAAAGTCTACTGTTTGTTTTCTTTCAATTTAGCCAAACCTATTGTGTAGAAGAATAACAGAATCATAGAATGGTTTGGGTTGGAAGGGGCCTTGAAGATCACCTTATTCCAATTCCCCTGTCAGGACAGAGACATGTTCCACTAGTCCAGGTTGCTCAGGGCCCCCTCCAACCTGGTCTTGTCCCTCAGAAGCATTGTTTTGCTTGTAAGCCAGCCCATGCAGTGATGCCTTTGGCATGCAGTCGCAATGACCAGAAATGTTTCCCACCTTCCACAGATTTCATGGAAAATAAAAAAAAAAGAAACAACAAAAGATGATGAAGAAAGTAGCAAGACACAGGATGAAGAAACAACATAACTTCTTTAGACTTACCATTGGTGCTCCACGGTGTCCAATGAGGGCTGGCTTTGGTCCAAGTGTTCCCATCTCTCTGATGCAGGGAGAGTACATCCCCAGAGGTATCAAGAAAAGAAAGAGAAGGATAGCCAGGTATGGACCAACAATTATCATCTGAGTAACTGAAAGAATTTGAAGGAGGAAGGCTAGAGTTAATCCACATCGTAACATGAGTCTGCCTTGCCACTTAACTTTTAATCCAATCCTTCATCTAAGTAGCTTTGGGTTTTGTCCCATCCTTTTTTCCTTTCCTTCTTCCCCTAATTTTAATTTTCTCTCCAAACAATGCAACCCAGGAAAACAAATTGGTCAAAGCAAGGACGCACACTGTCTAAGTCAGGACTGCAGGTTTTAAGCTTTAATTACATCTCACTATGCCTGACAGCAAGATATGGCTTTATTTCTTTTTTTATTTAAACATGATGCAACAAAATCTCCTCCATATGTAGAAAAACAATCCTCAGCAGAAGGATGCTAATTTTTTCTTACTCAGATGAGAACAAGCACCATTTTCAAGTTTCATTCCCAGTGAAGAAGAGTGGCTACCTCTCTTTCAACTATGTGGCATCTCCTTACTTTGAATACTTGCCTGGTTCATTCAGATGGTTGGTAGGGACCTTCTGTGTGTGACCTAGATAATCCTACAGACCCCGAGAGCATGGATATTGCACCTCAGAAACTTGCTAACTCATTATCCGTGGTCTTCTCCCAAATCTGTTGACACATTGCCCAAGAGCCCCAGGAGTCCTTCTCCTCAGGGATCACAACAGTTCTTCTGAGTAATGAGCACCTATGCACCAACACCTCTTTCTTGATTGGGTACCACCATCCTCTGTGCCAGTGGCTCTGAAGGAATTTGGGCTTACACTAGGATGATGATGTACTAAGCTAGGAGTAGCTCAGGCATGGTGGTATGTAATGTCTAGGGTCCCTCTGTATCCTCTCCCAATTTCTCTAGCTGCAATTCAACAGGAAAAGTCTCAGACCAGAAAAAAACCTTTTCACCAACCCATTCTATCTGTGATTGTTATAGCAAACCAGTATCTGAAGATGGGTGTCAGGTAGATAATTTTGGCTATATTGAGAAACAATAAGAGAAAAACAAACACTCCCAGTCAGGTTTTTCTGTGGTTTTTCCTGGCATCTGGCTTCATCCTTACAACATTTGCTCATTCCTTCTAGAGGTGGGCAGGAACTTCCCATGAGATAACACCAGGAATTGAGCAAAAAGATCTTTTCCCTATCTCAGCTGGCCTCTCCTGAGATACACTAGTCTGAAGTGGTTTGTCTGACTGGACTGGAGATCCCTTCTGTACACAGCAAGCAAAACTCAGCAGGGGAGCTGCCACTGCCTGCATTCTCCTGCAGAGGGCCAAACAAATTTTCACTCATGACTCAGAACATGGGTGCTTCTGCTAGTCTCCTCTGTCTCAACACAGATCACTGCCTCAGTAGAGGGCAAAACACTGCAAGGTAACATGCAAACCAGAAACACACTGGGACAGCTGCAGGGCAGTGCATAGCATAGGCCCCAGCCCTACTAATTTCTCTGAGAGATGCAGAATTTGAAAGTTTCCTCCAGCTGGAGTGCAGGTGTGGGAGGAAAGAGATCCTGCATGACTCTTTTCCCCATGCTTGTATATGTCTTCTATCCCACTATAAGCAGGACCCAGAGCTGCCATACCTTTCTTATCTGCTCTGATGGCATGAAAAGACACAGGCCAGGCAAGAAGGACCATGATGGCAATTGCCCCTATATGGAGGTAAGGAGCTGTGACCTGGCAAGGAAAAAAAAAAGGATTTTAGTCAAAGGATGAACTGTGGAGACAGATGGAAACAATCCCCATCAGAGCTACAGTTCTTACACCTGGATGGGCTCCTGATGCAGATACCAGCAGTTAACCACTCTCCCTCACCTGTGCTGGATTCACCAAACACCTCAGGAGTCAGAGGAGAGACATGTGCCCCTGCTCAGGCCAGGAAGGAGTGTGTCAAATCCTAAGGAGTGCTCCTCACTTCTTTACTTTCTCCTACATCAGCTGAAGGAGACACAACTGCCCTCCTCCATGAGGACACGACTGCCACTACTCATATGCCATAATCTGTGAGCATCTTCCAGTTTAACCCAATATAAACAACTCCAGTCCAATCCCATCCTGGCAATAGCTATCTCCACACCACACCACGCTGCAGTTAAATCATTAAACTGAGGTCAACAAGCCTGAGTGATAAAATGTGGTATTTACTAGCTGTGGTATGAAACTAACTACTGTGGTATAATAGAAGCAGATATATTAGATAATATTGATGGACAGATATAGTTATTAGATGTGATTTCTTTAATCCTAAAGATTAAATAAGAAGATCATAAAACAAGAATCACTCCTATGCTTAGCATGAATGCGTGAAAAGAGTTGTAAACCAAGCAGAAATACAGAATCTAAATAGTTGTTGGTATAACATTTTTCCTAAAACTAGGAAAATTTGAACTAGAAACCAGTCCACTGTTTTCTCATACTCATCAGCACCCTGTGGCAAATATTACAGCTAGAACTGACAGTGATTAAGGTATGTGCTGGGAAAAAACCCAACTCTCCAGATGCAAACCTTTCCTATTTCTTAGTCCTGATGCTCGATTCTCTAAGATGGAAGAGTTGAGGAAAGCAGCAGTCACTGGGACACGTTACTGCACGTGACACTGTCTGCCCTGGACACCCAATACCAACTTCTCCTGACCAGAAGCAGGATCAGTTGCGCAAGCAGAGGTGCCATCTGAGATGTCCAGAATACCTGAGATAGATTTGCTGGGCTAACGGACATGGCACAGTATCTACAAGAGGTTTGTGTCCTTTGGGAACAGCAATGGGAGACCATCTCAAAGAGCATGGATGCCTGAAATAAAAAGCATCTTTGGGGAACTCAAAGGCTTTTGTGTCTCCTTCTCCTCATCCACATCCCCTGGTGTCAGTCAGGGGGAGGAGAAGCTGATGGTTTCTCATTGCCTTTGCCAGTGCACAACCCAGTGGTTAGTGAACTGTAGAACAGGAATGTGCAATTAACCACTCCCTACAAACACCACATCTTCCATTCCTCTGCCAGTCCTCTTGCATTGCTCTCCCAGCCTTCACAGGCACTAAGACACATAGGGGAGAAGTAACAGACCCAAATAGCATAAAATCATAGAACTGTGGAGTGGTTTGGATCCTGCAAAGCAGCTGTGTAGTCAAAGGCTACATGCTTCCTCCTTCCCAATACAAGTGGGGACCTGGATGCTCAGACACTGGACAACACTGGACAGCTCTTGCCTCCACCTTCAGATCTGGTGAGAGTTGAGGAGACCAGCAACTATGAACTCTGACCTCCTGCATCCAGCATTTTGTCTCACCTGACACCAGTGTTCTCCACCTGCTCCCCCAAAGCCCAGTGTGCTCATGCCCTCAGGAGATTAAGCTCTTCTGAGTCACAGAAGTCTGAAAATGTGCTGTACCAGCAGATTGGAATGAGGGATGAGGGAGAAAGCTCTTGCTCCAGCAAACCTAGCAGCCTAAGGGGTCTGATTTACATGCCCTGGACAGCTGAATTTTAGCAGTACATCTACAATTTTGGGGAGAGGAAAAAAAAAGGGGCTGTTACTTTCTATATCTTTCCAAACAGAGACATGTTAAATCACATAGCTTGAAACTCAGCCTTGGGCCTCAGCTTCCTTTCCCCCAACAGGAAATGTAAAGTCATTTTAAAAGTTTTCTCAGAATGTACCTTGCTAACAAAAACCATATGAAAAACATCCACCATACAGAGTATCTTCTGCCAATTGTCACAAAATACTCCTATAAACAAGCTGCTCTTCCAAACAGACCTCCTCACCCTCCTTACCTGGAATGACAGACGGACAGTTTTCCGGTGGTCTCTCCAGAGTATGGATAATGCAAACAGGCATGCAATAGAGAAGCCCAGGACGAGAAAAGTACCAATCTGGGGGGACATAAAGAAGACATAAATCAGCCTCAGTATTTCTGCATAGGGTATGCCATCCATCCTAGTCATGGCTAATTTAAGCAGCTGGAAAAATTGTTTTGTATGCAAAAGACTGACTGTGCCAGTTCAGAGACAGAGGGATCCAACAAGTCTAAAACCAAATCCACAATGCTATCAGTATGGCAGGACTGATTCCAGGAGTTGGGTACTCAACTCAGTCAGCTCTCAGGATTCTCTCTGTAATCAGTGGAGAAAGAGGAATTTCAGAGGTGACCCATTCCTGCTTGCATTGTGATGGAATATGCCTCTCTCTCTATTGATATAAATGGAGCCTAGGTGATCAGCTTACATTAAATCCCTAACTTGCAGATGGAATTCATCATTTCTAAACTCAGAAGTGACAAATTCCACCCAAAAGGGACAATAACACAACCTCCTTGTTCTATGAGCTGCCTTGTAACAGGAAAACCCTCCCATAATTAGGAGATGAGGGTTCAGTTTTTAACCAAAAAGGTGAGGCAGTGTTTTAGTCAATTCTTCAGCTTCTTATTCAGTTTGGTACCAGCACTGTGGTAATGGCAGACCTTTCTTGGTATATCATCTTTCTGCTGACAACTAAAGGTAATTGCACCAAGGCCCTAACCATTCTTCAGGGCATCTTCTATGTATCAATAATTTAATAATCTATCCCTAATCCCTTTGCACCCAAGAAATCCTGGTTTTAATTATTATTCTTTTTAAAATATTTTTGTTTGGTTGGTTTTTTACAAACTGTTCTACAACTTTCTGGTTCTTCTGGAATCCATTTTCAAATAGTAAAGATCACACAGTTTCCATTACTTAAATGAAGAAGCAGAGGATCAAGCATCCACATGTTCAGTTATTTCTTCCTCCTGCAGCCTGCAATCACATTGCATCCTTCCCTAAACTGCATGGACAGAGAAGCATTTTTAAACGCCTCACATAGCCTCAAAAATTACTTAAAGAAGATTATTCTAACCCATAATTTTACAGCAAAAGTCCCTGATAATTTGTTCCTGTGTCTTCAAAACTCCCAAAGAATAGAATTAAGAATTACAGGAAAGTTTGATTTGGAAGAGACTTTAAAGATCATCTAGTTCCAGCCCTCCTGCCATGGACCCTAGATCAGATTTCTCAGGGCGCCATCCAGCCTGGTCTTTAAAACTCCCAGGGAACCATCCAAAGACCAAAAGACATTAAGCACCAACATGCCTTGGAAAAGCCACCTTTCTCTCCTGTGGAGAGAGCAGACATTTTTTTCACTGTTTCACTGGGGTCTGATCCAGAAAATCATGCAGTGCTTCTCATGAAAACTTTGCTTTTGACTTCATGTTACCATACGTAAATGAGTCAAATATAGACATCTTCACCTGAATGAGTCACTGCAGGCACCTTTTAGAGTCAGTGGGGGAAAAAAGGGTTTTTTGAGTGTGATTCATCTCATCTTAATTTAGAGGCCTATGACCAGCTGGATGAATTGCATCCTCAGAGGATTCATTTCCCTTCACTGACTGCAAAAGGAGTTTGAGCGACCAGCTCAGGTGGAGATATCAATTTCATGGGTATCTCAATCTCGTAAGATTAACCTCTTCCCTCTCTTCCTCCTCTCCCATAGTCCAAGAGGTTTGTCATGCAAAGAAACACCACAGACTCAATTACAAGCATAGATTAGAGTTACCAGAAAGCCCTGACTCTCCCCACCTTGTGACTCCAGTGCAGGTACAGCCGCTGACCTTCTGCAAGCAAACACATCGCGAGGACCTGGGAAATCAAGAAGAGATTGTACGCATCCTTGTGGGAGGGGGTGCCCTGTGCCCATGAGGCACTTCTGGAATTATTTTCGCATTGGGAAGTTACTTTACACAAGGTCATCCTGCACAATGTCAGTGTGTGCACAATTGGTGTATGGAGAGAAAAGTTTAGTGCTACAGTAAAAATGATTCTGAAATGCACATATCAAGCACATATCAAGACTGCCCTTCAGGATCAAAGACATTTTCCCAGGTAACAGATAATTGGGCACTTTGGGGTACTTGCTTACAATGACTTTTTGTGAGGACAGACTCTAAAAGAGGGATGATGGCCAGGGTCAATTATTATTGTATAAATCAATACAGTACTAACCTTCACTATTTTCTATGCATTTATTGAGATTGGAGGAATATAGACCACGGGAGAGAAGTTTGGGAATAAAAAAATGCCCCAGAACAGCACAAAAGTACAGAGCAGACAAAAAAAAAAGGCAATTCTTCCACATTTACCACAGGGAATGTAAGAGACAGGCACATCTCAGACCTGTCTCAGAGGAAAGTGTCTTGGGGACCAAATGACTCCAGTTTTCGGTGGTTGGCATGTCTCTTCCACCTGATGGCAAGTTGGAGCCCTTGGAGAGGGTTCTTGTGAAGCAAGCTGCAAACCCCAGCCAGGACAGAGGACAACCCAAGATACCTTGAACACCAACAAGCCAAGAATGAGGCAAGTCAGTCCACAGTTCTCATGCAGAGCTTCTTCACATAGCTCCATACCTAAGTAACCAGTGAATTTGGAGATTAACTTTACTCCAAAAAACACCTTCAGCAGCAAACTTTCACTTTGCTGCTGTGAAAACGCATAGGTCTAATGCTCAGGAGTCTAAATGCCTGGGGAAACTTCCCAACCACTGAAAAGGATCATTTTGGGACCAGTATCACCAGGTATCAGGGCTTAGAGAAAAGTGTCTGTTAGTAGACATCAGTGCTCTACTGAGGAGGATCATTTATGATGCAAGTCCCTCCAGACTGTAGGATAGTGGGATTGTAGGAAAACAAGATAAACAGATTTGGGGGAAGAGGGTCTTCTCTCCTGAAACTCAACTGCAAGTTGTTTCCTATCCATTTACAAACACACTCTCATTCCAGGATCATGCTGATTTGAAGCAAGATACAAAGCCAGGTTGGATGGGGCTTTGAGCAACATGGTCTAGTGGTAGACATTCCTGTCCATGACAGTGGGGCGGGAATTAGATAACCTTGGAAGGTCCCTTCCAACACAAATCCTTTTATGATTCTATGACAAACTCAGCAGTGAACATAAGTGCTTCTTGACATGTTGGTTTCCTGTAATGGAATAAATGCAGCCAGTACATGGTGAGTAATCTGGGAGCAGTTGAGAGAAAACTGAAATACTGCTAAAGATCTTAAATCAGCCCCACTGAAATCTATTTCAGGGTGAAAAATGAGAGCAAAAAGACCAAACATCACTTGCTCCTTTGCTGCAAGTGATGTTACACAAAGACCTGGTCCTTGAGTACAGTAAAACCAAACATTTTCAGAACTTTCTGAGCCAGAAGGGACACACAAGGATCATCAAAGTCCATCTTCTGGCCCTGCACAAAATCACACCAAGAATCACACCACGATTCTTGAATCAACTCACGAACTAACATGAGTCAGGTACTAACATGAGTCTGGTACTCATGTTCCTGAGAGCATAGTTCAAATACTTCCTGAACTCAGGGCACTCAGACATGACTACTTTCCTGGGGAGCCTGTTCACATGCCCAACAATCCTCTGGGTGAAAAATCTTCCCCTAATTTTTAACCTAAATCTCCACTGATACAGTTTTGCAATACTCCCTTGTGTCTTCTCACTGGTCTGTCTACTCCAAATTGCTTCCACACACTTTCTGGGATTATCTAATATAAGTAGAGAAGAGGGCTTAGGTGATCAGTGGGTTTCTGACTAATACTGCCAAGGTTAGAGTCAAGGTCCCTCTTGCCAATCCCATCATCTCCCAGAATCTTACAGCCTCAAATTCTTGCATTGTTCTCTTCTTTAATAAAATGAGGTGTGGAAGTGTCTACCCTCCACCATCTACCTGCAAAGTGGTGATTAAGGGATGCTTCCTAGTGGCAAGAGAAATGGATTCACTGCAATGAGAATTTCATTTCTGTCTCCCTCTTTCTGAGTGGCTGCATTGACCACAAGGTTTTTCTGCAAAATGTGGACAGCAGATGCTTAAATCTACTCCACTTCAGCATGGGAACTACCCTGCAATCATCTCGACACTTCTGGTGAGGTGTGGGCAGGCTCTGAACCTACACTACAACGACATGCAAGCAGGCACTTGGGCACTTGGCTCACCTGAAACATCTACTCACTTAGATGTTCACAGCAGCTGGATTCAGGTCCTTCTATTCATTCACTTTACGGCAAAAAACTCAGAACTTGGGATGAGAACCCAGTCTCTTAGGGATGGAGTTTTGAGGTCACATTTTATATTTCAGTGTCAATGTACTATTTTAGGTCCTCTCCATGTATGAATGAAGAGGCCACAACACATTTTAACCTCTTTACTTTGTACAGTCACGAGTCACCTCCTCACAACCCTTAGAAAAAAGCATGGCTGAACTGCAGAGAGGCAAATGTTATCTGTTGGGGTTTGAAAGACTAAACAAGAAAATATTTTTCTTCTCCACTGAGCATAAACAGTTCTGTAATTAGACCCCTCAGCTTAACCTTTTAGCCCTAATGGGGATGAGAAAATTGTCTTGAGTGGTTGAACAATTTAATTAATTAAAATCGATTGTGTGAGCAAATGACAATGATGCATGTGGATGGAGAGCATCTTTGTCTAGACAGTTAGTCCTTTCTTGTGCAGCATTTTCTTCAGCCACTTGAGGCAGGTGGGCAGAAGTCTGTATGCTCCAGTGGGTCACAATAGGGTTGTGGAAGCAGGCTCACAGGTTCCAGCTGGGTGCCATCAATAAGAAAGAGGGTATGGTGTTCACAAGCAAAACCATCTAAGGGTTGATATTAAATCTTTCTGCTCCAGCAAGGGCATCAGGGTGTTCAGTGTTCTGATGTGGTGGGCTGTTCATGCAAAACACCACCAGAAAACATCACCTAAGTACTCACCATCCAACACTGTTCAACCAAAACTTGGGATGTAATTCATCATGGCAGAAACCTATTTGGCCATCAGTTGTTTGAAATGTATTAGAACAACCCACCTATCGTATAGTTCCCACACTTAATGACTTATTTAGGTGTGGAAGGGCTGAGTTACTCTTACCAGCCCGTGAGGCTCCCAGTGTTTTGCTGGGTGGTCCATCAAAGCCCTCAATGAAAGGGAAGCTCTGCAAACATTGGTGGAGGGAGGGATTCCTGGCAGAGTCCTCCTCTGAAAGAGCCCTGCTAGGATGAGCTTTGCCCAGCCACGGCTGCTACAATATCCTTCGGGTTTTCAGATGGCAGGAGTGTAAGTGGTGGCAGTGGTAACTTTCCTTGCCCCCCTTTCCCTCATGACCTAATAACATTTAAGTAGCAGCCTCATGCCCCCAGCACCCACTGCCCAGCATGGATGCATGCAGCAGTCTTGCTACAAAGGACATGGTGGCATGGTGATGCTGTCAAGCAGGACAAGTGCCCTCAGAAATACCCAACAGCTTTGGTTGGGTCACATCACAGCTTCATAAAGGCAAGAAGGAAATGGACCTTCTCTGCAGGGCTGTTCCCAGAGCAGAGGAACCTCTGAAGTTTCTCCTGCTGTCAGATACCATCCAGTCTACTTGCATTCTATCAGGTTTATCCATGCTCACCCTTCTGAGGAAGGCAAATGCTGTTAGCCTCATTAGACAGAACTGAGAGGCTTGAGAGGAAGAGGATGACGCAGCTACATAATAAAAAGTAAGACCAGGACTGAACTAAACCCTGTAGGACACCAATTTCACTTCATATTCTTCATCTTCCTTTCTGGTTTACTTTGCCCATCACCTGCTTTGACAGCTTGTAGACATCATATTCATGGTGACAAAACCAGGAAAATGCTCAAAGAAAGTGCACTGCTTGGACACTGGCTGACATTTGGATCCAGACAGAGCATGACCAAGCTGTCACATAAGCCCCAGGGGTCTTCAGGCTCCTTAAGCCCAGGAAATCCTGTAAAGCCAGTTTCTAGCATGGACTATGGTGAGTTAGTCTGATCCTGAGGCTGACTCCAGATCCACAGCCTGCTGAGGCACCATCTCAGATGTATCCATGTCACATGGGCATCTCTGGCAAAGCTCAGAGTTGCCCCAAGTAGTACTGTAACCACCAAACTACCCACACCACTCCATGGCCCCTGGGGACGCCAGGGGGCTCTGCTGAATGATAGTCCATGAGCCATCATGGTGTTACCAAATCCTTGTAATTAATTATTGCTGTTAGTCCCTTTCAGAGCTCAGTCAATCCACATCTCTTTCAATGCTCTTGATTGCTGTGGGCATGAAAAAGCACCTGTCTGTTTATCACTTTGGGGTTTTTATTGCTAGCACTAGAATAAAAGTTCTATTTATTTGTACTTCATCAGGAAAAAAGGACCCCAGAAACCAATTGTGTTAGGTACTGCATGGACAAAGCCAAAAGAAGTTCCCTGTCATGAGCAATTTACAGACTGAGTGTATGATGACACATCAGGGAATGAGTGAGAACAGCAGAAATGGATGATAAAAGCTGGTTGTCTTGGTCACAGAGGTGAGACAAAGCCATAACCTCACCCTCAGCACCTGGCATTTCCAAAGGAAAGTCAGAGCAGGCATGGTACTCCAGATGTGAACTCCAGTACCTGGAGTCAAAGTGAATTCTTGTCCTATAGCTCTGGATGAAGAAGGTGGAAGAACAGGTACAAATCTGTCTTTATTTGAGAGCTTTCTTATGAAGGAAAGAACATAGAAAAAGGATGATTAAGTAGGAATTTTAGGAAAATTTTGGGGTTGGTATGTTTCCCTAACTAAGGCAGACATCATATCAGAAAATTTCACAGAATTTGGAGAAGTGAAGATTTCAGCATAAACTTCAGCAGTGTTTTCTGACCACATCTATAGCCTCTACCTGAAGAAAATCCTCCAGCAAAGCAGAGTCAGTCAAGTGAAAAAGTTCTGTTCTCCTTCCTCTAGTAGACCTTTTTATCCAGGATTAGAAGAATAACTCAGCTGTGATGATGTATCACCACCGCTACATGACTCAGAGCTCATATTTCCCTGCTGCCAAAACAACAATTTTTCATTTCCCCTAAATCTAAATCCAGACACTGCTGGGTCAGCTTTCCTTGGGTCCAAGGAAGAATTGTATACATTTATCAAAGGGATACCATTGAAAGAAATCACAGAAATGACATCAGGCTCAGAGACTCCTGAGCTGAAACTGGTCCTTTGCAGGTAGCTACGGGGAGCTGTAAACACTCATTGTGCTCCAGGTCATCTCCTGACTTTCACTGTCCAAGGATCATATGGAGGACTAGCTTGAGCTTTGGTCTGACACATTAAAGCCACCCCTGTGTTCACCTTTCAGGACTACAAATCAAGGCCAGCTCACAAGGAGCATTACTTACCAGTAACAGTGAGACATATGCAAACAAGATTGCAGCCACAATCAGGATAACAAGAGACCAGAGAAACCAGTAGCCCATGTTCCCATAGTTATACCTAAAAATAAACCAATAAAATTCTGTAAGAATGTTTTTTGTTAGCACCTGGAGTAGAGAGGACCAACAGCCCTCTTCCTTGAAATTCTGAAATTTTCTAAGCAATAAAACAAAGGGCGAAGGAATAGCCTACGCTGTAACATGAAAAAGTGATTAAGAGCCTCCTTCCCAAAATCCCTGATTGCATTAACCATCAGACTAAAACACGTTATTATACCTTTCCTTCCCATAATATTTGAGCAGCTTTAATTTAATTTTAGGGGCCAGATTTGCATAACTGTTGCCTATGTAGTACAGAAAGAAAAGATGTGCATAAATCCCTGATGATTATTTCTTACTTTTGAATTTGAGAACATAGAATTCTCTTTCAGTGAGATGGCTGCTGCAATGCCTCTGATTCCAGCCACAGTATTTCTTCACATGGAATGGGGGAGGAAAGGGAAGGAGGAAAAGAAAGACTCAGAGAAGGAAAGAGTTATTTAGTCCTTCCATTCACAATTTTTGTGACGATGATTCTCCCCTTTCTCCTAAATTCACACTTACACCTAAAAATTGTACCTAAGCAAAGACCAAGTCTCAGCACCTCCAGAGTCACTGGACATTCAGTTTGGATGCTGTAAGCAAGAGTTTAAGGTGCCAAATCTTTGATTCATTACTAAAGTGCCCTGTTGCACCACAGCTGCTGCAGAGGGTGCTCATCCCTTCCCAGTCATCCTAGTGACCAGCTGAAGGGGTGGTAGAGGAGGAAAAGGTGTTACTTACCAGTCAAAGCTGTTGTAGTCATTTTTACCTTCACCCCATGTGTACAGAAAGACCAGAGAAAAGCAGAAAGCTGCAACGAGCAATGGGAAAAACATGCATTCCCGCTGGAGAGGGAGAGGAAGGACAAGCAGTCAGAGCTATGGGCAGCCAGAGCAATCAAAGCAAATGGCAGGTACTTTCAGGCTGCTCCTAACATATGTAGCTAGGTGTTGGAATTCTAACTGAAGTAAATATGGAGGGGAATTCCCATCCTGTCCCTTGTAACCAGGAAAATGTCCTCAAAAGCATATTCTGCACTACCTGTTCTCAGGGAAAACTCATTACTTCCCAAATGAACAGGATTTTAACCGCCTCACATGAGAGGAAATTGCACTGTAGAGCAACCTTTTTTCAATTCTTACTGCCCACCCAACCTTAATGTTACTTCTTTCATTTGATTCTATGGCTTTGAGATGTTTCATTGGCCAGGAGAGGTTGGTGCAAACTCCATGTTTATTGTCAGACAAATAGAGCCTGCCACAGGAGCAGCAATTCATCAAGCATTTAGAGCAAAACCTAACAGCCCAACAGATCCCAGCAGACTCCAAATGACATTGGGCTGGGATTCCATGCCATCAGCCCCTTGTCTGCTTAGACCTCCCTGCCCCAGTACAGAAACCCAAGTGTGTGCAGACTTTGAGCTGGCTTACCAGGTTGCAGCAGCATTTCCCAGGCTCGATCCTCTCGCGCTGGTAGCGCTTCCAGCGGCAGCTGTAGAAGCCAGCCAGGCAGGAGACGAAGGGCTGCTGCTCGTACTGCTGCAGCAGGCGCCGACGGACCACCTTCAGCTTGCCAAACTTCATCCTCTTGTGGCTGGTGGAACGGGTCTCCATCTGAGTGCCTTTATCTCATCTTCCTCCTGAAACAACAACATGAGTTTTATGGGGAGACTGCTGGGTAAGCTTTCCATATTTGAGAAAGGAGAGAAAGATTTCCCAGGCAGATGCTGAGACCAGCAGGAAATGATGCTGAGGACATCCCACCTAATTTTATACACCAAAGGGAGATGGCCAGCTGAGAAGAATGGTCACTGCAAATCCTCTTAGCAGTCAGTGCTGCCTCTGGTTGTTACTTAGGTGCTCTGAGTCACCTTTGATGGTCTACCTCTGCCTCCTTTTGCCTATACAGGAGGTTCTGGGAAATGAATTCATTAACTTGAGCACATTTCAAATTATGTCATATGAACCTGAATCTAGGATTAGCTATGGGAATTATTCAGCATCACTGTGACTTGTTTGAAACATGCTATCAGTTTAACTAGCTCATGTAGAAAAGGAACTAAACACCCCCAGGTAAACAGCTCTCTCATCCTGGCAAAACTGCAGCACTGCAGAGACTGATCCCTTAAGAAATAGTTATTACCTGGCTGAAACAACTTTACTTGGAACAGATTTTCAAGTGTAGAAAGACCAGTTGCAAAGATGTACATGTGGGAGAGCTATTCATAATCATAATTAAAAACAAAGAACTTGGTGGTAAATTGCAACCAGTGTAGTGGCAGTGAAGCAAATAGCACGGGGACCAGTGCTAGGTGAAGAATGGCTCACCCAGCAAGGCACTACTGGGACTTCAAGGAAAGATTTAGGAAAACAGTTTTGTGTGGGCATGTAAAGAAGCCCATTATACAGCTCTTCTTTGGAGTTGAGTTAGTCAGAGATGTTTTTCTGTGGCATTAAAAGTGCCATCACATCCTTGAGTCCACATCAACCATGTTGAAATCCTGGAATACCTAACAACAATCATTTAAGAGGAAGAATAAACAGTTTGCTGCACTATACACATGGATGAAACAGATGTATAAAGGTTTTGGAAATAACTCAGATCCCCATGTGACTTTGGAGAAATCAGTGCATAAACCCTTGCAGACTGGCATCTCCAAATAACTGACCAGTTTGCAGAAAGCACAAACAAATCAGAGACATCAGACACAAGTTAAAACAGAAAAGACACTCCTCTTGTACCCTTTCCAAATGCCCAGCCTATTGGCAGCTGGAGTACAAGCAAAGAGGATGGAAAAGAAACAAAAAGGGGGTTCAGTTTGGACCAATACTAATTATGCAGCACTAAGAATGTCATACCCTGAATGCCTTCCTGAGATAGATGTGTCTGTCCACCCAGGACAGTCATAGGGAACCACACACCTGGATGCTTGGATGTAGTGGGGTCAAGCCATCCCTAGAAGCTCAGCAGTGCCAGATCCTGGCACCAGCAAGTCACCCTTAGTAAAAAATTGATGCCAGTCTCATGTGGCAAGATGGTGATCCTGCTCTAGAATTCCCAGAGCACAGCTGGGGGGATGTGGTGCACATGACATCTGATCCGGCTGGTTTCATCAGCTGGCCTAAAGTACACCTGGCATAAACCCAGCAATTCCCAAGTAACAGCCACAGCTTTTGAATATATATTTAATAGATGAGCCTTCAGAGCTCTTACCAGAGGGTTGTCACATGCCATGGGACTGCAATATTTGTTACCTCCTAAAAGGATCCCCAAAATATGAGTTCCTGTATCACCAAAGCACAGCATCTATTCTTGCTCAGCCCTTCTCCTTCAGCAATAGGAATTCAGGACACTGGACCAAACCCATTAGTTTTGCTGTCAAGGGGCCATGACATTTGTTACTCACATTCTCAGGTGTGGGTACAAGGCTCACACATCAATATTTGTCTAAGAGCACACAGGATTTGACAGGAAAACAGATTATGGAGATCCTGAAACCTTGCCCACATCATCTGTCTGGCTACAGCAGCATGCCAGGTGTTAAACCTAGGTGTTAGCTTACTCCTCATGAAATTGTCAGTGATGGAGATCCCACCATCTCTCAAGACAGGCTGAACAAGTCCTAAATCTCTTTATAACTAAAAGCTGGCAGATTATTTTCCCAATGTCTTGTCCCTTGTATTACAGTTAAGGACATTACTTCATGCCTTGTTTGTCATAGATACAGTGACAGCTTAAACTCTTCCTCCGTTTACTCACATATGGATGTTTCCTCTTAAACCTTCTCTGGCTTCAACGATCCCAGCTTTTCTAGTCTTTCCTTGTAGTTTCCTCCTCCTGAGACTATCCTTGTATGGAGTGGATAGTCACCTGCTATTTGGGATTTCTGTGGCAATTCCCATGGGTTTTGGCACACAGTAGCCACAGTCTGTCCAGGTTACACCTGTTCACCCATAGCACAGGCTACCTGATACCTGTAGCATCCAATTTCTCTCATGTATCAAACATCAGCTGGCCTTGAGCTTCTGAACGCTTAAATAATTCACCCTGGACTCACCCCCAGCAGAAAGGGAAAGGTGTTTTCAGCTTCATCACACAGTGACAGAATTGTTTGGATTGGGAGGAATCTTAAAGATCATTCTACTAGACCAGGCTGCTCAGAGTCCCATCCACTCTGGCCTTGATGTGGCATCCAGGGATGTGGTATGCAAAACTTCTCTGGGCAATATTAGAGCTTCATCTCAGAGTACTTGTGACACCAGTATAATTAAGAATTTCATTACCTCCTCCCTTAGTTTTTCCAATCAAGTCACCTCTCCAAGCCCATGTGTTTTTTGGAAAATGGACACCTCATTGCACCAGAGCCTGGGGAATGAGGGAGACAAACACAGCCTGCTGCCCACTCCACCAGCCTCCAGTCCTCTCAAGAACATCAGGCTGGCCAAAAGAGAGCAAAAAAAGATGCCTTTCTCTCTGGCATCCCCTGAATCCCCACTGACCCCTGTCCAAGCAGTATCACTATGGCAATAACACCTTTCAGTACCAAGAGATTGAAAAAACACAACTTGTGAACTGCTTTCAGATCCAGCTTCTGCTGGCATCCATCTGTCCCTCTGTCTCTATCCTTTCCCATTTTTCTTCCCAGAGACTTTTTCCTCATCTCCCAGCCTCCAACAGACAGAGTGATCTGACTCAGCCGCTCCTTTGAAGCCTGCAAAGGGCCAAAGAATTCTACAAAAGCCATAATCTTGGACTGAAATTTTAACTTGTCAAGTAGAGAGGACAGATGTTCTCTAGCACATCTCCACTTTTGACAAGGGCAGGGAGCAACAGGACAGGAGGGAATGGCTTCAGACTGAAAGGAGGTAGGTTGAGATTAGATCTTAGGAAGAAGTATCAGTGAGCTCTTGTCCAAAGCAGAAACCATCCTGTCAATTCCCAGATCATGGTTTGATCCAAGGCTTCTGCTCCCTCTGGGCATACAGGGCTCACCTAGCAAATGGGAGCCTTTGAGCAGCTCTGCCCACAGCTTCAGGGACTGCTGGGTCTCTGCTGAGGAGTGAAGCACAAGGCATGCGTGAGGCACTAGACAAAAGGGGATGCTTGCATAGAGATGCAAAGGAAAGAATTGACAGGGAGAGAGAAGACCAAGGACAACTCACCAAATTTGAGGCTGCTTCACTCTTAAAGCAGTGACTCCTAAGAAGAGCCCATCTCCCTCTACAGCTCTGCAAGATTCATGTGTTGCAATGCATTTACACTGTGCTGTTGCTGTATCAGCAAACAGTCAGTGGCAACTCCTAGGACACGTCCAGGAGAAATCCCTCTTAAATGTGCCAGGTCCCACATGAGAATGAGGAAAAAAAAGACAGACACAAGGACAGTCAGAAGGGTGCTTCTCAGTTAAAATGTATTCATATCTCCAGGCACTCCATTGTCCTCTTTATATGTGTCTTTCTAAACAGGCGTCACTCCTCCCCTTTTACTTCTGCATACTTTCCCTGGTCTCTGCCCTCAGGTTCATCTCCATCTTCTCAAGTAATTGTTCCATTTAACACAATGTTCCATTTAACACAAGCTCCCTCCTTACCACTCAGCCACCTTCCAGCTTCTCCATGACCCTCTGTCCCATGGTTTCATCCTTCATGGTTTCATCCAAGGTAAATTGCCAGTCTGCTGCCACAGCTGGGGCAAGGCAATTAGAAGCCAGAAAAACTTTATAATTCCCAAGGTCTGGCTGAATCTGCAGCACCTCAGACCACATCAGACGCTGATACATTGGAATTCACAAGCATCTGATCCCAAGAAAGAAGATATCGCAGTAACCGGGCCCAACAACCACCTAAGGGGCAAACAGCACCGAAACAAATGACAGATGCAGAAGCCAAAAAAACCAATTTGGTCCTGGGCAGGACTTAGCAAGAGGCTTCACAGTCCTTGCATCTAGATTTGAAGCACAGTTCTCTTAAAATTCAGAGATCGTCTGCAATTCCTGCCCATCTTTACCAGGCAAAGTTAAATGGATAGAGAAGGGAAACAGCAAACTTGCATCTATTCACTGGAAAAGCCATGGGAGCAAAGAGCAAGCAGGTAAACATGCATCAGTAGGATGCAAAGTTTAGAACTCCTTAACAAGTGAGGCATGAAAGCAGTAACATATGTTTTTCTGCTCCATAAACCCCGGGGACTCCAGGTTTTTCCATGGCAAACAGACACCGCTCACAGATAAGAGCCCCCATAAGCACAGGCAGTCAGACAGGGCTGCTGCTTTCCCACTGCTTGGCAGACAGTGAGGAAAAGCATGGGAAATAGCCTGGGGGGATGAGAGGGGAAAGAGAAGGAAAGAAAAATCAGGAAACATGTTCAGCCACACAGCCTGAATGCTGAAAGCACTGAAAAGCGGAACCTGCTTGAGAGGCCAGTGCTTAAGCAAGGATTAAAATCTTCTGTCTTTTTGGGTACCGGGCTGGAACATTCATCTTCCAAGGGGCAAAGGCACGGCAGCCAAATCTGGCATTGCCCTGTAGCTTTTTCCCTTGGGGCCTCTTGAGCATTTCTTTCCTTCCCCTGCACCGAGGTGTCCCCACACTACACCTAACAACACACGGGGGCCTGTGAGGCACGGGGTGTCCCCACACCGTACCTAACAACGCGGGGGCCTGTGAGGCGCTGTCGGCGAGGCGGCGCAGCGGCGGCCGCGGTATGGCCGTGGTGGGGGGACGGCCAGCTCAGGCTGTCCAAGGGGGAACGCCTCGCTCCAAGCCGAGCAAGAGCAGCGGGAGCGGGAGCACCGCAGCGCCGGGAAGCTCACGAGGCCGGGAGCGCCGCGGCGGTTTGCAACCGGCCCGGGCAGCGCGAGCGGCGGGGCCGGGGAGCGCCGCGGGACCGGCGCGGGGCTGGCGCGGGACTGGCGCGGGACTGGCGCGGGGAGCGGCGCGGGGCTGGCGCGGGGCGTCTCTCGCGGGCAGCGGTTGTCCCAGCGGTTATCCCAGCGGTTATCCCAGCGGTTGTCCCAGCGGTTGTCCCAGCGGTTATCCCAGCGGTTATCCCAGCGGTTATCCCAGCGGTTGTCCCAGCGGTTATCCCAGCGGTTATCCCAGCGGTTGTCCCAGCGGTTGTCCCAGCGGTTATCCCAGCGGTTGTCCCAGCGGTTGTCCCAGCGGTTGTCCCAGCGGTTATCCCAGCGGTTATCCCAGCGGTTGTCCCAGCGGTTGTCCCAGCGGTTATCCCAGCGGTTGTCCCAGCGGTTGTCCCAGCGGTTATCCCAGCGGTTGTCCCAGCGGTTGTCCCAGCGGTTGTCCCAGCGGTTATCCCAGCGGTTGTCCCAGCGGTTGTCCCAGCGGTTGTCCCAGCGGTTATCCCAGCGGTTATCCCAGCGGTTGTCCCAGCGGTTGTCCCAGCGGTTATCCCAGCGGTTATCCCAGCGGTTGTCCCAGCGGTTGTCCCAGCGGTTGTCCCAGCGGTTGTCCCAGCGGTTGTCCCAGCGGTTGTCCCAGCGGTTATCCCAGCGGTTGTCCCAGCGGTTGTCCCAGCGGTTGTCCCAGCGGTTATCCCAGCGGTTGTCCCAGCGGTTGTCCCAGCGGTTGTCCCAATGGTTCTCTCAGCAGCTGTCCCAGTGGTTGGCGCAGCTCCAGCACCGGCAGCAGAGTCCGTTTCACCAGATGCCTCGAGCCGAGACGACCATGAGGGGACCTCACCCCAAGAGTCTGCGGGGAGGATGGAGCCAGGCTCCTCTCGAGAAACTGGAGCACAGGTGCCGGAATGCAGGAAATTCTTCTGGCTGCCCTGGAGGACTCGACCCCTGCCCAGGTGGCTCAGACACCTTGGCACAGAGCCCAAGACCCCTGTGCCTTTGATTTAGCCCTTGGAAGAAACAATTACCAACCTCATATGAAGAATTACAAGCCACAAAAGTTTAGATAGAATGATACTGAATTTATCACAGGGTGAAAAATAGATTTTTTGGGGTTTTTAGAATGGGGGTTCAGGAGACAAGATGGAGGGATCTGGTAATGCCAGCCTTTCTCATTCTTCTTCTTGGCCTCCATCTTCTGCTGTGATGTTGGCACTTTTAGATTGGTTTAGAGTAGAAGCTCACTGTCTAACATAGGTGATAGGTATTGGAAAGTTATTGTAAACATTGTACAGGTAGTTTTTAGTATAAAAAGACAACGCCACCTCTGAGGCAGTCAGTGTGCCTCAACCCAACCTGCTAGACAGACCTTGGCGGGTCAGAGAAAGAATTTTATAGATAAGATATAATAAACAACCTTGAGAACGGGAATAGAATAGAATAGAATAGAATAGAATAGAATAGAATAGAATAGAATAGAATAGAATAGAATAGAATAGAATAGAATAGAATAGGAATTCTGAGTCCTTCTTCGACTGCCAGGCTGGGGAAAGAGACTTTCTAATGTGTCTCAGGGTCACTCTGACCAGCTAAAGTCCTGAGACACAGGAAGATCTACCTGAGCAGAGGGAATTACTTCTTCCCTGTGCAGGAACAGGCTGCCCAGAGAGGCTGAAGAGTCTCCCAGTGGAGATACTCAAGAACCACCTGGTGCAATGTGCTCTAGGGTGACACTGCTTGAGCCGTGAGGTTGGACCAATGACCCACTGAGGTCCCGTCCATCCTGACGTGTCTTGGTTCCATGATTCTGTGGTTGCAGGTTCTTTCCAGATCTTACAAATACATTTCACTCAAGAAGAGAGTTGGGCAAAAAGAATTACATGGGCAACAGGAGTCACAGGAGGGACACAGAGATGCTCATTTCTCAGCCCCTGAGCATGGCCAGCTTCTCCTAAGAAAGTAGTGATGCCCACTCTGCCCATTCCACTGTTTCCAAGGGCTTTGGAGAGAAAGTGAACCCCATGCCAGGACTGGGAGATTCCTTGAATCTGAGCTGCGCCTCTCCAGTACCTGCAGCTCCTTAGCCTGGAGATTCCTGCCATCACTCTTTAGGGCATCACTTCCTGGCGTTTCCTCTGGGATTCTTTCACAGCATCACACCAACAGGAGCAAAGGAATAAAACCTCCTGGCAAGCTGCTGGTTGATCACCGTCGCCATGAGCTGCACACAGATCTTGCCACTAGCCAGAAAGGCCAACAAAGAGCATCCCTTAAACCTGCATTTCTACCCTGCACTCTGCCCAAGGCTCTGGATCACAGTCTAGGATCCCTTTTATTTGACTATCATCTTCCTTCAGTTCTTTTTCAGGAAATTAATTAATTTTCATTTCCTGAAACCCAGGAAATGAAACAAAAGATCAAATAAAATAAAGATAGTTGTAACCTCCCTATGAAAAAGAATATAATCTATATCCTCTCCCTTGCAGATGATAATTATAATTAATCAGTACAACCTTCTGCAGTTTCTTGATAAGCCCTGCCTGGGATCCCAGGGAGGGTGCAGCCTGGGACAAACACGTGCAAGGCATGTCTCGTGCATTGCTTATCTCTTGGCTCCTGAGGTGGAAGAACACAGCCATCAGCAGAAAGAAACCAGGGGGCTTCACATGGGAACCAACCAACACATGTGCGTGTAGAAGGGGTTAACAAGGAATTACAGCTCTGCGACTGCGGGGACAATGCTTTTCCATTCCATTTGTTGTAGCACACCTCTAACAGGCTGTGGCTGTGGCTTCCAAAGACATGGAGAGGTTTCCACCAAGGTTCATGCCCTACCTTTTGCAACATCCCACCACATTTTGAACAGACAGAAATAAACCATCCCATTTCAAATAAAGACTGCCAATGTCCTGTATCTATTACACAGGAGGACATCCCCCATCACAGAGGACATCCAGCAGGAGCTGTGCTGGGAATGGGTGGGATGTGGAATGGGTGGTGTGCCCTGCCCAGCCACATGCGCCTCAGCTGTGGGTCCATGCTTTATGGCAAGATCTTCTCAGGCAACCAGTCAATATTCTGAGGTCAATTTGAGAAGCTCTTGAGGAGCTCCCATGGCTAAGAATGAGTGATGGCTAAGAATGGGTTTGGAAACACTGCTGCAGCCCCAAATTTCTAAACACACTCTTACATGGTGAAGTAAGCCTCCCTCCAAGGTGAGATCTATTCACCTTGAAACAAAACCCAACATCAGCCATGAGAATTTAGCATACAAAAGGCATCTTAATCCCTGGTTTTATTCCAGAGTGATCACCATAGAAAATAAAGCCATAAAGTTGAAACACATTTTTGCACAAGGCACATTTTTCCTCTCCCAAATCCCTTCCCCAGGACTGTTTAGAGTCTATTTCTTCAAGATACCTCTCTCAAGAGTCTCACATGGTCAGAGAACAGCAGCACATCTCCTGTGAAGACAAACTGAGAGGGTTGGGGCAGTTATTGACTTTAAACTGAAAGAGGGTAAGTTTACATTAGATATTAGGAGGAAATTCTTCACTGTGAGGGTGGTGAGGCACTGGTACATATTTCTTTGAGAAGCTGTGGCTGCTCCATCCCTGGAAGTGTCCAGTGCCAGTCTGGATGGGGCCCTGAGCAACCTGATGTAGAGGAAGGTGTCCCTGCCCATGGCAGGGGGTTTGGAACAAGATCTCCTTAAGTTTCCTTTCAACCCAAACCATTTTATGATTCTATGTTTGAAGCATGTTTGTCCTCAATGTGCAGTCCCCAGAGATGGCTCATTATTCACAAGCACTTGCAGAATCCTTGTTTAATCATACGTATCATCATTAGAAATCACAGCTGCTTTTCTTCGTTTTCAAAGCACTTTGCAGGCTACATTAACAAATGTGTGCCCAGGAAATTACTGGCCAAGTTTCAGACCATTTACAATGGGTTTTATACAAATGCTTTCAGCTTCACATGGAAACAGGCAAGGGGAAATCATCATGTTTGTAAAATGGTCTCAGAGAGCTACAATAGATTTTCCCTCTCGCCTGCTAGGAGCAAAATGAGTGTTTTGAATAAAGCTGAATAGTTGCTTAAAAAAAAAAAAAAAAAGAAAATAAAAGAAAGAAAAAGAAGAGGTGGAGAAAAGTTTTTTACAAATGCCATGTCTTTGGCTGGACTCAGGCATAATCTGATCCAAGTGTTCTTGGGTACATGGGCACTTTTCCAGCATTGCAGAAATGAGCATGACAGACAGGTATCTTTGGCTCTGTTGGTGCCAGACCCCTCAGCAGAGCCTTTCCTCTGTTTTTGACCCTAATCAGCCTTCATATACCTCATACATAACCCCTTATCTTGGGTTATACAGCACTTCTTACCTCAGTCTTGCGTTCCCACCCCAAAAGGACAGAGCCTTTTGGGGAAGCCAGCACTCTGCCCATTGGCAGTCCAGGTAAGCAGAGGCAGAAAGTCTGACCCCAAAAGGGATCAGGAACAGCTACCTTCCATCTGTGATCACACAGAGACCTTCCAACCCCATCTCCAGATGGCAGCAGCAAGATGTCCACATCTGGGTGTCATTTTGCTCACTCAAAGAGCGAATCAGGAGCATTGCTGAGGTTACACCTCCCCAGGTCAAGCCTGAAAACAGAGACTCAACATGACCAGTCTGGGGTGAGATGCTGCCCCCCACACTTCAGCGTGGTCAGCAGCAGAAGGGAGGAGTTTTGTTGTCACTGTGCCTGTGGTCAGGCAGTGTCACCAGCAGCAATGTGTGCAGTGGTTCCCAGCCAGCCCCGTGCAGCACGTGGGCACAGCCCCTGGGTGGCCCACAGCTTTCCAAGAAGTCGCTCTCCCACCATTGAAAAGCCACTGTGGGGAGGCAAAAAGAAAAGTGCTTCCACGCCTCAAAGCCCGCCTGGGCGGGAGGAGGAGGAGGAATAAATCCCTCAGAAAAAAAATTAAAAAGAGCTCAGAAAGGAGGGAAATATTTCTTTGAAGATATAAATCCTACTTTGTGCATTTCAGCATGCCCTGGCTCGGGTCCCTCTCTGCTCCTGGGAATGCCTAAGTGGCTCTTTGTGCCTTACTGTAAAGGGGAGATGAGGAGATTAGGACACAATGTGGGGGACCCTCTCCAGCCCCACAGCCCCACCGAGGGCTGTGCATCACCCCAAGCTTCATCTCCAGAGGAAGACTTCATCCCTGAGCCAAGAGGGGAGAAGAAAAGAGGTTTCCAGATTGTGTACCTCTGCTCAGCAGCTCTGCAGAGCATTCTTCAGCCTGGACAAAGGACAGGGACCCTGGACAGACACTGTGCTGAAGACCCCAGTGCTGGCCCTCCCGCAGAGTGTGGGTGTTGAAGTTCCAGCCTTGGAGCAAAACACCCTGCAAGGAGGGGAGGAAAGGATGCTTTCCATGCCACCAGACAGAAGCTTATCCACTTAGTCATTGACAGTATCCCAGTGCATGAGGGCTAGCCAGCTTTTGCACCATAAGAATGTGGTGCTGCTGTTCTCAGAGAAAAATCCTTTTCAGCTAATTAAACACTGCCACAATTCTGCATAAGCCAACTCAGAAAATTCTGAACTCATTTCAGAGCAACCAGATATTCTAACACACAGATCCCCTGACCTAACCTCTGACTATGGATGCAGCAGAGCCATCACACAGAGCCTCAGTTTCCCAGTTCAGGGTTGTGCCAACAGTGCCACAAGATGAGCAGGTGAGGATTGTATGGCTCATTTAATTTTCATCCATCTGCTGGTGTGAGACATGGAGTTTGCTTAGCAAAACAAGAAGATTAGCACAGACAACCCATGGGCAGAGCCTTGATGGAACTCCTCGGGGCCAAGGACATGCAGAACAGTCAGATCTGTTGGATCAGCACCGAGCAGCACCCACATTCCAGCATCCTGGAGGAAAAATGGGATTTCTTTAGCTGAGAGCTTGGGGCGGGTGTTTTGATTCTTCCCTTGGCCTTCCTGGAGGACTGGTTAGAATCATGGAATCATTAGGATTGAAAAGTCCTCTAACATCAAGTCCAGCCATTAACCCAACACTGTCAAGCCTACCAACTAAATCATGTCCTCAAATGCTACATATACACATTTTTTTTCCAGGTGACTCTACCACTTTCCTGGCCAATCTGTTCCAATGCTTGAACACCCTTTCAGTGAAGAAATTTTTCCTTAAATCGAATCTCAACCTCCCATGGTGCAACTTGAGGCCATTTTCTCTCATCTCCTCTGTGTTGGAGTGGTCACCCTGATTGCCCAGAACAGCCAGCAAAAAGAAATGGGCACAACCCAGCTCATGCAAGGGCAGATGTCCAAATAGGCCAGATGAATGGTCTCACACACATCCAGAGTTCCAGGGCACAAGCCCAGCCTAGAACGAGAGAGCATTCATCGCTTAAACCCAGCAAGCCCTGCCAGTTCACCTTCAAGGAACTCCTGCATCCTGGCATGGAGAGCATAAGGCCACAACTGCCGGGGGGGTGTCATCCTATTGCCATACAAAGGGACAGCCACAGAAATTCTGTATATGGGGTGACATGAAGCAGTCACAGGGACCACATGCAAGGCACCAACAGGCTGATTGAGGGCATTAGTACTTAACCCTACAGTGCCTCATTTTCACAGAGGGGCCAAAAACTCACTCCCCCATCCCCCCAAACAGCATTCACCATGAGTTGCAAAGGAATATAGAACAGGCCCAGCCTGTTGGTAACAGATTGCCAACTGGCAGCAGGGAGGGAAGGAAGAGGTCACAGCAGCAAAGCACTGAGAAGAAGGCTGGAAAATCTGAGGGATGGAGAAGATAAAAGGGTTGGCGTCATTCACCTGCATTTCTTGCAAGGATTGGGTTGTGCTCAAGGAAAAACTTGTTAAAAGCTTTGCAGGGAAAGAGAGCTCTTAGGACAGAGGCACCATGACCCCACAGAACCTTTCTGACGGCTTTGAGGCATGAATCAATTAAAGCAATCACAGAGCAAAGGTTAATCAGCAGCAAGTACATCTTAAGAAGTAAGTAGTCTTTTAAAAAGCAACTGCTTTTGCCAATTCCCCCCTCCCCGTTTTCTAAAGCGTCTTTTATTTCTCCAGCTCTGGAGACCTTCCAAAGTAAGGTCAGTGGTTAAGAGCAGCTGCCGAAAGGACCAGACGGAGTCGGTGGCGGCAGCCAGGGCAGGGAGGACTGGGCCTGTGGTTGTCACAGAGGCTCAGTGCTGCAAAAGTGTCTCAGGGGCTGAAAACCTTCCAGGGCCTTCCAGCCTAACTGGAGCAGATGGAAGCTGGAGAAACTGCTTACAGTTCCATTGGAGAACAGAGGAAAAGAAGCAGGAGCATAAGGCAGGGACTGACTCTAAAGCCCTTCTGCACAAGCAGTGAGACTCCAGTCTGAGACTCCAGCAGGCCTACAGCAATGCTTTGAGATGCTCCTGGACCCTACCCTGCTTGCAGACATGTGCTTCTTTCTTCTTGCACCCAAAACTGGAGCTGACGTCAAAGCAGCCCCCCCAGGCAGCAGCACAGCCTCATTCACACATGTGCTCATTCCCCAGCCCTGCCCTTTTTCCCTGCCTGCTGCTATTCTCATGCTCCCTGCTGCTATTATAGCACACCACCACCACGGCTGACCTCTCACCCTGCCACCTTTCCTTGCAAGCGTCCATGAAGGAAAAGAGCTGGCACACTGTGGTGGCCCCAAGAGCTTCCCTTGGCACCAGAGCAGCAAGGATGAGTCCCAGGACAGGGTTCTTCATCTCTCTCTTGCTGCAGCACCGTGTGCACTCACATAGGCTACAACTGCTCAGCCACCAAAAGGACCTGGGCCATGAGCATGGAGAGTCATCCTGACCCTGACTGCAGGTTTTCATTGTGCTTAACACAACATCTTCCCTGGAGACACCAGAAGACTGGCAAACCAAACAGTGACAGGAGAAAATTATCAATATGAGACCAGGACATAGGCATGCTCATAAAATCAATGTATCACAGAATGGCTTGGGTTGAAAGGGACCTTCAAGATCAGCTGGTTCCAACCCTCTGCCATGGGCAGGGACATCTCACTGTTCAAGCCTCTGAAATGTCACTGTTTCTACTTTCCTCCTCTTTTTCTAGAGAGAGCAAGAAATACAGCAAATGCCAGTGTCCTGCTGGTGGGGAGAATAACAGGGAACACGACCTCTGTTGACTGGGATTTCATAAAATGCCAAGCCCTCGGCCACCAAAAAGCAGCCAGCTGTGAGTCCTGCCTGAATGCTGCTGGGAGAGCAGTGCCCAGCCCATGAAGAACAGGATGAGGACAGGATGCTGAGGAGAGGAGCACCTGCAGGCTGGATTCTCAGCTCCCTCACACCCTGTGTCTGAGGCTGGAGCAGAGGGCGCAGTGTGGAGCCAAGCCTGTGCCCCCTCAGGGCTCATCCTGCCATGGAGGCACGGCCCAGGGTGCATCACAGGTCCTGAATCCAAGCTGCTCTCCCCACTCCAGCTCCTTTCTTTCCCTTCAGTGAGATCTGTAACACAAAGGATCCTCTCCCACCTTTTATGCTCTCTGCTCACCTAAAACACAGCCCAAGACCCTTGTTAGCTGCACATCACAGAGGGCTCTGGGGCAGTTCTACAGGCCAGCACACAGCAGCTCACTCCAGGATGGGGCACAGACCTCTTCCTATGAGATATTCTTGGGCATGGCGTCAGGTCTGGACCAAAGCCAGGCTGTTGCTGCACATGTGCATGGTCCTGCAGGGAATGACCACTGCAGAGCTCCCTGCAGCCTGTCCCCCATGGAAAGCCACCAGGCTGGGGCTTTGCCAATGGGCAGGATCTGCTCCACACTGGAGCACGTGGGTCTCAGCTGGTAAGAGTCGCTTCTCAAAGTGTCTGCACACAACCAGAAAGGTTTGCCTGAAGGAGGGCCTCTGGGTTTGCAAAGAAAGGAAGGTCATACTGTCAAAGGGCCACAAACTTCTGGGGAAAAAACAAACAAAAACCCAACTTTCTCTTTTATTTTAGCTGATACTTTATCACACTAAGCAGAACTGCTTGGTAACAACCTGCACAGAGGTACATTGTGAGCTGCAGGCATTCTCACAAAAAAGCTGACACAACTAAACTTAAAGAACGGTGTTTCCATCACCAGAAATGATACATCAAGACACCATTTGCTCACCTCCTTGGTCCAACGTCATGGCGAAAGGAAGTCCCAGGACTGGTCATGACAACAAGCTTTGTGTTTGTATTCTCTGCAAGGATTTCAAGTTGTCCTGAAAATCTTGCACAACTTTTAGACATTTCAGTAGTAAAGTTATAAAGAAAGTGGCAGCTTTGTCTCCCTTCGCATTGAGAACAATTTTTAATTAAAATCCAGCTGGTCTCATGGTATATTATGCCTGTCCTTCCTGTTAAATGCAGCTTAAAATCTTTAAGGAAAAATCTGTAGGAAATTATTTCTGTTCTCTCTTGTCCTTCCACCTGGTATCATCTCTCAGAACTTATCAGGGGAGATGCTGCATTATCAGGTCAGGATTCCCAGAGAAAGTGTGGAAGTGAAGGTGATGTACATCATGCGTTGGACCTCCAGCTAATCCAAGTTTGCACTTTGCAACTGAAAGTTGTCCCTGTGCCAGTCCCCAGGTTCACACCTGCTCGGTGCCTGATGCTGAATTAAAATTCACTCTTTCTTAGGAGTGAGAATTCCTCTGTTTCACTGCTAATTGTGGTTATGCCTACAAATAATGTGGCAGCGTTCAGACAACAGCAGCAGCCTAAAGCCAGGGTCAAATCGTGTTTCAGCTGCAAACCGAGCTGCTCTCCAACAGTTGCCCATCAGAGCTCCCGGGGTGACTGCAGCATCTGGGCAGATGGCAGACCGTAGTGCTGCTTCCAGCTTTTCTAACCAAGTCGTGATTATTTACAGCTGTTCCCAGATGTTCCCCTTTCACGGGTTATTTGTTCCTGAGTCAAGCTCCCCGTTCACACGCTAGGCAAGCTCAGGGGAAGAAAGAGAGAGGCTCCTTTCTCCCTTTTACTATGGAAACAGCCCTTTATCCCAAGGACTGCCAATGCTCAGCCGCGGTTTCCCTCCCACACTGCCCCGGCCACAGCGACCCCAGGAGCCGCTCCCGCCTCATCCCGGCCCCGCTCATCCGCTCAACAGGTCACAGCCCGCTCATCCCGGGAGAAGCGGCACTGCTGGGCACCTTTCCCTCCTCCCCAGCGAGCCCCCAGCTCACAGATCGCGCTCCCTTGCCTCCCCTTTGCTCTCCTTTCTCCCTGTCCCCCGGCTCTCCGGGCTCCGTTTCTCTCCCCAGCCCGGGCGGGAGCCGGGTCAATCTCCCGCTGCCGCATCCCAACCAACGCACTCAAACATCCACAGGCAACAAAGGAAAAGTGACAAAAGCCTCGCCAGCTCGGTGCTAACTCTCAGGGCAAGCAGGGGAGAGGGGGCAGGGGCGCAGTTCGGCGTCAGGAGCATCCCGGGAGCCGGGAGGGAGGGAGGGAGGCGGTGACTCACCGCGCCGGGAGCGCACGGACGGCGATTGCTGCTCTGCGGCTGCCGCGTCCCCTGCCCGTGACACGCCGGGACGCCAATGGTGGCACCGCTCTGTGAGACCCGCTATTAGAGAGGCTGCTGGAGCCGTCCCTCCCACGGGAGGAGGGGCCAGGACAGGCTCAATAAATTCACTCCCCACGGCTAGAGAAATTAAAATCTCGCCGTGGGACGCAGACAGCTGCTCGTGGCACGGCTCTGGGAGACACCCGGGACTTGGGGACAAACCTGGGATTGATTCATTTACCCCTTGCCCACCCAGAATAGGAGAGGTTGGTGTTCACATCCCACCTTGGCAGAATTGAGTGCCAAAAGGATGGGGTTTGAGGAAATATCCCAGAGGAGATCTGGGAAAGATGTGTCATCGCTGACCCTCAGAATTAAAACTCCTGAACGTCCTCCATGAAAATATTTCCCACAACTGTAAGCTACAGGCAGGAATCCACTGCACCAGATTTCTGAGCAACCCTGAGTGCAAAACTGCTTATTTTACTTGGGGTTTTGCATGGTTTTGGGCTTTAATATCTAAATCCTATTAGAGTTATAACTTCCTTTGAAGGGGGAGGAGAGGGGACAGCAGGTACAACAAAAGCAGGTTGGATTTTGTAACCTCCAATGCACCCTGGGCTTTCAGAGAGGCAAAATCCCATAATAAAGTTTCTCAGGATAGAAAGCTGCACAACATCATGCAGCTCCCCCTGCTCCATAAAAGCTCTTCACTGCAATAGAAGCTAAACAAACATCCCCTCCAGCCCTGGAGAGCTCTCTGAATCACCACTGGTGCCATTTTTCCATCCCCGTGGTTTCTCACTTTGGGATTTTTCTTGTTAAAGGAGGTCCCTCAAAAGCAAATTCAGCAAACTGCCCTTGGAAACAGAGCAGGAATGGGCAGAAGGAATGGTCCAGCCCTTTTTGTGCAGTGCACTTGGCAAAGAGAAACTTTTCAATAGAGGGTGAGCTGTAGAGGTGACAGCCTGGTTCACTCCGAAACTTAACGATGAGCAGAAGGCATAGAAGAGCTCCACTTTGAAATCTTTCCTTAGCTAATCTTTCCTTAGCACTTGGTCCTAAAATAACATCACTCTTCCTGTGGAACTGGGAGAATTGGAATCAGATAAATGCAAGACGTGAAGGTAGAAGCAGCTGGTTCTATTGCTGGTGGTTCTCCAGCTAACACTTGGCTGTCTGGAGCAAAAATGCACGGAGCTGTGTGGGAGCCTCCAGAAAAATTAGTTGCTTTGTGGTCTAATTCCTGGAAATGTGATAAATAGGGCAGGAGAGGGTGAGATTTAGAAGACTGGTAGCACTAATGAGATTTAGGAAGCAGCAGCTTTTCCAGGAGCCCTGCAGTTTTAATCTTCCGAGTTGATCCACTGGATTTTTCTCCTTACGTATTTGGGCCGTGCTGAGCCCAGCTTTGTCACGGGGCCACACTGGAGTCCTGAAGGTCCAAGACAAGGGGAAGCATGGCATGGGGGTGGCTGGAAGGCAGAAGGAGTAGTGGAAAGCACAGAGAGCCAGAGCATTTTGCTCTGCCTTTGAAGACAGTAGTAGGGTCAGAAACTCCCCAGAATAAGTTCTGAAGGGCCTTCACCATCACCCCTATTCAGGCTGCCATTCTTCCAGCTGCTGCATCCTCACAGTGTGGATGAACCCAAGGGTTACATGGAGATAAACGGACAGGGTTGAGCAACATCATCAGCCCAAAAAAACTCTTCAGTGGAGATAAGAGTCTGAAAAATTAAAAAGCTTATTAAAAGCTCTACCATAGTCTTACCTCCTAAAAGCAAAAAAAAAACCCAAATATCTCTGTTCTCTGCCCTGTGGTTTTGCTTTCTTCTGGGCATACACATGCAAAGCATTCAGCATCAGTTTGCTCCCCAAACCCCTGGCAAAGGACTGATCAGCTGGGCAGATGCTGCTCCGGCTTCAGTATTTCAGCTCAGAGTTCACCAGCTTATCTCAAGCACAAAATCCTCACGCAGCATTCCAGTCAATGTCCTAGACCTGCCAGAAACTGGGAATAAAGGATCTGCTGGGGCCCTGCCACCAGCAAGCCCAGCCTTGGAGATTATGAGTCCATAAAGGAAATATCTGCAAAGGAACTGGTGCTGTACAAACCCTTTCCAAGGGGAGAGCAGGGCAGGTCAGCCTTGAACCCAGTGAGTTGTTCCTCTGTTTGTGTCAGGAGAAGATAAACCCAGGGCAAAAATGGCACAAACAGGGAGTGGGGATGGTGTCCCTGCCCAGCTGCCAGCCGCATCATGGAGGATTTTGCTGGGAAATGAACAAATGTTCACACCCTCCTACCCTAGGTCCTCTCACAACTCACTGCCTTGGCAGCACGAGGGGCCGGTGTGTGTCCCCATCATGTCCCCCATCCCACTCAGCACACTGGCCCAAGGAACAGATCAACTTTCAGAGCAGGGACTCATGCAGGTAACAATGTCCCCACGAGACCTGTGATAGAAATGGCACAGTTTATGGCAGTTCCAGGAAAGATACGGGAGGTGGGGGGAGAAGGAAGTGACCTGAACTGATCCAGGCTTCAGACCCACAGTCAGGGAAGAGCAGCATCTGCTTTTTCCACAAGTAGTATCCCACCAAAAAGCAGAAATGTCCGTCCCGAGAGGCACACAGGATGGGCTGAGGGGGAAGAAAGGGACCCTGGCCAGCTCCAAGCCCCATCACAAGAGAGCAGAGGCTCCTCCAGCCCCTCAATGCACAGCATGTCCAAGAATAAAGATGTTCACAGTCAGTTTCACATCAAGCCCCAGGGATGAGGCTGCAGGGGAAGGGGCAGGTTGGGAGGTCCTCTTGCCATCTCCCAGCCTGAACCACAGCTCCAACACAAAAGAAACAAGAGAGCACCAGCTGCCCCCAAAGTGTTGGTGTGGGGAGACACAGGGTAAAGTAGAGGCACTGTGAAAATGGGGAGCAGCAGGTTTTGAGGGATGCTGGCAAGCCTGCATGGAAACCTGGGCCTGGCCCTGCTTCTGGGACATGCCCTTCACTAACACTTCTCAGGCTGCTTGGGTTGATCAGAGTTGTTTCCAAATGCTCTTGCTCCCAAGAAATGCTGCTGTCCCTTCTCAAGCACAGCAGTGGCTGTGAATAATGGTGCAGAGTCCAACCAGTTGAGCCCAAGACATGGCAGTTCCTTCTGGAGTGTGCAACCCACCTGATAAATAATATATATTTATAATTATATAATATATAATTATATAATATATATATTATAATTATATAATATATAATTATATATAATATAAAATATAAATTCAGCCGAAATATAAACTCAGAAAATCACCTCGTGCATGCCAAAATGCCAGGCAAGTCCTCCCAAATCCTGGGGTTCAACAAGGGGCTCTGAGCATTGTTTCTGGGAAAGCCACATCCCTCAGGTGGGCAGGAAGGGACATCAGGCAGATTCTCCAAGAGCCTGGCTGTGGGGAATCAGCCCCCAGCAGAAATACAGGCTGTGTTGAGTGGATGGAGGCAGCTTTTACATTGTCCTCAAAGCAGCTGGTGGGGACAAAGTCTGCCTGTCACAGTTGTGGCTGCAGCAGCTCTGCTGCCCGCTCTCCCACAGCAGGGCTGGCTGCTGCTGGAGCTGGTGCAGCCTTGGCTAGGGGGAGAAAGGGACAGCCCTCACTCTTGTTCCATGGTTTGTGGCTGTTCTTTAAGAAACAGCATCATTTTGTCCAGAAATCAGGGGATTGCAGCACACCCAGGAGGATACAGCTTCAGGTACCCTGAGAGGCCAAGGGACTTGCAGAGGGGAAAATCACGCAAGGACCAATGGGGAAGAGCAGGGTGTGATAAAACATCCCTTGGCCAAATTTTTGTGTCCAAGAAGTGTAAATGGCAAATGGTGAGGGAGGATCGTGACAGACCTCAGGAGTGTCAAAGAAACAAAACAAAACTTTAGAATTTTGTTTCTCGAGCACACAGGCAGCACACACAGTTCTGTGCTGCCTCCTGCTCCTCTTTGGTCAGTGCACCTGGAGGTCTGCGTTGCCCCTGCCCCTCGAGAGGGATGGGGACATCCTGCTGCTCCTCAGTGGGGATCTTGCAGCAAGGTCCCCCACCCTCCCAGAGTAATAAAACACCCTTCAGGGAACTGAGCAGTCAAAGAGTTTTGTGCGCAGTCAGAGTTGCTGTCCCATTTTGGACTAGCAAAGGTGGTTCCCACCACTCAGGCTCTTAAAACTGTGACACTTGTCACCACCAGGATAAGTCCAGAGAACTACTGGGTGCTTCTTACCCTTCACATGGTGGATGGCACAGGCAGGGAGACACAGGCTGGCCAGTGGGACCCACCATCAATGAGCCCTCCCTTGCCCAGCACACCAGTGCCAATGGTGACATTTCCCAAAGCTCCTGCAGCCACTTGGGAGCACCCAACCCACTGTCCCTGTGCAAGGGGACAGCTGAGCTGGCTGATGCCCGCTCTGGGGACACCGCCATCTTTCTGTGCCCCAGCATTACCTCTGACCTCAGGCTGGTCCTTCCTGAGCTGGGACCTACCTGGTGGATTCTTCGTGGTGCAAAAGAGACAGGACAATTTACAGTGTCCCTGGGTTGGGCTTTAGAGTGACCACAAAACACAAAGGCCTTGAGAGAGAAGTGGGATTAGTGGCTGATGTGGTTAGAAAATGTGACAAATAGAAAAGCAGTGGATGCTTCTCATCGAGGGACTCACTGCTCAGGCAGCCATGGGGCTGGGGAATGAAAAGGAGGGGGACTGAGGGAACAGTTTGCTCCTCAGTTCACTGCCCCCCGTGCCAGTTGAAGCTCACTTCCCTGTACACCTTTGAGCATTTCAGCTCTCCACTGGTGAGAAGAGAGAGGGCTCTTACCTGCCCACTGCCCTCCAGGGCATGATCCAGGCACACCTGAGCCCTGGACACCATTTCAGCTGCACACACGGACAGCAGGACCGTGACCTTGACCACCACAAGAGCTGTAGCCCCAAATTTATGCAGATTAGTGGTTTTAGGGTGCAGGGTGTGGGATGAGGGATGAGCCGGGGCTCACTTCACCCTGGCTGCGTCCACAGGGGAGGAGCCTCTGCCCAGCAGCTCTCAACCCTGCCAGCCTTTGTGGCACGGTGCCCCTTCTCCTTTAGCAGGCTTAACCAGTCTGTCAGGGCAGGCTGGCCAGCAGAAAGTCCCACCAGCCCTGGGGGAAGCACAAGGGTGTGGGTGAGCATTAGGGACCCGTGCTGGGATGGGAGCAGAGGGCTCACACATAACCCACGGCCTGGGGGAACACGTTTGCCTTACAAGGCTGCTGCAACTTAAAAATGTGAGAGGAACAAAGCTGGAGATGGGGTGATCACAAGGGAACAGACAGCAGGGCACCAGATTCTACGTCAGGATGATCTCCTTATCCATGCCTGTGTGCGCCGGCTGCCTTCAGCGTGCATCCTCCAAAAGAAACACAAAAAAGTTCCTTTTTACATTGCTCACAGAAAAGGAGCACGAAAGGAAAGGATTTTCGGTGCAGCTGCCGGGAGAGGGCATCACAGCCCCAGGAATGAGAAGGATCAGGCAAGCCTAGCCGGCTCCCTGCTTACCCTGTTCGAGCTACAGATCCTCCTCAGAAATGAACTTGAGAACCAAAACTTGGAAGTCTTCCTGGTGCTGCTAGGAAATGAGGGGACCCAGTCAAAGCTGCCCTGCTCGAGGAGCTGCAGTGTTCCTGCAGCATGAGATAAAGAACACCTCTGTGGGACCTGCCAGAGTATTCCTTCTCCCACCACTTATTCCCCTCTGTCACTCCTAAATAAATTAATATCATGCAGTTACACAGAGAATAACTGCTCCCACTAGGATTGAGCTGCCAGTTTGCTGTGTCTGGCTCAGACCCCTCAGAAGCTGTGTTTTCTCCAAAGCTTTTTGGTGTCTTTCCTCCCCTGCTCCCCCTCCATAGAGCAGCTGATCTAATGCAAGGTGTCATCACCTTGTGTCCATCTCCAGAATTATTTATCTGACTCCCCAACTATTAAGCTATGAAATAAGCCTTCAATAATTATTTGCTTTTAAATTTGATTATGAATTTACCTTTAAGAAAAACTCCCTTGGGCTCTGAAGAGTCTTCAGACAAGTTATACTTCACTGAAATCAACATCAACCATTTCCTAAAGCCTTGCCATCTTTCATTGTCCAACATTTGCCATCCCCCATCCACTGCTGGGCAACTCAACCAAGTTAGTCTCAAGAGAAGCAGCTTCCAAGAAAGAAAGTTCTCCCCAGAAATCATGGGCAATGGTAGCTGGTTAGAACACACTATGCCCCCTCCATGGGGTAGGGGGTAGAGCTACCAGAACACCAATCCAGTAGTATTTTTAGGAACACTTTTTGGGGACTTACATTACCATAAGCAAAGTTTGCCTGGTCCCCTCCTTTGTGAAGCATTTGAGGAAGAGTGGTTGTTCAGCCTGGATAAGAGAAGATCCTGTGGAGACCTTAGAGCACCTTCTGGTACCTAAAGGGGCTATAGGAGAGCTGGAGAGGGACTTTGGTCAAGGGCATGCAGTGACAGGGCAATGGGAAATGGCTTCAAAATAAAAGAGAGAAGTTTTAGATTGGATATTAGGAAGAAATTCTTCACTGTGAGGGTGGTGAGACACTGGCACAGATTGTCCAGTGAAGCTGTGGATGTCCAATGCTGGAAGTGTTCTAGGCCAGGTTGGATGAGGCTTTGAGTAACCTGGGTCTAGTGAAAGGTGTCCCTGTCCATGGCAGGGGGGTTGGAATTAAAGGATCTTTCAGGTCGTTCCACCCAAGCCATTCTATGATTCTATGAAGGGGAGGTGGTGTTGGTCCAGTCAGGTTTCTTTTCTCTAATGGGACAAGGACATCCAACACGGGATGCTACCACATCATGGCAAAGAGAATCACCCCAAATCCCTGCCAGCAGAGCTGCAGCATTCCTCTTGCTCAAATGGTGAGCCCCCTATCTTTGTAAAACACAACTTGATGGGTGTCTCCTCTGGCTTTCCTGAAAAAGACCTGGAAAAGCAATGGATGGAAAGCAGTATAAAGCTCCAGCATCTGTTCTAGGCAGAGGGGATTTTATGGAGTCACATTGATTTCCTTGTTCTAGTTGGTAAAGTCCCCCATTCAAGGTGTTCCCTTGTCTCTCAGTGACTTCTCTAAAACCTGGCTCAGCACCAAGCTGACTCACAGGAGCTTGTCAGAGCTTCTCACTGCTCCTCACCCCCACATTCCACAGGTGCTGACCTCAGAAACCTCTCAGCACCAGGCTGGGCTTCTCAGAGTAAAACATCCAGGTCAGATGATACCCAGGCAGTATGATGAACTTCTATTCTTTGCATCAGCCTTATCGCACCAAGCCTAAAAGAAAAAGTGATTCTGCAAGGTGGGTGCACTTACCCATCTCAAAACCACCCAATTTCCTCCGCCATACCAGAAGTCTCAGACACCAAACTTCATCTGCAGAGAAAACAAACTTCCTTCTTTTCTTGTTTGAGCTGTGGTCTAGATCCTGCTTCCAGACTGCTTTCCAGAATATTAACTGTGTCCAAACAAGTTAAAATAAGTGGTGAAACTCACACTTGCTGCAACAGCTTTTAGTGTAGTCACTTTGCTCAATCAAACAAGACCTGATTAATCTAAAATAGGTCAGAGAAACACAACCCCTCCTTCAAGCACCCCCATTCATTCCTACTATCACTGCAAGGATCATTGAAACAGCAAGTCAAGCGGAACCAAATAATTAATCAAGGTTTCAATTTTTATTTTTAAAATGGCTGAGCTGACCTGGCACATTAACAAACCCAGCAGTACAGTACAGGAGTTATGCCAAGGCAGCATGGGGAGAAGTACATGACCCAGCAGATTTTAAAACTGCAACAACTTCTGTATTTCCAGGTGGGACACAACACAAAGACATCTACCAACAGCAGAGAGCTGCAGTCAGAAGTCAGTAGGAGCAGAGCAAAAAGCCTTCTTTACAAACACGAGGCCGAAGCTGGGTGGCTGCTGACATGATCCCAAAGCAGAGCTGATCTCAAAAGGACAAGACACTGATGCTGCAAGGCAGGAGGGAACAAGCTACTTGTCACCCACAGAAGCCGGTTAAATTTGTTTCTGCTGTTTCACACATTCAGGAAATCTGGCTTCTCTCTTCAGTTCCCTGGCACATCAAGGCCATCTCCTCTGTTCTAGCTCCACTTTTCCTTTTCAGCTGAATTTTGTCATTTTTTGTGAACCTCCTGGATTAGCTCCAGCTCTTAAGCACAAGCTGTGACTCAGAGCCATACTGCTGCTCCACACTCCACTTTCAGCACCTTTTCGCTTCTCAGGCTCCTTTCTGCTCTCCTCCTTCAGAGACGATGCTGCCTTGAGATGCAGCAGGCTGCTGTGGCACTCCCTGAATTTCCTCAGCAAGTGTGTAATTGGAATTTTAATGGTTCATCCCACCCTTTGGACCAACTCTGTGTCTTTCCCACCACTCACTGTAGGCTCCACTCTGGCAGCAAGTTTCTGTCCAGCTCCCATCTGCATTGCAGTTTTGTTGCTGTTGGCCATTCCCTGTCAAAGCTGGCAGCTGCTTCTCTAAGGTCCCACCTTTGCCACAGTGAGTTATCTTTAGCAACAAACTATGAGATCCTACAGCATTCATTATACATATGCTCCATCCACTTGGGCTTATGACCCCAAAATACAGGCTCTCCATTACAGCTGAAATAAGAAGCCATTAGAAAGTCTTGCTGTGTTATGGGGGAAAGACAAGCAGATAATCATTTCACCTTCAGCAATTTTAACACTGACGATGTCATTCACCAGACAAATGGACTATGCTCTTAATTAGGAGTGGGCTTCAAACAAGTATTATTCTTAGAAACTGGTCAGAACCAATTTTGCTGTCAGCCAAGAAGGGTGAGTTTGTTCTAAGAAAGCAAGCACCTACTACAGACCATTGCAATCCTTTCTTGCAGAGTCCTCTGCTGCAAACGTGCCCTACTTACACCGACCTGCAGCATTTTGAGACAGATGGGTCAGGATACTAACAGACATCTCAGCTAAGCTAAGAAGAGACAGACTTTTATACTGCTCACAATCCTAACCAGGCTACATTCACAGCACTTTTTCAAAACCAAAAGGGGCATCAAGTTGGCAACAAAACACTGCAGCAACTCCAGCTGCTTTGCAAAACAGTGGTGTCGATGTGGTGTCTACCCACCAAACCTCTTCTCAAGCCTTTGCCAGATTGTTTAAGTCAAGCAAATGTCTCCATGGAAACCTCCTTTCTCAAGGAGCCTCCTTTGCTGGAGAAATCCCTGCACCCCTTTTGTTTAAAAGAGGAAGGCAGTTTGGTAGGAGCATAATGCCTGCCTAGAGAAGTGCCTGTAGCAACGAATCAGTCAGATTTATGCTCCTTAAAAACACATCCATTCAATGAAGACATTTCAGGGACGGCTAAAGGTGTGCCCCTGCTGCTGCAACCAGCTAGTTCTGCTGTGCCCTCCACCCCTGTCCTGGCTCTTCCCTCTCAGCCTCACAGAATATCCTGAGTTAGAAGGGATCCACAAGGATCACTGAGTCCAACTCCTGGCCCTGAGCAGGACAACTCCAAGAATCACACCATGTGCCTGAGAGTGTTGTCCAAATAACCTGCCCTCTTCCCACGTGGTCTCCATACCCCCCTCACACACAAACTCTTGGACACAAGTCAAATTGTTTGTTTAAAAAATCTTTTAAAAACCCTAATAGCTAAACTAATACAAAGAATCAATACCCATTCTTGAAACATAGGAAAAGTCTTAATGACGATACCAATTGATACTCAAATAAGACAACTCTCTGTGTTTAAGAAAAGAACATGAGTTTTATCCTTTCCCTCCACCAAGCCTGTAGGATATGAAATTATTTCTGGTATAAGATTGCTTGAGATTCCCAAAAAGGAAATCAGCTTTCTGGAAGGACAGTCAAAACAACTGAATATTTCATGTTCTAATATGGAAGAGAGAACTTTAATATTAGGCAAATTAATAATTAAGAGCTGTGATTAAAAATGGTTTCAACTCTAGAATAAAAGAGAGCTAGGGGGGGAAAAAAGGCACCAAGAAGCTGTCAAGTTGTAGTCACTTTCAAGTAACAAGATATTCTCTGAAAATAAGCCCTGGAGATTAAATTTGAAGTCAGAAAGTCACTATTTAAGAGCCCTCTCTAGACAAGAGTGTGCTGCAGACAGAAAGGGCTCTTCAAGAGCTAGCAGAGGTGCTGGTGCTGGGCCTCTCACACATGAAAGGAGAGGGGAGGAAAGGATGCATTTCAGAACAACTAGAACAAAATAAACCCATTCTCTTAAGATTAGGCTAACTACAATTTTTTTAAAAAGATTTTAAAATACTTTCTGAGAGCATAAAACCAGGATGTGTCTGGTAACTAGAAACTAGGTCCAGGCACACTGTAGCAATCGCCTTTTTTTCCCACTCACCCAGCATGAGTGGGGACAAAACAGCCTGGGACAAGATGACACACAGGCATGGGCACAGCCTTGCAGCTTTTCCCAGCAGAAAGAGTGAGCTTTGGCAACACCCCTCTCCAGCAGCCAACAGAAACCAGGCATGACTGAGTCCATGTGGAAGATGACGAGACAGAAGCACATTGTGGGATGAGGGATAAACAGTCACTGCTGATCCCTTTTCATTATGCAATAGAGGATCCAGAAGAGCAACTTAAAACACATAAAAATAACCTTTCCTATCCTTTTTGGGGAAGTTTAGCAGAAATCTTGCTGGAGGAAAATAAGCTCCTGTGCATGCTCACAGATATGGCACATCTGCATTAAGGTTTTCATCTCAATGAGATGCAGAGAAGGGAGTGGGGAAGGGAATCAAAGACAAGTCAAAGACATTAAACACATTGTGGATCAAATTGAACCCTGAGCTGCCTGAAAAATAGTCAATTGCCAAATCTGCCAGTCAAATGAGATTTTAGATCAAGAGAGATCTAGCCACTAATTCTATTCCTCCCACATATGCCATCCTGAGTCTTCCAGAGGGAATACAAAGTCCTTTTCAAAGGGAATTATTCAAGCATAGTGGCCTTCCATTCCACAATCTCCACCTAAGCTCCAAGTAGATGAGCTCATCAATAGATCATATCCCTTTCCAGGTTGGCAGCTCTGCTGTTTTGCTCAAGGAATTCATCCTTGGATACAAGCTTTGTGAGAGGAAACCTAACAATACTGGGAGATGAAATATACACACACAAAGGGAGACAGGCTGCAAATTGGGAGAACAGACTTCACCCCTCAGCCTTCTGTCAAACAGTGACTGCCTTGGAGCTCTAAGGATAGAAGGCGCCCCTCAGAAGCAAAAGAACTCACACAGTACCTACACCAGTAAAGTTAGTGTAATAGCTGTCATGGACTGTGGGGCCAAATCAGAAAAATATATTTAATTAAAGCCCAGGTCCAGGGAGGAAAGGGCTGAGCCAGCAGCAGATCTCAGCAGGAAGGAATGAATTTCTGTCCAACAGAATGATGAGAGGTTACTCCAGGATAGGTTTAAACTCATCCCATATGTGACCAGAGCAGTACAGAAAAGCAGCTCCCACAGTTACAATACACATTTTTGTATGGTTTTCACTATGTGTAAAGTGGCCCTTGGGAGCCACTTGCTATCCCAGGACTGCAGAAGAGGTAAGCAACAAGGTTAAATTACTTCATCCAACACATCCAAGTATCTGGTGATCATATGAGCAATGACAGACTTGTCTGGTGACAGTGAATTCTCCAGTTCTCCTCTATCCCCAAGTTAAGAAACACAGCAGTCACTTTATTAAAAAATCAGTATACAGTTTAACATCAGCCCAGTGTTTACAACCAGTCCCTCTTCTAGTAGTTCCAGATTTCCTGTTGTTTGTTACAGACTATGGGCAACCCAAGGAATCAGTAGCATAAAGAAACCATCACTTCACAAAATTTGTGTCCCCACATCTCCACAGAGAAAGCAGCATCCATCATCAGTTTGTTTTCCATTGGACTTGCTCTAAGAAACAAGAGTTCTCAACATATTTTGTGGGCAAATCTTGTCTTTACAATAGTAACTGCTCTGTTTGTTAATCACACAGGGCAGCATCTCTAAAAAGCCTCACAGCACTGATGAAACAACCCTAAAAGAGCTCTCTGTCATTTTCTTCCTGTGATTTATTTCCTAGAACAACAAAAATTATTTGAGATTTGTTTAGCTAGTAGAGTTGCCACTAAAGGGGGAAGGGGGAGTAGGGGGCAGTTCACACCATTTGGCAAAGAGATCATCCATAAATCGAGTTCTTCAATGGCTGCAGGCAGCACACAGAGGCTTTGTCCAAGCTTCCTTGAAGCATCCAGCAGTGCTGCAGGAGGGATGCACCTTCACCCCCTGGTTCCCCTCTCAGCTGACAGCTGCTCCCAGTGCTGCTGCCTGCTTCCTCCCCTCCTCGAGTCATCCGGAGCACAGAGCAGCCTCCATGGTGTAACAGCAGCTTGGCAGAAGCAGGCAAAGTGCAGCCAGCAGAAGATTTAATTTAATAAGATAAACATGGTGTAAGGCTCCACCTTATTTTTAAAAATAAACACCGTAAGAAATATGAAAACAAACTGGCTTCACTACGTGTAAGTCAGGTTCAGACGCTCTCAGAAAGATCTTCTCACCCATACAAAATGTTCTTCCCCTCTTGTCCCCATCACAAAGATGGCGGGACAGTTCACCATGTAAGATCAGCCATGTCCTGTTGTGTGCCCTTCCACATACAGTGAACAATGCCTCTGCCACCCTCCAGGGCAAGTCAAGGTTTTAACAACACCCCTGTGAAGAAGGAGCAGAAGGGGAGAAGGGCGAGTAATTCAGTCTCTGAAATGAATATCTGAAAGTCTTGACATGATGACTCTGTTGACTTCACCACTCTAATGGTTGTTCTTGGCTGCCTCTTTAGCCGCAATAATCAGAGGAGTGAGACTGGATAGAGGCTTTGCAATTTTCAAGAACTGGTGCTAGGACAAAACAAAAGGAAAAATGGTTAGATTTTTCAGAGTATGCTCCAGAAGTGGCTATTCCAAGCATTTTCACCTAAACCCATATGAAATCTGAGAACCTGCTCTAGTCTCTGACTACATCAATCCAGAAGCTCTGGATTCTATGACAAAATTTGGGGGATTGCCTGAAGCGATGAAGAGATTTGCACCCAACACATGCTAAATTATCCAATGTTTGCATATGTTCAAGATTGAGCAAAACTCAGCAAATTCCCCCGGTGAATTATAAAGCTGCAAAATCTATAGTGAAATCCAGTGTGAAAGAAGGTGTACTAAAATCAACCCATGGGTTTCAGACACAAGGGACAGCGCTCCGTGCAGGAATCATCTCTCATTTCCCTGTTCCCCATTTTCACAGGTCTGGAGAAAGCATTGCCTTGGCCTTCTACCAGATAACAGAAATTTGCAAAGCAGCTGAAATTTGGGAGAGCAGCACAGAGCTTGCAACACAGCACCATTCATTCTCCTATACAGGTGCTCTTCTTTAAATAAAACAATATTGATTATCAAAACAACTCTTAGGTGGGAGTGAAGGTCAAGTCCACAAGCTGTTCTGAAAACAAAAAGCAACAATAATCCACAAGACTTCTAAGCATCAGAAGGGATCAATCATCCAAAGCAACTTGCTTCAGAGATGGAAAAAAATGAAAAGTAAAAATTCCGTGCCCACAAGGCAGTTAATAACAGGCTGAAGTGTTACAGTCAGAATGTTCTCCTGCACTGAGGAACAGAACATAACTTCTTTCTGATATTTTAGGACTGAAAAGTCCAGAAGAAAAATGATCTTTCAGCTACTACCATATTGTCAGACATTTATGCTTCATTATAGTTACAGAAGGCAGCGACACATCCAAGTCTGAGCCACTACACAAATTAGTGAAGAGAAAGGAAAACAAAATGGAAACAGTCTAATTCTTAAGGTCTGAGTGTTCCTGATCACAGATCTATTTTATAAAGACTCGTGGCAAATTTGACAGAAAGAATGCACAAAACACACTTCTCATCCATGCTGATAAAAATCCTGGCAGCTTGGTTCTCAGCTTTCACTGTGAATTCAGACTTACACCAGGTTTTCAGTGACATATCTGATTACAGGGTGGTGAGGCATTGGCACAGGTTACCCAGAGAAGCTGTGGATGCCCCATCCCTGGAACTGTTCAAGACCAGGTTGGAAGGGGCTTTGAGCAGCCTGGTCTAGTGTAGGGTGTCCCTGCCCATGGCTGGGGAAGTGGAACCAGAGGACCTTTAAGGTTCCTTCCAATCCAAGCCATTCTATAATAAAGATATCTCACAAGCTTTGTTCCATCATCTCTCAAAGGAGTAGTATCAGGCAAAATGTGTAAAAGTGAACTGCTCCAGTTAACTGAAGCCATGAACACTTCAAAGAGCTTAGTGATCCCTCCTTCCAAAAGAAGACAGCCAGAATATCTGATAGCTAGAAGCCTTCCTGCTGTCCAAATTGGAACAAGCATGACAGGACAACACACTCAGATGTCATGGCCAGCCACATGAAGAAACCACGGGAACAGCGGGGCTCTGGCAGGCCTGGGACACAGCTATTGTTTGAGTCTGGACACAGAACACGCTGCACAGCTGCTGCCAGTAGCCAGTACTGGAAAGGGAGCAGTCTGTTATCACTTTATTATGGATTTTTCTTTGAGGGCTGTGGTTTTCAGTTGCTTTTTCCCCCTGAGAGGCTACCTTACCTTTGTGCTTTCAGCTGGTGCAGTATTTAAGACCTCAAACAAGATCTCACCCCTAAGCCTGGCCTCACTCAGGACTGTGTGATTATATTGTCCCAGTCTTGTTACCCACCTGTAGCAGCTCTTTTGCAGAGCCTCTCTTTTCCACGTCCATTTCAAGACAGCGGTTTAAGAAGTCTCGGAATATGGGTGAAAGCTTTTCTGGATTCTGCAGTTCTGGAGTCCCATTAGTAGCAATGAGATACAGGGCCTGAGACAAAAACAAGCACCCAGGAAACAGGAGGTTATGAAGATTAGATTCCACCTCTGGATTAGAAACACCCATTTCTCCTCTCCCTCCCCACAGTTCAATAGGGAGGAAAAAAACCCCACCTTATCAGGGTCACTAATCAATGCCAGCATTTCAGCAAACAGAATAGCTGTGCCAGCCCTATTTTTTTGTGGATGAGATCCAACCCTTTATTGTTTTGCCCCTGTAATCTGGGTTGGGATCCTGCAGCCCTCTCAGGAGATTGCAAGGACAAAACCAACATTCCAGACCCTGTTTACATAGGGAAGTTAACTGGCACGACTCTATCACTACTCCTGTAATGACTATATCCTCATGGGAAGGTAACCCTGACTAAATAGATTTTTTCTGTTGGTACTCTGCCTGAGTGCACAAGGCCTAAAACATCAACACTATAAAGATGCAGCTGGCTCCTCACAAAGGATGCCCAGCAGGCCCTTGGGCATCTTTCCTGCAGGAAAAAAGCAGTTTTGCTACTGCTTGGGGATAATGCATTCACGTACATCCTCCTCTGAGAATTGAGAGACTCAAAATTCATCCATTTCAGGATTTCATGTGAGAAACTTCCTGGATTAATTTTCAAAAGAAACAGAAATCTGTCAGAGACTTTTTAATATACAGGCTTTTTGAGCACATCACTCAACATGTCCCATGGGAGCAGTCTGGTAGCCTGGGAATTGGCATAAATTGAGTTAAATGAAGCCAAAGTATTGTTACTTTAACTCAGTACTGTTTTATTCTTTATAGTCTTCTTGGCTGCTACACTTCTGTCCCAAAAATCCCCTCCAATGCAAGAGATGGGAAAAAAAAAAAGTTGAACAGAATTTTTCTAGATCCCTCGAACCCATGTAACCAGGGAAAAAGCCATAAATCTGGCTTATAATAAGAGCAGTGATGTCCCTACATGCTGACAGCATATCTCCTTTTGTTAATAATTAAACAAAGGAAAGACATCAGGAGACTTAAGCCCTGTCTAAAGGCTTATGACACTTTGAATTTACTTGGAGCATGCAAGGAGGAAAAATTTGCCCATAGGAAAAAGTTCGTACTAGAATAAAACTCAACAGAATCACAGAAACATAGAATTCTTTGGGTTGAAAGGGACCTTAAAGATCACCTAGTTCCAATACTCCTCCCACGGGCAGGGAACCTTCCACTACACCAGGTTTCTCAGAGGAGAATTCTTTCATTCCCAGGGTAGAAAGTTTTGAGACATGACTGCATTGTTGCCTTAAGGTAGAACTTCTGCCTCTATTAGCATCCCAAAAAATGGGAAATTATGAGTGGGCATGATCTGACTCATAGAAGAACCCACACCTCTGCTACCCAGAGCAAACCATGGTTTTTTAGTAAGACTATCTCAGTTTTCTCATTATGACATCTAAGGAGGCCACAGGATCATTTGAGTTAGATAGGGCTGGAGGTGATGAAACCACACCAGAGGATTCACATGAGCTCAGCTCCACCAGCAGCTTAGTGAAGACCTGAGGAGAAAAGCACTCTCTTACTCTCAGAGGGTTCTCATTGAGGTAGGGGGGCTCTCCTTCGATCATCTCGATGGCCATGATCCCCAAGGACCAGATATCCACCTTGGGCCCGTAGGCTTTCCGCGTCACCACTTCCGGGGCCATCCAGTACGGCGTGCCCACCATGGTGCTGCGCTTGCTCTGCTCAGGAGTGATCTGGGCACAGAAGCCAAAGTCAGCTGCAAAATTAAAATAGAGTGGAGGGAAAAGACATAGGAATCAGCAAGCTTCTTCAAAAACAACCCTTACAGACACCAGAGCTACAGTACACTTCCCCCTGCTGCCCTGTCTGGTGTGCTGCTGCTGCAGATGTGACAGGAGGAGTGGTTTTGTGGCTAACACAGAGGATGGTGTTTAGAGCTAAGTTTCTAAACCTGGCTCTTTGAGGCCATGAGGATTCCAGACCTGCTGACTTGTCTGTGTGAAAGATGGTGATCAGGAAATAACCACACACAGAAGTTAAGACACTCACCTGTGTTGCAGCATTACACAGATGTTCCACACTATGTAATATATGGTCTAAAGACCCTTCCTGGGTATGTGAAAACAGGAATTAATGCAAGACTGAACTAGATACACCCCCCTGACCACAGGCTGCAATGTCTGGTGATATTTGCAGTCCATGGGTATTACTTCCCCTGTAGACATATCATCCCTCAAGAAGCATTTATTTTATAGAGCAAAGAGTGTTCAGAATTAAATTTAAAGTACTTAAATTTATATTGGTTGTTTTCTTTGAATAGAGAGAAATATGGAGGGCCTCATACAAAGACTGCTGCACCCTATGTTTTACTTGTATTTGGCTCACCAAAAGAAAACTTCTGGGCTCTTCTTGTGAGCCCAGAAGAATCAACACAGCAAGATGCACTGCCCATCCTGACCCCCTATGGCATCACAGGTCTAATTTTAGGAAGAATTATGAAAATTAAACTGATTCCTAGCTGAGTTTTCATCAAGGGTAAATACCAGGAAAGGACATATGGTTCATAAACAGGGCAAATTTCCAGCAGAGCCAACAAGCAGCTCAGATCCAGAAGGTTACTGCATCATATCCACAGGGATTTCTCTAACTTTAAACTACAGCCTGGCACCAGCATGCTGTGCTTAAAGAAACTATTCCATAAGAATAGAGCACTTTGGCCCCCATCAGTTATTCATTGCTAATGCTCCTGAGACCTGGCTCTATCAAAGTTCAGCTTTAGTTTAAAAAGCAATTATGTGCAAAAAACCCCACCTTACTCAGCATATCTGCACTCTGTGAATTTTGAGTCATATCTGCTGTTGCTGCCGACAAAAATAGATTTATTTATGCCTGTTGGGTGCTGGCCAACAGAACTGAGAGGAAGAAAAAGGGAGCACCATTCTGTTAAAGCTATAGGTGGAAGATAATAATTCACTGGTTTCCAGGGTTATCTCTGCATGGACAATGACAAGCACAACAGCTACCTTAGCACCCGACAGGCAGAACAGTCTCAAGATTTTCATTACTAGCAATACCACAAGGAGGAAACAACATTTAGGCTCCAGTCTGGGTCGGCATTGTAAGATTAAATTATTTCTAGTTACACAGTTTTCAATCCTCCCTCCACTTCCCCTGGCCCTTGAGTACCTGCAGTATTTTCCAGACTGAAGGGGTTGCTCATAAATAAAGACTTGTAGCCTTACACCTTCCAACCCAGCTTTCTGGACTGGAGTAGCATTAAAATACTGTTATTTTAGTTCACATAAACAGATGGCCCAAAGCTAAGTGAAGCCCGAGCCTCACTTCAAGTCTGGTATCAGTTCACAAGGATTTGTGTTTGCCAATCTCCATTAAAACAAATGCCACAGAAGTATCTACAGTAGCATTTCTACAGGCTGTTTGTCATGACAGCATCAAGCACCTCAAACACCCATCTCCCTAAAATGCCTGGCCCAGAGCAGATAACTGGCATGGTTTGACAAATCATCAGCAGTAATGTTCCCTGCATACTTAGTTTGACAGAGCCATCCATTCCCAGCAGGATGTTGTCACTCTTGATGTCCCTGTGAATAACTTGGTTTGAATGGAGGAATTCCAGGGCTTGGAGACACTGAAAAATAATTGAGATATTCTTACTGTGCATGAAATGATTCACCAGTCACAATTAGCCAACTGAAGGACTCAAACAGACTGTACATTTTTGGTAGTAAGTGTCAGGACCTTTCATATATTCAGTATGTGCAGGGCCACAGAGAGATGTCACACTGGGATCAACAGGTCGTAGGAGGACAAGTTAGTCCCAAAAGACTTGAAGAACAGACAAAACCAAGAGGATCCCACCCCCATTTCCCACTCTAGTTCCTGCCTCTGGGGTGAAACATGAGGCTTGCATTAGCATTGTATGCTGCATCCTCACAGGTGAAATCCACCCTCTAAAAGAATGACTGTCACGTTACAGAAGCTGGAAGCATTTCCGTGGAGTCAGTGAGAGGCTGTGGGAAGTCCATGTCCCATTCCCAAGCAGAGCCCCCTCCGGGTGCTGCCTCACCTCCCGGCACACGGCGGCGATTTGTCCCTCGTCCATGCAGGTCTCCGTCACGACGTCAGTCAGGGAGCCTCCTGCCAAGTACTCCATCACCACCCAGAGCTCTTCTCCTACAAGGTAACTGAAGAGCCCAAGCCACATTTTAAATTCAGAATGCACAGGGTTGTAAAGCTCTCTTACAAGTGCAATAAAAACAAGAGCTGCTATTAACAGTATTGGGGAACCACATACTCCTGGTACCTTCTGTGCATGGGAGCATCTGATCACAACCTGAATGACCAAAGAGAAGGGTGAGTGCAGAATGATGAGGAGAGATGTAGGGGGAGAGCTGGCTACAAGTTTCCTGTCCATAAAAGCAAGGCTGAGTATTTCTGCCATGGAAAGGATGCAGACCTGACTTTAATCACTGCTCCTGCTGCTGAGAGAGAAGGCAAAGAGCTCCTACTCAAGGATGGGGCCCAAGCATGCAACCCCGATATTTGGCACACAGCAGTGGCTCTTGCACTGGAAGAGGTGGCTGAGGGCTGTTTCACTACTTCTGGCATCCTGCTGTCCTAAGCAACTAACTGCTTTGCCTCAGCCCGGGGACAGTTCTGGGTGACTCAAAAGATGCTTACCCACAACCAATCATGACAGATCACTTCTTTTTTAAGCATCGTGCATTTGAAAATCACCTCAATCTTTTCCATATTATCAAACAAGTTTGTGGTTTGGTCTGAAAATTTCAGAACCATTCATAAAGGCAAAAGAGTACATCTTATTGGGAAAAACAGCAGTTCTAAAGACTTAAAATAAAAAAGGAAATCCCCAAAAGGTAGGTCTTTTCTAAAAAAGGCTCATAGGAAGATGGGGAGGAGACAGCTGAGATGAGAGTGGCTTTTCTCAGTCACTTGGGATATTCCTCTCTGCTGAGTGTGTGTGTACCCATGTTTAAAAGTGGAAGACAGGAGATGAAGACTTCAGCAATAACTCATTAAAAACAAACAAAAAATAATTTAAAAACCCCCAAACAAACAAAACAAAAATGGAAAAAAAACAAACCCAAAAAACCATCAACTATTTCTGCCCTTTTTGGGTCCATCAACACAAACTTCCACGACCAATAAATACATCAGGATGACACATTCCTGAAGGAAGGAATCATCAGTATGAAAATCCACCTTTTCAGCCTATCCTCTCATTTTTCAAGTGAGTGGACAGATGAGCCAAAAGTGAGAGGACAGAGAAAAAAAAAAAGCTTCATCTGGCATTAGAGTTCATCAAGGACACATTTGCTTTGCTATAAAACACTGATCCTACTGAGGCATGGATCTGGCAGGAGCCAAATGCAAAAGCTGGGATAGGTACTAGGGAACAGCTAGGTAGAAAGCAACAGTAAAGGACAAAGAAGCCATTAAGCTTGGCATGGAAAGTAGACAGAGATGAGAGATATCACAGGAGTGAGCAAAGTGTGGCATCTACCCCCAAAGGACACACTGACAACACTAAGTTGATGAAAAAAATCCCCCTAAATAGTAATAATGGCCTGAGCTGCACCTGGATGACAGTAGTGTTACAGTTATGGACAGCTTTCAATTCCAGAGACAAAGGGGGTGTCTTGGCTTGCTGATGCTAAGGACTGTGTAGGGAGGTGCCATCTGCAGATTCTTCCAAGGTACAAAGCCCAAGGGCACAGGGCTGTGCTCCTGCAGCCAAGGTCTCAAACTCCACTATGGAACAGAAGCTGATGCACTGGCATTTTGTTTTCCCAGCATTACAGACCCAGCAATGGCAGTGCCACCTGCAGAGCAGCCCCTCTGAGTGAGAGAGGAGCAGCAAGACTGCTTTCAGAAGCATTCTGCTAACTCTGTGGGTCATTAACTTCCTGTTGGGCTCTGAAAGCCACACTCTTTCTTCCTGCCCCTGCCCCATCCACACTCTTTCTTCCTGCCCCTATGCCATAGCTACTTCTTCACTTCTGCCAAATCAGGCTGTCTGCAGATTTTATCAGCACCCTCTCAACACATCACCCACCATGGACATCACAAGGTTTCCCTTTACTGCCAGTAGCATTCTCTGCAGCTCAAATGCACTTGACTGTAAGAATGAGGGCAGAATGAGCTCTTTGCATGACAATCTCAGGTTCCACATGCTGGGAGCAAGCTGGTATCTCTCTGCAGCCAAAACAGACGGAGCGAGCCAAGAACCACACTGTGAAACCAAAGCTGAGCCATGAGCAGCCACAAACATGTGCCAAGATCCTGGCAACTCAATAATTGATAGATTTGACATAACACACAGAGAGGATAACTTAACAGTGGCTCCCTGCCAGCTGCCACCAAAGGAATGTCAGTCCAGGGTGGTACTGTCTCAGGGATCTTTCCACTTTCCTGCCAGGCTTAGTCACTGAGCTGCCCACTGCAGGCATGACTCAAACCCACTCTCTCAGCAGTTCTAGAGACACCACCAGGAAGCCCATACACCTACACGCTGCTGTGATGTGACATCAGGCACAGCACTATTGTCACCCACAGTCACCTTCCAGAACAAGCTGGCTGTAAGAAAAACCCGATGAAAATCTGTGAGGAAATCTACAGCTTTCTCTTCATCGATCTGCAAGGGCAGCCAACATCTGATCCTGTAAGGTGTTCCTCAGCCTCCACTTGGATACCTTAGGAAGCTGTTCACCAAGCCCTCTCCATCACAAATACACATCCTTTATTGATGAAATTGATGGAATTTGGAGTTGCCCAGAAGTCCAAGTTCATTCATTACAGAATTTTAACCTGCCTCCAACATGCAAACATAAATCTAGCCTGGGAAGAAACCAGTGTGTTCTTGTAGCATGACTGTCTCACATCTTCAGCTTTATTCACTGACCATCCATCCTTACTACAGTTTGGGGTTGGGGTAAACAAGGCTATCACTCATTTGGGGGTTTATTAAGTTAAGGAGTTGTTCAGAACAAAACTAAAGGGCAGGAGTTTGCTTTGTCTAGCATAGGGCATCTGAAGCCTGTGTTTAGATGGCTGATTTTAGAAGCAGGACTCAGGGCCTCTTTCTGGGACCTCCAGCAGGTAACTCAGCACAAGTGGCTGTTTGTCTGTACAGAAGACTGATGTCACTGTCTTCAGAGCCAGATGCTTCTAAATCCAGCTCCTAAGTACAGCTGAAATAGGCCATGTCACTATCCTAAATATCACAGCACACCTTTGTGCAACTCTGGCCACTATGGCTGCAGCAGAAAAGCTGCTTAACCACAAGCAAGTAGGCTAGGCAGTTAACAGAGGACAAAGCACAGGAAACCCTTGCACAAGGGCAGGAGCTGAGAGAGCTGGTTTATGCCAATAACTACCTTGCAGCTCCCATTAGGGACTCAGAAAGGCAGACACTGTAACAAAACCACAAAGCAGAAACCAGGCCTTGCAGTGATCAGCACATCCTTCCTCCACCTCCCTCAGCAGAAGGCAGAAGCCAACAAGTGGCATCCAAATATGAGCTTTATTCAGCACTTGGGAAGCATAAGCACATTTAGGCTGGGCAGGAGGGACACAGCTCCCCAGCAACAGAATCCTGCAGTTGCAGAACTGAAGTGGCATAATAGGCACAAGGACCCCCATGTTCATCCCAGTTGCTGTTCTGTCCATGTGCAGCACTCAAACAAAAGCCAATCCCTCTGAAAAAGATTAGTGAAAGTGGAGGACAAAAGCAGCAGCTTTTGTTGCTGAAAGTTTGAACAAGACAGCAGGACATGGAGCTATCCTGCAGCTGGGATGCACTGGCTAGGCAAGGGAAGTGAACGTACACAGCGACGCTCTCTAATGGGAAGAGCCTGGCTCTCAAACAGTTTTGTCAAAACAAAGGCTCTAATGAGCCAGAGGAAAGTAACAGTTCTAGCCCAGCTGCAATTCTTAACCACTTGTTTCATTTTACACTAGGCACACACCCTCCTCTCTCTAGGAAGAGGGTGTGTGCCCAGCATCAGATCCCTGCACACACACCTCTGTCATAAAAATTTCAGGAGCAGATTTTCTGTCTCCTCAACAAAGTAGCTCTTTACAGCTATGTATGGGACACAGCAACACAAAAATTCAGCAAATCAACTGCTGCAGATTGTAACTACCACCTCTTTTGGCTAAGACATTAAAAGTCTGCAAAAGAAACCTATTAAATAAACAGCTGATTAGATCTTGATATACACACAGAGCAAAAAAAGTGTGCAAATCCTCTCTCAAATTTCCAGAGATTCTAGGTCACATCCCTTTGTTGTATCTTCCAAAAAACCCAAGCTGCTGAATTTAAAGTCTGCAGCCCACCTTATCCAAGCAGTCTTTACCCTTACAAGAAGGCAAACCTGTGGTTCATCAGAACTGCTACATTCACATGTTGAGTGCAGCAGACCGAAAATCTTGCTGCAGCTCAAATGGAGCTAGCAAAAGTTTTAACAAGTGAGTGACACAGGCTTGACACAAGGCAGCACTGTGATACTGATGGTGAATTAAAGCCACCATTAAATGCTTTTGCCTGCTGGGCTTTCAGCATCATGGAATGACAGAATGCTTTGGGTTCAAAGGGACCTTAAAGGCCACCTAGTTCTAAACCTGGAACCATGGGCAGGGACACCTTCCATTACAGCAGGCTGCTCAGAGCCCCATCCAACCTGGCCTTGAACACTGCCAGGGCAGCTACATCTTCTCTGGGCAGCCTGTGCCAGTGCCTCACCACCCTCACTGGGAAGAATTTCTCCATTATACCTAACCTAAATCTACCTTCTTTTGTATGAAAACTGTTCCCTCTTGCTCTTTTACTAACTGCCTTAAAAGTCACTCTCCCTCTTCTTAAAAGTCCCCTAAAGTACTGCAAAGCTGTGCTGAGGTCTCCCCAGACTTCAGGTTATGTGCTACATGCCATTCACCCTCACTGCTGTCATGTTACTGTGCACAAACCTCATGGACAGTCACAGGGACTGCACTGCATCTAACCCTGCAAGCAGTCTGCTCCTCTGGCAGCAGAACACCAGCATTGCTCAGTGGGGAAGAAAAAAAAGAGGAAAGCTAATAGAAATAATACATTTCAAACTCTATCTACTTCTCCTTTAGTAACAGGAAGGAAATAAGCAGGAAGTTTGTTGTGTCAAATTTGGCAAAGGAGAGAGATGAAAAATTAAGTCCTGACAGGACCTTAGTTACCAGCATCTCTGAAGAGAGCCTAGACATCCCATTAACACTGGTTCAGATAGCTGTTTCTTCTCATTCTGGAAAGACTGCCAGGCCACCCACAATCCCACAATGCTTTAAGCAGTGCAAGGTTGTCCTACACCTGCACTAAGCTGAGCCAGGAACCCTTAAGACACTGACAAGAAAGCATTTTCCAGTGTCCCTTTGTGAGCCCTGCAAATACTGACGTACCTGTCCAAGTAGTTGACAATGTTGGAGTTTTTGTTTTCCCTCATCACCAGGATCTCATTAATAATCAGTTCTTTTTTGGGCTGCTGCTGCAAATTCATCTGTTTGATTGCAACCTGCAGTGAAAAGAGATCAGGTAAAGCATTATTGCAGGAGCCCCCAGAAACCTGCCAGTACCAGTCAATTTAGTCCCACGTCCACATGAGGGAGGAAAAACACCTTTGGATCATGAGGTCACTGTTTCATCATCAGCTACTGAATTACCATTCCATAACTCTGCAGGCTCCTGCAGCCAGTCCATTTCCACTTATGATGGATGATAATGAAAAAAAGAACAAGAGGAATTGCCATTTTCATACTGGACTTTAGTGTCACAGCTGGAGAGCCACCTCCCATCGACAGCTTCTTGGTAACAAAGAAGAGATCCCCTTGCTCTGGTATGGAGTGGTAAACTTTTTGTTTCTGAAAGGATTATTATATATTTTATTTTTAATTGGATCTTTCTGGAAATTTTTTGGTGTTTTTCCCTGTTACCATGCAAATTTTGCCTTCTAGAAATCTAAAGTAGGGTGGGTAAATAACACAACCATGTTTGGTACTTCAAGGTAATAACTCTATTTCTTTTGTCACAACTAGACCTGGGGGAGAGAAGCACCAATGTTAAGATAAAAGGCTGAAAATAAATGAATTTGAGTCAGCTTTATGTCCAGTCATGCCTGAAGGGCAACAGGGATGGATTTGTCAGCTGCAACCCTTTGGTTTAGTAACTTTCTTCCTGTTTTAGGATGCCTGCTCTGCATGTATGTATGCAAAGAGCAGGAAGGAAGAGTTACAACAGGTTGGTAACTCTTGTATTCAAGTTTCCACACTACCAGTACTTTGTGAGAGCCCCTGGCCCTCAGAGGCTCTTTCAAATAGTAAACCTGCTCAGCACAGCTGGAGGCAGAGATAATTCATAGAGGTTACAACTCAACAGCCTTTGGTACAATATTTAGGCAAAAGGAATGAAGTGAAACTACAAAACTGCTTTACAAAACTGCTACATGGAGAGAAAGAGGCCTGGGTGAATGAACTGGAGCCAGCAACTAAACTACTCACAAAAGCAAGGATTAAAAAAAACCAAGTCACAGAGTGCCAATATAGATGGATACAATTAGCATTTTGATAGTATAGCAGGGAAGACTATAGAAAAATCCCAACACATGAGAAGGCAAGAGCAGACAGACATGCTGCTTTTCCACAGTACTCATGAGGGCTGTACTTTAAGAAGACAAAAACAAAACCCCAGGCTGCTCTTTGTACAAGACCAGAGAGAAGAATGAAAGATGAAGAAGAAAGGGAAGGCATTTTATGCAGATAGAGAAATTCCCAGTGTTTCCATGCACTGAGTTCAGTGCACTTCACAGAAAGGCACAAGGAACAGCATTACAAAGTTACAGTGATCCCAAATGCAGACTTAAAAATTCAGGGCCTGAACACACTAGTGTAATGGGAATGATTTAAAAGTCTGTTGTAATACAAAAGTTCAAATTTTCACATGGGAGTCACCGAAGGGGTCCAGAAAGAAAGCAGAAAACTATCAAAGAACTTCCCCCTCTTATAAAATTTGTCATTGCTTCAAAATAAATCTAAGAACCCTTCCTTAAAGGCTGCAATTAAAGTGTATTAATTCTTCAGGAACTGAAAAAGGAAGGGAAGGAATTTCAGCAAAAAGTACAATTATGAAATTTGCTGGTGAATAACTGTTACATTGTACAAATGCAAAGTAGACACACGTTGTTGCAGACTTCCATAAATATATCTGGAATAACAGACTTTAATCTTTTAAAAAATCCTCCATCTAGAAATAAAAGTTTCCACAGTTGCTGTATATCCATGACTACTAGTTTATGATGCCAGCAGTAAGTATGGCACTTTTTAATATTTGTGAGGGAAAAAAAGAAAAGACAGGCATTCCTTGTCTCATAATTCAAGGACAGAAAGTAAGTGGGCAAAGGATGTCTGCAATTAAAGTCTGTTCTATCCAAGTTAAGTCCTATAAGTGCAGGAAGCAAAGGAGCAGAGGGCAAATAAGAGCTTGTATGGAGACAGGCAGCAATCTTGAGGAAGAGGAGAGAAACTTTTCCTGAGGACCTGCCCAGTCCAAACATTTGCTTCTAGCCTTTGCAATAACAGAAAGAATCTTTATAAATATGAAATTATTCAGTAATCAAAACTTGTGAAGTCATTTTTTCCAGTTCTCTGCTCAGACCACTCAACCATGTCTCATTAGTAAGTAAAGACCTCATTAAAAATAAGATGTCATGAATCCCTGAAAGACAGTCTTTATTTTGTAGCATCAACTTGAACTTTTGGGACACGATCCAAAATCCACTGCTGTGGTACTCTGGCAGCACTTACCTCCTGTCCTGTAGCTACATCTATTGCTGTGTAAACTGTACCTGAGGCTCTAAACAAAACAGAGAAAAGAAAAAGAAATTATTTGTTAGTATCTCGAAGTAAAAGTGAGAGCTTAACACATGCCCCTTCCCACTTGTCTCTGAAGTGCTCTCAATCCCATTCCTTTACATGCAATAATTCCAGTGGCAAACATAATCTGAAATATTTCTGAACAAGACTGTTGTTGAGGCAGAAGCCAGAGGATTTATGGGAAGAAAAGTTCCTAATAAGGAACACTACGGTCATCCAAACCCTTGCTGCTAAACCAGCAAACTGTAGGACTGTGAGTTTATTCCATTTCAAGTGGCATGACCACACTATCCTGGCTTGCAGAATGCCCAACATGATAACAGAGCAACAGGATCAGCTGAAGTAAACAAATGGGGCATTGTAGTGAGGAAAACAGGAGTTTGAGCCTCAGCACAGGGATCTGACTGCAGATCTCTGTTGTGCCTCAGTACAGTCTCTCCTACAACCTCTACTTCCCCCCTACCTTGCTCAGAGGAGCACAGCACATGCCTTGAGAGAGCTGATTCAGAAGCAAATCTGTACACTGAAGATGGTCCTGCAGTTCTTTCCCTGCTTGTAGCTGTATTTATCAACCTGATCATCTAATGGCATAATTTCTTATATTACAACACAATTCCACAAAAGCTCAGTCCCTGTGACTTTGCCGGGAACAGGAAAAGATTTGGGGGGATGTGGAACCCAGCAAAACAGCCAGAAACAAAAACAAAACAAAGAAAATAAATAAACAACCAAACAAAAGAAACTTTCCCAAGTATCCCCAACAGCCCTTCCAGCAAACTAACTTAGCCTGGTTTCAGTGAATTCTTCTTAGAATATGAAAGTGAAAGGTTTAGGCCAGAGAAGAAGCATATACTTACCCCTGTCCAATCTTCTCAAAATTCGTGTACTTCTTTTTTGGATCACCCACACTAACGATACTTCCTATAAAAAACAACAAAAAAAAAAAGAGGATTTTTTTCAAGGACTTTTTTCATACAGCTACAAGAACTAACTGTAAGAACAGCTCCACTGACCACAGTAGGTTCTGTCTCATGAACCACTCATCAGAAATCCAGAGACACATGGACACCAAGGAAGTCCTCAGTTATTTACTCACTTATTATCCCAGCTGCAGCATTCCCCTGTATCAGGAACTTCCCTCCAGAAATGATGGGACACACACATTAAGAACATTTAACTTTCACTTGCAGTCATTACTAGGTGCAGGATGGGGATAGACAGGCCTGACATATGGAAAAACAGTAATTTGTTGGAAACCTGCTACTTACACTCCCAGCTTTAACACCCTGGATGATCTAAGATGTCCCTGCACTGCAATGTCTCTGAATTTGGAGCTGGGCTCTCAATCATCTTGAAGGCAACAGTCTGTTATAAAACTAGTCAAAGATTTCCCTACAGCATGACAATTTGTAGCAGCAAAAAAAAGCATTTATGATCTTTTTCTACCAGCACAACCACAACCATTAACTGACCCAGTGACTGGGCTGCAAGACTCAGGAGAGAAAGTAGAAAGCCAAACCTCCAGAGCCAAACCTCCCCTGTCTGTCCTGGGCAATGCTGAGCTGCTCTTCCAGGAGTCTGACAGGCAGCACAGGTTTTAGCAGCAGTTACCAGCATCCCTCTGCTTTTGGAGACCAACCTGAGACCACCTCAGCTCATTCTCCCAAAACCAGAAGTCTCTCATTGCCTTCCTCAAAGGGAAAAGCACTTTGCCTGGTGTTCCACAGCACAGGGCTGCAAGTGGCTGCAAACTTAAACTGATTTTGATAACTCCCCTATGAGTTAGGAATGACACCCTTTTTAGGGGAAGGAACCAGAGCCAGCAATTTCTAGAGCTCAGCTGGGAGCCAGCCTCCTCTCTAACAGCACCAGGGTGGCTAAAAGGATCAAGGGATGCAGAGCAGCGCCCGAGCTGGTGCTTGCAAGTCCCCGGAGCTGCCGACATACGGTGCTGCTCTCACAGGGTCTGGGGCTGAGCCCCAACAGATCAATGCTGGCAAAGAAACTGCTCGTGGCCATTAAGCCAAGAAATCCAGTAGCAAGCAGAGCAAGAGCAGGCTATTTTCAGACACCACCGGAGAGCAGCCAAACCCAGAGGGTTTAGGACAGACAGAGGTAGAAGTAGGGAATATCACCCATGTTTGGAGAGGAGGGCAGGAAGAGAAATTTGGCTTCACAAAACCCACTCCACAATTACAGAAGCAATGCTGTCTGCCCTGAGGACTGGTATTTCTGGACAAATATTCAGAAGTTTTCCTTTAAAGCCTAACACAGGCTACAAGCTCAGACTGCAAATGCTTCCCCAAGGCAAGGACTGGACAAAATGCTGTGGTGACAAGTGGCAGTTGCCAGTTTTGCCCTGTTTAATGCTGTATTTCCTACCTTCCAAAGAGTCAGGTGAGGATTCATTAATGTTTGCACCAATGCTGCGCTTCTGCTGAGAGGTAGGGATTGAGCAGCCTCCTTTTAACCTTTGCATGCATTTAGCACATATTTTGTATGTGTAAATATATTTTTGCTTTACAGTTTTAATAATTTTAGTTAAACTAAAATATCCAAAGGATGCTTCTCTGCACAACTACAGCTCCACTGCCCTCAGTGGAAAGACATTTTTACTTAGATTAAGACTAAAGATTAAAACTTCATAACATTTTTCTATATGTGGGACTAGCCCACATATAGAAGCTGACACCTGGAGCAAGCAAGGTGTCAGAAGGTACATCTGCTTCCCAACACTCCCAAAAGTAGCACTTGCACTTCTCTGCATGACTGAAGTGGGTGTATTTTTATTAGAATAGCACTTTTTTTCCTGCCACAGTTGCTGCTCGCCTTGCCTGGTCACAAAAATGTCTTGAATCCTTAATGATACAAAAATTCTGCTAATTGAGTTGGTAAAGTTGGTGTTTTGAAACAATGGGTGTGAGTTTTCTAACAGCAAGCAGTTCCAATTAATAAACCATCAAGTCAATTTAGGCTCTATTTAGAGAAATTAGTTACTCAGATACCATTTTAATATTTTAATTTTTTTTTAAAGTTATAGCCTCAGATTAAGTCTTCATCTAACTACTAGACTCTTACTCCTGAAATACTGACAAATATACCCTCAAACCAGAGGCCAGCCTTATCATAGAGGTGCTAACACAATTTCAGTCAACTGACAAGCAAGCCATGGATGTAATTAATACAGGATTAGTAGTTCAAAGAATTAGAAATGCTCTGCTCTAACAAAACCTGGCCCAGGCTGAGGATAGCAATCAGTTGCATCAAAGAGCTGGTTCAGCTGTTGGATATGCCACAGCATAACCCAAAACCACCAGGCAGCAGAGGAGCACTTGCACTGAAGGTAGGAACTGTTAAAGACAGGAGGACACATCTGAGAGACTTGATGAATTTTTCTCAGAAAAAACCCACCAATTTGGCTACCCACAAAATGTTAAAGCACTTAAAAATAACCAAGCCACTTTACACCATGATACTGAGGAAGGCAAACTTGGGGATGCATTAATTTTCTCTCCATCTTTTAGACACCTTATGTCTAACATTGCAATGTAATCATTCATGTTTCAGAGCTGCAGAATAAGATGTGGAACGATCTCAGACTTCATAGTTAAATAGATGCTATTTATTCAAGGCTTGTTTTGCAGAGCCTGAGGATCTGCAGCTCCCTGGAGACTTCAGCCAGTATCACAGGGGCTCAGTCTAAATTCAAGCTCACCCCTTACATCTTCCCCCAGTTTTGTGTTGTGACTGTGGGCCCATGCCTTCAGTAAGGGATCGCAAAACAGGGAAACATTTCAGCTTGTTGACATTCTGAGAAACCAACACAGCAGGACCTGGAATTTAACTTTTTTAGAGAACAAGGACATACTTAATTTTTCCAGTATCTCTTCATCTGACATTTTTGGCTTTTTCTTTTGCTTCTCCGTGTTCCTGACCAGCATATCGGGTGCTGTTGTGCTGTTTTCCGAGGGAGAAGAGATAGGAGAGGTGGCCACATCTCTGGTAGGCGGAGGAAGAGGGTCTATCACAGAGCGGGTGTATATCTAATTTGTTGGGAAAAACACACAAGTCAGGTGAAGATTTAAACACTTCTATTCATCCTGTTACTGTTGTTGTCAGGGATGCATTTCTATAGCTGCTTTGTTAACAACTAGCATCACTAATCAAGGACTCGTGCCCCCACAACATGGAAGGTGACAGCACTAAGGTATTCTGCCTGAAGAATGGCTCCCATTGCCTCCCTCCTGCTCCCAAGAAGGGCTCAGCATCAAGCCATGCAGAGGGACGAAGAGCCACAGGCACGGCCTGACTGTGATTGCAGCAGTGCAGGCTGAACAGAGAATTTCTGCTCACAGATTTGGTGTGTTCAGGTCGTGGAGCTATCACAGGGGGTGGAGCTGCATCATCTTCATCATCCTCATCTTCAGACACTGAGGGCACTGCAGGGGTCTCAGAGACTGCCTTCACATTCTGCATGCAGTTGCACAAATAGCAAAAATCAAAACCCAATCACACGTTATAAACAAAATCACAAACATTGGATTAAGCTGCTAACAGAGATTGCACTGAAGCAATAATCAGAACAGGGTGGTGAGTTAGAGTGTCTGAAAAAGTCAAACCCAGGGTTCCTGGGTCTTCATGGGAAATGGATGTGCAGTCCAACACTGCCTGACACAACTGCTCAGACAGAGCTCCCCATCTGCCTGAGTGACAGCAACCCTCTTCCCAAGGACCTGAGGAGACCTGGGCTCTCTCACTGCTTTCCCAACACCCACACAGCTGACCAGCAAGTTTTGGGACACCCAAGTTTGGAAATATCTGTCCCTATTCATACTGTCTCTTAGGGCTTTTTGCTTGCTTCAAACCCTGACCATTCAGCATGAGGATTTCAGACTTTAAATGCCAGAATTCACATCAAACTCTTAATGGTTTCTCCAAAAGTTAGGTGGTCAGGTTAGCATCCCTTCTGGTATGGTGATTGAGAATTAATTAATTAATGTGAGATTTTGGAAGCAGAATCTGGAAAAATCTTTTCAAATCTCTTTTAAAATTACTTCCCATAAGAATTTACAGAAAAATAGGAACAATTATTTTGTTTAAAAACAGTTTTTCAAGTGGTTAAAAATTATCTAGAATTTTCTGCAATGCTGTGATTAGGAATGAAAGTCACTTTTAAATTTACGCATGTGAAACTGGATTAGAAGTTCATAACATTCTTTACACTACAAACATTTCAGAATAAACTTGGTAAGGTCCTCAACCCACTAGACCAGTTCTGTTTGTGCATCATCACCTCCCTAAGAGTAGTGGGGGGAAAAGTATTAAAATCCTCAGAAAGAGGGGGAAAGCAACACAGTATTTCACTGAGCCTAAAATACTTGAAATCATCATCATCTTGACAATTAATTGTCAAAATGCACTTGACATAACACAAAAACCTAGCTGGTCAAAAACAACAAGGAAAAGCTATGTACTGGGAATTTCCTAAGTATCCCCAAAATTAAAGGTTGGCCTGAGGGAAGGCATTGGATATCTCAGTAGACTGGTAACTATTGCTTTTCTCAGGATTTACTTAAAAATCCAACCTCAGACATTGAAACTTCTGAGGACTGACATATAATGATGTGTAATAATGAACAATGGCAGAAACATTTTCTGTTTCTTTTTCCAGAGTCCCAAATGATCAGATCTAAATAAGCTGCCTTTGGAAGGGAGAAAAAAAAGGCAATGCTAGGTAATGACATGGCCATGATAAAACAAGAGCTGTGGGAATTGTGGAGTTTTATGAACCATCTTACACTGAAAGTTTTGTTTCTTTTATCTCACATGCACACACAAAAATTTATCATGTCTCCTAACAAAGCAAATAGGAGTGGTGCCTGCCCTGGCAAGGACTGAGTAAAGGTCAAGCAGAGAGGAGGAGAACCTTTTATTTCCTGTTCTGCTAGAGATTAGTCTGGTTAACCAACATTAGCTTTAGTAAATCAGACCTCACAGGTTAGTAAATAAACTTTGTTATAAAACAGTTTACAGAGAAATAAAACTTGACAGCAGAGTGGTTATCAAATTCTCGGTGTAGAAAAAGACCAACTTCTATGAAAACAGACCTATTTCTACTAATTAATTCACTAATTTCCATTCACTAATTCACTACAAATCCTACTTCCATCTGCTTTATTCCCCACCAGTTAAAAAAAAAAGAAGTGAAAGGAGCACACCTGTTTTTATAAACATGAACTGGCTATACAAATATACATAGTTCAGATTTTAAAACATTAAGCAAACTACAAGTTTACAAGTAATTAACTAGTTTTTGCAAGTTTTTTAATGCCAAGATAGAATGTGAGGCTTACCAATGTATTAGATGAATTGTAATCCTCGGCTGATTTATCTGAAAGACAGATAATAATGCCATTATAAATGAGTTATAAATGCAGCAAAAATGGGGAGAGGAGCAAGGAACAAGCTCTCTTTAGAAAAGGCAGGCAAAAAGGCTGCTCCCGAACTTAGCTCCCTCACTCCAGCTTCCCAGAACCAGCTGAACCCTGGAAGATATAGGAACAGAGGGTAAACAAATTAAGACAAATGCAAGGGTCACAAATCCCTGCAGTAGGAGGGTGGAATTGCCCAGAGCAAAACCTGAGTGACTATTGTCCTCCATCCATGTACACAAAATATTATCAATGACTAAGTCCCCAGCAGAGGCACTGCAGCTGACTCCTGACTGCAAAATGTTCAGTCTCAGCCACCTAAACTTCCTGGAATAGCACAGAGGACCCCACAAGTCAACTGATGGGCTTCTCATTTGACTATCCAGGCACATATGGGGAATATTTGTGCTTTTATCCTTGCTTGGAGCCTTCCTAATTAGTACCAGATCTGGTGACATGGTTCTATCCCCCTGGAAGAACCAAAGTAGGGGTTAATATTTAGAAAGGGAAGGAGTTGCAGTTGAAAGGAAAAGAGGTGGTGGTTGCAGATGGGCTTCAGAGGGCAGATAAAACCTTGGCAGCTTCAACTTTTAGAGCAACCCAGCCAGCAATTTTCAAGCACCCAGGCAGCTGAGGCCCATTCCCCAACCATGGCACATGGGAGCCGAGAGGTTCTCACCCCAAGTACACAAAAAGCAACATCCACACCCACCCTGCAAACTGAAACTGGTGCAAAATTTAGCTGCCTGTTTTCTCTGGGGACTTTGATCAGGAGGAACCCAGCCCCAGCAGTCTGGGATCTGCCTTCCAGATGCTGGCTGTGAGCATCACAAAAAGGATGTGTTTGGGAGGCTCAGCCAGTTGACTGACCTCCTCTTTTGCAGCTATGCTGGGCATCCAGATTAACAGAAGAGCATTTTAAAGGAAGAACAATGCCTGAGCAGCCAATGAATCTCGTTCACATTTTCCTTGAAAAGAGAGACCTACTTGTTGATTAAACAAAAGAAGCCCCACATGCCCTGACCACAGAGAGTTGGAAAAAGCAGCCACGTGAGACCATCACCATGTACCTGTGAAGCTCATGTACTTCTGGCTGTTGGAGGTCTTCTTGGAGTTGTAAAACTCCAACACATCCAGCACTGCCTGGGGGTTCTTCTTCTGCTCTGACTTGGTGATGTTGGAAGTCTGCAGCAGGCGTGCCCACTGCTCCGGCATTCCCTGTGGGAAGAGGCACCTTGGTAACACACAGCTGGTCTAATGTGCACAAAACATTAACCCACTGTCACTGTTCTGCCCCAGCTTTTGGAGTTACACAGTATTGTGAGGGAAATAGGGAGAAAGGAGGACAGAAGAGGAGAGGAAAGAAAATGAGGTGGTGAATGTGTGTGTCCCCAGCCAATGCCTGTGCTACAAATCACACTTGGGCATGTAAATGTCCCTCTGCTCTTGGGTCTCTGGGTGACTCCCAGGTCCTTTGCAGACCAAATTCAAAAACCAGAAAGGAGAAGAACAAATTGCTGCACTTTGGGAAAAGTCTCAAGAAAAAACCAAAACAAAATACAAAATCCTTTATGCACAGGTATTCACATACTTATATACATCCAAGAAAGACTATGGAAGTAACATACACTGCATAGCCTTCAGCACAATGGACATGCAACACTCATTTGGGTCTTCTGGTAGCACTAGAATTCTTTGGTAACAGCAGTGTGGTGCCCTCTGTAACCAGAGCTGGGAAAGCAGAGGTGTTAACTCCACACCTGAAGCTCAGAATTTCATTATAGGGACATAATTTCAGTCAAAAGATAAACACACCTGAAAAACAGCCAGACTTGTGCCCCTCCTCACCAGCAGGGATAACAGTTTGCATGGACAAAGTGGCAGAGACTGGGATCCATGAGCAGTGAAGTTATCCTCCCTGTTCAAAAGGAAGGCTGGATGCACCCCCCAGGTAATGCCCCACTAGTACAGCTGGAGTAACCTGGGCAAGTCTAGAGGCTGCCATGCAAAACCCACGTGTGCACATGACTCAGGGTAGGGGAATAAAGTCCCTGAAAAAGCAGCACACTACAGACAGGCAGAAACACCTTGTTCACAAACAACTTCTGCTGCTAGGAAATACTATCTCATGACCAAAATAAGAGTGAAAATGCGATGATGAAATACCACTCTGTCTTTACAGTATTTTGCATGTCAATAAACAAAAAAACACATCACACATAAAAGCATCTGACATTTAGCCTTAGGGCAGCACATACGTGTTCTCTCCTAAGTAGCTGTACACAGCTGTGTGCCTCCCAAAGGAAAACTCTCAGAGCCCCACTTGGGGGACACAGACTATGCTACAGACTTATTTCAGCTCTACAGGGGGAAGGGGGGGAAGAGAAGGGAAGGGAGGAAGACAGATATACCATGTTTAGCTGACCACAGCAGCCAAAAAACCAGGAAAGGAAAAGTTTGCTGGCAGCCTGAGCTCCTGGGATGTGCCAAGTTTGACAGTCTCTCAGCATGAATTAGTGGGTAGCCTCTGCAGATGTGCTTCAAATGAGATCAAACTAGATGATGGTAATAGCCCTTCCAGCATTAATATATAAAAGATTAATGGGCCCTGGCTCCTCCTAGCAATAAGCTAAACCACACAGTTCTCTCTTCCTCCAGCTTCACTTACTGTGAATTCTCCCGTGACTGCATCAAACCCCACATGAATCGTGTGTTCAAAGTCTGAGGGGAGGGAGATCTCCGGCCGCTCTTTCTCTTTCTTCTTATTGGCTGCAAGAGACAAAAACAACAACAATTAAAAAAAAATCCATAGATCCATCAAGATCCATAATCTCCCCAAGAGCTTCTAATTCACCTACACAATCACTCCCCCACCCCATTTTTGCTAGTCATAGGATTTTGACCTGAAGCAGACAAACAGAAAGTTTAAAAATTTTCTGCCCACACTTAAGAGCAACCACAGCGAGTGGATAACAGAAATAAAAGCCCTGTAACACAGGACAAACATAAAAGAAGGAAACTGATATTTTCAGTATGTTAAGTATCAACTAGTGTATCTAGACTCAACAGCATGAGAGGTATTTACCTAAAATATTCACTCAAACTTACACAGGTCAGAGCCAAAAGCTCTACAGTGGCAGTAAGTGGAAGCCAGTCAGTTTTGAACACATATTTTTATTTGTTGTTTTAAGCAACTTTAAAAAACCCAACAAAACAATATTATGTGCTTTTAAATATGCACTTGCCTCTCATACAAAAGCCGGGGACAAAATTAACTACAAATACTGCTTAGAAATTGCTTCCTTCATCCTATTTCCTCAAACGTTCGTGAAGAAACCCAAATATAATGTGGGGTTCTGCTATAAAATCTTATGAACAAAAGCACTTCTTTTTCTTTTTTTTTCCCCTCACAAAATGAACTAAAGATAGTTTTAATAACCAGTTTTAAAGACATGAGCAAGATAGCAGAATCTGACAGGTGAGGAGCAGAAGTCACCAAGAAACAGGGAAGGAAATACATCAAAGCAGATGCACCCTGCAAATTTTAAACAGGGGTCTTCAAACAAGATTATCATTATGCATTGGATTAAGTTCATCCATATTCATTATGTATTAAAGACTCCACCTTCCTTTTAGCATTTATTGTATTCAAGAAATTGAGATCAGTTCAAGGAAGAACCACATTCTTGTCGGCTCTGCTGCTGCTTGCAGTTATAAAATCAGCAGAGCCAGGAGAAGGCGAGCAAACTACTCACATTTCCCAGCTGCTCCCCTTTTTTATCCAAAGCCAAACAGAAATTGTTTTGTGGCTGACATTCCCCAGTGCACTTATGGCAACATGAAGGCCAAACCCCAGGTGTTTGAGAAGCCTGCAAGGCTAACAGTGTAGCAATTCTTTAAGACACTGCTGTGGTTGGTGTGTAGAGAGGCTCAGGGCTGGCCCCAAAGGACTGAATCCCATTTCCTTCAGTGCCAGCTCTGGCACTCTTCTCTGTATCATTACAGAGCTACAGTTGTATAGAGTAATTTTGGAGAACGAAAAGGATCAGATGCTCCATTTGGGACACAAAGATGGAACAGATTGTTTTTGATCCCTCTTTCAAACAAAGGGAATGAGGGAAGCTGAGTCACAGAGGAGTGACAGAGTGCCAAGGGGAAAAGAGCAATGCTGGAGGAGCCATCCCTGAGAAGGGAGCGTGGAGGAGGCAGGAGCAGCTGCTGGTTGGCAGATGGTGAGCATCTGCAGCACAGAGGCTGCTGCACGCACTAGTGCCGGATGGAAAGCCAGAGGCAAAGGGGTGCAGGGAGCGCCATCAGAGCCACCATATCCCACAGGTCTGCCCACAGGATCAGTCCACTCTTCCAAGCCACAGACTGAGGTGCCATCTCAGCCCAGAAGCCCAGGTGAGGAAGAAGAGGACACCTCTACCAGTGCCACTACACAAGAGCTCTGCACACACAATGAACACCCACACGTGGTGCAGGGCAGCTGCCACAGCAGAGCTGAACATATTCCTAAACAAAGCTTAAGGGCATTAGGTTGCTATCCAGAAGTCTTAGGTGGTTTTTTTATTTCTACATTCAGGCAGATCTGACAGATCTAGAAGCCTAAACATTATTAAACCATTAATAATACAATTGCCTTGTAACCAGGTGGTATAAGGGAAAAAGAACTAAAGAGAAAGGCAGTCCCAGTCTGGCTAAACACTAAAGTCCCTTTTAAGTGATTGCATTACCTTTGCAATGAGCTAAAAAGACTTGAAGAATCATAATTAAAAAAAAATACAAAAGCAAAATAATATCATATATTTAAGATGACCTACCTACCACCACCAAAGGCTTTATTCCCACAAACACCTCATCACCTTCTCATTCCATGTTCAGTGCTGTTATGAGAGCCTCCCATAATTTTTTCTTACAATGTTCTGGCAACTTGAGCTGCAACTGTGAAGCATGATGTCTGACCATGCAGCGAGGCCATCCTGAAGCACACTGAGATGAGAAAGGTCTTCACCACTGCTAACATGGACTCAGGTGCTCCCAGTCACCATGGAAAGGGCTCCTGGTTGCTGCACACTGTCACCTTATGGGAAAATCATTGCCTCTGTTTGAAGCTGCAGCTGAGCTGAGCAAAGTTCAAAGGAGATAAATGTGCCCCATTCAAGCCAGACTGACACCCTCAGTCTGGCACTGATGAGTCCCCTGAGCCCAGGAAAATTCAAAATATTCACAAGTCCTGCTGAGAGCAACAAGTCACACAAACCCTGCATCCCATTGGGCAGGACTCACCCAGTATTAAACCAACGGGTTTTTTAAATGCCAGATTTGTGGTTTAGGCTTGGACAGAGGAAATGAGGACTACAAATTACATCCTAAATTTTGCAGGCAGTGCATGACATCTTCAGAGCTGCCTGGCAAGGGGTATAGCTCAATGCAAGTGTGCAAACATGCATGAGGCCCTGGATTTATGCCCCATGTGTCCTTTATACAACACTTCTGCTCATGTACAGGGGTAAGCACAGATTTGCTCAAAATTACTTTCCTCTAACTGAATGGAAACCAACTTCCCTTTTAAAAAAATAAAAACTAAAAAATAACACCCAAATCATTTCAGGCACAAACCAAAGAGAAGTGTTGTGAACACTGAACAATTTCCCTACATTTAAGCAGCATGACACAACAGGAATTTAGCTGTCATCATGAGACCAGAAGAAGTTTTCATAAGATGGAAATAGACCAATTTGAAGTGAAGGTGACAGTGTTAAAGGAATTTTTTGCTCAACAGGAATTAGAGGACAGAAGCAACCATTCTCGTTTGGGCAGGTGTATTGCAACAGAAGGCTCTGCTGGGCTTGGCTAAACAAAAATCTCTCATGTCTTGAAGCATCTGCCATGTTGGCCAATCTTCAGTAAACATGGGCAGCTTTGGATCAGTCACAGTCTGTCTGCTGATTTTCCCCAAACCTTCATTTTTCTCCTTGTTCGTAGTTCTCCTTCATAATCCAACTCAAACTAGCATTTCAAGTTCTACTTCTTTTGCTCCTTTACAAGTTTCAGGTAATTTCTTTGATCTCTAGAGCAGTTCATCCTGGTGATTTAAAAACTCCTCTCCTTTAAGTAAGTCAACACTAAAATCCTGCAGCTTTTTTAGGATTCATATTCATAATGGCAAGTTCTAACCCAGACCCAGCAGACTTTTAACATTGAGTTTCTGGATTGCAGGCTCAAGATCCCACATTTGTAAAACAATCCAAAGTTGCCAAAGGTATCAGATAAGGATAAAAATAATGTATGCCACACTCAATTTGTAGAAAATTATCTACCACCTTGCTTATTTAAATTAGTGAAGCTATCATTTCAATTGTCTTTTCGCTAATAAAAATTAGGAAGCAGCCTCCCTCCTGAAGGCCAGGGAGTTGAAGGTATTTAGTCTTGACTTCAGTTACCCAGTGCTTAGAAACCATTGCAATACAGAAAAAGCTGATGTATTACGAAGAGGAACTCCAAAAAAATAGGTCAGATATAAAAAGAAACCAGCACATATTAGGAGATGATTTTTTTTTTTGCATCACTTCAAAAGATTCATAGGAGAGAGGTTTTTTTAAAATATCCTCATCCTAAAAATTAGAATTTCATGTACAGTTCACAGTTCCTATCTCTTTTTCCATCTGTTACAGTCCCTTGAACATGAAAAACTCCTTCAGTTCACAAGAAATATGCAAGAATTTTCAGTCACAGAATGTTCTTAAAAGCAAGTAGACAATGCCTGACCCAGACATTAGAACAGAGTAAATGGCCACGAGGCAAAATATGACAGGTCTAGTAGGAAATTGCATATTAGTCTTGTATAACTCAAATTATTTGCTGTTTAAAGCAACAAAACAAGCAAAAGACCTCCCTCTGCTTTCCACCAATTGCCAATGCCAGCTTTATTGGCCAGCTTGTAATTGGCACAAAACCTTATGGTTTTCTAGACCATTATGGACAAGTTAGGCTGGGAAGTAACAGAGCTAGTCCCAGAGCTAGTCCAGATTTTCAGGGACACTGTTCTCATAATTTATAGGAAAGGCAAAATAAATTAAAAAAAAAAAAAAAAAAAAACAAAAAAAAAAACAAAACAAAACACTACAAGAAAGGGGGCATAAAAGAGACCTGCAAAAGGATTTTGACAAGGGCATGGAGTGATAAGACAAGAGTGAAGTAATTAAAAACAAGAGAGGGCAGGTTTAAACTAGATACTAGGCAGAAGTTCCTCACTTCCTCACTGTGGGAGTGGTGAGGCAGAGGTACAGGTTGCTCAGAGAAGCTGTGGCTGCACTTTAGAAGTGTTCAAGGCCAGCCTGGATGAGGCTCTGAGGAACCTGGTCTGATGGAAGTTATTCCTGCCTATGACAAGTAAGTTGGAACAAGATGATCCTTAAGGTCCCTTCCAACCCAAATAATTCTAGTATTCTATGATCCTGTGGAAAAAAGCAAGATGGATTAAATGCCAAAGGTGTAATCATTACAAAAAACGTATCTACAGACTGTACCTTATGTACCCTGCAACAACCAAGACAGAAGATTTATAAGAGATAAAATACTGTACTTTTGTCTCCTGGCAAAATAGATCGGTAAAACCGATCCTTCCTCTTCTTTTCTTCTGGGTTGGGAGGCAGAGGTTTTGAGCCATGGTTTAAAGTCCCGGGATCTTTGCTTCCTGAACCAATCATAGTGCTGGTATTTCTCATTGGAGGAGCAGGTGGTTTGTCTTCTGTTTCAACTCCATTGTTAGACATCTTCAGCTGGGGAGGCCGTTACTAGGAATTGGGAAAGAAAACAGGTTAGAAGCCATATTTATTTATTTACTTATTGTGGACTAAAACCACACACTACCAAGTAAACCACAAGCCGGTATCTGCAGATGGACCTGCAACCTCAGCCCAACCATTAACCCAGCACTGCTGTGTATGCCATTAACCATATGCCCAAGTGCCACATCCACTGGCTTTTTGAACTCTTCCAAGGATAACGATAGCAACACGAACCCCGCATAAAAATTTGTGTCAGCACAAAAAATTCTACTCAAGACGCCTTTTCTTTTTCTGTTAATAAGACTATGTTCGATCATTTGCATTATCGATCACTGAGAAAAGCCTGTTTCAGGATACAACAAATTCTCAAAGAAACCATGGAGCAGAAGTCAGGGTGAGAAGGTAAACATGATTTAGTGAAGAGGAAGGATACCTGAGAGGAGCCAACAAGTTGCTGAGTTTGTAATACCTCTCAGATCCATGCTAGCTCTCATAAAACTGCCAAAAGGTTTGCATCAGTCTCCAGCACAGCACAACACAGAGAATGAAGTTTGTACTCAGAGTTTTGATGCAGCTGCTCAGGCTCCTTTGCTAAAGAGCTGCTGAGCGGGTTCAGAGGCAGAGGTGGCTGCAAAGCCCTGAGCTGTACCCCCTCAGATGCAGTGCCACAGCCCTTGACTGTGCCAAGCCAGCCCTGGCCTTCCTGCAGTAACTGCACACTCCAGGAGCAACTCCAACTGCCAGGAAGTTGATTGCATTTTGTTCTGTTGGGAGGGTCAAACGAAACCAGATCCCCAACACACACTTAAATCCATAAGTAAATAATCCCTGCTGTGCAGATTTAAAGACGGAAGCTTGGGAACAGGGTAATAGATTATTCTGCAACAACTAACTTGTTCCACCCAAATGAGATCAGCATTACTCCCAGCACAGTCTGGCTGCAGCAAGATCCTTCTGGAAACTAGAATTCATCTGCACTATGTTTTCTTTCAAAAGTGAGTTGGGAGTTAACTGCTGAATAAAGACCAAAGTGCAAACAATTTCTGTTTGGGTGGAAAAAGCAATTCAACGGCTTTACCACTTTCACAGGCAGTAAGGGAAGTTGTTTCACTCGGGGAAAGTTGCAGCGTGGCAAGAAGTCAGAAGCTGTTTGCTCTCTGCAAGTAAGAAGTTCAGTTACAAAGCTGAGATCACTGCTGACTGCCAGGGAGCCGCTTTCCATAGGCTGGACTCAGTGTGACACTGAGTTACACTGAACACATCCCACCACTGCACCACAGTCCTATGGCCACACAGCACCCAGCCAGCCTTCAAAGTCTTCCTCAGCCAAGCTACTGATCCTCAGTGTAACTGGCAAGCTTTGGACCCAGAGCACACTGCTCTCGCTGCTCTGGGGAACTAAGGCAGGCAAACACTGCCCACGGAAGTCACTCAGCAGCAATGTGCCGGATTTTGCCAAGAGCAGAGTTTCCCTGTTGCCTGCCAAGCCATGGCTGGCCTGCAGCTCCAGCTTTGCTTCCATTGATTGATTCCCAGTTTCTTCACGGTTGCCCTTAAATGGGAGGGTTGGCAGTGTAGTACAGCCTGTAAGGCTTTGGGCAAGTCTTTACACACAGGGAACTTTGTAAAAGGTCTGCCCCTAGCCCCATTCTCCTTCCAATACAGCTATGCAAAGGAATATTAAATGACAGACTAGCATTTGGGGATTGATTTTAATGGTGGGACAGCTTTGGCATTTGGGAGGGGTGGGGGGAAATTATCTGTGCACGTGTCTGGGCGTGTCCTCACATGTGCCCTGTGCATGTCCCACCACTCACACTTCAGCCTCATGCCATTCTTGGGTATAAAACAGAACAGAACTAAGCGACAGCTGGGGTGCCAGCCATGAAGGGGTTGGTGCAAACGAATACTCTCCCTGCCTAAGCAGTGGAAAAAAGTCTAAGCTAAAACCCAACTGATAATTTTGGCAGCCACTGCGGCACATGTATCTTGTGAAACATGAAGATACTGAGCCCTTCCTGATGGGCTTTGCACATCACAGTGTCAGCGGCTGGAACCGAACTGGCACAACTAAACCATTTGAAACAACATAAGCAGCAGTGTCCCATAAGAGATGCATTCTCTGCTTTGATCTTATTTAACCACGAAAAAGCAAATTGCCAGGAAGGTGCTAGGAATACACTGCAAACAGGGAAGCAGAAGGAAAAGGAATGTTAGCAGCCCTCTGCCTGCCAAACAGACCTCCCCAGGAGTGGCACCACATTTGCTGCTCTAACAGTCTGATTTACCCCCAACGGGGGTTTGAATAAAGGTGCATCCAAAGATTCCCCCATCAGCCAGACTTCCTGGAGCTGCACGCATGGCTGGGATGGAGACTGACTCACTTCTGGGTCCCTCTCCCACTGAGCAGAGAGCTCAGTATACCTGCTGTCGGAGGCACAAAACTAAGCAGGAGAAAGAGTAAAGTTAACGAAGTTGGGGAATGGATGCAACATCAGATCAAAATAGAGCAGTATGCGGCTCCAGATTGGAGAAAAAGAAGTGAGAGGAAGAATAAAAAAAGCCCCAGATTACAGGCAGAGGCTGGTCTAGTGTTGGAAGAAAGAAAAAGAACATAAGGAAAAACCTCAAAAAAAAAAAGAGTACAAGAAAAATCTCTGGATGTCAAGAATCCTCCCCCTCAGTTCCACCAGTGTAACCCCAGGGACATCTGCTCTCAGTTTCTTCAATATAAGAAAGTTTTTCAAAATCTCTCAGTCAGAAAGGACAGCGCACAAGTGAATTACTGTTTTACCGCAGGGATAGAAACTGGCAGTACAAGCTCTTGTTTATCTTACATTATTCCCTGAAAGAGCAAGTAACTGCTAAGAAGTTACATAGTTTTACAACCAATATTGTTTCACACCTATTTGATAACTGCACCTTTGCTGCAGGCAAAGCCTATAGTACACCCTCTCATTTTCCTTCCATCACTCAAGTTCACAGACCTTTCTCTTCATCAAAGTCTTATGTTTGGAGTTACATGAGCTGTTTGGAGATGGGGGGCGGTAAGAGAAATCCCTTGATCCACAAAACTAAGAGACTGATTCCACAGAAGTTCCCCCCTGTAATAGCTGCACTAGAGGGTTCCCAAAAGCCTTGTGCCACTATATATTTAAAGGGAAAATAAAAAACCTGCTTAAATAAATCCTCCCACTATAATACAGAGGTCAAATGCAATATCATTATACTTTCAATTTCTATTGGCTTCAAAGTAGGCAGATGAAACCCTGTCCTGACAGAATTATACAGCCAAGGCAGAGCTGAGAGCCCAGAGCCAGGCCAAGTGGTTACAGAGGTAGCCATCTCCCTCACTGCAGCCCAACTGGCTGTGCAAATTCTCTTCTTCCTAAAATAATCTCCTGCCAATTCACATGTAAGTAGGCTTTAAACAAACCCCTTCATGTGGGCACTGCCCGAATTCAGAGCACCAGACAATCACTTCCCCAGCCAGCAGAACATCAGTGCTAGGCCACTGAAATGAGTCACTCAGCTAGGCACAAGCCATTCCATTCCAACAGGAATGCAAAGCATCGCTGCTCTGAGTTATTTCCTTCTTCACACCAGCACGACTCTGCCTTGAGAAATCCATCTTAGGTTTCCACGGAGTGATTAAGTGAACAGTGGAAGCAATGAAACAGCACATGAACTTTTCAACCAGAGTCAGATGGGGGAATACATTTTAGCTGCAGACACAATTATTCTCAACTACTATATATATTAAAATACCAGCACTCAAACCAAACTCCATAGACACCACTAGGGAAGGCATAGCTGTAATGTAGGACTATTGTTTCTGTAGACATTTGAAAGTACTGAAAGTTTGAGTTGCTTCAGCACACAGTAATAATGATAAGTTTTATTACATACTGCAATCTGTGACTGCTGTAGTCAAGTTATGGTTGCCTTCAATGCACCCCTATCCCTTCCAATCAACTTTTGCAGGTCATTAGCTACATATCATTGCCCCAGACTCAACAGAGTCCAACAGCAAACCTGTCAAACTCTCCTTTTACACCTACAAAACACTTATGCAGACAGGAAGAAGACAGACGTAGGCAGATGGCGCAAGCAGAAGTAGTGAACAAGCAGAAGTTGTGAACAGAAAACAGCACCCACAGGTGCCAAGAGTGGCATCCAAGAGCTCAGGGTACATTGACAGATGCAAAGATCCATGCAGGTCTGCTGATCTTTGTTAAGATGATATAACACAAAAGACAATCACAGAATCATTAAGGTTGAAAAAGAGCCTAAGATCATCAATCCAAGCATTAACTCATCACCATGGTGTTAACCACTAAATGCCACTCTCAAGTGTCACATCTACATGCCTTGGAAATTGTGACGTTTATTCCTAAACTACAGGCATAAACTGTAGTACAGGCACAGCCTCCTGAGACATTCACCTTGCAGAGTGGGACCCAAAAGTAGGTGGCACATTCTGACCCTACTCTAGCACACACACAAGCAGAAAAAAAGAGAGAACAAAGACCCTCTATGTATGTCATTTTTCCTTCCACTTAACTTGGGCACATCATTTCAAACCTGCTGCTCCATGCTGAACTCTAGGTTTCTATCAAGCTGCTTGTCTTCTCTTTGCATTCCTTAGCAAGACAGACATATGACTGATTGCTAAAACAGAAAGCAATTAAAAAGTCAGAAAGGCTGAAACCTACGCTGCAGTAGATGCCATACAGATAACTACATCCAATGCATACTAATTGCAGGAGTCAACATGAAAACTCATAAAAGAGACATCTATAATTCATGCAGTCTGGCAAGAGAGTAGCTATAAGTTACTCACTACAACTTACAGAAGAATAAACTGTATTAAACAAGACGGGGAGGAGGAAGATGCTCAGCAACTGCTCTTTCCTCTCTGCTTACTACCAGAAGGAAATCTCCCATTTCTCCAAGACACTAGTAAGTATTCTGTTGTTGGCAGGGTGAGGAAAGGGTGTCTTGCTCACAAACAAAAAAAAAAAAAAAAAAAGAGAGACTCTTAACCTTTAATTGAGCTGATCCTTATCAGAACAAGTGTTTTACCTCTGCACCAGTATCCTTGCATCCTTCCACCCCATGGCTAGAAATTGCTTGTGAGCACACACAGTTAACATCCCCTCCTTCCCCCTCACACTGCCCTGGTGAGAAAGAGCACAGGCTGTGCCCTGTTCTGTTCAAACACATTGCAAGCAGCAGATTCCCTCCCTGTGTGTCACGCTTCCATGCAAATCCCAGCAGAAAAAGTAACATCAGAGTTTATCAGCTGGGTTTCCACACAGGATGAAGACAGTCATTCGTTTTTTATTACTTTACGTGGGACTAAGTCTCAAACACCAGTCTCACGCTGAAGGAAGGGCACCCCACGCGTTCCACCTGAAAAAGAGGCAAGAGGTGTCTTCTTCCTCCACCCAGCAGCAGATGGGACCAGGAACACATGCTGTCACAAAAAAGGCAGCTGCAACACACTCTGAGGGAGGAAAGACCGATCACCGCATTTAGAGGTGATTAAAAAACCCTCAGAAACCCTAGCATGGAGCTGTCTCCCCAACCAGTTACTGCACATCTGAGCTCTGTGTAAACGTGCCAATTAAACAAAAAAAGCCAAGGACCAGCAAAGCACCAGCCCAGACCCTGCATTTACATGTAAACTACAACAAACACAAAACAAAAATAACAACAAACAAACAACACAAAACCCCCAACAGACTAAACAACAGGCTTGCATAAAGTTCAAATAAATAATTACAAAACAGCAATGTTTACTGATGTCTTTTTAGAACTTACCTGTTAGATCCCTGCAGGTGCTGCCAACACCTAAAGATGCAGATGAAATTGCTAAACTAAATGAAAGAATAATCTCTCAACATCAGTATACACGTAGAAGAGAATGCATCCACTGCTACAGCACGAGTGGGTGGGTGGGTGTGAGGAGGGGGAAGAGAGACATTCTCATGGCAGATGGCCAACTACCAGTTGCAGTCTTGCTCCACTGCCAGTATTATTTCCATAGTGCCAGACATAAAGGATGACTGACCACTTACAACTCAACAGGAAAAGCTGGACAGTCCCATGGCTTGGAATTTTAAAAGCTGAAAGTCTGGACGGTCCTTTTAAAAAAAGCCTTTCATTCAATCCCAGCAGTTTGGGCTAAATGCAAGGTGGGATTCCCTAGCCCAGATTGTGCAGGAGGATGTGGACATCCCTGTAGTGGGCAGGAGAGCTGCAAAATCTCTCCCTGGGCAGATATCCACGCTAACCCATCCTACCGCACAGATACGCTTCTAAAGAAGAACAGACTAATTATAACCACTCGATTCCTAGCAACAGAGTTCTCCTTTCATTCAAGTTAAGGAAGCTTCTTTCTGTTTTGTTAGAAAGAATCAAGGCCCAATGTTCACCATCTTCCACAGTGTGGCCCCATGCATGACCATTGTGACAGTAACCCAGGCACACTGAGGGTTTTAGAAGCACTGAGGCAGGTCAAGCCCTTTTCACCGCATTAGGCTTGAATCCAAAACCACAGAGAGGCAATGCCAGCTTAAATTGCCGTGTTTAGACTTGGCTTCAGCTGTTGCACAAATAAATGGCTGTGTCAAACAATAACCACTTCACAATCAATGCCAGCTATGCCCAAGTACCTGGAACACGTGATGAACTCCCCTTAATTGTGCTCCAATACTCAAACTTGGAGAACTGCAGAGGTCAGCTCTGCCTGATCCCATCCCTGGGCAGCAGCCTCCTCATTCTCACCAAGCATTTACCCACTCCTAACAGGGCTTTTAAACAGCCCAAGATAAATAAATTGCATCCATATTCAAGGAGGAAAAAAAAATAAAATCCAAGCTACAACAGAAAGGACCAAGAGTATCGTTTTTAAAAGTTCTCAGCCCACAAATCATCCTCCTCATTTCCTCATCTCCAGAAGTGCTGCCTCCCCTCCCCCTACATGCCTGAACAAGCAAGTTGGCTGTTGCAGATGTCAGGACAGGCTCCCTTTTCCAGCACAGCACAGAGCAGCCTTGGCTCTGGTTCTGCTTTTGCTCACAGGAGGGCAGGGCTTCAACCGCAGAAGTCAAAGTAGTCGCTGGAGTCAGAGCTTGCTAAGCAGGGTGGGAAAAATAAAGGCCTCTTATGCTAAAGCATATCCAAAGCCCATATAAGCAGGTTTCCTGGAGGAAATCTGTGCTCCAGAGGAAATGACTAGAAGCAGCAAAAAGAGAATATATTAATGCACACAGTTAAAACCACCCCCACTACTCCTGCCTAAGTTACTTGGCTCAGAGTCCTAACTACACATTAGCAGCAACAGCAACTGAGAGCAGCTGAATCATTAATCATTATTCCATTCAAAAGTTTCCAATGCAGGAAGATGGACATGGGGCACAGGGCTCAGAATTAAGCCCTGCTCTCTCCTAATGTGGAATAATTCCCAGTACAATGTATTCACACTTTAAATACATGTTAGCACTTGCAAAAACTGCACCTTTTTAAATCCAGAGATCTGTCACTTAGCAATGGGGGTGGGGGTAAGAAACATATAAGAAAACGAGAACATTTTCAGATCAAGTCAATGACATCCCACAGGCACAGAGGACACTGCAATGCAGTGGTTAGCAAAAAGCCACAGGACATAAATAGATGAAAGTTTACGTTAACCTGTAAAAGCTGAGTTTTTTCTGAGGTGAAGAAACGCTGAGACACAGAGACCTGCAAGGAGGAAACCAATGTTCTTAAGAGCAAAACTCATTCAACTCTTTTGCTGCTGGGAAAGTAAAGAGCAAGAAGACAACCCAATTATCGTTAGTGAATGAAACCACCCAAGACCCTCAATTAGACTGAGGGGAAAATGCCACAACAGTTCAGTGCTAATTGGAAATGCAAACATTTATCATCAGAGTAGTTCTTGCTCCTGTGTATAGCTCCATTGTGTTCATTGCAGCTAATGACAGTAGGAAGCCCAGTGCTCCATAGTATTTATGTAATGACTGGCAAAGCTGTCACATTCCCTTAATTGCTAGCCAGGATTTTCATACTGGCAGTAGATTTCAATTAAATAAAATCACAAAGATTGGTTCAGTTTCACATTGCTTTTTAAAAGTTTTCATTCTTCAAAGCTGGGAAAAGAGGGGAGAATGAATAGTTCTCCAAAGACAGGATAAGCTCTGCATCAAATATGAGGTTTTTGTAGACAAACTGAATTTAGAGACAAGCACCATCAAATATCCAGTGCTGCAAAAGCTAATTTAATGTCAGTGAAGACAAGCAATTTGAGAACTGCATATAAATCTGCTTCAGGTTTACAATGATTACTCCTTCAAGTGCAATACATGAAATGCTCTATGAGCAGTTCACTTATAAGGGAAAATGAAAAAGCCTAAGGTGGTTTGCAGTTTCTCCCCGATTTAAACTGTCACTGTGGTTTTCTTTGCTGCAAGAACACCACCTCTGTGTTTATAATTATATGCTATCTAGCAAAACTCCCTATTCCACCTACTTGATGATTCTAGAACATACAGGAGGAGCCATAGTGGCAAGGTCTCACATCCCTAGACTTGCTTACTTGTACCAAATTCACTGCAGAGCATTAACTAGTCCATTAAGAATTATCATCGTTTAATTTAATGAGCAGCAGTTTGTTTTTAGGAAGCACCATCAAGCCTTTTATCACATCATTTACTCAGATTCCAATCATAGTTACTGTATGTCAGTAGAGAAAAGAAAGCTCTATAGGACTGGCACAAAGGAACTGCTGTTTCTGCAATATATTACAACCAAGTCTGCATTAGTGCTCAGTTAAATAAAGCCCATGAGCCAAGTGAACTATTTTTACTCCACTGAACAAAAGAAAATATAACAACATCATTTATTACAGTGGCAGGCCCATTTTAAAGCACTATGTAATTAGGAGTAGGAGTTAATTGCAAGGCTAGATACAGCAGGCAAGGTTTTCCTCAACATCTTTGAGCAAAGATCTGTGCTTTTCTGGGGCACAGATCTTCTTATCCTCTGTTCTTGCTACAGTGACCTAAGCAGCTTTCAGCAGGATGCATGGATCTTCACTGCTACCTATTTAAAATTCATTTTTTCTCAAGAAGCAGCAACACTGCAGCCATAAAACCCAACCCAGAGGAGACTGACTGAGCTCCCATTCACAGCCCTGTCAGCATCTGAAGCAAGTGACTTGCTAATTTCCATCCAATTCCCAGTGGACAAGCATCTACATCATACAATTAGCGACAATATGAACTGCACATTCAGCAGAATTGGGATTTCACTGATGGATGGATTACGATGGATTGCCAGTATGCATGATTTATTCATCTCAAGACTGCTTTGCCAGTTTATAGTTTGTCCTTTGTGTAATTAAAATGATAAAAATCTTTTTATGGCCACTACTGGGCAGACAAGAATCTCTCTATAGACAATGTTGTACCTTTGCTAAGGGATAGATAAAACTCAACCAATTTCCAAAATGAAGACAACAACCAAAGACAGATGCTCTAGGAAGTTGTATGAATTAAGGCATTTTGTTCAGTATTCCCTCCCATTGCTTTAAGTCATCTTGCTCAAGTCCTACAGCTACTTGCTCCTAAAACCATCAGCATAAGAATTAGGAGAGCACAGCATGCAGCAAGTCCAGGTACAGTTTTCTGATCATCCTCCCCTAATTTCAGCAATTAAAGAGTCAAGAATATTTGCAGCAGGCTGCCACAGAGATATGGTACCTACCCACAACCCAAAGCTCTCTCAGTGCTTTGGCCACACAAACCCAGCACTCACCTCGGGTTACCTGACCACTCTCCCTCTTCCTATCCAAGGCAAGAGAGTACAAAAGGATACTTTAAATTCTGTAACTAGCACACCATAATTTCACCTCTCACCTCTACAGTAACAGCTCTGTTTGCTACAAAACCTCAAGATAGAAACAGGGTAGTCAGTTTTGGAAACAGCTATTGCACAGCTCTCAAGAAATCCCAGCTTTGGTCCCTGAGCACACCCAGGAGCAATGCATAGGGATGCACTTCCCAAACCACTTTTTCCCCCTTCACTTTATGCCATTTACACTTGTCTCAAGGCAAGTGCTGCCTTACTCTTTACTAACAATTCATACTCATATTGTGGCACAGCCTGCACTAACTCCATCTTTCCTGTTCTTACACTCATTGCAGAGGGATTCAGTGAAGTAAAATACATTTGCTGGGGGAAAGGAGATCCTTCAAATCAATCCACAACACAGCTTAAGTGAACTGTCTTCTTTGCAAGGATGAGGTTGCTTCTTCCACTCTTTCCCGTTGTTTCTTTCGGCCCAAGTTTCCAAGGAATCATAGAAAAGACTTGGTTTGGAAGGGCCCTTAAAAATCAACTAAGTCCAGCCCATGTGCAGCAATGTGCAGCAATTCCTCCCAGCAGATCAAGTTGCTCAGGGCCCCATCCAACTTTTTGTTCCATTCCTGGTTATTCCTGTACTGCTGGTATTTGCAGGTGCTCATTCACAGCCTCCCAACATATGCATGTTTGGCTGCTTTTATTTTTAAGCAAAATCTCTTCAGGCTGGAAATAACTCTTGTTTTCCTGTGAACACTCTTCAATGTGCATCTAGTTTTATCTGAGGTGCTTAAATATCCTACATTGACAAAAGTTTTGTCAGTCTCTGCGACTCTATTAAAATGTTATAAAACAGACATCTAAACTTGTGGCCTTCTACTTTGTAAGGTCCATTTTAGCTTTGAAGTAAGAAGTTGGATTTGAGCCTAATATATATTCTTCAAACTTACAGCATTATTTGAATTTATATCCCACATAGGTGAAACTTCCCCAAAGGGTTTCAATTCGTAAAGATAATTAAAAATCTGCAAAAAGGTAATGCTTTATTTCTGACAAAAATTAACCAATATATCTTAAATAGAAGTAGTCAAATCCCAAATCATGACTTTTTAAAATGGGCTCTCAAAAAGTAGTCCTAAGAAAATAAGCCTGTAATTCTGCCATTTTAGTATCTTGTGTTGTCAGCAGACAGCTTAGATCTGAGATGATGAATTGTCCCCAACCCCTGGTCCACTGGCTCCCAAACTTTTCTTCCCCACGGAGCATCTGGACTTTGGGTATTTCCCTGAAGATTCATTAACTGCTTCTTCCTCAAAGGCTGAGATTATTGGCATTTTTCTCAGACTACATTTCTAACCATTTAAAAGACCTGTCAGGACACAGAAATAAATACATACTGAAAAATAACAATTCATCAGTCTCTCTGTCAAGACATCACAGGTAGAGGGGAGACCTAAGTTTCGGCTAATGCCTTTAAAGACCATTTTCTATATTGCTTGTCTGTAAATCATTTACATAGCATTCCACATCCTCTTTTAATGCCAGTATCCCAAGGGAGAAGGTGGATTAGAATATTGATACCTTTAATTTAGGAGGCAATTAGACCAACAGCAACAAATCAGAGCTGTATGTATGCTCAAAACAAACTAGTTAGAACTCTATTTAATTAAAAGTCAGTAAAATAATCCCATTATGCCAAGAATTGCTTTAGGCATGGTTCCAATCCAGCACATCTTTTTCTTTAGTATTTTAGTTCCACACAGAGAAAGCGATTGAAGTAACACTGTAGGCTACCAGAATGGTCCTTTCTGTACAGCAAATTCCTCTTCCAGTGAGACAGCTTGGGAAGATACAGAAATAAATGTTCCAGTGTCAGTCACCCACTTGGTAAGCCACTTAATAAAAGAAACAAAAAGAAACCTGCTAAAATAAAAGCAGCTACATCTCAGGCCACTGTGACCAGCAGGTAGAAGAAGGCAATTCTCCATTTTGCTCCACTCTGGTGAGACCCTGCCTGGAGTCTGAATCCTACTCTGGGGACCTCAGTGTTAGAGGGACCTGCTGGAACAGAACTGGAAGAGACCAGAAAGATGCTCAGTTCTGCTATGCAGACAGGCTCAGAGATGTGGGATTGTCCAGCCTGGAAAAGGGAAGGCTCCACAGAGATTTTAGAGCACCTTCCAGTACCTGAAGGGGCTACAAGAGAGCTGGAGAGGGACTTTGCACCAGGGCATGGAGTTACGGGACAAGGGGGAATGGCCATAAGACAGAGAGCAGGTTTAGATTAGATACTAGGAAGAAATTCTTTCCTGTGATGGTGCTGAGGGATTGAAACAGGCTGCCCAAGAAGCTGTGGATATCACATCCTTGGAAGTCTTCAAGGCCAGGTTGGATGGGGCTTTGAGCAACCTAGCACAGTAGAGGGCAGTCCCCAAGGCAAGGGGCTGAAACTGGATGATCATTGGGGTTCCTTCCAACACAAACAATTCTAGGAGTCTGTGAAATCCAGTTTCCCCAGTCTCCATCCCACTACCTGCAAACCTCACCTCAAAGGGCACCTAATTCCTCATATATCCCCCTTTTGACTCCTTTGTCAAAAAGTAACATGCACCTCTGCTACAGATGCACAATTTACATGGTCTTGTTTTTTAAAAAAACAGGGAAAATAAATATTTCCCATAATATCTTTCATTTCTGGATTTGCTCTTACATGGTCTGTGGGGTCCTGCTGCATAACAAGCATTTTATCCACAGCAAAGACCAGCAGCACAGCTGTCAGAGCCAGTCACCTGCCTGCATCACTGAACTGGGGAAGGGGGCAGAAGGAGCAGGGCAGAGGTCTGTCCTACAGAAGACAGTGTGGATGTATAAACATGTATATCCACACACACATTGATGTGTGCGTGCGTGTATGTAACTTGCACCACCCCAGTTAACTCACTTATTTTGTTTACTCCCAGACAGTGAGTATGCATATTGTGATATGACCATTTATAAAACATAGTTATCCTCAAGTGACAAAGTACTAAAAAGAAAAACATTTGTGGAAAGTTATAAAGTACCACAGACTGCTCTAAAATAATATAATTTGGTATTGTGCATTGCCCAGTTATTTCTGTAAGCATTCATACACTCTATCTTGTTTTTATTAATTGGAATCTATATTAAATTATAAAATAAATAAATTTATTCCCCAGAGGCATGTAAACAAGGCTGTTGCCCAGATCCACGTTGCCCTAATGCACATCAACCACTACTACCCAAAGTACTGAAATATACTTGGGAATTAAATGAGAGGGGAAAAAAAAATAACAAAGATACTTCTAGAGGCCATTTCCTCTTCCAAGACACTTGTGGGAGGGAGGGCCCAGGAGCTTAGCAAAGGTTAACCTCACCTATTCCCTCCAGGCTTGTGCTGAAGAAAGGAGAGATTCAAGGTCTTGCAATTCCATAAATAGGAATCCTCCTCTGCAGACATTTTATTCTACCAGATCAACACACAGCAGACAGTGGTGAGTCCCCAGACATCATCTTCACCACTCCTTATCCTGCAGAGCCTTCCAGTCTGCCAAACTCAACCTTTCAATGCCTCTGCCTTCTTGGGAAGTAGAGATGTTGTCAACAGACAACAGTAATAAAGTTCCTGAACCCCCTGGACTATGGTCACATTATTTATTTTCAGCATTTGAGTGTGGAAGCCCAAGGAACTGATGAGTAGAACGAGGTTTTGCTCATCTTGGTGTTTTGTACTAAGACTAAACTTCATGCAAAGCCCTCTAGCCTCTCCAAATATCACTGGGAAATAAGGTAGGATGGTTTTGGGGTCTTGAATGTGTCCATTATTATGAAGAATGGTGGAGGTTTTCCTTATTACAGGCTTTCCACAGCCTTAAACTTTGAGAAACTCTGCCTGAAGAGACAGAAGCACACTTCTTGCTGCCAGGACAGGGGGGTAGCCCCAGAGCAGTCTCCATGAATGCGTAACAGAGGTGGGCAAAAGACCCTTACACTCCAACACAAAATCATTACAAAGCAGCAAGGTCTTAGACCTGAGGAATTCTTACAGGACACAGTCAGGAAGCCTTTGCATGCCTGCAGGATTAAGCACAACCATCCAACACCATGGCACAGTCCTGCAGGATCAGAATCCCCACTGGGCTGCAGCCTGGAGGTCACTAGAGCCAAAGCCCATCCCACCTACACACACAAACCCAGCATGGAATGTTGCATCACAAGTCCACAGGACCATATGGCAAGAGCACCTCTGAAGGTGCAATCAGGCAGCCCTGAGAGTAGCAAGCTGGCAGAAGAGGGAATATTTGCTCTGAACCTTTTCTGTATCATCAGTGCTTGTGCTAATTACATTAACCAACAGCAACAGTCACTCTGATGGGAGGGCTAAACAGAAGTGACACAGCTGTCAAATCCATTCAGAGAACTAAAGCCTTAAAAGTTTGTTCTTTTGGGGGCAGAACAGAATCCCTACAGCAAGATGCAGAGGATTGCAGCTTTTTTAGGGCAGAAAGTTTCAGTGAGCAAGTACAGCTGACACAGACATTAAAAACCAAGTGCGTTTTCCTGTTTCTCAGGGGGATTTAAACAGCAGGTGAGTGGGGCTGGTCTGTGGGACGTGACCCTTTCTTATTTCAGCTATTTAGATGCAAATTGCTCCCCCTCCCTCCTCCTCTCAACACCATCTGTTAGCCCAGAGGTTTAGATGGTGCCTAGGATGTAGGTTTTGGGGGAGGGGGTTATAGATAAAGCATTGAGAGAATTTCGGTTGATGCCTCTATTTCCTCTAGGGCACAGTTTGGGAGAGAAAAAGAAAAATCACTTTGCAATATTATAAAATAGCAGTGGGATTTTTCCCTCATTCTACTGCACTTTTTTACTGATCCCATGGATTTCCTGCCCTAGAAAGCATTCCTTGTCCTGCTTTTGGCCAACAAGCCACATTATATAGCGACATTTATAGCAGGTTGCTATGGTAGTAGCAAAGGGCAAGAGCTGGTATTGCATGAAGTATCAGAGACTCAAGGAATGAAAGTCCTAAATAATAATAATGAAGTCCTTTACTACAAGGCACAGCATTTAATGTTCTGTTAGTGCTAGTGAAGCTGCCTCATCTCTGTCTGACTTTCCCAAGTGAACAGCAATGTACTTTCTAGAACTGTTGAGAGATTTGATTCATTACATACTTCACCCAGGGCTCTGAATTCTTTATAAAGGAAAGATTATGGGTGGCAGCAGAAAGTCAATTTTCAGGAAGTTTGAGGATGACACAGTATTGGAAGTGGTGGCTAACAGACCAGGCAGGCCACTCAGAGGCATGTGGACAGGCTGCAGAAATGGGCCAACACCAACCTTTGCAGTTCAACAAAGGAAAGTGCAAAGCCCTGCTGCTCAGTAGCACACACTGGGAGCCAACAGGCAGACAGGAAGCAGAAAAAGCAGAGAAAGGCCTCAGATTCCTGGTGGACAGCAAGTTGGCCATGAGCCTCCAAACCACATTTGTAGCAAAGAAGTTCAACAGCATGTGGGCTGCATTAGGAAAAACAACTTCCAGTAGGTCAAGAGAGGGGATCCTTCCCCTCTGCTGAGGGCTGGTGAGACAAATCTGGAGTGCTGGGACAAGTCCTTCCCTCCCCAGTATAACAGAGACGGGGACACACTGCTGAGAGTCCAGCAAAGGTCCACAAAGAAAAGTAAAGGACTGGAGTATCTGGCATATAAAGAGAGGCTGAAGGAGCTGGGATACTTCAGCCTGCAGAAGAAAAAGCTCAGAGGGGTCTTATCAATAAATACCTGATGGAGATGTAAAGAAGATGAAACCAGGCTCCTCTTGGTGGTATCCAGCAACAGGACAAGAGTCAGTGGGCACAAACTGAAATACAGGAAATTCCATTTAAATGGAAGAACAAACCCCACAACAAAACCATACTTTTTTTCTGGATGGGGATGAGGGGAGATGGACACAAAACCACAGAACTCAGAAAACCACAGGTTGCTCAGGAAGATAATGGGAATTTCTATCCTTGGGCATGCTCAGAACCCCACTAGACATGCACTGAGCTGTTTCAGCTACCACTACATGAGGTGGGGAATTGGACTAGACTATCCACACAGAGGTTCCTGCCAATCTACAATTCTGCAATTACAAGCCACACAAACTGATAGGGAGGCTTCAAAGGAAAGAGAGACACAACATCATTCAGACTACTGGTCTGAAGCATGTTTTTACTCCTCAGTACCCAAGCCCCAGTTTAGTGATGAAGACAAATTAGAAGTGGTTGTGACAACCTTGAGCAGAGAACCAGCAGAAGAGCTGGGATCAGTACCATAACACCCTCATTACGAAATTGAGTGTGTGGAGTACAGTTCCAGTACTTGGGAGATGCCAGCTCATGTCCCAGTTCCCACAGACCTCATTTGTGATCTTGGAGGCACAAGAGGGGGAGAAAGCCAAAGAACTTCTTGTCTGCTTGGCCCTCCTCCTATCAGTCAATCAAGTCTTTAAAGGAAAGGCAATTCAGGTAGTTAGAGAGCACACAGCATGAGATGAAGCCCTTCCAGCTGCTTCTGCAATTTCAGTCAGCACTAGAAACATATATCCAGGAAGAGAAAAAAAGGAAAAAGAGAGCTGTGTACACAATTCTGAGGGGGAACTCAGAGGTAAAGGGGGGCATGGACTGATTTGAAAATGCTTCTTCCCCCTTGGAGTCCCAGTGATGGGACAGAAGAGCCCTCCTGGGCTTGAAATATGAATAGGCAGTGACCACTGAAGGGGAAATGGGCAAGAAAAACAATAGTGTAGGCTTCAGAGTCTCAGTCACAACTGAGCAAATTCTCAGGGTACCTTTACATAACACTTGAGGCTGACATCAAGTTGGGTTCAGTCAGACTTTAATTTTGACGCTCCACTGAGATGTAGGAAAGAAGTTCTTCAACTGGGAAGACTTTCTGCCAGCCAAGGTTTGCACAGCAACATTTTCTGGAGCGATTTGGGCCTCTTTTCTTTTCTTACTGTTTGATTTTCTTAAGTGTTGCCAACACAAACACAACATCTTCCCTCTTTCTTGCATAGAGAGACAAAGCCAGAACAACTTATGATCTCAACCACTTGGTGATAGTCAGGAACTTCAGGTACCTACTTTCAGACTCTTGACTTCTAAAATACATTTAATTCAATTTCGCTGGAACACAATATACTGACAAAAGTTGCAGGGATTTCATAGAAACATTCTCCTAAAAAAAAATAAAAATCAGTTATCTGAGCAAACAATTTCAATAAATTTATGCTGGTAATTAGAAAGAATTTTAATTTTTCCATTTAAAATACATGGAGTTATATTTTCTTTATTTATGAAAAGTAGAATTTTCAGAACATCAGTGTTTCCTCTACAGAATGAGTGCCTTCTTCATGCACTGCTCTAAATCAGCAGCTAATTTTTGTTTCCAGATCTCTGGCATTTCACCAGCACTACTGAGAATCTAAAGAACAGTTACTGGAAATGTTTTTGGTTAACCAACTTCTTGTTCACAAATCTCAGCACATGTACAAACTTTAAGGGCTGCAATCCTGCAGTTTGATCTCTAGTACAAGACAGAGGCATCAAGTCTCAATATCCTTGATTTTCAAAGGACAGAAAGGTCATCTGTAACAGCTGAGGGGTACTTGGCCTTAATGCCAGCAAGCCACCCACTGAAAACAGTGGGAGTTTAGCCCAAATTAGGATTTCAGGATTTATCCCTGCAACACTTCCCACACAGTACTACCTGACAGCTTCTGAAAACTGGCAAAATGTGAGGGACATGCCAACACCATCCCAGATGAGGTTTCCAAGGGTGTGTTTTGTAACAATTGAATTCAACCAACACCAGTCTGCATATGCACATATTCTCACAACTCCAAGGGGGTTTAGCATGCTGATTTTAAAAGCACAGTGGCTAAAAACACCTCTCTGATAGCTATTCAATGCCAAATAAACCACACTTTAAAACAGCCCCAACCACAAAGCAGTTGCATCCACGGTATTATTTAACTTGTATAATAATACCCCCAACCTTCAGATGCTTTTCTAGTACTTTTTTCTAGCACCTAAATCCCTATCTTTTCCTACCCAATACCTCCAAAACTGCCCTAAAATAGCTACTGCCATCCCCAACACGACCTGGGACAGGGTGGATGGGTTTACAGCAAGGAGGCACTGAGGGCTGAGAGGCCAGTTTCTGCCCACACAGTGCCTTTGTAACCAAATCTAATGGTGTTGATGCTCAGGAAACCAGTTCACCACTGGCTGATGAACTTTCCCATCCCTGTCCCACTCTTAACTGTGCAAATATTGACCAGGTAAGTATGTGCCAGAGCTGAGTGCTTCTCCTGAAGGAAACATGTCTATGAGCCCTGTTCAATCCTATCTGGCCTTAATCCCTCAGGGATCAAGGGAACTCAGGCATTCCAGGGAGCTGAGGAACTCAGGCATCCCAGGGGCCAAAGGCTTTGTACAGTACCACTGCTCTGAATGGAGGGTCTGGGTCCTGCCCAAATCAAAGCCCCTGGTTTTGCAGACAACAGCATAGGGTCTGTAGCATCCAATTTTTAAAAAGATCCTTTATTTGGATCCCTAGAGGCAGCAGGCCTTTGCACAAGACAGGGTCAACACCTACGGTGCAAGTCAGGTCGCATCCTTGTAAATAACCAGTGGAGCAACTGGGATACAACAGGGAAGAGGAAAAGCCTCTTTAGCTACCACAGCACCTTCCTGACAGCAACCAACAGAAAATAACCCAAACAAATTATAAAAATAAAAAAAAAGTTTAAAAGACAGTCAAGGACAGTGGGGCTTTCAGAGAATGAAACATGACTTATTTTGAAGCAAGAGCACAGCTAAGTAGACATACTGCTGAAGAAACAAGACAGGTACTACTCTAAAAGCACCAATTAGTTAGCAAATGACAGAAGACTTCCACAGGTATTTTGCTATGCTTGCATTTTTCCCTGAAGCTAGTCATTTTAAAAGGATTCAAATGCAGGAGAAGGAAAGAAGCCTGACTCAAAGAATAAAAAAACTATCAAATAGCAAAACACAAAAAAAATTCCATAGTTGTCATGCTTATGACTTACATTCTCTTGACAGGAAAACTTTGGAGCAGCAAAAGCCTCTCTGCCCTCCACTTCACAAACCCTTGATATCATAATCACATTTTTAAAATATTGCCTTCTTGAACGATGCAGATTAAAAGGCCTAAGTAATTCTCTGCCATTCTCTTTGTGCTATTGAAAACACACACCAGCACAAACCAGCATTTATCACATGCAAGACCATTAAACTATTACTTACAGTGCAATAAATTGTATCCACACAGATACCACGGTCACTGCTGAGCACAAAACTGAGGAAATTCCTTGTCCCTGGCCCCTGGGGTTTGAGTGAGAGAAGTTGAACTGCTCCTGTTTGGAGCAGGGTTTTGTCCTGCAGAAACACTGCAATATCTCACCTAAAACAGCAATTGTCCTGTAATTATCATGCACACTTTATAGTCAGTGAAACAAAAGGGAATTTTCGTTTCAAAGGTAGTTTTTAAGGCAAAAACAGAGGAAAGCTTTTCAAATGAAGACTGTGAAAGGACAAGGAAAGAAGATTGTGCATTTTTATGGGTCAGTATAGCAGTGCTGAAACAACTGTGGCAGAGGGTGGCCATTGGAGACCAGGGTTCATTTGCCACACCAAAAGTGGGTTTATTTTCCCACAGTTAATGCACTTGTCAACCACTCAGACACAGCCCCAAACAAGAAGGCAGCCTGACAAGACAGAACAAGACACCCAGCTGGCTCCACAGTCTAGACAAAAACTTGCTTCTCTGAAGCTTTTCTATTTTCCCTTCCTCTTCCAGAGTTAAAATTGGAATGGTATCAGTTCCTTTCCCAAATGGAAAGCCCTCTGAGAGCAAAGCAGACTTTGAAGCTTTCTAGCAACTACACAGATCAGGCCGCCAGAGCTTGCTGCTTACATGTCTGTGTGCTCAGGGCATCTGCAGGGTAGTCTTGGGATCAGAGCAGAGCTACAGTTGGATGCTCTCCAGAGGTATTTCGGGAGAACAGAATCAAATTGCCACACAAACGTAATTGCCAAGTTTCCGTCTACTGTTTCAGCAATTTGCTTGACACATTTAATTTCAGAGGAGAGAGTGGTGGAGTAATATGTTGTTTTTATTAACATGTCCAAATTCCTTAACACAGCATTCATATCTTTGGTATGGTGCAGGACTCTTTCAAGTTCTGCTCTTGATAACAGAAAGCATTACAAATTCTTCATGCGGCCTGGAAAAAATATTTGGATAGACTGAGTTTAGGGCAGTCATTGAGAAAGGTGCAAAGCAATATTCTTAAATTACCTATTTAAACTACCTATCAAAATCTACAAATCTGGAGCAGAGAATTTTGGTCCTCTGCCTTCTTTTCTGCAGTCCATTCAGAAAGCCAACCTTCCAGACACCTGTTGAACATCTGGTCACTTATTTACCTGATGCTTTCAATTCCTGTGGCCCACACAGAGCTAACTCGTGGGAAAATAAGATTTCCCTGCAGAATTGAAGAAAGTTCAAATTCTGACCCCTTTTGAAAAGCCTGTTCAAGATCAGCATGTTCCTATGCTCCCATCACCAACCCATCCAGCTCTTGCCCATTGCACCTCTCCATTCCAAGGTTTCAGACATCTCACAGCATCCCAGAGAATACACTGAGATCATCTGAAAGCATCAATATGCATTTGGATCATCTGTTAAACCCACAAGGCATCCACTGTCAGAAGATCCATAGAGTCAGTGTGTATGACTTCCTCTTCACCATTTCTTTTTAAAAATGTTTCAGTCCCAATTCCCACAGAACCAGAATGTCACTTGAAGAGGACTATTTGCCTTCAGAGCTACCTGAGAATTCAGCTTTTCAAGCAAAGCTGAGCTATCAAAAAACCAAGTTGCTTACACATCTAGTTTCCATTATGGAGAAGAAGTACAATATTGTCTGTTACACTCTGCACATGGAAAACTGTCAACATTTCAGAGCAAAGAAGTCAGTAAATTTTTAATCTAAAAAGTGAGAAGAGATTACAGACCTAAAAAAATTACAAAAGCCATGTCATTCTGTAATGCTGTTCACAAGAAATGAGTTCTACCTTCAGGAGTCTGTCATTTGGATTATTAATTTTTTTAAATGTGAAAGAGCTGTGTCCCAACACTGACTTTCCAGTCTAAGAGCATTTTATTCTGAAGATGATTGACCATAGCAAAAAAAATCAAGCCAAAGAGTGCAGGAAGTGGCTTCAGACCTTTATAGCAGGTATACGATTTCAAGCACCAGTTTGATATTAGGTTGAACATCCAACGGCACAAGAAGCACCAACCCTAAGCCAAAGATAGGGCAAGTCCCATGTTGCCCCTTTTGTATAGAGGCAACAAAAAACATTCTTCCTCTCTGTTAGAATTCAGGATTTCCCTCTGACTGTCCTGGACTGCCAAGACCCCTGCCAGGGGGCTCAGAAACCCTGGCACAGAGCCCAAGATGCCTGTGGTTTTGATTGTGACCCATGGAGCAAGTTACCAACCTTAGATGAAGATCTGCAAGCCATGACAGTTTAAATAGAATGACAGTGAATTTATCACAGGGTGAAAAATAGATTTTTGGGGTTTTTAGAATGGGGCTTGAGGGGGCAAGATGGAGGGATCTGGGCATGCCCAGCCTTTCTCCTTCTTCTTCTTGGTGTCCATCTTCTGCTGTGATGTTGGCACTTTTAGATTGGTTTAGAGTAGAAGCTCACTGTCTAACATAGGTGATAGGCATTGGAAAGTATTGTAACCATTGTACACATAGTTTTCAATACAAAAAGATAACACTGCCCCAAGGGCAGGCAGAGTGCCTCTGACTATCTTGCTGAGCGGACCTTGGCAGGACAGGAGAAAGAATTTTATAGATAAGATACAATAAACAACCTTGAGAGTGAGAAATGAAGAGCCCTGACTCCTTCTTTGGGCGCCAGGCTGGGAAAAGAGACTTTCTAATGTATCTCAGGGTCACTCTGACCAGCTAAAGTCCCGAGACCTCTCCAGCTATCTGAAGTTCTCTCCTTTCTTGAATCCTTATAGAAGGGCACTTTTCCTGCTCTATTCCACTTTACATGGGATTCAATGTAAGTAGAAAATCCACCTTTCACATTACTTTTTGGCACAATATTCACACAGAAAGATAGATTTTAAAGAGAGCTTGAGCTTGTAAAAATTGGACCTTTCTATTCCACAAGTTAGACAAAGTGTTCCAAAATCATACTCTGTGTAGTAACAGTAATTAACATTTTACCAGTTTCCTCAGAGTTTACTAGTTTTCTCCTCTGTAGAGCCTATGAAAAATCATTTAACTTTTCAAGTCACAAACACCACTGGCCCCATCAGCCTCACAGACTCAAGAGTGGTTTTACAATAAGTGGGTCAAACTTCTGCAGGCAATCTTCAACTCCTGAGCAAGAACAATGCTGGCCAGAGCTGTGACAATGCAAAAGGGACAGGTAGCACTTGAGCACAATCTGGTCAACAGTTACTGCTTGGGAGATCCCATGAGAGCTCCACTAGAGATATCAGAGGAAATACTTTTGCAGAAATCCTCTCACAGGCACAGAGGTGGAGAAAGAAACAGCACAAAGCTCTCAAGCAGTACTTTGCTTGCTCTTGTACTAATGAGAGAAACCCACAGCAGCACAGACTTCAGCATAAGCCACTCATGAACGCTGTGGTCTGTCAGTACCCAAATACTGTCTACAAGAAATGTGCAGGGGAACTGTTTACAAGGGCATGTAGTAATAAGAGAAGAGGAAAAGGCTTCAAACTGACAGAAAGCAGAAGGTTTAGATTTTCTATTAGGAAGAAATTATCTGCTGTGAGAGTGGTGAGAAAGGCTGCCCAGAAAGGCTGTGTATAGCCCATCCTTAGGAGTGTTCAAGGCCAGGTTGGATGGGGCTTTGAGCAACCTGGTCTAGAAGGGTTTTCCTGACCTTGGAAGGGGGTTGGAATGAGGAGATCTTTGAGGTTCCTTCCCACTCAAACCATTCTATGATAGATACGCTGGCTCCAGGCAGCTTGACCTGGCTAAGCCATGACACTGTCCATGCTCCAAATACACCTCCAACAGCAGTGAAGACTGAGCACAAAGACAAGCACAAAGCCAGGTGACACAGATTTCAACCTGATAACACAGTTTCAACAGACATTCAAGCACAGCCCCAGTTTCCTCTAAAAATGAAAGGTTTCAGTGAGATAACTCAACTTAAATCGACACAAAGCCTTGAGTCATTTGCTGGGTCAAGATCCAGCTGATTCCAAGAATCTGTATGCAGGCTGCTTACCCAGAAATTAACCTACTGCCTCAGAAAGTGTTTCTTAATTTAGAAGAGTGATTACTTACAGCACCCGCTGCCAGCCTTGCAGCCCCATACGCCAGCTTCCCCAAAATGAATGCTAAGTCTTCTAAAATTATTTACATAACTCATTAAGGAAAGAACTAAAAAAACTGTGCTAAATGTAAAACATAACAATCAGCTGGGTTATCAGCAGCAATTGAAACTGTAATTTCCAAAGTAAATAGTGTGAGTTAAGGCAGTTTGAGCTGAAGTTGCACAGCCAGCCCTTGTGGCAGAGTCCCTTTCTCAGCCAGGAATAAACAGCAAGCACTGCACAGAAGACACCCAATTGTGTATGTACATGGCACATCACCTCAGAAGTGGCCCCACACAGCACGAGAACCTGTGCAAAAGAGGTGTCCTAGCTTTAAAGCCACATTATCTGAGGGCTTTAAATCTAAAGCCAAACCCACAATAGCCTTGTCATGCAAGCAGAGAGCCTCTAGCAGTAGCTGATGACTGAGGTCAGCCGGCAATGGAGAGAGGGAAAGAAGAGAAGAAAGGAAGACCAAAGAAGAGCTTGATTCTCAAGCCTTAGCCCTCCTCTAGAAGTTTCTGTTCACATCTGCAGATAGACACTCTAAATAAGTACACAGGCCCTAACAGGGTGTATCCAGGAATGCCATTGCAAGGCCAGGATCAGTAACTTTTGATCACTCATGGCAACTGGCAGAAGGGCCCATAGACTGGAGGAAAGCAAATGTCAATCCTGATGTTCCAGAAGACCCAGGGAACCACAGGTGCACCTACAGGAACCTCATCAAGTTCAACAAGGAGAAACACAAAGTTCTGCACTCAGGGAGGAACAACCACAGGCACATACAGGTGCTGGGTTCATCCAGATGGAAAACACTCAGGCAGAAAAGGACCTGGGGGTCCTGGTTGTCAACAACTTGAGTGTGAACCAGCAGTGAGTCCTTGCAGCCAAGAAGGCAAATGGCACCCTGGGCTGCATTAGGCCAAGTATTGCCAGCAGGTTCAAGGCAGATGATCCTTCCCTCTCCTCAGCACTGGTGAAGGCACACCTGGAGTGCTGGGTCCAGTTCTGGGTTTTCCTCTATGAGGGGCACACAGGCCAGAGAGAGTCCTGCAAAGGGCTGCAAAGATGCTGAGGGGAGCATCTCTTCAATGATGAAAGGCTGACAGAGCTGGGAGTGCCCAGCCGAGAGAAGCACAGGCTCAGGGGGATCCATCCCGTCAATGTCTATAAATACCAGCAGGGAGGATGCAAAGCAGACAGAACCAGACTCTCACCAGTGATGCCCAGGGCCAGAGGCCACAGGGACAAACTGAAACACAGAGGACTCCTCTGAACACCAGGAAACACTTTTTCACTGTAAAGGTGACCAAGCACTGACAGGCTGGCCAGAAAGGTGGCAGAGTCTCCATCCCTGGATATTCAAATACTGTCTGGGCACAGTCATGGGTGGTGGAGTCTCCATCCTTGGATACTCAAATGCTGTCTGGGCACAGTCATGGATAACTGGCTGTGGGTTGCCTTGCTTGATTACAGCAGGTTGGGCCAGATGACCTCTGGAGTTCCCTTTCCTCAGCCAGTCTGTGATTCTTTGAAGATACAAGCCTAAAGGTGTACAGGCAACAAGAAGAGCCCTTTCAAGACACACTGCAAACTTTTACCTCAGTTTTAACTACTGAATGCATATTTTTATTTTGCTTGAAAAAACTGACATTTCACTAATGGTAGCTGAGATGTTATGTGCTTCCTTGCAGGAGAAGGGGTTCAGAATTAAAGATGGAACCTTTTACCACACAGGTCTGTCTCAGGAAAGAGTCAGCCCACTCACTTGTGTGCACACAAATTGGAAGCAATCCACATTTGGGGGCTCATTTCTTTTCCTAATCAAGACCGAGGTTATTTGCAAAAATCCAGCTGGAATCTTGAAACACACTTCAGGCACTCAGAAGGATTTTTTCAGCACTTGAAAACATCCAACAGTCTATGCTTGCTTCCTCCCCTGACCCATATATATCAAACTCTAAAAGCCACAAGCGGCCTCTACAGAAAAGTTTGCCTTTTAGGAGATGGAACAAAGAACATAACATTCCAGTCTGAGCGCAACAAAAACAGTTTGAACAAGATCTCAAAAGGTCGCAGTCATTACAGCCTCCCAGAACTAGAGGCACCCAGTTGCAATTCAAGCTACACATCTCATCTCTTTCAAGCCCAAAAGCTTGGCTAAGTTTGCAGGTCTTCTGGGGACACTGAGCAAAGCACTGGAGTGCCTCAGCTCCAGACCCCAGCTGCCTCAGAAGCCAAAGCAAGCAAAGTAAAACTCAAAGTACTGAGGCTTAGGAGAGCTGTGTGGGCAAAATATGACTTCACCCACTGCTTTGCAGCTGTGTAGCAGGCCCAGAAAGCATCACGCTTCACATGATTCCTTAGGGTGTTCTTATGTCCTTGCTTATGGCTTATGTATTGAAGCATCTTCTAATCTGTACATTTTTCCAAAAGAGCCCACTATCTGCTGTTTCACAATGTACAGTGAATTAATGAAGGTTTAATATAAATAACTAGCCTGAAATTATTTTGGAAGAGAAAATGCACAAGAGTTTCTCCAGAAAAGCATACAACTCCTCCTTCTTCCACCCCCTTGAACAGCTCTGCCTATACAAAAGGCTCATAAAATTTCAGGACCTTTTTCTAAATTTTAAGCACTGCACAGAAAAGCATTCATGCATAAAACACTACTCGGTGATAAAACATTACTAGCGTGGGTAAAAGAACAACTTCTGCCAGGTAACACAGAATACCTGAAAGTACACAGTAGCTCCACTACCCTTCTATAAACTGAGGACAGGTGAAGTGGGTTGAGAAAGGTCACACAGGTCCACAGCAGAGAAGAAACACATCTTCCAGGGTTCTGTCCTGTTCTGGTTCTGCACTTGCAACCCTCCAACCCTCTGTTAATTTTGCAAGTGACTCGAGCAAGGCATCTGCTGCTGGAACAGGCTGCCAGGCAGAAGCTGCTGCAGCTGGCACCCCTCTCAGAATGGAAACAGCTCAGAGAGCAGGAGGAACTGGCAGTGCTCTGCCATCCTTATCCATCTTCTGTGCAACTTTCCCAATCAGGGATATTGGCACTGCTCGCTCTCTTTTGCCTTTCCACCTGAATGAGTCTCACAGATTTGTTCTTGGTTTAAACTACCAAGTGATTACAACACTTTACCCTACTCCCCATAGGGCACAAGTTGCATAAAGCAGAGATTTGCATCACTGTTCCTGGCACAGCTTACAGTGTTCTTGTTCCAACCACCTGTGCCAGGAATGGGATTTTCATGTCATAGAATCATAGGGTCACTAAGGCTGGAAAAAAACCCTTTAAAATCATCAAGTCCAACTATCAACCCAGCACCACCACCACATTCACCGTTAAACCATGTCCTCTCAAGTGCCATATTCACACATTTTCTGAACACTTCCAGGGATGGTGACTCTATCACTTGCTTAAGCAGTCTGTTCCAATGATTTATAACATTGTTGTGGGAAAAAAAAATCCTAATATCTAATCTAAACCTTCCCTGGCATATCTTGAAGCCATTTTCTCACGTTCTGTTAAGATGAAGAAAATGGTCAGGACTCTTTCTCTGGAAAAAAAATTCACCATCAGACATTTCTCTACAGCTTCTGCCCTCTGAGGTGCTTAAAGCCCTCATCACATCCCCTCAGACTGCCATGACTGACACTGACCTTGTTCCCCACTTACCTCACATCAGGCTGAGTCTGTTGACCCCCACTCAAAGCACATGCTCCAGCCTATGAATTCACCCCAGAGCAAAGCACATCCAAGCTGTGACACGACCATCACATTCCTTTCTCTCTAAAGTGCACTCATTTATGTTGCTCTGCTGAACAGCTGAAGGACATCTATTCCCACAGGTTTATCTTTGCCCCACCTCCTTGCTCATCTGTTTCCTCCTTCCCCAGGAAACTGGTGGCAGATGCCCACCTGGGGCTGCAAAGCCCCAGCATCACCAGTTAATTCCCATCAATTTTAACTTTTAAACACTTTCCAGATCAATGGCACGAACTGCCACTTCAATGAAAGATTAGGAGCCGAGCATCAAAACTCTCCTTTGATTCATATAAGATTCTGGGAAGAGAAGCCAATTTCTAGACACTCTCTAGAGCCAGCTCTTGGGGCAGAAACAGAAATAGAACAAAACCAACATTGTCCTCATGCAGCGGCATCATGCCAAATCTCTCTAGGCTTTTGGCATCAGAAAAAAATGCCAGCTACCCACCAGATTCAGCAGGAATCAAGCTGAACGTCTCAGCTGTGCAGTCTGTCACCAGTTCAGCTTCTTCAAACACACTGAGGTTCTGATAACAGGAGAGCAAAACTATCTCCAGTATGAGATGCTTTCTGAAAGAGGTGCTTGCTTCAGTCACCACAAACAAGCAGCAGGTGCTAACAACATGCCAGGTTTGACTCACAAACTTTATTAGCCTCTTTACAGAGTTTGTGGTTTGTTTTTCATATTTCTCTTTGCACACAGTGAAAGAGATCCTCTTTTATTTGTATGCTCCACTTCCAGTACAGTTCTAGCAACAGCTGAGTTTTAACACCTTTATCACTTTTTTTTCTGAACAGGAAAATAAATAAACAAAAGGCCACATACACACCCTGGATTTTCCCTCCTTAATGGTACAGAAATACTTTGGTCATCTGCTCCCTGTCCCTTGTCCAGGTTTTACAACTCAGAACAAATTTTAGCCAAGAGCATTTGTTTGTGACTTCCAGCACCATTTATTTTCTTTCTCAAAGATTCAGAGAACCATCTTGACCCAATCCCATTAGTGCTGCTAGTAAATTAGCAACTCAGCTGGCTGGTGAGGATCATATTTGATCATAACAGGCACCCCTGTTCCAAGGGGATGGGTAAACCAAATGTTCCAATACAAGATCATGGCAACAGGCAATACGGCAGAAGTTGTCTGAGCCAGCAACAGGACATGGCTGAAAGGGCTTGGAGGCAGATTCACATCCTGTTGGGCCAATACAGGGACAACAACCTCAGGCAGAGCTGCAACAGCCATGCCAGTATTTGCCCAGAACCACAAATCAGTGGCCCAAAATAAAGCTGTGAGGAGGCAATGCCTCTGCATTGGTTCAATTCCTCTGGCTGTCAACCAGCTTGGAGCAAGTCCCACAGGTACAGAAAACCTCAGAGACTGGAATCAGGCCTCCCATCAGTGAGGCAACCCGATTTCACTGTCCTTTCCATCAATCCCTCAGGGCTGTTTTCACTCTCTCATGAGAATCTGGGATATAGTTATGTAAAACAGATTCCTCATCCTTAATTAAAATAAAGTTCACATGCACACCCTGCTGAAGGCAGCATTAAAAAAAATTACTTCTATGAGGAATAAGTCACTTATAATTAAAAAAAAAAACCAGCTCATTGTGCACACAAGGGAGTGTCGAACACTTGCCAGCCACCTGGATAATTGCTTCCTATGAAAAACTGCACAGGAGAGCCCTGGGGAAAGGAAGGGTCACACAGAGATTCTTGTAAAGGCAAGAGTCTTGCAAAATGCAAGTGGGATTTTTCCTGCACAGGTGAATGCCTGAAAGCCTGTCACCAAATTCTACCTATTCTGAGGCTACAGCCACCAATTCTCCACTGCACTAGTACGGTCTTTCACCTATTTTAAAATCAAAGCCCATCATGTTTAATCAAAAGTTCCCTGGTTGTAAAAGCATGAGAGCTGATGGCTCATATTACCTTTACCTGCTGACTTTGTGATTTAAACCTGTGCCCCTTCCTTTCTTCCTATATGGAACAGTCTCAACTATTTTAGCTTCTTCTTGGAAGGTAGCCCATTTCATTGCCCTTTCTGCAATGCCACTGTGCTCTGCAAGAGATGTGGAGACCAGAACTGCACATCACCCACAAGATATGGGTGCATTGAGCATTTATACCAAAGCCAAATGGTGTCATTTATCACTTTCCCAATGAGGATGATGGCCTTTGTGGTTGCTGCTGAAGTGATGTTTCCCTCTCCAATATAAGATGTGAAATTGTCCCAAATGTTTTACTTCCTATTATCCATGTGGCTTTCAAACCATAAAAAAGCCTTTCCTCCAAACTTACAGGAGCTTCAGGTGTTGACAGAAGTTTTCTGAAAATCCAAACATCTTATATCCACTTTAACCCTTCCTTACTGACACCCCACAGAACTTCACGGAATTGGGAAGCAGGATTTTCATTTTCAGAAGCCACACCGACTTTCCCATTAACAGTTAACATTTCTCTACATATTCAGAGATCCTTTCCATTTCTGGTAGCATGACTCTTTGTTGTGTTGTTCCCAGGATCCCCTCTAGAGCCCTTTTTATAGTTGGGAATCACACTGGCAGCTCCCCAGTCCTCTGGCACAGCGGCTGTCTGTAGTGATAAATTAAACAGCTTGGCCAGCAGTTCTGCAGTTTCACATTCAAGCTCCTCAGGATTCTTGAATGCCATCCAGCTCTGGTGACTTATTAACATTTCTCTATTTGGTCTAATTTTTCCTTTAGTAATTACCTCAAATTAGTTTATGGATCTATTGGCTGCAAAAAATGCACTCGACACAGGAACATCCCCAACACCTCCAGCAGTTAAGACTCAATATTCTCTGCTAATGGTTTATCATCTTCAAGTAGCTTTCTTACACCTTTGACATCAAGCACTCCCCAAGATGCCTAAATCTTATTGGACTATATCCTCACACATAAATATAATATTTATGTCCTAGTGGATATAGTAAGAGATGTGCTAACATCTCAGAAGAACAGTCCCAAGACAGGCTGTTTTACCTACCTGGTGTTCCCCTCCTACCAACCTGTGCCCTGGAGCAGCTGTCACCCTGCTTTTCCCTCCTGGTGAAAGTTTCAGATACCACAAGTGATCAGTGAGATTAAACTGTATCACCATGGCAGCCAGCTGTAAGGCAGGGTGGAGATTCAAGCACTAACAATCCAAGCTTGGGACAGGAGTTTCATAAAGCTCCTCCTGTCTGGGAAGGCCAGCGCAAATGGGAAACAGCTTTTGTGTGATGTGATGACATTTATTGATGCCAACCAATCTGAGGTGCCAACAACTGCAGATTTTAGTGGTTTACCCGGACTGAAGTACCAAAGCAGGCACCTTCCTTGCTGCCACACAAAGTGTTTCTGTTCCTCAGCAGCACGTCCCTGTGACACTCACAAGGGTCTATGAAAATTCTCCTTTTGAATGAGGCTGTGTGTGAGGCTACCTGCCTGCACAAGCACTTGCAGAGTAGAGACTCCGTTTCTTTCTTCCACACCCTCCATTCCTTGGCATTTATACCCTTCAGAAGCCCATAGCAGCCCTGCCTTCCCACTCACTTTATAAAAACTACACAAGTACATAGCTTTTATCTTCCTCTTGCGTCAATCCCTCCAATCCCAAAGTTGCTTCTGTTGCTTTCCGTCAAGTTCCTTCTGTTTATCTACTAGAAAGTAACAAAGATCAAAGCCACCATTACGTCACAACAAAAAAATCCCCCCACCCTTCACACTGATTAGCAACATCAGACCCAATTTTCAGAAAGATATTTAAGAGTTTTTTAAAATACTTTACCAGCTTAGGTGCCAAATCCCAACAGTTTCCGAGGGAATCAAGCGCCCACGCGCTTTCTGGATTCCCACTAGATGCCTACCCACATCTTTCAGTACGTAACCACATGAAACACTACTTTTGTTCTCAAGGTTAGGCTCTCAAGTGCTGCTAACACAGTCCCTGAATGTTCCCACTGAAACACAGAGGCGACTGAGAGAGTTAGGCCTCCTGGTTAGGGAGAGGAGAAAGAAAAAATAAAAAAGGAAAAGGAAAAGAAGTAGGGGGGGAAAAGACAAGAAAAAGGAAAAAAAAAAAGAAAAAGCTCTCCACAACTTTTGGCTTTTGCTCTTTTATGCCAGGCAGATCTTACCAAATACCTGCTGCAGAGTTCCTGCCAGATGAAAGCTTTGTTTTCATCTTGGCTATGAATTCTGAGGCACAGATGTTGCTGAAGTCTTTCTGTATATATTGCAGGGTATTCAGAGATAAAATTACATTATGCTATATCAGAAATATGTTTTCCTACTCCTTCTGTGCCTCTGCTTCCCTGTTTGCCCTTTACACCTATATGACAGAACTAAGCATATTATTTCTCCAGCACAGTTGTGCTTTATGCTCACTGTGAGCCTTTACTGGCTGTGTTTACATAGAAGGTGACAAAGAATCACAGCACCTCCATGAAAAAGCCATCAAACATTTGTACAACTCCTACACTATTGCACTTTAGCTACGAAGTGGAGGACTGCAAGGTAGAAGGGGAACAGCAAAATATTAGGATTCTTTAATTTTGTGAGACTGGCTGCAGTATTAGCAACTTAATTCTGTCTCAGAGAAAACATATAGTTCCAGCTAAACAACAGAAGAAGTTTGGGCCCAGCTTATAATCATTCTCTCAATTCTGAAAAACTTCTCAAGAATACATATAACACTTACATGACACAGGACATAATCCAGATAGGGGATGGGAAAAATTCCAAAAGTGCTCTGCTACACTAACAAATGAACCCACTAATCAAAGCACAGAAGTCCCTACAGCATGGCAGGGATTACAAGAATTATTCCTCCATATGGAATCAAAGAAGGATTGAGAGCAACAGAACAATGGGATGGGGAGAAATACATGATCCAGTCGTGATTTTTTGTCAGGGTCTTTCTCACAAAGACATTTATTAAAGACAGAGAACCAGCTAGAGAAGAGTCAAAATCAAAAGGCTGAGAAAGTCTGGGCGGTTCAGCCTGGAGGAGAGAAGGCTCCAGGGACACCTTAAAGCACTTTCCAGTACCTAAAGGGGCTACAAGAAGGTTAGAGAGGGACTTTTTACAAGGGCATGGAGTGACAGGTCAAGGTGGGGGGTGGGCTTAAGCTGAAGGAGGGTAGGTTTAGGTTTGATATTAGGAAGAAATTCTTTACTATAAAAGTGGTGAGGCACTGGCACAGGTTGCCCAGAGAAGCTGTGGATGCCCCATTCCTGGAAGTGTTCAAGACCAGGCTGGATGGAATTTTGAGTAACCTGCGCTAGAAGAAAATTCCTTACCTATGGCAGGGGAGTTTAAACTAGATGATCTTTAAGGTCATTTCAAGCCAAGCAATTCTATGATTCTATAAAATCCATTCTGCACAAAGGACTTTCAGCTCTGCAGCATAAGCAGGTCCCTCAGGAGCTGACTGGGCAGGTGCTAGAGGTTCAGACAGCTTGGGGATAGAGGGATGTAGGAACAAAATAAGCAACATAAAAAGCTGTACACAGCAGGTATCCCAATGACAAAACTAAAAGGCACTTACTTGAGTGTCAGTTCTGAGGAGCCGCCAGATCTCACCGTGTGTCTCACAGACCTTACTTCCAGCACTCAGACCTGCAGGCAGCTCCGTGATCTTTAATACTACACCACAGCTACAGTCACTCACACTGCTTTGCAAAGTTTCCTGCCAGGTCAGCTCACAGCCAAGTGCTGAAAGGGAAAAGCACCCTTGCCTTTGGATGGCTGTGTGCCACAATGAGCTCAGCTGTGTCAAGCTTCATCCTCCCATCTCAGTGCCTAAGAAACTCAAGCAAAGAGCACACTCCCAGCAGGTGGAGAGACATCCCTCCTGTCCTTTCATCATGCACTCAGTCTCCCAGAAATTCCAAGTTCAGAATTATACTTTTAATGTTAATTTTGAGTTGACCACATCAAAAAGAAAACAGCTGCCAATGATCGCATCCTTGCTTTATAGTTTGGGGGAGGAGGGGACTGCAAGCTGGTTTTGAGAAAAAAAAACAAAACACAAGCTTCTCATATGCTAGTTGAGAAGAATCTTAAGTCAACCACACTCTCCTCCAAAATTTGTAGTTAATTCATTAGCAATTTAGAGCCCTCACAGAGAGAGTTTTTCTGCTGAAACAAGCACAAGTTATGTTTACAGAGAACCCATTCCTTGCTAACCCCATTCATACCCCGATAAAAATAAAAAAGGCTCACAAAAGGCCCATCATGTAAGGGAAGCACATGAACTCATGAGAAAGGAGAACACAGAGATCAGGCATGCTCATCATCTTGGATTTCAGATGATTTACCTACAGCTACAGGAAGTGCAGATGGAACAGGATCTCAAGTCTTCAAAAACAAACACAGCTACACCACACATTGAATGAGATCACGTTGAAGTCACTGCTCCTCAATACTGAGCCAAAATAACAGGGTGGGACTCAAAAAGCAACATCATCACAAACACAAAGCATCCACTGTAATACTAAATTTAAAGCAGGTATGATGTAAAAAGCAGAAAGCCATTTGCTGCTCAGGTGAGATTCTTCTCGTCTTCATGACCATTACATCCTAAACTGCACATTTACACATTAAATGCTGCCATATGTCATCATGTGATGAAATGTTTTTGAAACAAACAAAAAAAAGCCTACACAAACACTGTTGGTGGCATTTGGACTACGTCCCAGGATGAATAAGTATTGGATCAGAAGGCAGGAAGGACTCCTGCAGGATGTACCTAGTGTTAGAAAGAATTAGCTCTTAAAAAAAAATGATTATGTGAATTCAACAAAAAAAAAAAAAAATCTCGATGATCATCTAATGAGCTGCAGGAGATAAAGGAAATCAAGCTGAAAGCATTTCAACATTAGCATTTTTCTCAAGTAGCAAATAACTTTAAACAAAGCCTTTGCCTGCAAGAATAGACATTGTTGGTTGGACAAATTAAATTACTAAATTCTTACAATTTTTTACAGCTCATCACTTCTGAATGTTTTCCTTTGCAACTCAAGGACTTGTTTCAGAGGCACACAAACCAAATGAAAAGCTGGCATTCTGAAGTCTACAAGGTAGTGAGATTTCTGACCTGCCCTTGCAGCCTTCTCCTGCCCTGACACCCCCAAATCCCCTCTTCACCTGAGTCAACTGGAAACAAGCTTGGGAGGGGGGACTGTTCATATGAGCTGGCAGGGCACTGTTTCAGCAAGTATAACTCAGATGTGAAAGGCACAAGCCCTGCTATGACAGCGCACTGAGTCACTTGATGACAAGTCACTGAGGCATTTAGAGATGGATTCTGAGTTCTAACAAGTGACACTGTTTTGCCTCCTCGAAGGGAAGGATGTGCCTTTATTGAACCTGGAATCCAAACATCGCCTGTGGCCGTCTGCCTCCATCTAAAGACAGCCCACACAGAGGAATACACTGTTGCATATTTTGTGTCTTGCAGGAGAGCCCAGAAGGAATCTTGAGTTGTTTGCTTTCTCTTCTTGAATCAAGTCCTGCTCTTGTCATTCCCAGCCCTACCCTTATCTCCTCAGCCTTTCTAATGAAATCTACAGATTTAAATATTTCTAGGTATCTCATTACCAAAACTACCTGTGTGATAGAGGAAGATAATGGGTTTCTTCCTCTATCCAGTCTTCATCCTCCTCCCAAGCCCCAAAGAAGATGCTTTGTACTGGGGTGGAGGACAAAATATTTTACCTCCCTGCTGCTCATCTGTGCTTGCCCAGTATCTTCAGGATCACAGAAGTATGAGGAATCTGTTTCTCATCAGTCTTAGGAGTGACCAGGGAAAAGATAGGCAGGAGATGAACAAGGTTTTTGTAGAAAGGCAAAAGGAAAACCAACAAACTAGCAAAGAATAGTTTAAGAGATATGATCAAGACATGGAAGCAGAGAAAAGAAACCAAACAGGAAGAATACAAAAGTTAGCTCCCCCATACACACTGCAAGTTAAGTTCAGTATTGCTGTCAAGGCTCCCAGAAATGGCAAGACACAAGTCTGACACTGGAGGTTACAGCTCCAGATAAAGTGCCAGTTTAATTTTATTCATGCTCTCCAAAATCTGGTTTAGGAATATATGCAAAGGAATTGAAGCAGGCTGGAAAAGTACTTCCAGTCTCACTTCTTCAGAGTCTTTTGGCTGTGGCATGGTAGTGGATGAGACTCCTGCTGATTGAGTAAAAAGGGTGTACCATATTCACAGCATTCTCTCTGCTACCAAGGGAGTCAAAATTGCACAAAAGAATTTATAGCACACACAAATGTAAGAGACTGCAATTTTTCCCAGATTACCTGATTACCAAGACATATAGGCTGATGCAACAATAAGAAATTTGATGAGACAGAAATTAAAATGCAGATTTTTACATTAGATCAAGATAATTGTGAGACAATACTTGTTGCTGGTGCTGCATTTCTTCTCCTTCCTTCCCTCACAACTTCTCTGGCTTTCTGTAAGGCTACTCAGTGAAGACTTCAGTGATTTTGGAGAATTAAGTTATAATGCTAGTAACTCACTGCTAAGAGGTAGTGGATACCATCACTTCCTCACCCAGAATTAGGAACTGGGGGCTCAAACCAAAGCCTCTGTGTGCTTAAATCTCTGTATTTAAGTCTTCAAGGAACATTTGGATCAAATTCTGTCATTTTTCTCTACAGATAGGAGTGGGAGAAGTCTTTTTTATATGACACATATTTTTGCATAACTTTTACATCTCCAGAATCTTGGAGCTTAACAGAAAGCATCAAACACCTTAACGCACACCCACAACTGCATACATTTTACCAAAGAACCTTACCAATGACTTTGATTATCAGAAAGGGGATGGTTTTCATGAAGGACTATGAGGTGTCATCACCATTTCATTTCTGGGTCTCACTTTTTTGAGTTCAGCTCCCAAAGCTTTTTTGTTATCCCTGTGATCATGAGACCAGAGAAGCAACACTGGAATTGAACACACATCTTATTCCAAAGTGGGACTGAAGATGAGCACAACAGCAGAGCAAAACAGGGATGGGAACTATAATCTTGTGGTTAACCAGGAAAATTAGCTCTCCTGAGCAATGTGGCCAAAAAAAAAAAAAAAAAATCAATCAAACTTTTGTAGAAAAAAAAAGTAGCAATGACCACATCAATGAGAAGTGCCATCCACCTAGCAACCTAGCAATCATTCCAGGATCTTAGTTCTATGACTTTATCTTCCTCCAGCCTCTCTCCTGCATGGAAACTGAGTATTCCAGAGCAATTTCTCATTTCAGCAAGATTGGCCCTGTGTCAGGTGTCTCAAACCCTCTCAAGCAAATCCCTCATTAAAGATACCATTAAAAAAAAAAAAAAAAAACAAAAAAAACCAACAAAACAAAAAAAAGAATCCCACACAATACTTAGTAAAGCAGAGAAATTCACATTGGAAATCCAGTTCTAAGCCATTTAAGGTTCCATAAGGCAATTAGATCTGTAGCTTTAAAAATTGCATTTATGCATTATGGAGGCAATATACATATTTCTGAAGAACTGGGAAAAATTTCACTCTTTTCCCTTTTAGGAGCAACATGCCCTTTCTATGCCCCAGATAGTTGTTCCTTGAGTTCCTGAGCTTGAATCAAAGGGTCTTCCTCTCTGTGTGCTGTATTTTGAGACAGATTTGTCTGATTTGCTAAAATTGGCCAGTATATGAATATCTGCCCATTATTAGTTTTTGACCCTACCTAAAACAACATTAGCCCAATTAGACACTAATTTAGATAATTCTCAATAAAAGAAACTTTTTAGTACTATGCCTACATCTTGGAGTCTATTAAAAACATTTCCCTACCAAAACCAATGTTCTACTAAATAAAACACTGACAAACTTGGGCTCTATTAAAAGTTAACACATTTTGTGGTTTGCAGAGGAAAATGACATTAAAATTTGTCTTGTGTGAGGTATTCCTGAAAGGATAAGGGCATATAAATTGTTCTATTTCCAGAAGAACTGCAAAATGTAACAGGACTTTGATAATTGAGTGTCTTATTAATTTTAATGAGCTAATCAATATTGCATTTCGAATCCTGATGTGTCCATTTGCTGCTAATCCCTCTCTGTGCTGTGCACTCCCTGGTCTTTGCAGCTGTCACCTGACAAATCCACCTTCTTATGCGAAGGGACACAGGAGTTCAGGCCCAGGTGACCCATTTAATGAGCGAGAAAAGCAGAGGATACATTACAAGCCTGGCCTCATTTTTTTCTCTCCTCTGCCTTGACACATGCTGTCACACAGGTAACCCTTGAGCTGAATGAATCCAACAGCTTCAGGAGTGTGCAGAGAACTGGGAAGGAGAGGTTGGAATATCCCTCCCTTCTGCTGCTGAAGGAAATCAGCTTTTGCTTCACCCCAAACAGGTCTGAACTCTGGAAACACATGAATTCCACATCCAGCTGTGACTTCTATCCTCTCAAAGCCTGATTTAAATAAGGCATTCTTGAAATACCTACTAAAGGAAAACCATAGAATCATCCTGGTACAAAGCCTTCAAGTTGAGCTTGTTGGCAAAACTGCATAATGTTTACTTACAGATAGCTGGGGAAATTAAATAAAAGTTTAACAAAAGGCATCACTTCTGTACTCTTTCCACAGAAGAGACTGGGTTAAGAGGCCAAGCCACTCTTATTTTAGGATCAGCAGAGAACGTGCTTTTGGGAATATGTAGGTACCAATAATAATCTATCTTGTGATTTCTTCATGCTAAATAAGTGACAAGGTATTTTGCATTACACTACATGCAAAACAGAAAAAAAAACCCACATGATGCAAGCCACTGGTTCAATTAAAAATATTTCTCACTCCAGCTCTTACTTCATGAATAGAACATCAGCCCTCAGAAATGGGCTTTGCCTTGTAAAGGAAGCATCATGTAAAATACTGGTGTGCCACTACAGTCATTAAGAAAGGTGATAGTTCAAAGCTGATGCTTAGAGTAAGTAACTCAAACCAGTGCTGTGACCTCAGCAAGCCAGGCTGATAAACTGTCTCCTAACCTTTTGTACTTGATTTTCCTTCTCTCTGCTGCCACCTGGAAAGTCATCAAACGCCATCAGCAGTAAGCCATGGACAGACACTGTAACTACACGGAGCAAGCTCACAAGGGCAGGAAACAAAGCCTTAAGGTAAACTTGAAAGACTTCTCCATTCCCAAAACACTCACAATCTGAATAGCAATTACCTTCCTCCCCCATTTTCCTTTAAGATTACAGGTGGACAGACTTTATGTTAAAAGAAGAATAAAATAAAGGCATGACACAAGTCTTTATGTCTCACCTGCCTGCATGCAGCACATACTCCCCACTTGACTTCCTCACAGTCCCACAGCTAAAGGCCCACTGAGATCAAGGAACTGTCTGCAGCTAGATGTCATATGCTGCAAGGCAATCACAATATATTTTGTCCACTGTCTCTCACACAGTAGTTTGAATCACAAAGGGCTACTCTGGTGGAAATTATTTCTTTCCAGAAAGTACATTTGGCTACTACTTCTGCAATCTTATGATTTGGTCCAATTTTCACAAGCTAGGACATTTTTTTCTACACCAGTCACCTTTTTCTCTTCCTTTCTTTAAACCTAAGATGATACAAGGTTGCCTGATTCGGCACCACTTCTGACTTTTGACAGGAAGTAAGAAATAGAATGGCTTGAAGGCAGTTAGACCAGCTTAAGAGTAAAACAAACTTGCTATATGGCAGGTCCAAAGAGTACAGATTGCAAGAAGGAAGAAGCCATGGAGGAGAAGTTATTGTTTAACCTGCATCTCAGACTACACTCAAGAGACTGATAGTGTACAAGTGGAAGCTGGAACACCTGGATTGCCAGCCTGAAAGAGTGTATTAGCACACAAACCAGAACTGAATACTTGGACTTTTTCTTCAAATTCCCCTGGAAATCCACTTCTCAGATGGCTTTTTTTTTGTTGTTTCTTCTTCCCCCATCCCAACAAAAAAATGCTAAAATGAAGAGACAGGGGGAAAGCCATGCTACAACAGTGGTTTTGCTGATGGATTTGTCAGCAATGCTGCCTGCATCCCCAAAGTGAGAGGAGCAGGTAAAACTCCTCTCAGCTGCTCCAATATACAACACAATGCATGGGAGACAGAGGAGACCAGGGAGACTACAAGAGGAATCAGCATTTTGAGAGTGCAACTCTCTGACCTCTTTGAGAAATACCTACTGGAGGGTGACACAAGGCACATGCTAAAAGGGCCTTTTTCTCTCTGCAGATCATACTGAGAGCCTGGGGAGACACGTTCAGCTCAGAGGAGCCATGTTTTGAGCTTGGAGCATCCATGTTTTCATCAAATAGATCCCATGAAGGGCCCTGAAATTGCAATGCGCACCCCAGTGTAACGTGCCAAAAAGAAGACAGGCCATGGAAGGACCCAAAGGCATCCACACCTCTGAGGATGTGCCTGAGGCGAGATGGGACAAAAGCCAGCTCCCTTTCCTGCACAAAGCCAGGAGCAGTCACCACCACTGGAGTACTGAGCGTTAGCCCTCAGAGCCACAAGATCCCATCTGCAAAGTCTGTTTGCTTCTGTTATCTGCTGTCGACAGGATGAACTGTAAAACCAGAACACTTTGAGGGTGGAGCTCTGGATCATTTCTGTATTTTTCAACTGAGAAAAGTTTATTTCAGCTCTAGGTCGTTCTGTATGCTCTTAAGCATATAAGGAAATTGGATCATAGCAACAAGCTTTTGAAATTACAAACCTTCCCACACCAAGGAAGTGAGACAGGTGCACAAAAGGGAAAAAGAAGAAAAGAAGCCATACTCCAGCTCACATTTATAAAAAGACAAGACACTAGTCAGCAAACTGGTGAAATTCATGCACTGGAATCAAAGCTGAGAGAAAAGGTCTCCCTTCAGAAACCTGGAAAAGGATAATAAAACAGCTCTTTGACCTCTGAAGCAAAGAGAGCTAGCATCAGTTTTCAATCCAGTGCAAGCAAGGCAATCAGAAACACAATAAACAAGCAATATATTTTCACTTGTGGCAGTTATATTGGACTTGTCACATATTTCTTCCTATACCCCCATGATGCACAAAAAAGCATGAACTAAAAGCCTCACTTTTCCCTATTCTTTTTTTTTCTGCACAACATCCAGAGCACATAGTATTCCTCAGAAACCAGTAAAAGCATTCTTGCTGTCATGCTACAAGAGCATTTTCCTCTTCAAGTTTATTTTTGGCTTTCATTTCCAAATCAAAGAATAGCAGTTATATTATCCCATTTAAAGATGCAGGACTCAAAAAAGGCTAAAAAAAATCACCTGGCAGTTAATTGTCCAGTCTTAGACTCCTGCTTTGCTATACAGTACAGCTGTGAACAAATTCTGTTCCGTGGCACAAGACAGGCAATCCAGAGTTAAACATAATCAGTATTTAGAAATATTCAAATTCCCACCATACCTTCTGTTCCCTGTGCAGAGATGAGCTTCATTTCTCTGACTTACCCACAAAAAAATGCACAGGGAAAAGCAGTCTCCAAGCATCCAGTGGAGACACACACACAAACTGTTCCACAAGGAGGAGTTTTTCCAGCCTTACCCTATAAAGCTGAGAGCAAGATCAGCACACCCACACTAAGAGATACTGGAGCAGCAGACAGGAAGATGCTCCCTGCTTGGCCAGGTAATGTGGAAGCAGCACCGGGAAACTCCAGGTATGGAGAAGGGGGAGGAGGTTCAGTGAAAGGCGTCCCTAAGCCACTGGGCAAAGAGTAATTGCGAGCAAAGAAAACAAACATTCTTCCGTCTGTGCCCGACACAGCCATTTCCCCCGGCTACAATACCTGCTTTCACTTTGAAAATGGAAAGCGTGGTTGTTCTTACACACATGCATCTCTCATACATAATTACCACAGAAAGTACACACCTTCCAGCCAGTCCCAAGCAAGAGTCAGGGTTTGACACTTATTTATAAATCTTGCTCCTTGAAGAAAAAAACTCCTGGAGGCAATGTTGAAATCAGAATCAAGGAACGCTCAGCAGGAGCAGATGCACCGTGACACACATATGGATGCAGCCAGCTATTCCCAACAATCATGAATTTTAAGCCCTCTGGATAACAAAAGCAACAAGACCAGGGATTGCAGGCATGGGAGAGCTGTGGATTGGGGCATTTCCATGCACAGAGAAGACAGGAGCGCTACTGCCTCTGAAGTCTTGTCCTGCTGGCGCTGCCTCCTCCATCGAGCTCCAGGTGCATTCAAGAGCACCCAGAGGTGCCACCCATCTCCGACGTCCCTTCACTGCTCCCTACTCCCCAGGGAGAAGCCCCTGCTTTGAAGGAGGCTGGATTAGAGACCACCTGACGTTCCCTCCAGTCTGAATTATGCCACGATCCCAAAGTTCAGCTTTGCTTTTAAGTACTTAACTAGCAAAAAAGCCACGGTTTCGTACACACCCGCGGGCGGAGGGGTTAAAAGACAAGCTCCCACCTCTCCATCCCTCCTTCACCAGACACACAAAGCCCGAGGCTTCATCACCCCATCGCCCAGCATGGGTCCAGCTCCTCAATTCTTTGTCTTTGCCCAAAGCGCCCGCCCCTCCAGCCGAAGCCAGGACGGGGTGCTTGGCAAAAACTGCGGGCTGAGCCCCGATTGCACCCCAACCTGTGCGCCGGGACCCCAAACATGCGGCCCCGAAGGGCTCCCCGCTCGCCAAGCCCGGGGGCTGAGAACAACTCCCTTTGTTAAATGAATGAGCCGGGGAGGCAGGAGGGGGAAATCAGGAGGGGGAAGGCAGGGTCAGTACCCCCTTCTAAAAGAAAATTTCAAAAGGAGGGAGGAAGAGAAAAGCTGAAGAAGAACGCACCCGTCCGCTCAACCCCTGCGCAAACTTCCCGGTTACCAAACAAGCGAGGAAATCCCCTTGCCCGGCGCGGCGGGACTCACCTTCGGCCCGCCGCAAGGTGCTGCCCGGCTCTCCCGCGGCTCCGCGCCCGCCCCGCTGCCCACACCGCCCCTATTGTCGGCCCGGCGCCGCCCCCCGCGCCCTGCCCGCCTTGCCGCGGCCATTGGCCCCGGGGGGCCCGCCCCGCACCCCCCTGCCGCCAAGGTGGGCAGCCGGGCCCGCCGGGGCGGGGAAGCGGTCGGGGGTAAGGGTAGGGGGCAGGTCCTTCCCGCTCCGCTCGGCGGCGGCCGGGGCGCGGCATCGCTCCGAGTGGCCCGCGGGGGAAAGTTTTTTTGGGAGGGGTGGTACCTCGACGGCGCCGCAGAGCGGGACCCCGGAGCGCGGTGCGCTGCCTCGGGGAGCCGCGGGCTGTGCTCGGGCTGAGCTCCGGCCGGGCTGCGGCTGCAGGCGGTCCCGGAGCCCGCAGCTCCGCCGGACAGAGGGCGGGAGCGGCGCTGGCCTGGCTGGGACGTGGGAGTCTTGGGCGATCACGCCATCAGCGGAGCTGCCATGCGGGGAGTGGATGGCCGGCAACTGCACCCTTGGCGAGCGACGCTGCGATGACTTTATGTGTGCCGCGATGACTTTATGTGTGCTGCTCGTATCGCGCTGCGCTATCGCGGAGCCGGCTCCATTGTGCTGAGGTCTGTGTGCGTGCAGATCCAAAAAAGGCAAGAGTAAAACGGGCTCTGCCCTGCTGCTGTGTTGCACAAGCCGAGGCGTCTATACCTTATATTGCCGGGATCCGGGTGTCCCCTCTCCCCGTGATGCACAGCTCGCTAGAAACTTGTCACCCTAGTTAACAGGAGTTTTCGGCTCAGCGCTTGAGCTGTGCCTGCAGAGAAACAGAGGAGGGGTTTGCACGTACAGCGCAGGGCTCTCGGGAAGAGAGCACGGGCATGCCGAGGTGTTCTTGGGACGTGCTCTGTAGAGGTGCGAAGGGGAGATGTTGAAGTGAAGCAGGTAGTTCCAGGCAAAAGGGAGACAAGCTTTGTGCCGAGACAGCATGCCCTACACACGACAGATTAGGGCAGCGCTGCCACAGTCTCGCCCTTCCCCCTCGTACCAACATTTATCAGCTCCCGTGATAAGTTTGTTCGGGAGCTAAACCAGCCGAAAATTAACATCGCAAAAGTAAACAAATGGAGGAAGCGAGAACTCGAGTCTGGGACTGATAGGGAAAGTGGGAATGCCACAGACCTGATTTCAGCTGCTGAACCTGCTGTGGAATTGTGCACTTGGAAGCATTTCCCTCTGTCGGATACGTTTAACATTGGATTCAAATCCACGCACACGGGCAGATTGCATGAGCTCCCTCAAGCATCCTCTGCCCGTAGTCTGGTTGCAACATGAAGGTTTTTATGTAGTTCAATGTAATATGTATCAGTCCCATCACTTCATAAGACAGGATCAGACCGTGTCAGGAATCCCAGAGATACATGGGAATTTACAGGATTGCTGCTGGGTGGTGGGGGGGGAGGGAATGAACTGAGGCAAAAGCCACGCAGCTCAGTTTAATTGCTGGATCCATAAAGGGAGCTCCATCAAAGCTGGAGTTAAACCCCAAGAGTGACCCTTTGGCCCTGAACTGAGAGCTGAAGAGTGACTTCCTTTTGCACCATGCTTGAAATCCCAAAACCTTTTCGGAAACACGGATGCATGCTGACAATTTTAAAAAATAAATTTTGAAGCCAGACAAGAGAAGAGCCCAAAATACTCCATAAACATGTCTGTTTGACAAGATGTTTTACCACATACATTCATTCAACCACACAGAGAATGGATAGGTCAGGAAATTGACGTGGTTGACCTAAGGCCTGGTCCATGTACACCGGGTGCACTGCACTCTACTGAGCCCTGGAGAGATCCATCTGGAGTGCTGTGACCAGTGCCAGGCTCCTCAGTCCAAAAGAAACATGGAGCTCCTGGAGTGGGCTGTGTAACTATGGTGTTTGCCCAAAGCACCTGCCCAAAGAGCTACAAATATGATGAGGGGACAGAAGCATCTTATGAGGAAAGGCTGAGGGAGCTGGGCATGTTCAGCCTCGAGAAGAGACAACTTAGACAATTGAGGGACAATCAATACACAAGTTAACTCAGTTCAGAAATTATTTTTATTAAACCTTTGTATATTTGCTGCCAACGAATCTCACCAAAATCTTAAGAACCCTTACGTTTTGCTATTTTCCTGCTCTGTAGTAATGTGGAATCCTAATGGAATATCCAGGAATTACAATACTTAGAGATTTCTGAATTTACCCAAAGTTCAAGACTCATTTGTCTGAAACTATTGCTGGATATTTCAGAGGGAGTTCCTAAATGAAAGGAGGAAGACGTTCATGAACAGCATAAGAACAGGATAGAAAGCTACCACTGCAAACCACAATTTGGTACTTCAGAAAGGAATAAGTGAAATGTAAATCTTTTTATTTGCATTTCTAAGCACTCACAGCTAAGGGTTCAGGGGTCTTCAGGCAAAGGATCCATCTTGCCTTGCACTCAGGTTCAAGTCAGACGGCCGTTTTCCAACATGGAGGAAAAAGGGGATCTCTTACACCTCAAAAGGGTCTCCTGTGTTCTGTGGGAAGAAGCCTGGCACCAGACCCCAGCCTCAAAGACCAACTCAGTTGAACAATCAATTTCCCAGTGATCACATAAGAGCTGCATTTTCCTCCCCTTCAGACACACAGCAGAACAAGCAGTGCACTGCCATGGGGCACAGCCTGATGATTTCTTCTTTGTCAGCAGCACCAGTATCAATAATTCTTACTCTGCTGTGCATCTCTGTTCCTGAGCTGCTCCCTGCACTGTGCCAACACAGCTATTTGTGCAGCTGTGTAATGGAAGGGATCAAGGAACTGGTCCACCTAGGAGTTTTCCTAGGTGTTTTGACTCAGATCAAATCCCCAAATACCTTGGCTGACATGATGCAGGAGGAACGCAGGAGCATGTGAAATCACAGGAGCTGAAGCTTAGCTGAGGGACAGTAACTTGTTAGGATGTGCCCACTTAGTCATCTGCAATAACCTGTCCACTCATTTAATCTGCTCAAGCAAACGGAGACAAATTGGACTCAGCCTACATGGAAGAAAACAGAGTTCATGAATGACTTGAAAACTAATTACAGATCTCTAGATTTTACTAGCAGGGAAAGCAAAAAGACAAAAAGAAAAATTGAGTCCTATAGTTATACAACACAAAATTACAAAGTTCCTCAGCTAAATATCATACTGTGAAGATGAAGAAACAGCAAGCACCAGCAAGCAAAACTGAAGGTGATGGTGGGTCAGCACAGTACTGCCTGGAGGTTTCTCACCTAGTAAATCAGAAGTCAATCCAGCAAAGTAATGTTGTTATAGTGGTGTGAAGTGAAGAAGAAGACAGACTATGATTCATCACTGCCCTACATATAATGTAAGTTTGTCCAGCTCTGCAAAATGTATGTAAAACAGTTTCAAATCACAACTATTTCCTTTTCATTTTGTCCAGATTATGCAGTACACTGAAGCAGTGAGGAATGTGTTTCTGGACACAAATCTATGATGCACAAATGTTTTTGCTAAACAAACACACTAAAGCAGGACAGCAACAATCTTTCATTTCCTCAGTAAATTTTAGGGAGTTTTCGTGCCAGAAAAGCAAAGTAAAAAATAGAAAGGGCCAGAACACCTGACTAGCACAACGTAGCATCTGGTTCCTATCTTAAATATCCTGATGTTAGATGGTATGTAATGCCCATCACAACAGAAGTTAAAATCATTTCCAAAATGTATACAAATAGCACATTACCTCTGACACATATTTAACATGGACATGCACCTCCTAACATCCTGTAGAAAGGTTTGCTATGATTTCTCTGCCCTAGAATGAATTCAAATACTTGAGTAAGAAGCAGGGTCATCATCTTAGCAAAGCTGGCTCTGGGTTACACTTCTTGATCTTAGCACTGAAGTTGAAAATCCAGCTTATGCAAAAACATTTCTCAGTATTTGACTCTATGCAGCTGTTTCACTCCTGATAAATGGTTAAGGCATCGTACTGTACATGTTCCCACTTGCCACTTAGTCCTCCATTTCTGTACTGAGAAGCTCACAGTAAAGGGTCAGGATCTGTCTGGTACAGTTATAACAGTTATTACAACTTTGTGGGGGTTTTTTTGTTTGTTTGTTTTTGTCTGGGTTTGTTTTGGTTTGGTTTTTTTGGATGCTTCAAGCCTGAATAATTCTGCTTCTTCTTATGGGTTACTTACTTGTTGGTTAAGTTACCCTATAGTTGGTTGAAAACTCAGAGGAACTTTCATGCCATTCCAATTTTAAATAATCTCTTACCGCTTCATTGAAGTCCTGGAATCTTGCAAAACCTCTGGTGATGAATACACTTTTACATTCCAGATCTCCTTTAGCCAGGAAATTGCACAGAGACAGCTAAGAGCTTTGGTGAGCAGTCAGCAAGTCAGGGAATACTAGGGAAGCCACAAATGACTGTTTGATTCTGGAAGCCTTGTGTATCTCTGGAAGTCATAAAATACAGATGGGCAATGGCTTAACAGTGAGGTCAGTCTTTGATTCATTAGCTAACAGCTGAATTTAAGCACATATATCTGAGTTTTGAGGCATGCTGCTAATTCAAGCTTAAAAGCAAGGGAGGAGTTTTACCCTGTGCTGTGAGTTTCTTTGGAGCTGTACAGAATCATGTCTTTAGCTTAGGTTTTGTATGTTCTCTCAATAATCTTAATAGTTTGGGTTTTGGAAAAATATTACTAGGCAGTGATAATCTGAGGTAAAAAACATATTTAAACGGTGTAAGCTCTTCCTTGTGGGTGAAGGTATAAAAGTCAAACACACTGGGTCAGTCACTGGAGCTATAAGAATTCACACCACAGGCTGACCATTTATGTGTAAATCCCACATTTTGCAATAATCTGTGGAGATGAGTGCCATAACAGAAGAGCCTGTTTCCAGATGTTAAAAACAGTCCTGATGTGCTCCAAAACCAGGAATTTGGTTCAGAATTTTGTCTTTCAATCTCCCAATTGCAGTCACAGCTATGGTTCCCTACATCAAACTTCCCTCTGCCTGCAGTCTAAAAAAGACCTATCCCTGCCTTTCCCTATTCTTCTCCAGCTGTATCAAGAAACATCTACTCATTCCTACTTCCTCTCCTTTCCCCTTCCAGCCTTATTTAATCATTCACCTCACTTTGAAAGTCCCTTTCCTCCCTGATCCCACCAGCCAACCTAAGGCTGAATGTGAATACAGTCTAGACACTCTTTTAGGGATCTATGACCCATCTTGACTGGAAATTATGCCAGAATGGTTAGGGTAGGAAGGGACCTTAAAGACCCATGGGCAGGGATACCTTCCACTAGACCAGGTCGCTCAGAGCCCCATCCAACCTGGCCTCAAACACTTCCAAAGGATGGGGCATTCACTGCTTCTCTGGGCATCCCATTCCAGTGCTTCACCACTTTTGTAGTGAAGAATCACGGCAGCAGCCCTGATTTACAAAACACAGGCAGCAGCAGACAAAGAACGAGGCTCCCAGGGAGAGCAAGAGGGGCACTGCTGACAGGGAGGGGAGGGAAGGGGGAGGTCGTAAACACTCTTCATTCACTGGGGCCTTTGGAGCATGAAGGAATTGCTGCCAATGAAGGAAGTGTGGAAAGTAGCATAGTAATGGCAGGCAGGCAAACATCTAAGGCACATGAGAGCCTGGCTCCCAAGTGACAGAATACCTGCAGAAATCTCTGAACAATCTATGGCTGCTGGCTCTCGTTCAGCCAGCAGTACAAGGTCCTGGCCTGTGATACTGTGTGGCACAGCCCTCTTAGAACTGTCTGGGTGACCGTCCTGGACTCAGGTGTGAACTGGTTCTCTGCACTGTCCCAGAACCATGACTCTAATTTTCTCTCCTTAATATAAAGAAATCAGAAAAAAAACCCCTCAATACTGCCCAAAATGTAAATTTGCTACCTAGAACAGATTTCCCAGCAGACAAGTCTATGACAGGTTTTCCTTCCAGGATTCAGCTTACAGAATTGCAATGGTTTTATAACAAACACTCAGAATCACTTTTCCATTCATTTTATTGTGGTTTATGATGAGAAGAATCCTCCTCTGTGAGAATGTGGAAGAACACAGTAAAAATACATTTATGCATTTCTTGGGCTCAACAACTCCTGCTGAACCAGTAAGGAAACAAGAACAGACTACTGAAACTTAAATCAATCTAAATTATTCTGAACTATGCTATTTTTTTTCCTTTTACCTATAAGTGGGGAGAAATAAAAAAGAAAGCATAACATCAAGGGGACAGAACTCTGGAAGTGTGGAAAAAGAAGAGTGCGCTAAATTTACCTTTCATTAGGAACTCCTCAAGTTTATTGGGCTACCATACAAGGAAAGTAACAATAAAGATAATTTTAAAATCAATTAGCTTTTCCTCTCTCTATTGACTTTTTAAAGAATGCCTCTTGAGAGTTTTCACTTTCAGTGTCAGGGCTTAAAAACATAGCTAGGTAATGCAAAAGACAGTCTGAATGAGACATCAGACGGAGACTACTAATCCAGGGTTATTTATTACTCAAAACCTAACAAAAGCAGCTCATTTTTCTATGCAGAAAGTCTTAGTTGCATGGGAGGGCACTGTAAACAGAGGAGGGTGAGGCTGAGAGAGATTGTAACAGCGTAATGGCACCACAAAAGTAGATTCTTTTGCTGGTTTTGCTGAGCTTATTCAAATTGAATGACTCTGAAGAGCTGATTCTGTTTTAACTGGAGCCAGTGAAAGATTTGACACACATTTCAGAGTACAAAACCAGCCCTTCAGTCATAGCACCTCTGCCAGATTTTGTTTCACACTCTGCCAAAATGTCATAGCTTGAATCACTTCAGTAGCTTGGGCCATTTAAAACTGGACTGAATAAAACCCTGGAGAATAAACTGCAGAGAGGAAGCTTCCCCTGCTCTTTCCCTTATCTCTGCTCTTCTGCCTCACTTGGTTACATGAATAGCAACCAAAAACTGCAGAGCCCTGACAGACATGGTGTCTCTGGGCATTTTGGATGTTTCACAAGCAAGCTTTGAAAACGTGAAACCTCTGTCCTTCAGTTCTACCCATTTGCATTGTGTCCAAGAGGACCTAAGTGGATCATAACAGAAAGATTATAGAGAAGCTGACTTCAAATGTTTTGGAAAAACTGCATTGAATTTGAGATTTCAGCGCAGCTTCAAACATCAGTGCAGTAAAATATTATTAAAGTGCAAAGTAAAGATCTTCAGCAACATAATCTGAACTGACCTGGAGCAGACAAAATATCATAGAAACAGCAAGATAATTCAAGTTATTAAACTCATCAAAAAGCTGGAGAGATGGAACACCCATTTTGCAGGGTAGAGAGTGACTTTGACAGTTAACCCAATAGAGGGAGCTATACAAGCTCAGGGGCAATTTGGCTGAGGACAGTGACACTAATAATTTCATTGTACTGGTTGGTCACACTATAACCAGAGTTACACGAGAGATATAGATCACAACAAGCCTGCCAAGAGAGCTGGCCCTGCAGAATTCCTTTGATATGATGTACATCTCAGTGCTGTCCAAATTGCTGATGAGTCATGGATTGTTCTGCAGGACACAGGAAAGCTTAATAAATTATTTAATGCATAATCCTTTCCTATTGATTCCTTGTAGATACCTGCAGAAACTGCTAAATAACAACACACAACCCCCTGAGCTTTTTCAGTGGCTGCCTCAGCATACCACATAGTCTTACAAAACTGCCAGGATAAAACTGAGGTTTCAGGAACATACCAACCTCTAGCTTCACATTCCTGTCAAGCTGCCTCTGCAATCAAGTTGCACTGGCTGTAATTGGCCATAAGATCTCTGATGAGGTTTCTATCCTGAATCTCACCATCTTGTTTCAGTTTGTTAATTAACAGTTTTTGGGATGGCTATTTTGCCTTTCTTTTTACCACATTTTCTGGGATATGCAGAGATTCTCATCAAATTATTACTGACTTAGCAAGTAATTAACTTCATCAGCATAAATTAAGCACCAAACCATCCTAGGAGCTGTATTGCAGATGGGGAAATTAGGTAAGAGCTCAATCCGTTGCCTCAGGCTCTGCAGCAAAACTGCTGCAATAATGCTTTTTGAATTCAAGAGTTCCTACTTCCCATTTCTGCTCTCAGACGAAATCAATCCTTTAAGCTGCCTCTGAAAGCTTCCAATTGCAACAAATATAAACCTTGTAGAAGGGATGTGGGCCTGCAGTCATACAGAGAACTAATCTTCAGCAGGCAGGGAAGAACTATAGGGAAGAAACATTTAATATTGCCATTTGCAATTGGCAGCCTCTGTCCACAGGCTTTACAAGAGAGCAGCCCTGCAGGAAACTGTGATCCTGAAACTGGTTCTCTGGTGACAGTGGCCTTTATCACACACAGAGATGAAGGTGCAAATGGCTGTCTAGAGAAAAAGGGTCTAGAGGTCCAAGGTAAAAAATTTTCAAAAAACATTGCAGAAAGTGAGTTAACTGCTGATGTATGCAGACTGTGAAAGAGAAGGGCAAAGCTACTTGCTGAAGGGAAACCAGGTTTGGGAACATTTAAACTTCCGGATGGTCAATGCTCTGTTGTGAAATCTGTGTATTGAGGATTCCTTATTTTGCCTGTGTGGCTAGATTTCTGGGAAGAGCACTTTCCATAAAACCATATTCAAGAAGCCAATGCTGAAGTAATTATTTTCCCCCTTTAGTTTACAAGTGGTTACAAAACAATGAAGCTCTCAGTTCTTTACGCTTCGCAGGGGAGAATGTACAAAGAGCTGCTTAATCTCTTTCAGTTCAGCTCTTTAATTCTCATGGGTATCCAGTTGCAGGTATCTGTATCAGTCCCTGAGTTCTCAGCTGGGCATCAAACTGTTGGCTCTTGTTTTAACATGCTGTTTCAGAGCCAACCAGGTTTCAGCATGAACATGTGAGGGCTGCTGTGCCTGAGCCCGTTTGACGTTGGCAGGGGAGCAGTATCACAAATCCAGCAGTGCTCGCTCTGGTGAGGAAATGCCAAGTAAGGACTTTCACAGTGCCAGGCTAATCTTAACGCTGACGTTTGCCATCCAGAAGGAAGCAAGCTGTACAACTAAAAGAGGCACGTCACCAAGGAAGATTTGAATGCTTCCTGATTGGTTTCCCAAATATTTATGTCATTTGCTTCTAACTGAGGCTAGCTTGCAATTCAAGTATTAGATGGTTTTCTCAAGTGCAAACTGCAATTAAGGAATCAGAAGGCAAGATGCAAACCATACTACAGGATCAGCTAAGAAAAAATGGTGAAACCAGACAAATCAATTTTCAATTTATTTCCTCTCATTATTGCTAGACAGTCTCAAATGCAAAGTGAAAAAAAACCCCATAAATATATTTATAGCTAATGTAATAAATTAACACCTGTATGCTATATTAATGCATGAAATTTGCTAAATTAAAATGCTAAACTAAAATACTATATTTGGATCAGTCACTTAGCAACAGCTGCATCAGTTTAAGACATTTCCATTCTGCAGCTGTTAGCTGGTACCTCAGGCTGGAGCTCCCATAGAATCACAGAATGGTTTGACTTGGAAGTGACCTTAAAGCTCATCTTGTTCCAGCCCCCTACCATGGGCAGGGACACCTTCTACTAGACCAAGAGCTCAAGACTTGGTCTAGTAGTCACACCAGGTTACTAGACCAGGCCCCATTCAGCCTGGCTTTGAACACTTGCAGTGATGGGGCCGCCACAGCTTCCTGGGCAATGTGCGATGGGTACCTCACCACCCTCACAGGGAAGAATTTCTCCCTGGTATCTAATCTAATCTAATCTAAAATTTCTCCCTGGTATCTAATCTAATCTACACCCTCTTTCAGTTTAAAGCCATTTTCTCTTGTCCTCTGACTTCATGCCCTTGTCAAAAGTCCCTCTCCAGCTCTCTTGTAGCCCCTTTAGGCCTTGGAAGGTGCCCCTCCAGGAGACTGGAAGGTCTTCCCAGAGCCTTCTCTCCTCCAGGCTGAACAACCCCAACTCTCTCAGCCCATCTCCAGAGCAGAGGTGCTCCAGCCTCCTGATAATTTTTGCAGCACTAGTCAGATCCATATCCCCTCCATGCTGAAGACCCCAGAGCTGGATTCAATACTCCAGGTGGGGTTTCACTAGAGCAGAGGGGCAGAATCCCCTCCCTCGCCCTGCTGCCTGCACTGCTTAGGATACAGCCCAGGACACAGCTGAGCTGTGAGTATTGTTGGGTCATGTCCAGCCTCTTATCCACAGCACTCCCAAGTCTTCTCAGAGCTGCAATCAATCCATTCATTCTCCAGTCTGTATTGATACCAGGAGCTGCCCAATTCACATGAAGAATCTTGCACTTGGCCTTTTTTAACCTCATGAAGCTCCCACAGACCCACTTCTCAAGCTTGTCCAGGTTCCTCTGGATACCATCCCATCCTCCAGGTGCATCAGCTGCACCACACATCTTTGTGTCATCTGCAGACTTGCTGAGGGTGCCCTCATCCCTCTGCCAAAGTCAGCAGAAGGAAATGTGTGCCTGCATTTTGCCTGCTTCTCTCCAAAACCAAGAGTCTTAATTCAGATGCATATTTATCATCTATCTACTGGTTTGGTTTTGTCATCAGGCAGAAGCCTCAGCACCTGCTCATTCTGACAGCTGTGAGGTGAGGCAGTACCCCACACCAGAGGGGCAGAACAAGCAGACACATCTTAAACTGCCACAGCAATAATCACCAGAGTGTACTCAGCAGTGCCTGAAGCGAATATTAAAGTAGAATTGAGAAAAAGCATGAAAGCACCCAAGGAAATAATCACAAGAAAAATTGCTACAGGAATTTTGTCACAGTGAAACAAACTATTTAGAAATTACTCTGCCAAAAAGAAGGAGCATAAAGGTTAGGAGATACCCCAGGGAAAAGGGACATCTAGTCTTGGTCCAAGCTATCTTGGCTACCCAACTGCAATGCTGTGGTTATTTATTTACTTGTTTCCTGATGTGACTGTGAGTGCTGTGATGTGTGTTCAGGTCAGTGCTGCTCCCTGTGAGGCAGGTGTGCCTGGGGCACAGCTTCCAGATCACAACCCTCAGTGGATGCAGATAAAGGAATGCCTTGAGCATCATGGGTAGAATTAAGAGCAACACAGAAGCTGAACTGTGAACTCGCCAAGAAAAATTCAGAAAACAAGAAACTTTGCCATCCAGACAGAAATCTCTTGGGCTGGTGATTTTGAAGGACAATGCTTTTGAACCTATACACCTAAATTCCAATAAAATAATGCTTCAAAATTAGTATTTTCATCCTTAAAGATTCCTGCCAGAGAATGCCACCAGAATAAACAAATTCAAGAAGTTACATTCACAGAAAGATCATATCTGTGGCATGGTGCTTACATTTTCTTGTTCAAATGGATCAAAGAAATGTCTCTCTGAGACCTGCAGCGTCTCCAGCTTCACTGAATGCCCTTGGGCAGGGCATAGTGGTGTGTCTGGAGCAATGGGGTACCAGGTATCACCAGATATCATATGCTATTCATCAGGCTGGAACTCCCTCAAGCACAGGGATGCTTTCTCCCATGCTTTCCTTTGGCAAGAAAATCTACACAAAATCCACAAGAACAGCACTGCAGCCTCTATAACAAAATTTAAGATAAGCATGGTGCCATCATGCTCAGCCACAAAGAAGCAATTGGTATGCTGGAAATCCTGCTTGTTTTATTAATCATCCTAATTTTTCATTCTGTTGTCTTTCTTCATGAACAGAAAAAGACAGCAAACAGCTAGCCTGTTTCTTCTGCTCTTAGCCTGTGTATAATCTGCACAGTCACCAGGGATGCCACAATTTTTGGGTGATGCATTTCAGTTTTAAAAACTAAGCAGACAAAACATGCACCCAGCCTAGGCAGTAAGTCATTAAAATCCCATTAAATGTCCATACATGAAAATCATACCTGGATCACATCTTATACAGACCAAGTTCAAGGCCTCCATCTGATGTTTTTATCAGCACCCACAATGGCAAGGCCATGGCTTGTAGGCAGCACCATAACAATAATTATGAGTAATCATTTCCAGCCTAAATGATCCAGTAATAATTTGCCAAGCCTGAACTCACAGCTCCAGCATGACACACACAACATCCAAACCACCCACTGGTACGGCAAAGAGCAGGAATTACTGTGCTTATTTATTTATTTCCACTGGGAGCAGCACATCCTCTTGTAGAAATGGAGGAAAACCATCCAACATTGCAGATACATGACTAATCTCTGTAACAAACAGGCACTGAAATACACCCAGGAAAACAACCTAATAAGCTGAGTGGGCCAAATCCTCCTCTGCTCAGTATCCTTGATAGTCATTTATGTCATGCCAGGGAGTAAGATAACAAGAGTTTATTGCCTGTTTTGCCCACACTATGTACATATACAAATTAGAGCTATTAAAAAAAATTATTTTCAGCTTATATGCTACTATATTCAACCACTAGTAAGTCCACTTCAGCTTTTGTTAGCCTAGGAAGGAATTGCATGTGGTTCCTTCCTACTAATGGAGCTAAATTTCTTTCAGCAGATGGTCTTCAGGCTTAATAAGTAAATCTAGAACTGAAGATTTGTGTTGAAACATGAAAAAGAACTAAGCAGGTTGCTATCATTAAACAAATTCCAATCAGAGATGGCCAGTGCCTATATCTTTTCCTGGTTTTCTTTCCCAAACCGTGGAAGGTAATGTGATGGCTGAGAAAATCACAAAAACAGCAGGTTACAAGGCTTACTTCATGAGGGAAAATAAACTGAAATGCATTACCTTAAGTGCTTTTAAAAAATAAATCAGCTCACCAAGCAACCCAAATCCTCAAAACCTTTATAGGAAGTTCTCTACTTCCAAAGTGTTCCCCTTCTCCAACCTTCTAGGTCTGTTTTGGTTTGGTTTTTTTAACAGCACAATTATTTGAAGGTACCCAGCATGAGCAGAAATGCAGCTGAAATCATTGCTTTGCAAAGTGTGAGGAATGAGAGATTTCCCTTTCAAGCCCACTCTGCAAACTACTTCCAAAACCAGTTGAGTCTTGGTCTACTTTATAAAATAGTATAAAAAAGATGTTTTGTAGGTTTGCAGGCAGTACACAGAGCAGAATTTGCACTTGCCCAGGACTTACCAGCAGACCATGTCAAGCACACAGTCACAGACAATTTTATATACCCAAATAAGCCAAAAACCTCTGTGCACAGCCTACACACATGCAGTGACAGCTGCTAGTTGTCAACCCAGACAGAGCTTGGCAAAATCAGAGTAGGGTTCACCCCTTTTGCTGTTTACCTGCATATTTTCCATGAGTCTTTCCTTAATGACCTGTTAGTTTAACATAGACAATATGGCACAAAACAACCAGTTTAACGCCCTCACAGGATGCAATCGTGCAAAATCCCAAATAAGTGGGAAACTTTGACCTCACCTGTTTATGTTACCTTTCTTGCCCTAATCCTCACTTTCGCCTGTTTAGCTCAGTTATCTTTGTGGCAACACACCAACTACTTCACTGAAGTTTCAAGAGATCCCATTTTCCTTGTCAAAAATCAGTTATTTCACAAAATAAAGATACTCTTGTTGTGATACTATCTATTTTGGTTAACTCCTTTTACTTCTTACCTGATCTCCACTTGTTTCTAAATTCTCCAGATTTGTTGTCAAGCCTCTGCTTCCATCAAGGCCAGATTAGTTCTCCTGAGAGGCTTACAGGCTGAGCTGCAGTTTGCTGGTTGCTCTGCAAAACGGCCAATGAAGAAATAGCACACTTGAGACCTCTGCTCCACAGAGATTTGGGCTTTCTTTAAACTAATTTGCCTTTTTGCTTGCAATGCAATTCCAAACAAAGCATTATATAGCAATGAAGTCATAATGTCAAAGTGTTATTTACACTTTGATTGCAAGGGAACTGTTTTGTTAGCTATGCCCACTATTTTTGTTTGCTGTGGTGTCACCTTCTGTGGCAGAGAGGAACGTCATTAGGAACATCTAGAGCAGCACTTCTCCCTTGTCTAACAAAGTAATCATACTAAGTGTGATCACTGGTACTTACTGCAGATCAAGAGAAGGCAGCTGATGAAACCGAAGTTTGTCTGAGCACATGAGATGACTTTTCTTATTATTCCAATTGGAATGGAAGGTTTTGATCCTGCAATTCATCCACATGCCTGCAATCTGAGCCAAATTCTCCTGTCAGTCACACATTTGCCACACAGTCCTTCCAGGTGTAAGTCTACAGACTTCCATGCAATCAAATCACAACATATTTAGTCTCCTGTTATCTATTTTTTCTTTTCACCAAATCTTTTATCCAGGCTTCTAGGATGCTGCAGAAAGCAAAGCGTATCACAAAACCTCCCTGTATTAAACATACCAAATAAGTTTAAAGCAGAAAGGTGAGACACAGCTGCCAAAGAATGCACTGACCTCCAAGAGAGACCCAAAGAAAGCTGGAGCAGAACGATGGCTGGCATCCACAGAGACTGAGCTCCTCAGACAAGTTGCCTGACCTGAGAAAGCCCAGTTCCCACAGCTCACTCAGAGGGGACTGCTGGATGAAGAACAAGACAGACAGACTGTCCCTGACAGCCTGCCTGCCTGCCTGAGGCAAGAAGTGACACTCACTGAAGCATTTTCAAGGAAGACAATTCTACCTGGTTCATGTGCTACAAAACCAAGCAGCTTATCTAATACTGTAAGAAATGCATGGATGCCAGAAACTTTCACAGTCACTACTGCATGCCCAAGTCACTTTGAGCTCTGTGGGAAGGAAAAGAAGAATGGATGTGTTCAAAACCACAAGCACTTACAACGAAACAAAATTACAATCTCTATTGTTTGTTAACAGCACTTAGCCTGCAATATTCAGCTGGGGAGCTCTAAGCAGTAAGGCTTAAGGATTTTAAAACGTTTTATAGTACAAATTATTACTAACCATCTTTATCAGCACAAAATTTACACTTCTGTGGTGGTAGCAAAGGACAGAAGAGATTACACAAAGAGAACATGTCTCCAGTTCGAAAAAGCACACAGTCTAAAGAGACAAATCAGGGACTACACACTGCTATTTGTGCTCCCAGCTCCAAAGCTCATACATCTCAGTTTTTCAAATGCAGTCCAAGATAGAAGTAACTGAAAACTCTGGGTTTCTAACAGCTATTCCGTGTTGTGACTGCAAAGCCTTGGAATCCTTGCCTAGGGCTTCCAGGCTCTACCTCCATACAAACAATACACAATGTTAATTAAACGCACAAAAAGGAGACTGAAAGAACACTCCTGAAATTTGCAAATCTAAGCATTTGAAGGCTGCAAAATGCCAAAGTGAACGTAAGCTGCATCACCTTAATTATTGCCCTTTGAATATATCCCTTATGGTGGATTTTAATTACCTGAGTTGGTGCTGTTTTTCCACAGGTCCCAGCTTCCTCATTTGGTTCAAAAAAGAACACTCACTCAAGAGGAGATTGATGTCATTTGTCTTTAGGCACCAAGTTTATGCAATCTGAGTCTTAAGTAAGCTGAGTCTTCTTTGGAAATACAGAGCTTACCACAATGAACTTACAAAACCATAATTCAGTTATCTCATAGATATGTCAGTAATCCACCTTTTAAAGCAACAGCAGCTCAATTCCTTTTTCCCCCCTAATTTCTTGCATGTTCCAAAGTTTTATTCACTGTAAACTGGCCAAAACTGAAGAGGGAAAATATTAATTTATTCTATAATTTTCTATGATTTTCATCATGATAGAACCTCAGCATTTCTTTCTTATTTTTATATTATCCTAGAAGATGGAGGAGTTAATCTCTCCAGTCCTATAGGGAACATCTCTTGCTCAGTCTCAGTTTCTCACTTCCCATACATCCTGTCATTTCTGTTTTGTTGGTCCAATATATTTGTCCCCACACACATCAAACTGTTTAGGCAAATCTTTTTCTACTCCCCCACAGCCAATCCAACACCTTCATAAGGCCAGTCCTAGTTTCCTGTTTATGTCCCCTCTCTCCCATCATCTCATCGAGCCTCTGTCATTCTCCCACCCACTGTTTTATTTTATTGTTGAAGTTTAGCACAATTCCCCAGAACATAAGAAGTGAGATTCTTTTTTAAAGGCTCCTGACTTGGCCAAATTTAGGTCAATTTTCACAGGCACAAGAAGTGCAGACCTGACACATAACCCGTCCTCTTGCCAAACAAAAAAAAAAAACAAAAAAACCAAACCAAAAAAAAAAAAAAAAAAAAAACAAAAAACAAAAAACAAAAAACAAAAAAAAACAAAAAAAAAAAAAAAAAAAAAAGAAAAAATAAAGAAACAACCCAAAATCCAACAAATGAACAAAAAACCTATACCACAAAAGCATCTGGGCTTCTAAGATATTTTAACACGGAAAACCAACTTATTCTTCTCTTATCATACTGGGAAATGACTAACAATCTCTGGCTGAAATTTCAGGGGGAGGTAGGGATGAGTCAGCCCAAAACAGACCCCTGGCTGAAAAGCATCAGAGTTAATTAAAACTAAATGGTCTCAAACAGAGGCCCCATTACAAGTCATTAAAGGAAATAGATTATTTTTTTGCAAGTTATGCTTTTTTGTGGCCTCAATATAAGTTGTGATTACCCTGGTAAGATATCAGTCACAATTCTGAAGAAGTTTGAGTTATGGTCTACTGACTCTTAATATCAGTTCAGTAGATTTATCTCAGATTGTAAACACTGAGGGAATTAGGTTTTTGCACATTCTTATTAAATGCTTCACCCAATGGGATCCATGCAGCAAATTGGTATGTTTTGAATAGTTTTGTTTTAAATGCATTGCATTCTTTAGTGTACAAAGGCTACCTTTTTTTTTCCTCCGTTCTCCCTTTTCATTAGAACCAGTAGGATTCAATTTCCTTGTAGTATTACCAAGTCTAGTTCCCTGGCTCATCTAAGTGTGTGCCTTGAAATCTTAAGCATTTATTGTCCTTGTTATTGGTGGTTTACCAGTTGGAGATTATGGAATTGGTCTGGAGTGAGCATGTTTGCAAACACTGAAGCAGAATCCTACATAATCAAGATTTCTTTTAAGCCCTAGCTCATTAAGAAAGGCTCAGGCTCTTTTTAAGGTACATTTACTTCTGAAAGCAAACATATGTCTTTCTCACTTTTCTGACCTTCAGTTTCAGTTTTGCCCTTATATGCAAGTCAGTTTTCCCCTGTGCAATTTGGGTCCAAATTCCCTTTTCAGAGATTGGGCTGGAGATTCTGCTGAGAGCAGACTGGGAGACACATTGCATTTCTGAAATCATCTGTTTGGTCCTCAGCTCAATTAAAACTCCTCTTACTGTTTAAATTTATTGTTTAGACAAACTGTGCAGGGTCAGTGGTGCTCTGGCACAGCCTAATGAACCCTGATGTAACTGGTAACTTACCTTTGGCTTTTCTTTAAAATTACTTCCCAGGTTTCTTGGAGGTTGTTGTATTTTAGCAAGGAGAAGTATTATTGACAGTAAATGAGCCCGCACATTTTTCACCTGTGATTCTCAGAACATAACTGATAACATGACTGGAAAGGAATCCTTGAATCATGAATTTGTGTTCTCTGCTACTACAAGCATGGCAATCAAAGCTGAAAATAAATGTGTTTGGTTTCTGGCTTAGCAATGATTGCCTACTTCACATTTCACACATCTTTCCATTTGTTCTTGTGTTAATATTGTTTTTTACATTGACATCTCTCTGCGGAGCTTTAGCTTCTTCCACGTATTCTGAAACAGCAACAAGAGACATTTCAAGATTTCATTTGCCTTTATCTAGGCACATCTTACAGCTGATCCACAGTACACTGGTAGCTAGCAACTGAATCCAGATGTTTTACCTCTACTCTTTCTGCAATCTCCTGTCTTCTATCAGATTTTTTTCCTTACTCTGCAGTATATGACTTCTATTACTCCAGTCCTCAAGATTATGCAGGCTTCCTACATGATGTTCCAGTTCTTCTTTGTTTTGATTTTGTCTTCCAAGTTTATGTCATTGCTAAATTTAATTAGCAAATTTTCTCTTGCCTGAAAATTAGCCCTGAAAATATTGTTAATTTAGTGCTTTTATGGTTTTTTGTTTGTATTGTATCACTGTTCTCTTGACATGCCTATAAAAACATTTCTCTTTATTAGATCTAAGTGGTTATCCAAGCAGTTAGCACAGTAGTTACTTTTTCTATAAACTTTAAAAGTGTAATTTTTCATGGTTACTTGGCCCCTAGGTGGACTGGGAAATCGTTACAGCACTTCACTCAAATTCCTCAATAATATGGTAACTAAAACTATTTCATTTGTTAAGTTCAGAAATGTTATCTACCAAGAAGACAGGCATCTGTCCATGGTTCTCAGGACTATTTTTCCCTAAGAATTCTGGCAACTCATTTCAGTCACATATTCAATTGTTTTTTGAAATCCTGCAGGCTAGAAATCAAAGAAAGTGGGAGAAAATGAGTGTTTATAATAAAACCTTCAATTCTGGGAAACCAGTGGCATTACAGAAAATTAGCAGTTGTCTATGGTTGTACACTGGCTGAATCTGACCCCAGGTGACATGGAAGTTTAGGCTTGAGAGACTTCAATGTGGCACCCTTCAACAGGTCAAAACTCATAGAAAGTTAGAATAACTGAGAAGCAGCAGGCTTGACACAGTACTTGTTTCTAAGATCTTCTGTCTCAGTGTTACCCTTCAAGTAACATCTTATTATCTGTCTTGAAGTATGATGTCTAACATCTTACTGAGGAAAAAGGGTCTCTTGATACTCAGTGCCCTCATCTCACCCTCATGAAAACTTTCAAAGCTCCATTTGATTCAGATTGGGCCCAGCATGTCCACAGCAAATAGCAAACCCACTAATCAATTTTTAGGCCCAGAGCACCTCAGTAGAAGCAGTTGAAGATAAAGAAAACCCAAGAAAATCATAGCCAGTCCTCTGAGCACAGATTGTGCTTGAAGTGGCTGGAGAGAGTATCTGTCAAGGGTGCCAATACTTGGATTTTGTGATCAAGGTTAAAACCTGGGAATCAAGAGGCTCCACATAATCCACAGCCTTCCTGTCATCTCAGCCAAGGTATTTAACAATCTGTTGATTTACTGCCCAGTAAAATGAGCAATGTTTCACTGCATCTTGTAATAGTGCTGTGAAACACGCTTTTTAATGCTCAGGCAATATTCCGATATCACTGTGATTTCTAATTAATTGTATTACATGAGGGATAGAGATCCCATCTGAGATGTGACTGCATGCCACTCGGCAATGCTGATCCATACACCCAAGTGTTGACAGGGACAGGTGACAAGTAGAAGGCTGCAGACAGGCTCAGCTGGATTCAAAACAAGTCCACAACACATGGTTATGCAGTAAGGATTAGACTGCACATCTCTTGACTAGCATGCATGCTTTGCTACCAGATGACCTCATCTCTCACAGATGAGTTATGATTTCTTTATGGAAGGAATACCACTCAATGCTTCTTCTTATGCTGCAAAAAAATTAACAGATTTGAATATAAAATATAAGCAAAATAATCCCCCATAGAAAAAAATACTATATCTGCTTGAGTGAATTGAAAGAAACCCAGTTGTGTTAATAAAGCTTTGATCTTAATAAACTTTCAAAGCAATTATGTGAATGCAATGATAAACAGGCATGACATGTCTCCTAGTAGTAGAAGCAGCAACTTCACTAGTCACTCACTCAAAATTATCTTCCTGTCTGACACTGAAGTTCTCCTTTGCTTCAGCCTCATGGCATCAGGAGCAGACAATGAACAAACACACCTTATCAACAGCAACTCCAGCAAAGACAAGCTTACAAAATGCTCTCTCTGAAGGAAACCACAATGGACATGGGCAGGGTACAGCTCAAGGTGAAGGTGCAAACACAAAAACAGGCATAAATGAATCATGCTCCTTTTCCACAGTTCTGCAAGCTTTCCTTTGGCACCAGAGGCAGACAGCATGAGAGCCAACTACAAGTTGTGATTGTTCCCTTTATATCTGGTTGACACCTTTGGTCAAGCTTGATGCTGCAACTGTCTGGTTCAAATCCTTCTAAGATGGGCTGCCTCCTCTCAAAATCTTTCATCACCTGTTCATAAAGAAAAGCAGAGCTCCATTTTGCTTTCTGAATTACTGCTATTGTACTTTCAAGGCTGTAAGCAACACATGAGTCATTATCAGTAACAACTGAGAGAGGGAGAACAAAAGAGCTCACTTCTTTCCCACAAAGAAACTTCTGGCACGCTTGCTAACACCTTTTTTGATACATGCTTTCATACATGTCGAGGGAATGTGATGTCTGATTAGTGGCTCAGGAGGACACTTGGCAGGTGTGCACCAACATCATACAGAGAGATGACTTACACTTGAATACACAGTTTACCTACAATCAAACTCGAATCCAAGGTCTTTGGTAACAAGTGCAAAAGGGAGCACTACTAGCACAGGCCCTCCTGCTCACACAGTACAGTGAATGCCACTCACAACCCAGATACACGAAGGAGAAAGACAAAACTGAGTGTGAAACAGGTTGAAAAGTTTCCAAAGAGTGTAAAGACAGTGTGTTGAAAAGACTGCTGGATTTCAAGCCTTTAACCCAGCCTTGCAAAACACAAAGACATACTAAATATATTTCAGTGCTACATGAGACAATATAGTCTCTAGAAACTGTATGGGTACAAAAATATTAATTGGAGCTACTCTAAATCACAGTGGTAATTTATTTGTTGGTTTTCATGGTACTTCATAGGGAGAAAGTTAAGTATTAGTGAGAGCAAGCACAATTCAGAAATTGACCTTTCTTCTCAAGTTCAGCAGAATATTGTGTTTTGCACTTACACATTTCTTTTTCCTGGAAAAAACACAGGTAAAAAGCAAACAAAACAATGATATTTTTTGTTGATCTATGGCACTATGCATATTAAACAGCAGCAGAGATTTCAGTTGGTTCTTTTGGAGATTGTAGTCCTAAACATACTTGAAAATTAGTCATTTCATCTCAGGGCCTTCTACTATTTTTTCGGCATTTACAATTCTTAAAATATGGTTCTATGTAACCTCATATAATCAAGTAAAGTATGTTCATAAGTAACTTAAAAATTCTTTTAAAGTTGGGTGTAGCAGACATATTGAGAAAACAAGCATTCACTTGATGGACTCCCTGTTCAATACAGGACCTTGTTTTAAGGCAAGCAGTTTGATTCTGGAACAAGCTTCAAACAGATGGAAAGCAACATGATGGGAACAAAAATGAAGGACTGCACACTGTGCAATTTTGTTAGCAAGTGTCACTTCACTGTCATGAATGGGCTATGGCAGCTAACAGCAACACTTAAGAAATGCAAAGCTAAGGATCATTTTTGTATTACAAAATCCAGAGGAGGGGTTGGAAAAAACAAACAAAAAAAAGAGAAATGGCCTTGAAAAGCAAGAGCCTCTAAAATGTGAAGCTTTTCCTCTGCCTTCAGCTTTTTAAACTTTTATCTTTTTTGATTAGAGTGAATTTAGTGGGCCCTTGCAAACCTCATGAAATTCGACAAAGCCAAGTTCAAAGTTCTGCGTATGAGTCAGGGCATTCCCAAGTAATGATTTTATCTATATTAATTTGTATATGTCTTGTTACCTCAGAGATTATGAACATCAGGTGGTTTAGTGATTTCCCGTGTCCATGATTCACCTCATAAAATAACATTGCTTTTTATACTTACAGGGGAAAAAAAAGTCCTTCCCATCAAAGCAAACAGCATGATTAGAAAACAAAAATCAGTGGTCTGCTAACTCAGTGCTAGAGGTGCAAGGTGGCCAGTCATGACCACAGAGCAAATAAACCTTCTGGCCATTTTGTATGAGGCAGTAACCTTTGGGGGCAGAGTAGGGGAACAGATGGAAGCAAGGTCCCTTCAGCTCCTGGTGTCTAAACCAAACAGGGTTTGCAAAAACAGATTTTCAGTCCAGTGGCCAGGCCTAGTCACTGTGATTATACTCACATTAGTAAATTAAACAAGTCTGGGACCAGTCTCTGCCCCTGAGGCCAGCTGGCACAGTGCATCCAATGTCCAGTCTATGAAAGCCCCAAAAAGTCTGTGAAAGCACAGTCTGCCTATTTGTAATGTATCCCCTAGCCCACACCCTGGAATATTTTGGGATACTGCTCATTGGCCCAGGCTAAAACCATGTAAGGATTATGAGAATCAGTGACAGAGCTGAGTTCAGTGCTCAGGAACATCGCTGGTGCTGTTTAATTTGCTGGTATCGGCAGAGCTTTGAAGAGTCTCTACAGTTCCCACACTTTGATCTGTGCCAATGCCCTCACCAAGTCCTCATGGCAAGAGCCCTCACAGGCAGTGGCATTTCTTACCTGAAATCAAAGGCTCCCAGGTGTATTGTCTAAGAGCTCAGACTCCTGTGCACTGAGCAATTCCCCTGCTGCTGTGATTCCTGGTTCTTCCCTACTGCCCATGCACCAGGATCTCTCTCTGCACACCAGAGCTGCCCTCTGGTGCAAATTCTGCCTCTGGCATCCAACTGCTGTGAAACGTAGCCAGAAAGGGGAAATGTCCCAAACCTTCATAGCTGCTTGCTAAGAAAAGCTGTGCTGAAGCTGTGCCTGAGCTTGCCAGGGCCTGCTCAACAAGGATTTTCTGTTTGGAGGCACTATGACTACTTTTACTTTCTGTATTTCCAAGGCACCTTTAAATGTCAGACTAATTTTGGGGGAAACCAGCTGAACCACAAGAGAGAAAACAGGGCACACAGATTCCCTGGCATATTGTTACCTGAACTACAGATTCAGCTCCTCTGCAATTATTCATTGACATTAATGTGGATGGAAGTGTTTGCCAGCATTTTCCAGCATGATAATGCCCAATTTCCCCCCTGAAAAACCCATCCAAGAATTCTTGGCGTGTTGATACCCTCTGAATGATTCAGCCTGCCATAGAAAAAGGAAGTAGATGAGGTAATTTTAGGAAGGAAAGGGGCTGAAACCATACAAACAGCTAGGAATAGTTAACTGCATACAGAAGAAGCAGGAAATACAAGGGCTTGGGCAAAGAAGGAAAGAAGGAATACAGACAAATAGGAAGGAAAACACAAAGACTTATTTGCATGGAAGGGAATATGGAGAAAAGAATGTGGAGGGATTCTGAAATGAGGAGAAAAGAAAATGGGACAAATCAGACCAAAGGGAAATTATATATGTCCTGGTATAGAACAGGCAGGAACATGAGAGAATCTCATTCAGGGAGGAGAGAGCATACACAAGGACAGCCTGGAATGGGACAGAGCCACCAATGCCACCAAGAAGAAGAAACTGATGAGCCTAATTAATTTAGTACCAAAACCTGTATGTTGTAAAATTAATTTTAAAAGACATTTCAGGCTTGAACACTCAGTTTTACAAATTACAAAATTAAGGGCTTGAACTTATACATACGGGATCTACTATTCTCATCTCCTTGTGGCAAGATACAAAATAAAGCTCCTACAGGAGCGCACCAAGAACAATTGTTTGGAATTGCACTACCCTCTAGTGGTCAAAAAATACAGTTATATGTACACCAGGAAGTAACATATTCTCAGCTGGTCCTACAGATAACTAAAAGGTACAATCAATTCCAATCCGCACTCCAATAATCCACCTTAAGACCGTGCTGTTAAATCAAACATCTTATTAGTCTGTTTTAAAATGAAAAATTAATGACTGGTCATCTGGACAAGTATCTGTCCAGGGCTCTGAAAGAGACTGGGGCTTTTTTCTTCCAGATCACATCTACAGAACATCATTGCTGGGAAAAGCAGTTGTTTCAATGCATAGTTTTCATGAAGGTTTTTTGAGACTACATAATGACTTAACACAGTCGTGTCTCCTGCCTTGCCTCACTCAGGTTTTTTTGACATCTAATCTTGTGCAAACAGTAAAAGCCAAATACTAACTGCTCTGGCGTTTTCTCCTTTCCTCTCTTTATATCATCACTGTTCAACTACTGTGTTTCCCCTCTCCTGTTAAAAACAACCCTATTTCTCAAAGCCAAATGCACCTTCCAAATACTCTTTTATCACCAGACTTCTCAAGCCCAGATGTCTCAAAGGTCCTACATTTCTGGAAATGAGGAAGAGCTTGTCATGTCACTCCCTTCTAGAGAAACAATTCTGTATGTTTCAACTGATCTTTTTGGTAGGTTGACCTTCAACTAAAGGTAGGCTATTGTTGCTTGGAAGTAAGAGATTTGTGTATTGCCTCCTTGCGGACCTTGATCGGGCATAAGTCATTCCTGCGAGGTCTGATCCACTGTCATTGATGACACCTTGTGGCAAAAGTACTGGATATTGGAATTCTGGAAAAACATTCAGCATTTGCCCCTCCTTGCAGGTGCATTGAATAGCAGCACAGTGGTTACTGCTGCTTGCAGTGCTTCAGTTTTAGAGTTCATAACATCAGTATTTGGACACTCCTAAAAACAGATCACCAGTCTGTAAAAGAGAGGGGGAAAAATAGGACGAAGCACTGCAAAATACATTTATTTTTGTTTTATTAGGGTGAAAACTAAATCAGTATAACCAATGTCACATGGCACAACCATTCATGTGCTTAGAGCTTGGGCATTTTTTTCTCTTTTCCCACCAGAAAAACACAGTGGCAAGTGGTACAACCCACTCCAAATACTGTAAAATAGCACTGCAGGGAGAGACTGAAGGAAAATTCAGCCCCAGCCTAACAGGACAGGAAGAATTTCCCAGTTATCTCATGCTGGGCTCACCCTTCTCAGTTACCAGGCCCAAATAATTATCCTAAAGGAGCCCAGGCCTATTTTTCCAGGACAGTCCTGATGCCATTTGGGCCCTGCTATGAATGCCAACATTACCACATTCAGCAGAATGAGGCTGATGCCTATTTTTAGCATTGCTTCCACTGGAGAAGCCTGGGAATCAGCACCTGCTTCCTCCGGGCACTCTGTCAAACACCCTTCTCCCAGCAAGCGAGTGGGAGGAAGAGGCTGAATCAATCTGTGCACCTGCATTTTGCACCACCAGGTCCCCAAAAACACAGGAAAGAAGCCCCTCTCATTACAAAATGTGGCGCATGTAAAAATTTTCTTAAGAGAGGATGTTCCTTAATGTTTGATCTTTGTATATTTTAAGCCTGATCAACAAGAAAGGAGGTTTTATCCATGAAACAGAGCAGCCAACAAGCTCTAAGTGATGTCCAGGTGTTAGAAACACAAATTAATTGTCAGTAGAATTGCCTTGTAAAGGTTTAGAGCTTAACATGTTTCCATGACCTCAGACCTAGGGGGAGCTTGGGAAGAAGGATGTACTGCTGATAGTGGACACAACACAGAATTTGTGGGCCACAAGGCCATTTAGTAGAACTCACAAGATAAGGAAGATAAGGAAGAAACTAATAAAGACAACTCAGCAACTGTGCTGAATCAGCTCCAACTGGGTAAAAGGTAATTCTGGCAGGGTGAGATCCCGACCACCAGCTCAGGCACCCCTGACCCAAGGAACACACCGACTCCAAAAAGATAAACACTGAGCATGGAGATTAATTAGCATGAGAAGTGAGAGAATCATTAACCAATAGAAGATAGAGTACTAATTAATAAGAGAACTATGCAACTTGTAGTCGGTGAACAAATCTTATGAGGAGTGGCTGAAGGCGCTGGAGGTGCTAAGCCTGGAGGAAGTTCAGGGGGGACCTTATCTCTCCACAGCTCCCTGAAAGAACACTGCAGCCAGGTAGGCGTCGGTCTTTTCTTGTGACAAGTGAGAGGATGAGAGGGCATAGGCTTTAGCTGTGTCAAGGGAAGTTTAGGCTGGACATTAGGAAGAATTTCTTCACAGAAGGGGCAGTTAGACATTGGAATGGGCTGCCCAGGGAGGTGGAGTCACCGTTCCTTGAGGTGTCTAAGGTAAGACTGGATGTCGCACTCAGTGCCATGGTTTATTGACATAGTGGTGTTCGGTCACAGGTTGGACTTCATGTCATGTTAGAGGTTTTTTCTAATCTTATTGTTTCTGTGATTCTGTATTCCTGTGTGTGCTACAATGTATAAATAGTAAAAAAAGTTCTGATAGTTGGTATGCTCCTTTTGCTGAACACCGCCGAGCACGCAGGCTTGCGCAACTCCAAATAAATAACCAATGTTTCTCTCACGAGCTCTCTGCAAACCGCGGGGCGAGGGATGTGACCCCCGCGGACAGCCGGGGCCGTGTCCGGTGCCGGTGCCGGCCCCATCGCCATCGCCTCCGAGCTCCCCCTGCCCGCCCGGCCGCTCCCTCAGCGCCCCGCGCGCCCCGCCCGCATGCGCGCTGCGCAGCGCCCGCCGGAGGGGGCGGCGCGGCCGAGCCCGTGCCCGGCTCCGCGCTGGGGCTGGAGCCGCTCCGCAACCGCGGACACACCGCAACGCCGATCCCGCCGGGAAAATCGGCTCCCCTCCCGTTCCCCCGCGGCCGGGAGCCCAGGCCCTCCCTCCGCTCCCTGTCCTCCGGCAGGCTGAGGGGACAGGGGAGCCCGGTCCGTCCCGCGGCAGAGGGGCTGAGGGGGCAGCAGAGCCCCCTTGCCCCCGCCCCCCTTCCCTGCTTTTCGACAGCCGGGAGAGAGCTTCCCTGTCCTAAGCCGTGCCCTGGCAGGGAGCGGGATCCCCCTGCCCTCACCCCTGCCCTTTGCTCCGCCGAGCGGAGGGTGAGTCAGGTTCCTGGCAGGTGCCAGCAGAAGCTGGTTCCTACCTCCAAGGGAAAAGCGGGGGCATTTTCCCTCCCTCTCCTGCTTTCTTTCTCCCCGCAGGTGGTGGGGCTGGACCTTCGGCGAGCTCCGGCATGGCTGTCGGTGGGGTCGGGAGCTCCCTGCTGCTGATGTCCGGCGTCGTGGTGACCGTGGGGCTGTGCCGGAGGCTGGCCCGGCGCCGGCTGCGCTCCCGCCCGCTCCTCTTCGCTTTCCTTGTGGAGATGTTCAGCACCTTCCAGATTTGCGCCTGCACGAACGAGCTCAGCCTGCTCGGCAACGTGGAGCCGAAGCCGCACACCGCCCTCACCCTCACCTACGGCTTCACCGTCCTGCACGGCCTGAGCCTCGCCGGCAGCACATGCAATCCCTGCGGGACCCTGCAGCCCATGTGGGGCGGCGGGACCTCGCTCAGGATGGGGGGACTCAAGATCGCCGCTCAGTTCGTGGCTGCGGTGCTCGCCAGAGCGTTCATGCACTTTATCTGGAGTCTGGAGATGGCAGAGCCACATCTTGGAGCACTCTCACAGGGCTGCAGCAGCCCCATGCAGACTACAGAGATGCAGGCGTTCTGCATAGAACTGCTCTTTTCTGTCGTTTTCCAGCTGGCCGTCCTGCAAGCCGAAAGCGTTAATCCCAAATACAGAGTCCATTTAATTGCTCTTCTCATCACCATGCTCGTGTATGCAGGTTAGTCTTCTTACTTTCTTTTCTTCTGTTCCCGCAATAAAGTTGTAACGGAAGGGGTTCTTACTGTTTTCTTAGAAGTGTTAAGATGCAAAATGCTTTTTCTTAAATTACACTTTCCTTGGTGATTTCTTTTTGTGTCGTCCTACGTATGCAAAGTTCATTTGGTGTTTATATAAAGTTTGCCTGGTTGCATTCCAGGCAAGTATGGGGTTAAGAATGAAATGAGTTGTGCAGTTAGAGTGATGTCAGGTCTGCAAGTACATATGGTTAAGTGTTAAAATATCTCAGTGAAGGATTGTTTCATAATCCAACTATTTATACTGTGTGAGAGATTTCGTACTATGTGCTCTGATTACTAAGTGACATTGGGAGAGCACCGCTGGCTGCATCGGGAGAAAGTGCTGATTGTGCAACACCAGGGTACAGACTGGTAGGTAATATGGAAGCTCTGCATTTAAATAATGCATAATTCATATCAGTGCAGTTTATTTAACTACTTCATTAAATCATAAGTGGGAATGGTTATTTGTGGAATGCATACAGAAGTAATACCTTATGAGACCAAATTCAAAAAAAGAGGGAAAAAATAGGTGCCTGTTTTATTAGAGCCTCCCTTGTCTGTAATGCCATGTGGGTCCATACAGGTAGCCTTTCCTACCTGATTGTCACCTCGTGCTTCCCAGAGCTGGGATGCTGTCACTTGTGCATCCCCTCTGGACCAATGGGAAGGGAGAAGTGAGGGGAGTCAGTCTTAACTTCTTTCTTCTGACTGTTGATGTTCCCTCTTGTCCCCACTGTAGTGACAAGACTTGTTAGGTCATTTGAGCACTGCCCTGCTGGGAGTCCTTTTCCTACTGGCAAGGAGATTGTGTAGCTTGGGGAAGTGAAAGAGATGATTACAGAACTCTTGCTGTTGCTGCTGCCCCCACCACAGAAAAAGTCATCTAGGGAATCACCAAATCTCTTTTGAGAGAGGGAGACCACTTCACTTACCTGCAAACATCCAGGATGCTGTTGAAGCCTTGTCCTAAAGGCTTAGCTGTATTAATGCTATTTAACGTAATAGCATCCAGAACAGTGTACAGTCACATTTTTAGATGTAGTAATGTAAAAATCTTTACTCATTATCTTTAGCTGAGATTAGCTAATACCTAAAAGATGAAAGTCGTTGGGGAATTTTGAAAATTAACTTGGCAATTTGAACTACTTTCTAAAAGCAGAAGCAGGGTGTCAGTGCATTTGAGGACATTAAATATATTTCTGAGTTGCTTGGTGGAAGTGTAGCCAAATATCCTCCTCCCTCTTCTACAAGCATAGCAATCTGGATTCCTGATCCCTAGCATTCTTCTGCTTAGCGAACAGTCATATAAAATAATACGTGTCACACTGCCTTTGTTTTAGCTAATTCATACAAAGAATTCACTCCCAGTGTCATTGGCCAGGTTCCTATCTTTCCTAGCAGGAGAAGGCCAAGTGTGCCATGTGAAGGCTGAGTGTACCAAGTGCCCTTCTGTGCCATAAACTTTTGCTTGTTGGGACTCTCTGGTGCAATTGATCTGCACGTATTCTAGGAAACCTCAGGCCTCTTTTGCATCGCGTGCACAACACCCTGTGCTACCTGGACATTTTTCTTTGCATTTCTTTAAAACTACAATCTGCTTGTCTACTATAAAAATATACAGGGATTGAGATGCTGTCGTGGCTGGGGCGGTAATGAGGAGCCTGGTAAGTGGCCATGGACAATGCCTGCTGCACATAAATATGCACATATCCCATATATCCGGTGGGTGCCATGGCATAGCCCCAGCCGTGTCTGTCCCACCTCTGCTGCTTACACGCAGTAGGGAGAGTCACTTACAAATCAGGTGTCACAAATAGTGGCCTCCAGCACAGTGGGTTCTCATCTGCAGGCTGAGAAGACAGACAGATGCATCATTTAGCTGGTCTGGATCATTCTCAGGAAATCTTCTGCACCTCTTAGTTTACTGTTTATAGATCTGCCACGCACCTGACTCCAACAAATAACATCAGGTTATATAGTATTTTCAAAATCACAAGCTGTTACTTTAATTTTTCTTATACTTTTTCATATTTAAAGATTTATATAGTTTTTTTTTTACATTTAATCCTACACAAACCAAATTTTTATAGTAGTACATACTGTACACACAAGCTCCAATACTTCTTCACTCTGTTTTTTACTAAATAAAGACCAAAAAAAAAGAACATTATGTCTTTACATATTGCCCTTAAAAATGATTCATTAGCTAAGAATGCAGACCATATACAAATGGTAAAGAATATTTTTGTATAATTCTCTTGGGAAAGTACTTATTTAGGTGTTAAAAATACACCTTTTGAGGGCTTTTTCATTTACAGGCAGTATTACAGTTAGGTCAGAATCATATGAAATTGATTAGATTTTTCTGAACCTAACATATCAAGGTACAAACGACATACATATTTTTAATTCTGAATTTCTTCCCAATTTTGGCCTTTAATAAAGGCAAAAACATAAAAATACTTTCTCATGCACTGTGGGGCATTACTTCCCCTTTTAAAGTTTTTATGCATACCCCATCAAAGAGATTACACCTTTTCTGCCATAAAACAATTTGTCTTTTCTGTTACACAGACTGAGGTGCTAAATGAATAATTTTAAGTAAGGTTATAGTGGTGCCCCGGCCTATGGTTGATATTCCAGTAGTTATTAGTAATGAATATTGAAGAAATACAGCAGTTAAAACTCTGTCTAATGCTTAATATTTACCAACTGCATCCTGAGAGTGAAGTTGTGCTTTCAATTGTACATTTATGGATATAACAGCAGAAGCAGTGGAGTCATAAACAGATTAAAGCAAAGTAAATTATTGTAGCTGTGCTTCCTGGCAACCGTGGACATTGCTAATATGTCAGTGTGCAGGAAAACAGACTGCACAGTAAATCTGACTTGCTCCTGAGAACAAGTGCAAAACCCCAGTAAACTGAGTAGGCAAACAAAGATTAAAATTTTCCTTAACTGTAATAATAGTGAAAGAAATAATAAGGAGAATATGGAAAGAGAAATACTGAAGAAGAGTGACAAAGACCTTACTGAAACTTTGGATAAATGATTGCACAGTCATAGCAAATGAGGATTACAGCAGCAGGGTATTTGTACAAAGGGTAAGTTCAAAGCTCATACAAGCTTATTTGGGGAGGAGTTAAGAGTAAACTGTGAGGAATTATACAGATGCAATTATGGAATAGTTTGTGGTAATAAGTTAATAGATAAAACAGGTAGGGGTGGTTAGTAGCTAACAGTACAGGAATACAGGTAATTTAGCAATGAGTAATGCTTTTTCTGCAGCATTGCAATGAGAGGAACAACACATGTCAGAATTAAACACACTTAGCTCCAGGTTCATCTGCAGTGTAATTACAGTTTACTCCCCAGTGTAACATGTTTGGATCTTGTTATTTAGAAAATGTTTAGGCAACTTCATTTACATCTGAAATCAGAGACAAGGAAAGATGCTTGGCTTCCTTCTACAAGACAGTGCTTCTGTTTTCTTTGAACAACATATAGAGTTTTTCCACAGTTTGTATACCATGTGAAAAGCCTAACATTCTGTATATTGATATAATAATATTAGTATTCTTATAAGAAAGTATAGAGGTCAGCTTAGCAAGAACACTAGTTGAAAGTTTTTTCTTTTATCTTGCATGTGTGTTTCATGTGACACAAGGCTTATGTAATTTCTGTCTCCTCTAAAATCGTGATATAGAAATAGGCTCTAGTTTTATCAATAGAAACATTCAGCATTAGCCAGACCTATCTCTTTAAAGAATATTTGCTAGAAAGAGATAAAGGAAGTTATAGCTTACCCTTCATATGTTCTAAAGCCTTTGAGAAAACAGTTAAACTGTTTACTGAGTCATCAGGTGAATAACTTCAGAAGAGTTTTACCTGTTCAAACTGTTTCTGCTAATTCATTTTATTGCAGGGTATAGATTTCTTGTAGTATTGTGCATTTGAATTTAAAGTAAGTATTTAAAAATATGGTTTGATGTCATACTGTTTACATCTTATTGCAGGTGGAAATCTCACAGGAGCAATATTTAACCCAGCACTGGCATTTTCATTACACGCAGATTGTTTCTATGACAAATTTTTGAGTTACTCACTAGTATATTGGCTCGCACCATGCTTAGGTAAGTTCTTAATACTTTACGTGTTTGAGAAAGTGTTATTTAGTACATGGTTCATAAATCAAGAAATAAGTGCTCTTTATTTGAGAGTGTTTGACTTTTGCATTAAATAAATCCAGAAAATAGTAAATTATAATGTATGTGTTGAAATCATTCAGAATCATGGTTTCATTTTGCAAATGCAGGCTGTGTATTTTTACCATTTTTTAATGCTCTGTATAGAGTACCTGCAGCACTGTTTAGTGAATTATAGAATTATTTGGATTGGGAAGGTCCTTTGAAGATCATATGGTCCTTCCCTGAAAGTAAGTATCAGCCTGAATAACTTCAAGAAGAGAAACATACTGGTTACCACACAGCATCTGTCTTGTTTTGTGACAGTTTACAAAAACTGATGATAAATTTTAGAAAAAAAACGACCCACAGGTATTGGGACAAGTGCTTTAAATATGCTTTCTCAATTACCACTTTTTTGATATCAAATATTTTATCCCCATAGTGTGCAAGCTTTGCAGTTTTCATTCTGTGTTTTTTCCCTGGTCACTGTTGGACACGGTCTGCTCTTAGTTTAAGAATAAGAAGTGTTAGCAACTAGGTTTTTCCTAACTTAAATTCTGGTTTTAATTTGGAAGCTATTGATTTTGACTTCTAGCTGTGTGCAGATGAAAATGGTCCATGTGATACTTCATGCTGTTGTTTGTTTACAGTTGGTCCCTACAAATCTTGAGCTTTCTGCTTAGGGTATATAAAGCAGCAGTCTGCTAATCCCAAATTCTTTCATGACTGTTAATCCTATTAGAAGGTACAAGAGTGATGAAGGCAGAGCAGGATGTAAAATATACACAGGAAACACTGGAAAGGGATCCTGTTATGACCAAAAACTTCCTTTTCTTGAGTTCATGTCTGTGTGTGTTCTACTTGCCTTGACTCTCAGTCAGCCAAAAACAAAGATGGAAGTTTAAACCTAACTAAAATTCACTTAAATACAATCTTGTTGAATTAGATCTCTAAACAGGATGACTGAACAATAGAGTAAGCTTGATAGCTGTTCAGTGAGGAATTAATGAAATGTCATAGGCCAAGCTGATCGGCATTGCTCGGGTCCTGACAGACCACATAATACTTCTCAGCTTTAGCTTTCATTAACTGATTTCAACCTCATAACCATTTAAAGATTTACCATTTAAAGGTTGTAAGTATATGAGATTTAATCTTTTGGCAAGTGATTTAAAGAAACAAGAGGCATTCTGAAACCCCATGTCCTGCTTGCATGCCAAGATATGTCCTGCAGAACAGCTTTGCAGCAAACCTCCAGGTGATTTTTGACATAAGAAAATCAACAGTTGTTAACTGAAATGGACCCATGACTTGAGGAACTTAAAATGTGGTTAGGGAGCAATGTTACCTTTCTAGGAAAGTTCATAAATAGTGGTTTGTCATTAGTTAACATCTAGAATATACACACAAAATACATTGAATGTTGTCTCTTGATTTATGAAGGAAAGGAACTCCTCCAGACTGAGCAGTTTTAAAAAGTGAATACTCAGGACACGTCACTTCTTGCACAGTGTCACAACTGTAGCCAACATTTAGTGACAGATCTCAGGTCTGTGGATCACCTGAAGGACTGAGTAATCTATTGGTGATAAAAATATTTCATTACAGAATAAGGATGTTTCATGGATACATTTAAGAGACCTTATAAATCAAGAGTTCAAAACAAATATAGTGTCTGAGGTACAAGTATAGAGAAGATTGCTGTATTTGAAAACTGAATTGATGAATACAGGAGTGCAGATCTACAAATTTTAACATGAAGTGAATTTTTTCTGACACTTTTTGAAAATAAGAAAATAATAGAATTTTTGCTTTCACGATTGGACAAAATAATGAGGCATCTAGGAAAATGACCTGTTATGATGACAAATTCTTGTATAAAGAACCTCTGAACAGAATCATGAAAGTAGACGATCAGGGAAAGGACATTTTAAATTCAATTGTAAAAATTACTTTCAGAATCCATTTGTCAGCAGAAATGATGTTTCAGACTTCTAGAAACTGGCAGAGTCACAATGTTATGCTAATCTGATGTCTTACTTCTTCCAGCATCAGCCTCTCAGATGGTTAAATTACTTTGTTCTTACTTTGGGAAATACTTTCAGAAGGGTTTTTTTGTGTTTTGCTGTAATAAGTACCTCACAGTAGTACCTTGGACTAACTTAAAATTGCCAGTGGAAAGAGCAATATATTCTCATTTATGGCTGTGGCAAAAATCCACAAGGGCAAGGATATGGACAGAATTCAGAATACAAGTGAATCCTGATCTGGCTGAAGCACATGATAAATAATGTTCTTAGAAAGGACACTTGGAAGAAAAGGAAGACTGACTATCACTTTCACAAGACAAGGATGAAATGGAGGTTTTCTTTTAGGATGAACAACTCTACTGGTGGTTCATGGTCTTTCAGGAGTTTAATCTTGAAACTGTAGTTAATTACTCATTTTTCAAAATGGCTTCACTGATGTTCTGGTGAAGGTGATTCTTCAGCAGCATTAAACTCTGGATTCCTGCAATAAACATAGATGCCAGCAAGTGTTTATAACTTAGCGCAGGCAGGCCTAAGTTCTGCACTGTGAAGACAGACTCAGTAAGTACCAGTGGAACAAAGATGGTTTCTGTTTTATTGCCAAAGGAATTCATGTTAGTTGTCCAGGCATGATTATACCATCAGTAATGATGGGGACTGAGCTAATGCTGCCCTTTCAGTACCAGGGAGATGGCAGCTATGAATGGAAGAGTTGGTGACAAGATAATCATGAGGTTGATAAAATGAAATGCTCTTTCCTGGACAGGTGCCAGCTTAGCATATCATAGAATTGTATTGTAGAGTGAGGGATGTTAAAGACCATCCAGTTCCAACTCCCCTGCTAGGGGCAGGGACACCTTCCACTGGACCAAGATGCTCAAAGCCATCCAGCCTGGCCTAGCCTCCTGCTACATTTCTAACTATAAAACCAGAAGGAAGGCCCCCTTCTTTAGATCAGTTTTACTAGAAAGACTAATACTGTTCTTTAGAAAATAAGTGCCACAACAGTCACTTAGCAGTAGATGTAAATGGCGGAGGGTAAGCAAGGGAGAAGGCAACAGGTGAGACTTTGACCTTTCTTCTCAGAGGAGAGGCTATTCTGAGGCTGCCAGCAAGTTCAGAACACTTAAGCAAAGAAACAAGAATTCCAAATCTGCATCTAGTCAAGTGTTCAGTATCTCAGGGACTTGAAAGCAAGGGTGGTTTTCAACAAACAACTGGAAAACTACTCCTGTTCCCAGACCCTGGTCCTTATAGGGGTTTTCAGCTCCACAGACATCATCTGACAGAGCAAAATACTCTTATGCAATGAGTGGATGTAATCCATGAAGTTCCTAGAAACTCAGTAATTATGTGTAATTCAAATCCTGAAGGGCCAGTGAGTGGGAATGCTGAACTTGACCTGCCTACAGAGTGGTAGGACCCATTCTTAAGGGTCCTGAATGTGGCCACTTAGGTTATAGTCCTCACAAGAGTTCAGGGTACAGAGGAAAACTGGGAAGATAAATAGCAGAGCTGTCCAGACTTTGGACTTCAAAACTAAATTCTGCTTATTTAGGGAATTGCTAAGTCAGTAGTAATTCCCTTGGAAACTGCTATAAATGGGGTAAGGTGATTTTTAGAAAAAGCTCATGAGAGCTCAGTAATAGATTTAGATGTGCAGAAGGAATCTGTCACATAGTGTTAGACTGGGAATTTGTACAAAAAGCTTTTCCCTGCTGGCTAGACAAAGAGCTTTCTTTCAACAAAAGAGAACATGGAAGAAGTTGAAACTGGGAAAGGCAGCAAAGGAGGAGTATAAGAGCTTTGCACAGGCACTTGGAAGCAAAGCCAGGAAGTGCTCAACTGGAACTAAGAGAAAGGACATGCAGAGTTACAAATATACTAATCACAAAAATAGTCCAGAGAAAATGCAAGTCCATCAGTGGATGGAAGAGACAACCTAGTGAGGGATGGCATGGAAAAGGCTGAGGTACCACTTAGTCTTCCCAAGCAAAATTTGCTCCCAAACCTCTGTGTAAATCAGTAAGGTTTTGGAAAGGAAGCAATAAATAGAGAACAATAAATGGGAACAACATACGTGATTGTGAATGCATTGACTCTAGTGGGATTCACCTAGAAATGAAGGTACAGTTGGCCAGTGTTGGAATTGTCCTTAATTTAAGAGAAGTTACAGCAGTTGGAGGAGGTTCCTGCCAATGGGAAATGTGCTAATACTATGTCTGCTTTTAAGAAGGAGGAGAGGGAAGCCAGGAACTACAAGCTAGTTGGTATCACTTCAGCCAGTGGGAAGATGGTGGAGTATTTAGTCTTGGAATCCATTTCCAACCATGCAGACAGCACAAAGATAAACACAGGAACAGCCAGCACAGACTTAGTGAGGGCAATCCATGCTTGACCAGCTTGGTGGCCTTCTGTGATGAATGCAGTGGGAATGACAAAGGAGCAGGGATGCAGTGTACCTTCACCTTAGTAAGGTTTTTGAACCACCTCCCACAGCGTTCTCGGTTCAAAGTGGGCTCACACAAAAAGTCTGTTAGATGGAATAAAGATTGGCTAAACCACTGACCTCAAACTGTCACAATCAATGGGCTGACACCTGGCTGGTGGCCAATACCATGCAGAGTATGCTGGTTTGATTATTGCCTCCTTCTACTCAATGCCCATGAGGTGACATCTGGAACATGGGTGGTTTGGAGTCCCCAAGTTCAAGAGCAATGTGTCAAAAAACAGGATCCAGGCAGTGGAGGACCACAGAGACAACGAAGGACCTAGAGTACCTGATCTAAGACGGAAGGCTGAGGGAACCAGACTGGTTTAGGCTGCAAAAATAAGATGAAAGCATGTTTTAAGCACAGTCAAGCATCATTCCAAGAGTAGTTACAAGGGCAACATTCTTTTTGGCAACAAGTAACAGCAAGGCCACAAATTGGGGCATGGGAAGCTCAGCTTAGACTCCAGGAAAACATTCAGGAGGAAGGGTGCAGCAACACTGAAATTAATTTCCTGAAGAAATGCTACAGTCTCCAGCACGGAGGTTTTTTAAACTCAGCCAGAGAAAGTCTCACTGACCCATCCAGCATAGGCAAAGTCCTGCACTGAGTGGCAGAGTGGACTAAACAGAATCACTTTAAATAAGCTTTTTTTGTGATCTGAGAAGTTTCATAAGTTCAAGCTTATGTGTGGGCAACACCCTCAAGCAGGATCCTCTTTGTCTCTGAAAGAATAATTGATTTTTTTTTACTGCGGGAAATAAACTGTATCTGGATTCCCTTTGGACTCAGTGATCCTTATGGGTCCCTTCCAAATTGAGATAGAAGTTTCTTTATGAGAATTGTATCTCTAACTATATTTTTTCACCTCCAGAATAAACCCTATATCAGAATGATCTTCAAAAAACACCCACTATCCTATAGCCACTTGGCAGCACCTAAAAATTATATGGTTATCAAAACAGGCATAGCCAACAATCTCAGGTGAGGGATGGAGGTTAAGCTGCTGGTTCAGTCATTTGTACATCCAGCCACAAAGAAAGCAGCCCTGACCAGGAACAGGAAGGTGCCCGTGTTGGATTCACCCAGACTCTCTGCCTTTGGCTTGGCTCACACAGATCAAAGCATGAACTGCACTAGGAAAAACAAGATTATTATCTCACAGGGAGCACTTGCATGGCTGTTGAAGCTTCCTTTGCAAAAGGTACTGCTGTATTGTGGTAGAGACTCAAATACTTGAACACAGTGTTTGTTTTCCATGCCAGTACTGTGTCCTTCTCAAATGCATTTAAATAAAAGTCCTTTCTGTAACCTCTCATTTCAGGTACTATACTTGTGGTTTTTATATGGGATGAAATCTTTCCTCGGAAATCTTGAGACGTGAAATCCTGAAATTTGGGAGCACTACATTAAAAAATATTTTCAACATCTGCAGACATAAAGCTTTCAGAGGACTGTTGACAGACTTCCGTGCCATCTTTATGCTGTATTTTCAGATTTCATGTTTGAAATATTTGACTTACCACTTTGTATTCAAATAATTATTTTGTAAATGAGTACTGCGATTTTGGGAATATCTGCCACCATTTTCAGTTAAGCCATATGAATGTGAAGGACTGTTAAAAAACAAATATGTCACTTTAGCCATAAGTGCCATTTTCTGACCTTTATTAGCATGCAAAACTAATTTTAGAGAAATACCCTGTCCTTTCAAGGTTTGATTTTATTGGATTTCTTCTCACTGAATGCACCTGCAAAAAGAGAGCTGAAGATTTCTTATACTGACATCATCATATTCCCACTTGCCATATACCTACCTCTGAGAGGAAGAAAGGCTACACTACTCCCTAGAAGAGTCTCCACAGCTCTGTTCTAGAGGCACCCTACACCAAAATTAAAGCCTGTATAACCAACATTCTTTTAATAATGATAATTTTAATACCTGAGTGCAAGTAAGTAACCCCTCAACTCCTCCCAGGAAGGCTCAGCAACATCCTGTCCCATTAGAGACTGTTGAATGGTCACCTTGGTTGGAAAAAGCAGTAATAAAATACCATAAAATTCTGCAGACACACACATCAAATGGTATTTTAGGCAAAACCCTAGACTTCTTATCAGCAATTACTGCTGCCTCTTCACATAGACACAGGATATAGGGATGAATCATGCAGTACTCAATTTGTCCTTGATTTTATGTAGCTCTTACCAACCCCTTAAAAAAAAAAAAGAATCTGCAATGCAGAAGAATAAATGACAGAGATAAAAACTACAGGAAAGCTACATACACAAGCATACCTTTATAGCCCCAGCTGAGGCAAACACCACTGATGGGTACTATCCTCTGAAGCTCTGTTTCTAGCACAAGGTTTCTTCTTCTGGCTGCAGCTTAATTTTTTAAAATGCCAAAATATACTTCTCAAATTTAAGAGTAAATTCAGTTTTTCTTTTTATGGTTACTTGATTTGAAAGGAGAGATGGTTAACAAATTCTACAATGATCTCAGTATCATGTCCCTCACCTCATCATCCAAGTCACCTTACAAACCACATTTTAAGAGAAAAGAAATCAGATGTGGGGGTTTTCCACAGTAAATTGATGAAGTCTTTAACAGCTACTATTGTCAGCTATCTTTTTTGCAAGAGCTGGGGAAGTGAATATTTCCATGTAATTTCTTCCTTGTTGCAATAAAATCTTTTCTCGTTTTATTTTTCCAAGGTATCTGTAAGATTATATTGCAAAATTAAATCAACTGTATGAACCTGCTTTACATACAAGAGTCCAATCCATGACCCTGTATTCAGTTATTAATAATAAAACCAATTAGCCTGCTAATATGCTGAAGAGAACTAGAACTGCTGGGTTATCATTCAGCAGCTCTTCAATTGTAGTGTAGATAGATCTACCAAAGGAAAATTGTCCTTGTTAAAACTCTCCATAGCAAGGACCATACACCAGCACACTGAGCCTGAAAAGATGTAATCCTCTGAGAAAATACATATTTTTATACCTTGTTCTGCTTCTAAAACAGATCCTTTTGGGGGCTTCTACCTTCCCTTTCTTGCTTTACTGCTTTTTATTCTTTTACCTCCTTTTAAAGTGATCCATACCTAATAACTTTTCCCCCCACTTTTTCACATAATTTCTTATGGAAACAAGTCTTTCAAAATCTGAATGATTTGATGTCTCCTCTGAAGCCATGGAGCCCACAGGATAAAGGTCTCAAAAATAAACCTCAAAGAGCATAAAAATAGACAAAGAAAAGAGAAAAACAGATATACAAACCTACAGGCAGCCAAGATTTGTTAGATTAGAGGCCCTACTTCCACATAATTTTTGATGGCCTGCAAAAGCAAAGTCCTTAAAGTGAAGAGGTCAAATCAGATCTGACTTCTCCATGTCTGCCTTGTTTATTTTGGCACAACATATAGTTTAAAAGAAATTGGTAAAAATATGGGTTATTAACAAGCAGCTGCTGTATTTACAGGCACTAGAATATAAATTTTGTTTTTAAATCACTAGGAATTAGACAAGCCTTAAATTGACTAAATTAATGCAAAACAAAAGAAAAACAACAAAAGTAGCAGAAATAACAAAAAATAAACCTAAGCTAGGAACTGAAGAATTTAACTGGTTTTGGTAGTGCAGGCAAAAAGGAATATTTTACATTTGAGTGAATGAATGCTTTTGAAGTCCAGAACATTTACCCACAGCCTAAATACAAAGTTTTATTGAAAATAAAACTTATCAATCCACACAAGACACTTCTCAATGCTACCTTCAGCACTCATCCAGGTTTGTTTCTACCTCACCTCATTTAATCTTGCTCCACTGATTTGACTGGAAGCATCACAAAATGTCTGTTCCTGGAGCTCCACATTAGTACAACAGAAATTCTCCTTTTGGATGTAGTGAGAGTGCTGAGAGGAACTGTGAACAGTCCAGCTGCCCTGGAGTTAACTTTGCCCATCTGCCAGGGTATGTAACAGGCTGCCATTTAACGTGGAAAACAACAGACACACCACATCCAATTCAGATTTTCACACACCAAAAAACCCCCACCAGCCTGCTTCAACAGTGGATGCTGACTTAGAATTCAATGAGCCTTTTCCCTCAATTATGGTGTGGGTAAGAGTTTTACCTGTCCCAAAATCTCACCATGCCAAGATTCTCCAAATGCCAGTGCAAAAATCAACTCTGTATCCTCCTTTGTAGCTCTGAATTCCTAACAATAACGTTTGTATGTATACAAAGGGGCTGGTAAAGACATTCCTGTAGGATGTCTTGTTGCATAACATGCTGAATACCTCATTTATTCAGCCACATGAGTGGTTCACAACACTGTTAAGACATCCCTAATTAGACTGAATATTCATTCCTAATGAATATTCAACAAAGAATGAGTATAATTAGCACGTACCTTGGAACCAAATCACATCTTTATGTGTAAGCAGAGTGTAGGGCCAGTAAATTGTTCATATACCAACACAGCAATACCTCACACCCATCCCCTCCCCAAAATATCACAGGTCAACTTCAAAGCAAAAGAAAATGGAGGAAGTTTGGTCCAGACTTTCATTTCAATAGTGGGGGAAGAGAGGCACAACCTGAATTTCCTGATATTTTCCAACAGAGAAATTTTCCAATTTTCCCACAGAGAGGTGAAGCAGGGAAAGCTCCAGCAGGACCAACATCTTGGCAATCTAAAGCTGGGTTCCTAACTTTGGGATGTGTCTGGCTAACTCTGTCACAGGCATACCCTGCAAATGCTCTGCCCTTTTATCCTCACATCCAGGTAAATGGTGAAAATGGCTTTGGCTTCACTGAAGACTTTTTTGTTACAGAAGAGAGTTCTGAAACTCAAGAGCTCAAGATGCTTGCTGAAGTAAAGGAGGGAGAACTGCAACAGTGAGCTGGTTGTGAGATACAAAAATCTTAGTTTATTTAACAATGTTAACATTTAATACAAAGACACAAAACGGTTCTCTTTGTCTGGACCTTACAGACTTCATTCCATCTCCTCTACCACCCAAGCTCAGCTCTCAGAGAAATGAAAGGGATAGCACTGAAATGGTAAAGCCAGTTACTTGAGGGGGTTTTGATTTAGCTTTTCGTTTGATCCTTGGCCAACCCTATTTCCTTTTAGTCATAACATTTCTATTCCCATTTCTACTGCACAGAGTCAATGACAGGTAAAAAAATATGGAAAATTCTAGGACCATCTAAAATTCTGTTTTACTTACAGTTTTATTTCTGAAGTTCTAGAATTCCTACAAAGGCTTCTTTAAAAGGCCAGAGAGTTTAGTCAGAGAGACTGTGGCTGCCCCATTCCTGGAAGTGTTCACAGCCAGGTTAGGATGGGGTCCTGAGCAACCTGATCTACTCAATGGCATCCATGCCCATGGCAGGTGGGGCTGGAACCAGATGATCTTTAAGGTCTGTTCCAACCCAAATAATTTTGTGATTCTATGAAATGACCCCTGATTAGCCCCATTCAACTGTTAGATGCAAGAGGTTTTATTGTTTTTGTTTATTTTGTTGGTTTTTTTTTAAATAACCCCATAGTGGTCACAAATGTCAAACCCTGTTTTAAACATCTCTACAAGCATTTTTAGACCTAGATGTCTAAACTTAGGTCATCAAAAGAAAGGTTAACTCCCGATAGTCACTGCAATGCCTTCGGTTTTACAGCTTATTCTGGAAGTGCCACAAGATGGATCTGAAAGACACAAGACACCCAAGTTTACATAATTGGCATTAAAATACAATGTTATTAAGCAGCACAGAGTAGTAGCTATCTGTTGGTTGCACTTTACTACAAGCCCATGAATTTTCAGAAGGGCTAAGCATCTTTGCCTTTGGCAGCAGCTCTAACTCAGGTCAGCTAAGGACAGCATGTGCTCACAGCAGGCACCAGGGTGGCCTGGCAAACCCTGCTGCACCCCATGCAGACACACCAGTTGCTTCAGAACAATTGCTGCAGCCTCGTGATGCCACAGACAAAACACCACTTATTGCAGGAACACTGGAAATGTCCTGCACCAACTGCCAGCAAGTCTCCAGGGGCTTCAGCAGGAGACTGTCACATCTCATTTGGGTGGCATTCAACATGAGCATCACACAAGGGCATTGTTTGGGAGGCAGGGCAGCACATTGCTCTCTAAGGGATCACCAACAAGATGTTCCTTGTAGATCATTTTGCAGTTCAGGAGGTTAAAAGGGCCAAGCTGCTCCATGGAGTACCCACAGGATCACAGAATGCTCCCTCTCCACCCCTACATACAGAGTGCAGAGCCAAGTCACCCTCTGAGCAGGGCAATTAGCACAGACCTCCAAGAGCTGTGCTTGTCACTTTCTACCTTCAGTTCCTTGCTGCTGCCTTAGATCCTACATTCCTAAACTTCCTTAGACTACATCCACACACTCAGGCTGGTGGTTACTCTAAAAAGGGCCATCCCAAACTGCTACCTGCAGTGATGTCACTGAAGCACCTGACACTGCACATGCAGGTCACTTGATCTGCTCTGCCAGGGATCAGCCCCTCAGTTGCGATCAGCACAAGCAGAAGCACAGGAGGAAATCCTCTTCAGTCACCTCTCAGAGCATTCATCTCCCACAGTCACATGCTGTACCATGGAAGGCAGAGTAACAATTCCACTAACCAACACTACTTCTTACTGGGTGTATTTCGTCCTTTTCTAGAAGAACAGTCAACAACACTTCCACCAGCACTTTCATGCCTCTTAGAGATCTGCTATCAGCTACTAACTCTCCTTAATCCAGTTAAATTCTAACTGGGATAATAGATAAAGCAGTCAAATTTGAATTTTTCAACAGCATGATTTTTGTTTTAATAAACCATTGACCAAAGTAATCTTGGAGATGGAGTCATCAGAGTCTAAATTTCCATTCACTTACTAAGAAGCACCTGATCTACAGCTAAAGGCTTTTCTCTGATTTCTAAGTGTGTCCTTTACCAAACTGGCAGATCAGCCAATGGCAGGACAACCAATATCTAATATTTTTTTTTTTTTTAAGAACTCTTTGTTCTGCAAAGTCCTTCCCAGGGTAGAAATGCAACTACGGAAGTTTGAGCTCTTACACCAGACAATAAATACCAATTCAGGAGTAGTGGCAGAGGTGGAGGTCAGTAAGGGAACACAAGACTACTCTGAGACTTTCAGAACTGCAGCAACAAAGAAAAATAAGCCACAGAGGAGGAATGCAGGTATACAGCATCCCTCCACAACAGCCCTCCTTGGGTACTGCACCCTCTTTGTGACACTGTAATCAACTATTTTCCCATTTTTCTTTCAGTGTGTCACACTCCTTTTTGTGCCCCTTTCCTCTTTCCTCCCCTGAGCTTTTGGCTGTCTGCTCCACAGCTGTTCTCTCCAGCATTTCAAGCAGGATAGCTGGACACTCACTTTAAGGTAGGAGCTGTCAGTCTCCCTTCTGAGATATACAGAAAAACTGGGACAGCACAGCACCACTTGAGCAGCACATACAGACTCAGTACTGCTGAAGCAAGGATGGCATCACAATCCCACTGTGCCTGTGCCTCTCTGCAGACAGCCCCAGAAAAAGCTGCTCTAACTCTCCCTCCCAGCACCAGCGAGGAACCACTGGCACATCTTGTAAAGCTACTTAGAGGAGAAAAGCAAACAGGTGATGGAAGACAAGGGATCACACTGGCACATCCACCTGAGCAGGGTGTTGTCTCTTAGCTGTTCACTCCTGAGAGCAGTCCCATCCAGATAGCTCAGTAACTTTACCAGGAACTGTTCCTGCTCTGCTTATAATGAAGGAAGAGATGGACTTGGAGTGCTGTGAAGTGTCCTGCCCCCTGGTACAGCCAGGGAAATCCAACACACCAAGGACAAAACAACAGACGCTAAAGACAGTAACTTCCCAGGGATGCCTCCAGTGTTCATATACCAGCATCCAAGAGCCTTTGAGATCAGACAATTCTTAAATCAACTAAAAAGCTGACCTGTCTTCCAGACAGGCACATCCATGTAGGTTGCCTCTGCAGGGTAATGGTTTATGCCAATAGGCGTTTTGGCACAGATCATTAAACATCTTTTACATTTGTCATAACTACAGCTCCCTTTTCCTTCTTATATATCACCATCATCCTGACATCATGAGACATTTCCTGTAGGATCACATACCCTACACAAATTCCAGAGAGGGAGGGCTCTGCAGGACTGAAAAGCATTGCTGTGAGAAGTCAGAAGAACTTACAGCAGCACCTGTCCTCCTCAGTGATCGACTTCGGCATCTTCAAACTGCCCGGCAACTACTGGTGCTATGTCCACCTCCATTCCGTCTGAAAGAAACAGCCAGCGCTCCGTAAACAAGCGGATGGGGGATGACGTTTTCACGGGAAAGAGAGCGGATGCCCTCTGCTGACGAGAGGTGGCCAGGACAGAAAACCCCTTCACTGAACTTCTGAGAGCAGCCTAAGGAAACGCTGATGAGCTCACAAGTTTCTGGGTTTGCTCCAGCACTGTTGGTCAGTCATTTACAGATTTCACCGCTTCCTACAATCTCACCTCACCCTGTCTTATTAAAAGACTTAAACACTGGATTTTAACTATTTCATGATTTAAATGAAGTTTTGGTGTAACAAATTTCATGATTCCTTGGAATAACTTTATTCTAGTATCCTATTCTGAAACAATTGAAAAGAAAGGTTGCTCTATGCTACAATGTCAAAAAATAAAGTAACTCTGAGCAGCCTTGCGGATATTTGTAATTGCAGCAAACCAAGCAGCAGTACTGTAGCAAGTAAGATCAGAAAAATAAACAAAATTGATGAAGATTACTCTGAGACACGTGACATACTTGCTGTTCAATTTATATTCATTTCTGGAATTTTGGAATTCAGACACCTGACTAAATTTTCAAACAAAGGGCACAGCTGAAACAGGAGCCTATCACCTATGGTTGTCTATACATAAATTTATTCAAAACTGCAGAACAAAGTAAACCTGAACATAACTGAAACAAGTAAGATTAAAAACCTCTCCCTGTGGATGAGAAATTAGTTATTATTTTCTAGAAATCCACAACTGCTGGATCATTTTCCATCTTTCAAAAACAGGAGGGCATATAAAAAGCACTGCAATTTATATATTAAAAAAAGAAGCAACACTACTAAACTACTTTTCTATTCTTCTCCCAGAAAATATATTGTAGGGAAAACAGCACACAAAAGACAGTCTGAGAAATCAGATGGTTTTCCCCCAACAAAAAAGAAATTTTACTCCTTAAATACACACTTGAACAATCAATAGAATTAAGAGACACCATCCTTCAGAAAAATAGATCTTTTTTAATAATTCTGTTTCAGTGTGTTTGAATGATTCAGAATTCACCCTGAACTCTGTCAAGATAACTGTTAACTTATAATTTACGGTATAAAAAAAAACCAAACCCAAAATCCAAACCCAAATAAAAACTACAACTAATTTAGAGTCGAAAATGCTTCCCAACTGTGGTGTAGACTGATACATTGAATTTTTTTTTAATCCTAAATCAACTTCACTTTACCACAGTTCCAGGAAATCCTACCAAGAAGAATCAAGTGTTCTTAACACTGAAGTGCTCACTCTAACATAGCAGCCCTCAATCCACAGCAGGCAACATGGTGCCCACAGGGCCAGAGGCATGTTGGTTTTCCTCAGCTTCTGCAGGGAGGTATCACCCATGGCATCACATTCACTTTGTCCTGCTTTATGGATTAGCCAAACTGGAGAGCCACCACTTCCATATCATAGAACCATGGAATGGCTTGGGTTGGAAGGGACCTTGCAGCCACGGGCAGGGACACCTCCCACTAGACCAGGCTGCTCCAAGCCCCATCCAGCCTGGCCTTGAACACTTCCAGGGATGGGGCATCCACACTCACCGCCTCCATGGTAAAAATCTCTCCTTTTAACAATGTAAGTCTCACCTCCTTTGGTTTGAAGCCATTCCCCCTTGTCCTACAACAACCAGCCTTACATAAAAGTCCATCCCCATCTTTAAGTATTGAAAGGCCTCAGTAAGGTCTCCCCAGAGCCTTGTCTTTTCCAGGCTGAACACCCTAACTATCTCAGTCTGTTTCCATAGCAGAGGTGCCCCAGACTCCTGATCATATTAATGACCTCCTCTGGACTCACTGCAGTAGGTCTCTATCCTATTGTGCTGAGGATCCCAGAGCTGGATGCAGCACTCTAGGTGGTGTCTCACCAGAGTGCAGCAGAGGATCAGACTGCCTTCCCTCACCCTGGGGCCACGCTGCTTTGGCTACAGCCTAGGACATGACTGGTGTTCTGGGCTGAGAGTGCACATTGCCAGGTTAGGTGAAACTTTTCATCCACCAGCACCCCCAGGTCCTTATTGGCAGGGCTGCTCTTAATCCCTTCATCTCCCAGCTTGTGTTGACACTGGGAGTTGCTCCAACCCAGGTGCAGCACCTTGCACTTGGCCTTGATGAACCTCATGAGGTTCCCATGGATCCACTCCTCACATTTGTTGAGGACCCTCTAGATGGCATCCTATCCTTCAGGAGTGTCAAGTGCACCCCTCAGCTTCGTGTTTGCAAACTTGCTGAGGGTGCACTCCATCCCACTGCCTGTGTCACTGACGAAGACATATTGTTTAGTAAAACAAAAGCATGTCTTACCTTCAAACTCCCTTATGGAGTCCTCTGTTCTCACTCCAGCCATGTTGTACTGGGTGCTGACAGACTGGGCTAACATGCCTTCTAACCTCTCCAGCGTGGCCTGCCCTTCTGCAGTTAAATGTGACAATCCCTCTTCGTATGTGTAAAAGCTTGGGATGTCACCTTGTTCTAGCTCTGCAAAAACAAGTTTATGTTTAGCAGACTTAAGTTTAGGAGCCAGAAACATTCAGAGGTGGAGGAATAGGGGAGCACCTGGGCAAATTATGCCCAGATTAACTGACAGATTAAAAAGCTGCTTACACAGGTACAGAATACACACAGCAATGTGAACTGACCACAGAGCAGCACAGCCATTGAACCTGGGCCAGCACAGCCACTGGGAAGGGGAAAGGCTGCTCCTTGTGTCTGTGGGCTTTGGAGAGCCAGAACAATGCTTTTGCTGAACTCCTGTCACTTGTGACAGGAATGACAGGTTTTCTGCAGATTTATGAATTTCTATACTGTGCCTGTGACAAAAGGGATGTTCAGGCAAAATGAATAATAAACAATTATGACAGATACCAGGTATGCAAGTGCTGGCAGGTATTTCAAAAGAAGCAACTGTTACCAACCGCGGGCCTCGACATCGTACTCATCCCCTTCGTAATCGTTGTCTGAGTCCTCGTCCTCCGGGTCTGGGTGCAGGGCCTGGCACTCACACATCGCTGAGAACATGGCTTCCACTGCAGGAACACAAGTGAAGACAAACCTCAGCAACACCCCAAAGCAACAGGCAAGAAACCCCCTCTGACTGATCAGAGGGAGTCAGAATACTCCTTTAGCAGAACCACAACTGAATTCGTATTTGAAAACATCATCCAACAAGCCAGAAGATATGTAAGAAACAAATCAGGTTTCAGCCTGGTGCTTTAGCCTCTTAACAGCACTTTTGCATTATTTCATTGATGACAAAGCTTTATCTCTGGACAGTTATGTCTGTGGTTACCTACTGCAGGAAAACTTGCAGCATTTCATCCATCAGATTCCTAAAACTTAAATTCAACTGTAAGCTCCACTGTCATATCCAGAGGATATGAGAGCTTTCCAGTAGTAGTGCCAGGCATTAGAATGTTTCTAATGAAATTGTCACTGACTCAAATATCACTGAATTTGTAATTACAAAGACATTTTCCATACATGTTCTCTACAAATGTATACAAGTGAGACTATCCACAATGTGTATTTATACTCAACAGTTTCTATTTTAAAGCACTGGAATTCTCCTTGAGAAGCAGCTGCTTGAAAGAGTCCATTTTTCAAGCCAGATAAAACAATTTGCTTTATTTTTTCCAGCACACAGGAATCAAGTCATTAGAAAAGGACACTGAAGGATCATGGTATTTACACCTCTGCACCCAAGTGTCTCCCACATATAATGAGGACTTGGAAGTAAAACACAGCTCCCACTTGCACTTACAGGCCGATTTGTCGCTAGGTACGAATCTGAATTCCGCAATTGGTTCGACATCATCATCGCTGTCATCCCCCTCTCCTTCAGTCATGGGAGCCTCTTTTGTCTCCTCTTTAAGAAATCGAAAGATTTAGATGAAACATGTTTACTTTGTAAAAAAAAAAAAGTCACATTTATTTATTCTTTCAGGAACACACACATAATCAAATCAGAAAGTCTAGGAGGGGCACAAAACCTCCACTCTGTTCTCCCAAAAAACCATGTGACACTCCAAGACCCACATGGATAAATGAGGCCCTCTCAACAACACCTGCAACACATGTGAAATCTTCTCCATTCATAACTTAAGGAGTTAAGATTTCTGTACTGGTCACACAATGTACTCAAGTATTTCAGGAAAATTGCCTGATTCTTATTACAAACAACAATGCGCAAACTCCCTTTTATCATTTTTTAAATCACATGGATTTTTTAATGGATCCTTAACATTACTGTCACAAAATCAGCCAGCTTCCAGTATGGACCCTTACAGAGGACTCTGACATATGCAGAGGATCTCTGCTCCATTTCCAACATTCCCAGTCAGCCAGAAAGATGTCAGAAATACAAAGCGCACCCAGAACCAGTGACAGTTCCAGTGCTTCCTGACTTCTGTACACCATCTATGTGAATAAATAAGCATCAGTGTTTTACTTTCTGTGAATAAAAACCCGACAAAAATGGCTGAGTTCCTCATTTCAGGGCTGGGGACACGGCACTGACTGCCTCAGAAGTGCACAATTATTTTCTACAGGAGAAGAGGTTGTGCCACTGAGAGTGGCACCACTCAAAATCACACACAAAACCGGCACCACCAAGAATACAAGACACCAAGAAGCTGCCAGGCAGCTGCCCCAAAAATGAAGTGTGCAGGGAAGCTACCCACTTCTTTTCCAACTGACCCCTGCAGGCACAGCTTGTTACTGCTGAGTCCAGCTCTTTGTTTTCAATGCAGTCAAGCTCTGAGTGCCTTTTTCTAAAAAAGGGGTGAGGACAAGGCACAAACACACAGAGAGCACACACAAAACTCTGAGAGGAAGAACACAATGTACCCTGCACAACTGTGGATGAAAACTCCTGAAGCCAACTAAGTGGAAAGGATTAACACTATTCAGCAGTTAAAATTGCAGGCCAGGGCTAGACTTTGAAAAGTAAAACTTATCTCTTGTGGAAGATTTACTGTAGGCAGAGATGATATACTAAAAAATATACCCACAAAAATACCTATAAAAAATCACTCTATTAAAGACTTTCACAGGATATCCATATTTTCAAATGCCATAATTAGAATAAATTAAAAGCTACAAACAGTATCTTTCTTCAGACGAGGCCCTTTTAACTTCTGTCCTCTTATTATTTGTAGTGATAGACTGTCAGAGAACATTAGTAACATAAGAGAAGGAAACAATGCACTAATAGCTTAAAAGCATCTCCATCTCCTCAGAGTCTTGTCATTACTTTCTGGATACACTAAAAAAAAAATTAAATGCCAGATTTTAACCTTTAGCTGTGATGACCAGTAGACATGAAGGGGAAAAGGAGACCTGCTCAGGACCTAACACCCATTTAATCTCCAATTGTGACAGCAGTTTTTGACACACTTGAAATATTACCAGGTATACCAGAAGAAAAAAAAAAAATATATATATATATAAAAAATACTACCTTCATACAAACAGTGAAACAGAGAGCTTGCTTTCTCTACATCAAAGCAAGAATGGTCAAAAAGATGTGTTTTGTGGGCCATCTACAAAGATTCATTAAAGCCTGGTAACATGACCTATTGCCTTTTCTTGTTTGTATTTAACCAAGCTGTGGGAGAAAATGAATGAAAAGTTCCCTGGCTGTGAAACAGCAGGAATTCATCAAGCCTGGAGAGGGCAGCAACATTAACATAAATTCAATAAGGAAAAAAGCATACTCAAGATGGAATCACACGGAGACTGGCAGAGGAACTAAATTATTTAGAACAGTGTAAGAGGACAGAGAACTGATTCTCAGCAACTTCAGTGCACACAGCCACAAGCTGAGAGCAGAACTGCAAAGTGACTCTAAACAAATGCTAAGCTGTGTTTCTACAATGACTACCCTTCAGGAAAATACACAAGAAAATACAAGCAATTACTTAAAATGAACACTTCCTCCTACAGAGGAGGAAATCCTGTCGCTCAGGACTGCGTGGGAGCAGCAAGCAGCACTCCTCACCTTCGAACCTGGCGTTCACCATAACGTACAGGTGCTCCCTTGGGTAGGCACTCAGGTCCCTGGAAACAGCATGCAAACTTATGGTGGGGTAATCCAGGGAGAAGCCAACTCCAGAGCTGTCCAGCCAAGACAGGCGACTAATGAGGGAGGAGAAAAAGAAGAGACAAGTTAGAAACTAACAGAGGACAGTATGCAGAAAAGCAAACCAACCCCAAAACATGAGCAATTGTGGACAAGGCACTTAGCCCACCCACCCTGCGGGCACACACAGTCCTGGACCTGCCTGAACAGGACTTTGCAAGAGCATTAACTGATGGCTGAGGTAAAAGAAGAATGTGAAGCTAAGAACCCGAAACCCACCACAGCTTTATCACATTTGCACTAAATGCTGAATTTTCCTCCCTGACTCTCCATCTTCTTCTCCCTGCAGATATCTATCATTCCAAAGTCAGCTACAGAGGTTCCAGAGTGTGATCTGTAACTCAAGCTATTAAATGTGGTTTTCCAAGACAAAGAGGACACTGAAAGGTGGGTCAGTGTCATAATTCCTAGAGGATTATAGATCTGATGTGTGTATAGCCTGTAGGTAGAAAAACATCCAGTTCTGTGATCAGCAGAGCCAGGTTATGGGTATTCCTCCAGTCACAATTTCTGTGCCATAGCCTCTGCTTTCCCCACTTTCACTGTCATCCCTAACCACAGCAAGAGATAGCACAGGTTGTCACCACCAGGATGCTGTCTCCTTTGTATCAGAGCAATCAACATCTTTCTACACACTGAGAAATCACACTCAAACTAGATTTGGGTGCCTGTAATCAATGATGTCACACAGTGAACAGAAACAGTGCCAGAAAGCAAGACCTCCACCATGCGCAAAACTCAGCATTCACAAGCTTTTTGTCGTGGGACAAAACCAATGGGAAGTTCACAGAAGACTCCTGGCCTTGCAAAATCTGGCTGAGAGCAAGAGCTCGTACAGAGGGAGCAAGGAGTTTATTTCCTAGCCTCAACTATCCAGTCCTCAATGTTTACAGCTGCCGGTGGGGTACATGGATCAAGAGCCACACTCTGCTCCTGGATGCCCAGTTCTCCCATGGCATTCCTGCAAACACTGGTGTTTTCTGTTCATCCCAACAAGCGACTCTGGTGAAAGCTCTGTGGTGCACTTGAAACACATGGAGAAGAAGCTGGCAGACCTGCAGGTGCCTCACACAAAAGTCTACTGAAAGCAACTTACAAGGAAACTCAACATTACACCTCCTCAGAGAAGATACCTCACAAAGAGAAGTCTTGGTAGCTGCAACCAAACAAAATAAAACAGTGAACAAAATTCCAGGGAGATTCCTCTCCAACACAGCACTAACAAGCTCAGGTAGGGCAAAAGCTCCTCTGACAATATTGGCCATTTCATAAAAGTTTCCTAGTCTGAGGTTTTTAGAAGTACACTTTTTAAATTATGCTTTTGTTCCAACAATGTTCTTCAACTGCACAATATATTATGAGTACTTCTCCATGGTTAAAGAAAACTACATTGTTTTAATCATCAAGCTGTCTCCCTGAGCTATACAATGCAGGGAGAATTGAAAGGAGACCATAAAGAGCTCAGATAACATCTTCCAGAATAACCAGACTGATTTCTGCCTAGTAAGTACAGTCTGCACATGATTAATGCAACATGACAGACTTCACAGAACCAGAGTAGTTATTAACAGCAGAAACCCAACAGCCCTGTTTACTCCCCTGCCAAAAGAGAAGAGCTGCCATTATTTTAATTACAGAATGGTTTGGGCTGGAAAAGACCTGAAAGATCAACTGCCTTGGGCAGGGACACCTTCCACTACACCAGGATGCTCAGAGCCACATCCAACTGACCTTGAACACTTCCAGGGATGGGACATCCACTGCTTCTCTAGGCAACCTGTACCAGGCTCTCACCCTGCTCACAGTAAAGAATTTTCTCCTAATAACCAATCTAGTGCTCTTCTTTAGTTTGAAGCCATTCCTCCTTGTCCTATCACTACAGTTCCTATCAAAGAGCCCCTCTCTGCCCTCCTTGCATGCCCCTTCTGATACTGGGAGGCTGCCATGAGGTCTCCACACAACTTTCTCTTCTCTGGACTGAACAGCCCCAACTTTCTCATCCTGTCTTCATAGAAGAGGTGTTCCAAATCCCTTATCAACTTTGTGGTGTCTGCCAGACTTGCTCCAAGAGTTCCAGGTGCTTCTTATGTTGGGGATTCCAGTGCTGAATACAGCACTCCAGGCAGGGTCTCACAAAAGCAGGGGACAGAAGTTCCTCTCTTGCCCAGCTGGCCAAGCTGCTTTTGCTGCGGCCCAGGATACAACTGGCTTTCTGGGCTACAAGTGCACATTTCTCCATCGTGCTGAGTTTTACAAAATGGTTTGGGTGGGAAGGAACCTTACAGCCATCTCGTTCCGAGCCCCTGCCGTGGGTATGGACACCTGCCACTACAGCAGGCTGCCCCAAGTCCCATCCAGGCCGGCCCTGGAGCCCCAGCCAGCCGGGTCCCTGGGGTGCTGCTCCCTCTTGCCGGCTTTAAAACGAGCAGGAGCAGCGGGGCGGCCCGCAGAGCCTCACAGACCCTGAGGGCTTCCCCCACATCACGGCCCCTTCACCCGAGCGCCCATCCCGGGCTCCTCAGGCCGCCCCGGGCGGTCCCACCCCCGTGTCCCCGCACCTCTCGGCGATGTAGAGGGTGCCGGAGCCCAGGCTGCGCCCCGCCAGCAGCGCCTCCGTGTCCGGCTGCTGGTGGCGGACGCCGTCGGCCGGCGGCGGGAAGCGCTTGAGGAAGCTCATGGCGCCGCCGCCGCCTCCCTGCTCCACCATCGCGGCCGCCGGAAGCGGAACGCGCCGCTCTGTGATGCGATTCCGCCCGGGACGCGATGGCACCGCCCTGGGATGCGATGGCACCGCCCCGGGATGCGATATCACTACCCTGGGACGCGATGGCACCGCCCCGGGACGCGATGGCACCGCCCGGGATGTGATGTCACCGCCGCGCTCCCGTTCCGCGGGACCCGGCGCGGCCGCAGCTCTGGGTGCTGGTAGCGAGGTTCAAGCTAAGTTGTCTTTGTCTGTTAAAGAGGAGCAAAGGGAAGCGCTGCGGTGATGGCTGAGGGCTGGAGCACCTCTGCTTGTGGGGACAGGCTGAGAGCTGTTCTCCGAAGAGAAGGCTCCAGGGAGACCGTACTGCCCCTTCCAAGTACCTAAAGAGGGACACAAGAGAGCTGGAGAGGGACTTTGGACAAGGCTATGAAGGGACAGGACAAGGGAAAAAGGATTCAAATTGACAGAGGGCACAGTGAGATTAGCTATTGTGAAGGAATTTTTCCCTGTGAGGATGGTGGCTCAGGTTGCCCAGAGAAGCTGTGGCTCCCCCATCCCTGGAAGTATGCAAGGTTGGATGTGGCTCTGAGCAATCTGGTGTAGTGGAAGCTGTCCCTGTCCATGGCAGGGGGTTTGGAACAAGATGGTTGGAACATGTCTTTAATGTCCCTTCCAACCCAAAACGTTCAGTTCTATAATCTAACAGTACCAAGAGCAGTCACAGAACCATTGAATATCCTGAATTGGAAGGGACCCACATTGATCATGCAGTCCATCTCCCAGCCCTGCACAGGACACCACAACAATCGCAACTTGTGCTTTAGAGCAGTGTACAAATGCTTCTTGATCTCTGCCACAGCTATTTTAGCCTGTAAGTCTTGTTGGACAGATGACAGAGGGAAAGATAATAAATAATAATAAAATACAGCAGATTCACAATTACCATTATTGGATGCTGGAAGGGGAATTTCTGGTGGGTGATCAGCACCTAATGTCTCATAAATGCACACAGAGAAGAAAAGGAAAATCACAAGTACCTGAATTGCTTAAAGGGTATGCAGCTGATTTCCCTCAGCAGTGATGGGGTCAAGAGCCCGACACTACTGCAGTACCTGGCAAGTGGGGGGTGTCACAGAACAGCACATTTCAGGGATGGGAAGGCTGCTACCCCCTCATGAGCACTGTCCTTGCTTCTCCCCTGGATTTACACCATTTCTCTTGCTACTGCAGTGAGAAACAGGGATTACTGATGCATCAGGGAAGTACATCTCTGTCAGGGGATGCTCCTGTTAATGCCATGAGTGAGCAGCATCACTGCAAACATCCCTTCTCCCTGACTTGTCAGCATGGCAAATGCTCCTGCTGTAGCAATGTACCAAAAGCAAGTTGTTGGCTTGTCATGGATGTTAACCTTCCCTTTTACCAGTTGAAATTTACTTTTTAGGAGTCATTTAGCTACCTGTGTGCAAACACAGATTCTCACAAACATGAACTTAGGTCTCCATCTTTCATTTCTCTGGACTTTCCTAGCTACAGTCTTGGATAACAAAGAGCATTACATAAAATGGTTCTCTCAGTTTGAGGTATTGGCAATGCTTTGGAAAGCTGGTCAGCCATGCCTACCCATTTTGGATTTTAATTAAGTAAATAATAATGCAAATAATTGTTACTCATACAAATAATCACCTAGACTAAAATGAAAGCAAATTTCACAGTGAAGTGATATTTAAACACTGCTGGAGTAGCTTGAAAAAAACTACTAGAGGCAAGGACATAAGGGGAATTTCTCAACCATCTTCAAGTTTGCCACACCAAGAGAAGTGGTCAGCTGGAAACAAAAATTTGCAGTTCATCCCAGAACACAGATCAGACTCTGGTAGCAGGTGGGAAGAGATTCAAATACATGGAAATACCATTCACTACACTTAGTGGCTATAAAGCAATGCTCCTGTTGATGTTCACCCCCTCTTACCTAATGTGGCTGTAATATCAGCCACAGAGAGTTCTCACCACCTTTGTAGTTAACTCCACATCACACAACAACTTTAGATCACTATAAATTAAGATTTCTGAGTGGTTGGGGTTGAATTACTGCAGATTGAAGCCACTGCAGTGGAGTAGTACAGAGATAATTTCCAGTATGCAAATGCACATCCTTCTTCTGTGGCATACCACTCTTCCAAAAGAAAATGGGAAAAGGGATAGTTTAAGTGCAGGCAGGAAGCTGGTTTTGAGGATGAGGCATTAAGAGAGAAGAAGAAATCCACATCCTCCTTAATTTACACAATCCAGACACTTCACACCAGAGTACTGAGTGCTGCAGCTTAGAGGGGGAAGGCAGATGTTTCCTCTAAGTTAGAGTGGAACAGAATGGCCTTACCTGAAAACTTTCCTTCATCTCTAAGAGCTTTAAGAAGTGAATTCGGATCCAGCCCCACACTGACATCTGAACACTGGATGTCCAACAGTGATTTTTTAATCAACCAGGGCCGTGTTCAGAGGCAATGGAGAGCAGCAGGTACCTTCACAGGGTTGTCACCTTAGCACAGAAGGCAGGAGTCACCATCCAGGGAAGCTTGTTCTCTCCACAGCACTGCCTGCCGTAAGGTGGCCAGTTCATCTGTTAAAAATGGAAGTGTTGAGTTTTGGCAGTGGAGCAAGGGGATGGATTTCACAGCAATTTCTCATCACTACAGAAACAGGCAGCAGCTTAACTGCAGCCACAGACACATTTAAAATAAAGATTGACAGGCTTCAGGAATTCACACAGAAAAGCCACTCCCTTCTTCAATTTGTTTCTTTCTCCCTGACTTTCTCCTGGTAAAGTCCTGAAATATCATCCATGTCCATTGTCACGTGTCAGAACACCTGCTTCTTCAGTGTGTCTCTTCAGACTTCTGTTTTTTTCCCCATTATTTCCAAGGTTTACACATCTCAGCCTAAATAAATGAACCTGGCTCCTCTGTGCACCACGTGGACACCTCATGGCTGTCTGCTGGCAGAGCCTTCCTGGGTACAGTGCTGGCTGCAGGCACACTGGTTTTTGTCAAGTGACTGCAACATCACTATGAGATGAGATATAAAAAGCATATAAAAGATGGAACACCCAGAGAAAATGTTTGTGACTGAAAAAACAAATCTATCAGGTCTTCCCCACCGTCAGCCAGAGCTGCTCAAAGAAAGGAAGGTTCTGTCAGCTGGGCTGCCGCAACAAAACCAACATAAACCAGGAGCTGCCCATTCCCATGGCAGGCAGTGGCACCATCATGGGCTGGAACAATACACAGCAGTCATTACTCAGTGCTTGCTCTAAAACTAAAAAAGGCATGTGCATGTGTAATGCTCATTAAAAAGCACTTGTATCTCCAATACACATTATACTTTGTACATCAAGTTATTTCAATTTTTTTTTATTATGACAATTTACATGTCATATTTATATGAAAGAAATGACAGTAGATATTATAACAAAACCATTATGAAAGAAAAGTTACACAATTAGGCCTACAAGCTATAAAATGGCTTCAGGCCCAGCTTATACACAAAGAGTTCTGACCAGACTGTAGTGAGAGACAACGCTGAACAATTCATTAACAAAAATATTGGCACCAGCCTTAACATTTTTTCTTACTTCATTTACAAGGAATACAGTATTTAAACAGTTGTGTACTGCAAATCTAAAAACATTAGCTGTTAATAAACTGCAGTTAACCCTTTGAGCACTATGCCACCATGATTTCCATTTAAAAAAGTTTTAACGCAGCATGTTTTACATGCACGTGGTATTACCAGTGGGAGGGAAAAGACAGTGAAAGCACCACCCAATTTATGTGCAACAAGAATAACACTTCCAGTTTTTTCAAGATATTTCCCCCCCTTCCCACACACACAGTGTGTGTCCCCAGGTCCTTTCCCTTTGATATTGTAGCAAGTCATGATTGAAGACGAACTGAAAAAAAACAAGGTTCAGGACTCAAAAAATGCAAGGATTAAATGCTACATAAAGAGCTCCAAATTTTACTGTGTTAATTCTTTAGAGAAAGAAAACAGAAGATGAGGCCAGCTGTGGAGACCATTTTTAAGGAACTCAAGGTGTCTTTGCAAACACACAAACAGCACATGGGAGCAAGACAAAAATGTATTTCATGTAAGCATACCTTAAATTTTAAGAGACCTGTCTGGCAGATTTGATCCAGTTGTCAAAAGAATACTGGAGGGTAAGCATCCATGTGGGACACTGAGAATCCCCAGTGTTTGTCTCATGGACAGGATCTGTGCCTGTGTGAGAACCGCCCTGCACCCAGGAATGGTAACATCATGCATTTGGATCAGTCCCATCTGTCCCCTGGCTGAGGCAGGAGCGCTGTGAAACACGGGCAGGAAGGAGCAACTGCATTGGCAACAGTTTAGTGGCAGTTTAATGCCAGTAAGGGGGGAGGAGCATCCTTTGAGTGAACATAGGACAGGAATAAGGTACTGTACAAGATTTTAGAGTCCATATAACGAGTACAAAATGGAAAACTAAACAAGGCTTACAGCTTTATGATTTGACTTCCTTTCCTACCACTGCCTTGAGTGGCAGATCAGTATCTATTAAGGACTTTCATCAGTTCTAACTAACAGTGCACTGGTTACTAGGTCTATCATATGTCTTTGCAGAAGGACTTCATCCTTGCAGAACCACTTAAGTTCTGACAGACTGATGCAAGTTCAGTTGTGTGGGACACAGTAAGAAGAATAAAGAAAGCAAACTGTGTGGACTTTGACTGTCACCTCTGGAGACAAACATCGTCATTATAATCTACGGACTGATCCTAATTTTTTGTACATCCGCATTGCACTGATGGAGGAACATTATTTATTCCCTCAAGGAAGGAGACATCAAGTACATTTTCCAGTTACTTTGAAAATCAGGATGAGAAAAGGAGAGTATCAGGATGATTCTCCTAAATGGAGACCTTCCTTTGGAAATCCCGCCTGTAAAGAGCAAGTCACAAGTAGTTTCTAGGCCTGTCCAAGACCTCACTTGCAAGTGGCATGAATTTGCATACACACTATTCCATTCCACTTCCCTCCATCCATTCCCCATCTCCCCATTATTGGAACAAGCATCCCAACAGCAGGAGCAAGTGACTCTGTCTGCACCTGGGGACCCAGTGAGACTGACTATACACAAAGTGCTGCAAAGTGCACAAAGTAAACCAGCGAACAAACGGAGCCGCGCCGTCCATCGGCTCTCCTCAGCAACCTTTGGGGTTGTGTGGAGCAACAGCAGATCTGCTGGCACACGTGTGCCCCTTTAACTGCAATGCTGTCCCCTCTCCTGCTCCTCAGCTCAGGTGTGGGGGCTTAGCATTTACAAAATGCTAGTCAAAAACCAAGGTTGCAAGACTTGCTTTTAATTGCAGTTGAATCTGAATGCTTTACACCACAGATTCAACTCTAAAAACTCATCTACTGTAGAGTGTTTTATTCTTTCCCCCAGAAGCTCTCTTCAACCTTTTATTTATGTGTTATACTAAGCCATATACATCTTCTGCAACGTACAAAGTAAGTTAAATTACTCTGAAGTGTTGGGACAATCACTCCCATATTTTTGTTGTTTAGAACTACCTCAGTTAGTTATACTAATCTAAAAGAAGAGCTTGGTAAGTGATGTGACTTTCCAAAGTGACTAGTAATCCTCAATACCCCAACTGCTGGGTCTCCAGAAATAATTTCCAACTGATAAATATTTCTGAAGCCAGAGCTCTACATTAGGTCTCAGACTGAGTAAAGCATCAAAAATTAGTCACAGAAAATTCTTATATCAGGATATACCAGCAAAAAAAAAAACCCAACGGATAATTTCTGCTGGATTTTTTTACTTTCTGCCTTCCCTCATTTCACATGAGATACAGTTCCTATGCCAACTGTTAGGGAAGGGGACACTACCAGCAAATGTGATCTTGATCCTGTAAATCCTTACTTCCGACAATATCCTAAATACTTCTATGGAAGTTTTGAACACTTAAAGACTTGCAAAAATTCTGCTGCCTTATTTCTGGAGATTCCCATAACATATTCAATGCAATTTTCCCCCCAAAGTTACTGTTTTATTTGAAGATACTTGATCTTCTACATACATTTATATATATATATATATATATATATTTAAGGACTTTATCTACCCTCTGGATCAGAAGCATACATCAAATGCAAATACATACCTAGGGTACACACTGCACATCAGAACCACATTACAAATTTGTGAATAGTAGTCACTGCACATGTATCAAACCGAATTTTCAAGGCCTATACAAAGCTTTTTAAAATTAGATGATACAAATCTCTTTGTCAGACCAGTTCTTGGGGCGAACATTACTGCCATGATTTATTTAAATCACTGTGTACAAAGTGAATTTAAAAAAGCAGGTGCCATAAAAACTCCTTGTTTACTTTTCATAAAAGCAGTTTGTAAAAATATGTGTTTTGAAATCATTATTTGAAGGTTTAGGCTAGAGCTTCCTACTGAAAAAAAAAAGAATGAAAACCATGTTATTATAAGCACCTGAAAACAGAGGTATAAAATGGACCCCCTGACAATGAAGGAATAAAATTATTACACAGTCGCAGCATCTGGATACCAGTGTAGTTCAAATAATAGATGTAAAGAGAAATCAGAACAGGTGTACCACAATTACCACTACCATACAATTTTTCTTTTGTGAACATACGTCTTTTGCCCCTTGAGCTTCTCAAGGTAAGGTCTCTCAACAAAAGTTCAGACACAGCAATTAGGAAACAGAAGTGAACAGAAAACAAGTCCAACTAAGTCATTAGCTCCCATAATATGGAGAGTAACCGAGACACTTAATACAACAAAATTTTGAAGGTGACACTTCAAAAATGAGCTTTTAAGAAAAAAAGCACCTCTTGTTTCTCCTAAGTGCTGCTAGACCAGATCAATCTGTTAATTCAAAAAAATAGTCAGGAAGATGCAGTGATTTTAAAATGTAATTCAGCATGTACAAAATGAAAGTATCAAAGAGTCAATTGTTCAGCACTGACCTCGCTAACTGTTGTTAAATATGATGCCACTTTCCATCTTATATCAAGAATATGCTCAGGTTTATCAGAATCAACAACCAGAAGACAGCAACTGTGGTGAAACCAACCCATTTGTTAATTCTATCCCCCTACAGCTTAGATTAACACACCCCAATCGTTACTGCAGTGGCCCTGCTTGTGTGCTTTTTGTCACTGAGTCATAGAAACCCCACACAGGGAAGCAAATAGCCAGAATTTATCCTGGTGGCAAAAAAAAATCCACTCCTCCACTTGATCTATATGTTTTTCCCAGCAGTGCTACTTAGACTACACATAGAAACCAGCTGTCCTCCCACTCAGTTATATACAAAAGAGATTGCTGGTAAAAAAAGACAAAGCTGTTAGTGATAATCAGTGTAGAATAAACAAGAGTTTGCTGAAGAAATGCTCAGCATGTTCAGCCAGAGCTGCTTGGTCTCATTAAAAACAATCCCTGGCCTGTTTCCCATTTCCCATACAGTTTGAGCTTTAAGCCCAAACCTACACCTGAAGATCACTGTTCAAAGACAACCAACTCCTGATTTCACACTGAGCACAGAAGGGCACAAGACTGTAAGGACACCAGGAAGACATTTTCACTCTGGAATCACATGTACATACTGTAAAGGTATGAACCCTCTGTGATAGCTGGCCTCTTGTCAGAAAATGCCATCTTCCCAAATAGGAGATGATACATTTTCCACCAAGCAGGAAGCCTTAAAAATGACAAAAATACCAAGTTTTAAAATGGTAATACTTTCCAGAGCATTTTTTGCACTTTTTCCTTGCACACCATTCCCACTGATCTGAGGAGGAACTCTAGATCCTATGGGATGAAGCCATCTCAGGTATGAAGGTGACTTCTTAGAAGACAGAAAAGCTGCTTTAAGAAGAGACCTATAGAAAGTACAGTTTGGTAACAACTGGCAATTTTTAAAACATGACACTTCTGATGCAAGCTTCAGTGCTCCTATTTTGCTTCCTGGTCTTTCCTGCTTTTATATAATTTTTCTCATGATTGGTATGTCCAGAATTGTAACTCTTTTGAATTTTCTTACACACACAAGTACCTCCCAACTAAGTATTCAGCATTTGGAGTTGACTCTACAAGCAAGAATGTTTGATCAGATAATAAAAGGCTCTATCAGGCAGCATATGAAAACATGGCACTGGCAAAATAAATGAGGAACTATAGACTCCACAGAGTTGATGGATGTGAATCAGTTTGCATTGCAAGAATTAAAAGAATTTAAAATACTCAGCAACTACTATCACGGACAAGTGGAAGCCTTATGTCCTTACTTGTTCTAACACACAAGTACATTAGAAGTACTGCATTTATGCATCACCTAGGCAGAGAAAAGCACTAGAGTAGCTTAAAAGGCTACATATGCTTTTAAGAACTCATTCTAAGCTTATGTGGCTCTTCACCACCCCATTTTAATAATTTAACTGTTAATTTTTAACATCAGTAAGGTAGGAAAACATTTAATCTTTGATGAAATTAAATTGTCATGTAGAGAGTGATTTCTCTTTGTTTTTAATCACAAGCCTGCTTAGCACAGCAGATAATGAGCAAGTTCCATCTTTTTGCATCTTTCTGATCCTAGTTTTATAGCATGATATGTGCACTGCTAGAATCCAAAGGGGTAAAAGTCACAGAGTGGTTCTGACAGACCTCAGGGAGAAAGAGGTGGGGAAACAAAACCAAGATTTTAAAGGCCAGAAGGTAGGTAAAATTTGGATCCAGGTTTTCTAGAGAGGTATTTAGTAAAGGCCTAATGCTGGTTTTAGTACAAGAAAACAGAAGTGCTTAATGATTAACTAGTAAATACAATATAATGGAAGGGAATCAGGTGGGGCAGGAAAGGAGAACTCACTCCTTAGTGGCAGCAGCAGGTTTGGTGCATCCATTGCCGGCAATGGACATAAACACCAGTCAAAAATCCAAATCTCAGAGCAAAAGGATTAACAGATGTGACCTTTTTGGATTTCAACGTTTGGCAGATCTGTTTGAGCTGCCTGTGTCCTATAACATGTACAAATGCTACAGCCTACATCTTAATCAGAGTACAGAGAAAACGGAATGCTCTTGATGTGCCCCATGTTGATTTGGTGGGGTTTTTATTCTTCCAATGTCTTTTTCTTTTCCCCTTGAATAAAAGCACATATCACTTCATGCCTGCTGAAAAGCTGATGAGATGTCTTGGAGTCAAGCGTTTTCTCTCAGAAACTCTGCCTTCTTGAAATCAGTTGGTCACATGGTAGTTATTAAAATGTATTTTAAGAAAATTCTAATGGCCAAAGGCCAACAACTACATTCAAAACCTGCTAATACATCCAGGCAAATAATCAAAACCAAAATAAAAACACACAAACCCCAAACAGGAAACCTCCAAAAGGAAAACTGTTCCATTTGTTTACTTCAATTTGAAGTAGATATTAAGGGCATGAATGGACCAGTCATGGTTTATTTGAAAATCCTTCCATCCTCTTATGCACTGTCATTCTGTGGTCAATGCCGTTTGTACAAACACATTTTGTTCAGAATATTCCAACTGGTTATGAAACTCACGTGGCCGGGCAGCGACTGCAGGGTTCTTTTGTCTGTAAAAGTCTGCAGTGCTTACAGACTTACTTGACATCAAAACGTCCTCCCTCTAGACACTGTGCATTGAAGGCCATCTGATGAACTGTGCATGAGATCACTTTAGAAATTCATGGCTAAAGTGTTTCAACTGTCAAAAACTTCATTACAGTACACTTCACTGTACAAACATTTTAAAGGATGTTTATTAGGAAAGTCTGCAAGTCATAATGAATAGCAGAGTTCTTGTTTATGGTACCTTCTTGGCCTCTAATAATTCTGTTTGCCTCCAGTATTAAAATCAAACTGCTTCCATGAAGGTGATTACTAAAATGAGCTATGGTATGTTAACCTACAACTCACAAAATGCGACAGTACAGACATTAATTTTGCTTTTAACTGTCTGTTAAGTTGTAATCTAAGTTGTGAACATTTAAATATAATATATATCTCATATGAAAAAGCTAAAGCACAAGTGCTTCTGCACCACCCCCCTCCCGTCCCCCCACCCCCTGAGCCAAACCCACCCCAGTTCTGGTTTGGGCCCTGACTGATTTGGAATGCTTTCTTAGGCCACCCATTTCCACAAATTTGTATGCACTCAGGAAATATAAAGTCAAAAATATACAAATCTCTTGTTGTTATAAGGTTTTTGTGAGTGAAATTACCCAGGACCATGGACTTGGAAGGAGAAGGGGGGGTAAGAGAGGGAATTTACAGCAATTCATCTTCAAAGTTCAAAACTGGTCACTTCACAGAAAGACTGCAGGACTGGTGAAATTCTTGCTTCTAGAAAGTGATACTGTAGTGGAGAATTTTCTAGGAAAAATAAAACAACTTTTAATAACTGGCCCGCTGGTATGAGCTACCGTGGAATAAATTAGCACAAAAATGGAAGTCTTATAACTGTTCACTGTTACAGACGTAATCAACAAGGTCAGTCACTCTCAAAAGTTCATCTTCATCTTCCTCCGGCCCTACCGCTTCCTGCCCACTGCCTGTCCCGTTGGGCGCCAGGCTGGCGCTGGCTGTGCTGTCCTTGGCGGCCTGGGTCTTCTCGCCTGGCTTGCCAATCAAGTTCTCAATGGTTTTCCCTGGGCTCTGTCCGTTGGTGGAAGGCAAGTCCACCAGGCTGTAGTCCAAAGGGCTCTCTACTTTCCCTACATTATCAAAGTCATCTTCGTCATCGCTCTCTATCCGGTAGCAGTGCTTCTTGGGGTTGTCTGGGGGGGCTTGTGCTGCTGGCAGCTTCTCTGTGGGAGCGGGGGTTTCTGCGTCGTCGTTGGCGTTCTCGCACGCATCTTCCTCGTCGGTCTCAATTCGATTCAGGCGTTTGCGGACAGGCTTCCCTTCTTCCTCCTCATCCTCTCCTTCTTCCTCGGAATAGTCATCTGTACTTCGCCGACGTTTTCGAATCAATCGCTTGGACTCCTTTGTGGATTCATCATCTTCAGAGTTTTTAGATGTGTAGCTCTCTGGAAGAAGCAGCAGACTTAGAGCCATTAGCAAATCTCAGTGCAACATTTATTGTTCATCTTTCACACTCACCAACAAGACAGCTCTCTGAGCACACACATTTCTGTCTCCTTCCCCAGGTTCCCCAACCAAGCCAAAAGGCTTGCATTCTTTATAATTTTTAAATTAACTTTTAACGTAGCAAGTATTAATCATTTATGGATATTCTGTTTCCAATCTGAGAAGTACCAGAGGCTTTGGAAGTAGGTATGCCCTTCCCTAAAACTGGTAACTCCATGCTGGGAATGACACAGAACTGCACCCCTCATCTCATTGTATGCACTTTATTTGTACCCTGACAGGAACTCAGAACCCAAATAATGGCTGCTCTATCATAAAATTCACATATCTACACACACACGCATACACAAAGCTGTACTATACCCCTGCCACCTCCAAATTATATACAATTTCTTCTCTTAATGGGAGGCTTGGTGTTTTGGCATATTGGAATACTGCCCACACCCTGACAGCCTTTACACTCATCTTTGGTGGCTGTGGTGAAAAAAGATGGAAACTTAAAAATCAAATGGCAAATATAATTTCTTGTCTCTTTGTGATTCCCATTAGAAATCATGGGAATTTTCATTTTAAAGCGTATTATTTAATGTAGGTTCAAGTTGATTGAGACTGTCAGTGTTCCTCTATTTTTAAAGCAATTACAATTCCAGTAACACTGTTATGTGTTTTATGATATACTGTGGGAACTGTGTGACAGTGCTGGAAAGGTGCCAAATGGTGCTGATTTTAATATACGGAAAGCCAATACTTAAAATACCTGAGGAAGTGGGACTTCATGAAGAAAAGACAACGTGAATCAGAGAATGTTTAAAGCCACTAGTGCTGGTAAAAAAAAGCCACCACAGAGCCTGAGAACAGGCTGCATTGAAGATCATGGTTTTGAGACACTACAGACTTGCGTCACATACTTGTTTCCCTTCACCTAGAAGATACTCTACCACTCTGTAATCTCAGGAGAGCCCCTCCAAAACTGAGGCACTCAGGGAGCCAGTGACAGCTCATTTTCTGAGGAAGCCTGGTATCCATCACAACTTGCACCGCTCAGCATTTGGAAAGCCAGAGTGAAGGTCTGATAATCCAGGCCCCCACAATCCAAAACAGCCAAAGTCTGTGGCTGATTTTGTAAAAGCTAATTAATTATAAATCACAAAGGACACCAACCACTCATTGTGTGCCTGACATTAGTGAGAGAGGCTTCCTCTGCACTTGGTACAGCTCCTTAAACAGGAGATGGAACGGGTCTGAACCACCAGCACAAACAGAGTCAGGGCACCAGTGGCAATGCCCTTCCTCTTACATAAGAGAATCTTTTGAGGCTGGTGGGATGCAGCTTTGTAACCTCTTAACAAAAAAATGCTGAAACAGCTGTATTACTGCCAATTTTCGAATCCCAACACTCTGTGTCAGGCAGTAAATTCAGACCTGGAAGTCAGGATGAGGGGCAATGATAAATTTGAGAAGTGACTCAATGCATCATAAAATACCAGTGAGTTTCAGAAGGAGAGTTTCCGAGAAACATCAAGGAACTCTAGAAAGACAATTCTCTGAAATCTTGGAATTACATAACTTTCCCTTTGTGCTGATGCTGACATACACATGCTCCTGGAAGTGTTGGACTGTTTATTTTACCTTCACTATCCGAAGTGGAGAGCCTGCGTTTATGAACTCTTCTCAACTCCTTCCCATATCGGACACTTTTCTGTGAGCCATCACTTTCTGAATCTTCCTTATAATTGACTTGTCTCTTCTGATTCCTTCTTGATCTTCTCCTCCTAGTTTCCAGGTAATCATCATCACTGTAATCTGTGTAATCACCACTCTCTGTATGGAACAAAACAGTGATGTGCATTAGTCCATCAAAGCAAAATTGCATCACATAAAAAAATTAGGTAAGTTTCCTAATTCAGATAGTTTCCTTATGGTGTTTTTGTTGCTCCATCTCTACTGGTGTCAAAGACGTCTCTATAACTCCCGACAGTGGAAACAACCTTAATGGTAAGTGGAGTTGATGGCACACATTACCAGTGCTTCCAGAGAGTCTGTTCTGCTTTTAAAATTTAAATAATGTGTACTCTATTAGAAGACTTTTAAGAACAGGTAGATGAAAAATGACTGACAAGAGGAAACTCCAAGATCAGAGTTATATAAGTTAACAACAAAAACCAGTCTCACTCAATCGTGGGTTTGCTTAAAACAGAAACCATACAGAAGAAACTTACCACCAATCACAGTTCTTCCTGCACCAGTCGACTGCAGCTAGAGTCTTCAAAAATTAAATTTATTTACATCAGTTGAAAATAGCCTCAAATCAACTTCATCTGCTTTTCACTGAGCTATGCCAGAACCATTATCCCAAGATACATTTCTAAAAAAGTCACACACCATTTCTAAGTTAGAGATTGACATGAGCCACAGAACAAAGTGGCATCCTCTTTACTTCCTAAAATATTAGACAAAGAAACAAAGCAAGTCAGCAAGAACAACCAGCTTCAGAAAGAAATTCTACCTCTGGAGACTGAAAATAAAGCCTCTTGCAGGGCACCTGATTTTCTTAGCTGAAAACAGGGTTAAAGCAAGATCCTGATGGACAATAATGAGGGTAAGAGAGAAAGAGAAACATGCAGTTCACATTATACTTTAGATATATATGGAATGATACAGGAATCAGTTGATTTTATCACAGGTATGTGTCCACCAGGAAACAAACAGTTGTTCTTGTGTATTACAGAACAAATAAACAATCTCTTTAGACTTCTGTCAGTATCTTTATTGGTAAGAGCTTATGATCAGTGCAATGATGCATTGAGGACAAGGAGATAACATTCACTATAATCACTCCTATATTTGTTTTCATCTGTCCATGTATGAACCTTTCTTTTGGAAATCAGTATTCCAAACCAATTTACTCCAACATGTCCACCATCCATAATCTAGACAGACAGATAAAACACTGGTAACATAACACACACTGCAGTAAGTTAACACTCCAGTATAGTTAGAACCTTAAATTCACAGTAAGAGTGAGAAAAAATGAGTGCTTATGTATATGGCACTTTCTAGTCTGTGTCTCAAATGAAGCAGAAACAAGGAGGACAGTCTTCAGAGAAAGATGCTGATCATGAAGAGTTTATGTAGTGCACAGGTACTATTCTCACACTTCAAACCATGCCAAGAGAAAATGAAGTAGTTGAAGGACAAGTAGAATAACATGAATTATTAGGTTCTCTTGTGATGCAAGTTACTAAAGACTTTAGGGATAATTTTAGGAGAAAGAGATTCAAGGTGTTATTCTTTGCTTTCAAGCCTCCCAGAAAACACAAAATACCATACAACTGAAGTTTTCTTCCATAAAAGTGACGGAAAATGTTTCTTTCCGAATCTTTTTCATAGCTGCGTTCAGAGGGTCTTCTACTAGCTATAAAGAAGCACACTTTTCTCTCCATCCTCTTTCCTATAATCCTGTGCCAAACACGAGAGGTAGTAGAGGTAGCTGCAACTATCCACAATGGTGGCCTCTAGAATCATAGCACAAGCATTTATTTAAATACATCATTATCTAGAAATGCCAAAAACCTAGTGATTAATATCAGTTTCCTGAAAAATAATGACAGCAGAACAAGCAGCAAACTGCTTCACAGCAGAGATGACATCTGACTTCACCAAAGCAAGCAAACAAGCTAGTCAGTCGCGACAGAAGCTCAGACTGCCCTTCTCTCTCTCTCTCTCTCCAGAACAGAGTATTTAAAATATCAAAGACTGCTTGTACTCACCAGACTCTCTGCTTGAATTGTCCTCAGACTCTTCATCTTCATCATCTTCAGAGTATTTTTTCTTGACTGTTTTCCTTCGTAACCGCCTGCTTTGCCTCATGGGCCTGGAGAGGTGTCGCCTGGATATGCGGGCGCAGAACTCGGAGTCACTGTCTTCATTTGATGGTGGGTCATCTTCACTTTCATCCAGATTTTCTTCTGATATAACAAACTCATCCTGAGATCTGTTCAAAGGAAAACCCCAGACAACAGAGCTAGGTGTTACAACCAAAGGATTGAACTAGTACTTGTATTTTACAAGCAAATGGTAAGTACCATTTTACAAAAACAAAAAAAGCACAAATCTTATAATGAGGAGCAAAGACCCAGAGAGAGCAAGCTGCCATCACTGACATGAGGTTTCAGCTGTGTATTTGGGACATGGTGCTATAGTGCATGACATTACACAGCACACTACAACAGCAGGTGGATATAAACACTCTGTCAAACCAACACTGCAGGTGGCATTAACACAGGACAGATTCTAGAGTGTTCATATTGTTCATTGCAATGTAATGTCTGCACAGCAGTAACTGTGGAGGGAAAAAACCACCAACAATGTTCTAGCAAAGGTGACCTTCCCTTTACAAACCCAGAACTGTCCCACACAACTTCTGAAAATTAGAATATTGTGTCTTTATACAAAACTATGGCTCTAATGCAAAACATGCACCTCACAACCTTATAAGCTCATAACATTCCCATAATTTCAAGTGAGTCATGCTTTTTTAAAAACCATCGAACACTGAAGGTACACAGTCACTTGCATTTGGCTGCCAGCTAAATCTAAATTCCAGTGTAAGATCCAGAAGCCCTAAGCAGAGGATGGAGTTGAAAATGCATGAGCACACTTTAACAGATCAATGCACTATTAATTCTGTGACATTTCCACAAGCTACACTCATTGATTGGAAATTTCCAGCATGTGTAGCTCAGTTATTCAGGGTGCCAATGAAATGTCCTTAGCATAGTCACAGGTGAAAAACAAAGCTCAAAATTTGCATTTATCTTGTATAGATTTTCCATACACTTAGTAAATTGACTCAATGATTGGTGTAAAGCTTTAAAAGTTGCTGGTAAAGAGCCTACAACCTCATGCCTGCTTTATTATGTTGCTTCATTAAGGCATAAAGTTAATCTAAAATTATCAGTTTTTTTAACAACAGTAATTGCCCAGACTGAATGAGGAGAAATTCTGTGGAAAGTGAGTTTCAGTCAGCCAGAGCAATGACATGCATTTGTTTTTTACAGTATAAGCCATTTCTTTGACTGTTTTCAAAATCTACCTCCTACAGAGCAGCAATCAAGAACTAATTTCAGAATCTGCCTGACAGGTTTTGTATGCTCTAAATAATGAAAATTTTCCTCTTCCAATTTCTAAATAACGACCAGGCCAAAAAAATCCTACAAAATAGGAATTTTCAACTCTAATTTTTAAAAGGGAACAACCAGCCTCATTTTAGCTACATTTTTGTTACAGATTTCTGCTTGACAGTCACATCAGCCAGAGAACTGAGCCCACCTGGCTGCTTCACCAACAGAAGCCTGCAGTAAGGCCTCAAACATCACAGTCTGGTTTCCAGCAAGTATTAGGCTTAAAATACAGATTGGATGATGTCAGCACATGGATCCAGAATGCAGTTTTTCCAGTACAATGTTCCCTAGGCCAGGAGGAGTCCATGGTAGGGGGTTTGGAACTGGGTGATCTTTAAGGTCCCTTTCAACCCAAACCATTCTAGCATTCTCTGACTTTTACTGGCAACGTACAGTGCCATTCCAGCACTGGAAACATGCTCCTGATGGTCATTTCAGGGGCAGTCCAGAGTCACAGAAGCCTGCAGAGGTCAGTGACTTGTGGTGGAAGTTAAATTGCAGACCTACCCATCACTGATCTTGAATTCATCCTCACTCTCTTCTTCATCCATGTTACTGTCACTATCCAAGTCATTTAGTCGCCGTCGTTTCTTACGTCGCGCTGCAGCAGCCCTTTGTGGTCGCTTGTTCTCCTTCCTTTCTTCCTCGAGGATTGTAGAAATGTCTTTCCCACGGTGACCTGTGATATTTGACATGTCTTTGCCTCTGCCAATGCCTGAATTCAGTAAGAGAAAGGGGAAACAATAACAAGTTTATTTTCTTGTTTAACTTTCTACAGATCTTTCTTGCACGTGCCTACCTTCAGTTTATTTTCTGTCAAGCAGAGTATTTTCTTGTCAAGCAAGACTATGTCCAGAGTCTTGCTCTGACATACACAGCCCAGCTGCGGTCACTTGGAAATACTGAGGCGCATGCAGAAGGTCATGGTTAAGTGTCTGCATTCTAATACTCAACCCCAAACCACATTATTACCATGTCAGTGCCTTTTGAGAGGGAAATTATCAGAAAATACACATTTTTCATAATGCTGAATATCCTTCTTAGGAGATGAAGGGTTTGAGTTGTGATTTGGCCAAGAACTGGGGTTTTTGAAAAGGTGTTTTAGTGTTGAGATTTAGTTATTTTTACTGTAATGAACCTTGTTTTACACACCCACAGATTTTCAGATTGTCTGCCTACATCCACGAGCTTCTGAAACTGGTGAGTGTCTGGTGATGCCACAGGCCAAATAGCTGAGGGACAATGTTTCATGGCTGTTTTCTTCAGGCAAGTTAAGGTGATGCAGAAGCACAAATCCACCTCCATCCCTCTCAGATAGTGCTGAAGATCTCTGGTTTGGTCCCATGTTGCCTTAACGGCAACAAAGAACAGAATTTCACTTTTTATGGTGTTCAGATAAGAAGTGCTAATAGAGCTGAGTGAATATTAAGACAATTTCCTACACCCAGACTTTTAGGGTGTCCAACTGCAGACCAATTTGTGAGTCCTCTTTTTACAGGGCACAAATGTCAATAGCACTGCTGCCATTTCAATCTCAAATCCAAAACTTATTCATTACATAATATAAAAACCTGCACAGGCTAGATTTAACTATCAATTTTTACTAATTTTCTTACATCTTTTGGCAGCATGGGATGGCCACTCCAAAATACAGCAGTAAAAAAATACCCCCGGCAAACTACAGAGTTTAAAGGGAGAGAGTTATATTTATTGCTTCTCATATCAAAATTAATTTGCTCTCCATCTCCATCCCCACTGCAGTGCAAAACAAGTAACATAAGAAACATACCTCCTCCATCAGCCTCCTTGATATCATCTTCAATTGCCTCATCAATTGCCTCATCAAATTCGTCAAACCTAAAAATAACAGCTTCCATTTACCACTTTGAAGTGAACCTTAATTAAATCGTTACAAAAACATACCTCAAAAATCTGAAGAAATTACACTGCATAGAGTGGGCTGGATATATATATTTAACTGAAATAATGGGGCAGATTTTTTTTTTAAATGGCTATTTTATTATCAAAGTTGTGCTTCTTACTTCTACTTGCTTGAGGATTATTTACCATTGTCTGTCTTACTACTGAGTTACATGAACAGAAATCCCCTCCCATTTTACACAATAGGCCTCTGAATTTAAACAAATATAATCTGAAAATTCTTTAAAATGGTTTCAATAGCATTTTCATACAAAGTATTCACCATTTTTCCACAATTTTTATTAGATTACATTAGCTCTACCAACCTTCAAAACAGCCTGAGAATCATCTATTAAACTCAATGTACAACTCTTTTTTTTCTGTCCACATTTTCCTTCAGAACTGATTGCACATAGTTGCTTTCTACTCTTAAAGCTCATGATACTTTGTGGATCTGCAACATTCTAAGCTGAACAGATAAAATAAAACACAAAGTTCCTCATAAATCTACATAAGTAAGTTGTAATGCAATGTTACATAACTGAATAGACAAACAAAAGCAGTCTTTGAATCTGCTTGTCCTGCAACAGCTTTTATAAAACTGCATAAATCTCGGCACCCTGAATGGCTCATTTAAAGAGAAGTTCAAACTGAGGAAAAAAGATCCAATCCTTTCAACACAGATGACCTCAGTTTGTTTCTTCAGTTATGAATTCAAGTTCCATAAAAAAGGATTGTTACCTGTTCATAAAAATAGATGCTTTGAGCTCCAACATGCAAAAGTACAAATTTTATTAACTATATAGAAAAGGTTTTTTATTTAGATGCAAATTCTTCTTCTCATTTTTTTAAAAGGTATTTGTTGTATTTTTTTCAGATACAGACAACTAACAACTGGACAATATGTTCATTAAAGATTCCACTTCTCAGTCATGAAAGAAAGATTACAGTTATATTTACCTTGGTCCTCCATAGAAACCTCTGGCAGTACAAGAAAAAAATATATTTTTTACTTTACTCTGTATTCCAATAGTAAGCATAAAACACTTTCTCCTTTAAAAATAAGGTGATGGACTTCTGATATCTTTATATTCCTTAGGAACAACTGCATGCCACTCTCAAGGCTGCTTTACCCAGCAAGGAAATAACTCTGAAATTATTCCATCAATTAGATTAGTTCCACATTACTCAAACACTGTTTTCCCTCCACATAGCTAAAAAAAAATCCTCTTTAAAATGTGAGAAATCACTTAATGCTTTCAAACCACTGCTAACAAATAACCTGAGCTCAGACAAGGGTGAGCTGACAGCTGCTTGTCCATTAGGTGTAATGGAACATAATTTCTTCTGCTGCTGCTTGATTCATGATGCAGGTTATTGCTAACTTGTTCATGAGAGGACTCAACAGAAGAGTGATACAAAGGGATTACAGATCCCTTAGAGAACCAGGATGCTCCACAATACAGATCTCTTTCCCAGTGGAATAAGACTTTAAGCATTTATTTTCCTCTGCTGTCACAACTTTCAGTGATACCAGTGGAACTTCACTGCAGACATGTAAATTTGACACACTGATATGTGTAATACTTTCACCAGCTCAAACTTATGTGTATGATGTAGTCTGTAAGAAATGTTATCACTTTTTATCAGAAGACTGATTTTTCTGGAACATTACATTCAATAAAAAATTACTGTCATTGCACAACATGAGTCCTGCTGAAGTTGTGCCACACACACCCTACAGGCAAGGGGTTTTTTCCTCCTGGTCAGATGCTGCCTGAGCTGGCATTAACATAACAGCAGATCTGTGTAGTCTTGCCTGTAGCACAACATTCCATACAGGAATGCTTGATTTCCCAAAGCAGCAATGGCATTTTCATTAGTGTGACTTTTCCTGTTCATTCAAAAAGTTACCAAAATCCAACAGCTAAGCAAAGTCAGACAGAGTGCTCTGACCAGGCTGGAAAACCCAGCCTATGCAAATGCCATGCCTCTCCTCAGCAGCCAAACCAGGTTGACTATAAATCCAATGATGGTTATTGTTGGAAAGTTTGTTATTCTAGTATTGGAATGTTAGTTTTTGATGATAAAAGTTTACAAAGAGCTACTGCTGGAAAGATAGAGGTTTTTTTTTTTTAATATTCCTAATGCATCTAGGACAAACCACCACAATCTCTCAGGCAACCACATCATTTTCTAATCCCAAGGGCACTTTACCTGCCTGGTGGACTGAAGATGATACAGAGTGTCACAAGGTATTATTTAGAAAGCAGTTTATAAAAACAACTTGGTAATACACTGAGAACAAAAGCTGTAATTAAAATCATGCTGCATTTTGAAAACCTTAGTGACCTATCCTATTTTCAGAATGCAGAATCTTGGCACTTTCATTTACTAATTGCATTTTGGTCAAAATTTCTCTAAAGAGTTACATATTTCTCTAAAGAGTTTCATTTTTAGACGCACTGTATGATAATTACATTCTAAGTTTCATAACCCTTTCTTGTAAGGATGGTCTAAGGTGGGGAGGGGGAAGAGAGCAAGGAATTGAAGGCCTTTTGAGACACAAGCAGAAGTCTCCCGTGCTAGAGAAAGGAAAGGTTTAATTCACCTGCTTTAACTCACTCCAGAAACTGCAGTAGTATCAAAACCTTCTCCAGTACTCCTGAACAAAACACCCATCCATTTTCATTTTTTTAATGCATCACCCTTCACTATATCACCTTATGCTCTCACAACCACTGAGCATAATCCGTATTCAGAGGAAAGAACAAAGACACTTTAGTTGGGCTTCTCTGTTAAATGTAGAAGAAGGAGGAGTGGTAGGATGATTCAGAAAGGAAACAACAGTTTTTTACATGAGGAGTGGTAGGATGATTCAGAAAGGAAACAACAGTATGACTTTTGCTGTACAAGCTATTTTAACAAACTGCTGACCTGTAGCTTATGCACTTTCGGGTTCTGGTAGATCTCCTTTCAAGTTTCGATTTGGGCTTTTTGGAATCTTTCTTCTTTTCTTCCTGACCTTCAGGTATTTCTGGCTCCTGTTCAGATAAGACAGAAGTGTCAAAAGAACATTATCTCCTCCCTCCCTTCATACTCATTATAAATGAATTTGTAATACAGATTATTCCTTCTGTCTAGAAAGCTCATATGCCCAACCCATGACATTTTAACTTGTAATATAGTGACCTACTATAGCAGTTCAGGTGAATTTCCACATTTTGCCCTTTCAGGCTACATAACTTTCCAAACACAGACTTTAAGGGTTCAAGCTATTGGAACATTGTCTTTATGCTGCAATGCTGAGATCATGCCTCGGGTGATACTCCTAGGACTAGTGAATGCAGCAGCTGAACAAACTGTGGCCACCACCTCTACATGCTGAGCACAGGGATACCTTTACACAGTGAAGTTTCAATAAAGTTTAATGCAGATTAGTTTTATTACATTGTTTGCAAGTTATTAATTTTAAAGCAAAATAATCTGCCCCGAGGCTGCATTTTTCAAATATTTGCTTTCAGCCATAGATTCTTTGGCAAGTTTGTAAAATCTGAAATTGTTTTTCTGTTATTCAAAGACAGGGAGAAGAAGCTGGCCTTGTTATAGCCAGGCAGAGTGGAAAGTCAATGTTTAAAATGAACAAAAGTTCCATTTTGAACTGCAAAGAACAGACTATATAATTCCAGATGAAAGCATTTGGCTAACACTTCAAGAGACTTGCTTTAGTGTATTTAAGTGAGAAGAGGCTGTTCTTCATGTGAATCAAAGCATTTTTCCTCTTTTCTCAAGGGAAACCATACAAAAGCATCTGGAAATGAAATGCTGAATGTTTACCGTTCTTAATCACGTGACCTTATCCACTCATTGAATGCAAATGCTGTGTGGCCTAGAGACACTACACATTCCCTCTGAATCACAAGCCAGAAACATTTGTTTCTATCAGTTCCAAAGGAAAGCCATGACAATTAGCTTAGACCTAGGTAACTGTACAGCAAACACCAGAGCTAAATAACTGCTTCCCACCTTTACAAACTACTGAATATTGAGCACTCAACTCAAAATCCAACTGTAATGGGCAGGGAGGCAGTCCTGCAATCCCTCAGTGGGAGAGGACTCTGGGTGGCATCAGTGGCTCTGATAAACACCATAAAGTTCCCTTGGTTTCTCTACTATATTCAGTCTAAAATGAAGAGTCTAGAATTATTTCTGATCTCTATATAGATTGATTTTTTTTTTCCAAGATGCTACTAGCACCTCTGCACTGAGAGACGACAAGTTTGGAAAATAAAGCAATAATACCACACAGACACACTAGCTTACCTGAGGTGGAATGATGTTCTCAATACTGATACCCACGTACACCAATCGCTCTTTTCTTGAGGAGAGAAAGAAAATGAAAATAAGCTTACAGAAAGTCTGCAGATATCTAAAATAAAGCTAAAATTAGCACCATTTGAAGTTCTTACTAGGCAGAAGCATCCCAAGAGGATGTTCCAAGTGAAAAATTACTGAAAATTGGGATTATATGCTAATTCTCATGTGATTACATTTTTCTGCGTGTATAATGTAAGAGATTTGCGAATATGTTCTGACAATCAACAGTACTTGAAGACCGTGGGCAGGCACCACAGAAATTATTGAATTTGGGGTATAAAAAGCAAGTAAAAAACCAACTGAAAAATATTAATGCTGTGATGAAGATTATGTTGTCAGATCTGTAACTACCACCAATCGTGAAGGTGATGAAAGATAAAATGGGAATTCAGAATCATACTGAACTGGAAAAAATATGTAAACATAGGATGCAATCCAAAATGGATAAATGCCAGATATTAGACCCAAGCAGAAGAACCAATTCTAGAAACACCAGGGGACAAGTAACTGCCTACAGAGCAATTCTTTGCCAGAGAAGAACAGCCTGAGCAAAGATCAGCAGAATCAAACCGCTGCTCAAAGAACTATGATGATAGATGTGCAAATAGGACAACAGCTGACAAGACACCTTGAAGGACAGCTGCCATGGCAGTCAGTCCTGTTCACACCTGGCTGGAGCACTTAGAGCCATCTGGGCACCACACAATCTCCAAGAAACATGTGATCCAGCTGAAGAGTTCAGAGCCAGCCAGTGGGAGCTACTGGAGGGCAGCAGACACACCCTATAGAGAAGGGCTGAAAAAACAGGATGGATCAGTGTAGAGAACACTTGACCAAAGATGGGAGACAGAGAAGTACTCAAATACAGGAGAATGAGAAGCAGGCTGTCCTCCTTGTCAACAGTATGTTACAGAATTAAATCTACAGAAGCAAAATTCAGTTTAGATTTAGCTTTCTTCAACACAGACATTCTGCATCATATGAACTGCCTCAGGGACAACTCAGGCTCCTGAAGGACACAAGTCTTCTCTAAGTCCTGTTGTATCTGCCAGTCTAACTAGAGATGGGTTTTCTAACACTTCACAAGCAGCACTTCATGCTGATCTTCATGCTGCTGAAGAGAACTTCCAAAGAACAGTCTCTGAGGAAGAACAGCCAGGTACTAGTGCAGACTAGGATAACCAGTGTAACCAAACTCCCATCACCACAGGTCCCTAGCTAGTAGCTTTTTTCCAGGAAAACAAGGGGCAATTTAAAGACATTAAGAGCACAATGAAAGTTGGTGGCATTTACTGGTGTCTGGAAGGACTATGGATTTTTTAACTGAAGTTAAAAAATCAGACTATTGAAGTTACAGTGAGTGCTCATATTAGCCTGTCACTTTACACTTGAGTTGCAACAGGACACATCATGCACATAACTGCAACAATGCCCACGACATATATTAATTTCAGCTATGTTTACTTCATTGTGTTATGTTTTGCAAATAATAGTATCTATGTTTAAAAATTTTGTTTCCAAAAATTTCATTAAGTTCTAAAGAATGTAAGTAAATTTTCAAAGTCCTCTGAGTAGCCTTCTGCACTTTCTAGCATAATACTCTTAAATAAAATGAACAAGCACAGTTCCTAAAATAATACTTACAAAGAGTAAAAATGGATTTTAGGTTGTGTTACAGGTAAAAAGACTGTGGACTTCAACAACTTGGTATCATTATGCCTACTGAAATGACTGGCCGTCTATACAAGGAATTGGTTTTGCATCCTAATATAGATATTCCTACATGACAAATGAAAAGAAATCCTCATCCATCTGGGCATCATTAAATTGGTTGGATGAGGAGGAAGGATGCTGTGCAAAATCACTATGCCCTTGAAAATTAATTAAAATAACATTTTAAGGCAAGGAATACAATTACAGAAATGAGAAAGGAACTAGAAGTGCAAACATTTTAGTATTCAGCAAGTTTTTTTGATGGTTTACTCAATTTCTTATTTCTGTAATGCAAAATATCAAGAGACAGGAGATGAGAAAAATTCATCTATTTTTAATCATGATCAGCAAAGTCTTCCAGTCCTGCTGTTCTTCTCCCTGGCTTGAGTATACACTACTTAAGAACTCAGCAAATGGAACAGACAATCCTGCTGAGGTCAAGGTCTTGAAATGAAATACGGAACTGTATCGAATGAATTCTTTATTCCTTGTGTGGCAGACAGGAGTTCAAGACTTTAGCCAAGAGCTTAAACATTTGAACCAAGACATCTCCAAGGGCAGCAGTAGATAAGTACTGGATGGTTGTAACATCTTCCTAGGCAAATTCAAGACAACATTTTATCTCAATTACATGGCTGCAAAAATTGCTGCAGGGAAGTCATGAAAGTGTGTATGAAAGCAAGTACTCCACCTGGTTTAGCCTGGGAGAATTAGACAAGTAGTTCCTAGAGGGATTTTCCATCAAGAAGTCTCAGAGTATCTAACATGGATTAAAAGGGAGATCCCAGAAGGCTTTAATGTCCATTCCCTCCAGCTGGTGGTAGGACATGATTATAGAAATTAGGTCTGTACATGAGAAACCTGAAATTCAGCCAGGTTGTTGTGGTAGCACCTTGAATTCATAAATAGAAAAAGGGTGGGGGAAAAGGTATAATTTCATCCATGTATTTGTAAATCAACAGGAAACCTGAAGGTTTCATTTTAAAAATCAGTGACATAACAGTTTGGGGATGTGCAAGCACACAGCTGTGCAACTGAATCAGCCTCAGTCAGATTCCTGAGAGCTGGAAAGAGCACAACATCACTACTTCAGAAAGCATGACAGCAACACTGATTCAAAGAACCTATTAGGTAGACAGATCCATAATGACAGAGTTGGATTTCTTCTCTTTCCCAAAAAGACAGACACCAACCACATAGTGAGTTTTCAGAGATACTGCATTCAAGTATGTCTGTGCCCCAAGCAACCAACCTGCTTTAACTTATACACTGAGCTGTAATAACAAGTCTAATTTCCTCTGGCATTATGATTCTTCAGCCTTTTTACCTTGTTATTTGCAACAATACAGCATTAAGTTGGAAGACTTCAATATTCAACGATTGCATTGTGAAGTCTATTATAACTCAGTTTTATGGCATACATTATAAAGCATTAGGTTCATTTGGTATGAGGATGATCAAATTGTAAAACAGTTATTAAACAGATGTTTCAGACACTGAAAACTGCTATGACATCAACTGTATGCTCTCCTGTTGCTCTCAGAACATTGTGTTTTTATGCAACACTGGTGATTTCAAGAAAGCAAGACAGACTGGCAAAAGCTAGCATTCCATGTAATGTTTGCCAGCAGAATATTTACTAAAGTAGGTCCAAAAATACTATTCACTAATAAAGAGTACTCCCACCATAAAGCAAAGCAACAGAGTTCCTGTGTGTCCCATATTTCTGCACAGATGGAGGCTGTGTATTTGCTGGAGTTCACTCATAAAAATAGCTGATAGTTTCATTCCCACAGCTATAAATTCAGCACAATTGGCAATGGATAATTTCACCACAGTATGATCTAGATACACACTGAGCAGAAGTAGTAACATCAGGAACAGTTGGTACTTGATCTGTCACTATCATTGTTGCTGTTGCAATAACAAACAGATTTGGAGAAAGCTGAAAGCAGACACAGACTGTGCTCCCATCTTCCCAGCACTGACTCACTACATCTCATACAATATTACAGTCTCTGCCACAAATATAAGCCTGCACAATTACTTTCTTTAAAAGGGCCTTTTAAGATAAAATTAATGCAAAGTTTTGTTTAATAATGCATACAGACGTTATTAAATTCTGCAAAATACTCAATATATGTCCTAAAAAGTATAAATTACGCAGAATGTGTTTCATGTCCCTCATTTCTAGGTCTGAAAACTGCCAACAGAATGTTCCAACTGTTAAGGCTGTCGTTCCTAAATGGAGTAAACATGTTTGCATTTAGCCTTTGGTAAAGGCAGGGGTGGATAGCTGGTCAGCATGCCAAGATTGTGGGTTGCATGGGCAATTCCCGGAAGAGTTGAAGTTGATGATCCTTGTGGGCCCCTCCCAAGTCAGAATATGCTGTGACTGTGAAGCTCCACTGACCCACTGCCCTACAGCACTTGCTGCATAATCTTGTACATTAGGCGGAGTTTAACAGGATCTAAAGTAACAACTCTCAAATCCCACAATAATCTGGATGACTTCTGGAGCAAAGTCAAGACTTAAACTTGCTTACATCAGGAATTCCATAGATGACTGACAGTCAGCTGAACCAGTGCTGGAAACCCTTAAACTATTGGTACAAGAACGTCAAATCTGTGTTCAGGCACTTTAATCAAATTTTAGTACAAATGTATTTGCTTACCTTTTCCAGTTATTTCCCCCCTTCTTACAAGCTGTCCCAGCACTGAGCCAGCAATAATCAGTGGGAAGTCAAAATTGGTGTTACCAATTCCCAGTCTCATCACTGCATTTCTCCCTAGTCCCCAGTTATCTTGATGCTTGCTCAATTATTACCACCCCCAGCACAGCACTGCCGTGAGTGCATCCAAACAACAGTACCTGCGTTCTGCACGCTCCTTCTTTTTTAAGACCACATCCAGATCTTGTAATTGCTCCTCTAATTTCTCACAAAGTAATTTCTAAAGGAAGGAAACACAGTATTAGTTTATTTCACAACCAATTTTCACACTGAAGTAACATTCAGGCTCTTCATTCACTCAGACTGTATCTGGAAGAAGCCTTGCTACTGGAGGCTCCTCTTCAACGAACAAGACTTTACAATAAAGCCTGTCTTTTTGAAACATGAGCTCCACCATCAAGTCAAGATTGGATGAGACTTTGAGCAACCTGGTCTAGTGGAAGGTGTCCCTGCTCATGGTAAAGGAGGTTGAAACTAGATGAGTTCAGTGGGCACTGCAGCAAAAAGCAGAAATACACTTTAGGATAATTTCCTTATCAAATACTCAAGGAGCTGTAAGCAAAAATGACTTTTAATGGACAAATTGTGCCTTAGTCCATATTAATGCCCTCATTATACTATTTCCAAGGGTGCTCCTCACTCTTTTACAAACTGTCATTTTTCATACTGAACAATACTTTAATAGCAACAAAACAAGGAAAAGCTATAATTAAAAGTGTAAAGAAAACATTCTTACACATTCAAAATCATCACTGCTTAAAAACACTCCTCAGAAGACAACTAAACCCAGCACCAAACAGAGTCACCTCACATCATGCTCAATGTCTCTAGCTTACTGTCAGGCAACAGCCCTTTTGGCACAGAGTTTCTCTAAAACCAAGGAAGGGGGTTGGGATCTGGCAGATTATTCTGAAAATGTGTACAAATGGTTTCCTATTAATTTAACAAGAGCAGCACCACACACTTTCTGCTTATCCTCCCAAGTACCAACCTTGCTTCTAACCTTGGAATAAGAGTTGATACTTGTCTATTACTTGACTAGAACAACCCTGGCTTTCCTATCAGAGACAAAGTATACCCTGAGATTCATCAGTAACAGCAGTTTTCTCTAACCAGCTTCTGAGCAAATGTCTCTGAAGAAGGAATAACACTTCAGAAACAGCTGCTTGCTGCGGCTACTGATCCATTCCTTGTTGCCTACTGCTCTTGCCTCCCGGACAATAACTTAAATGCTTCTTTTGGGAAAATTTAAGACATTGTATCTTTAATACTGTACTAGTCTTGTGATTTAATCAAAGATGGGAGATAATCAGTGTGACTGGAGATTCCCATCTAAAAATCAGCAACACACAGTCACTCATCACTAGCAGAACTAAGAAAGAGAAGACCATGTCACAAATTCAGTTTTACTAATGGACGGGAGGGAAGATCAGCAGTGCTAGCATTCATCCCAGTCTATTTGTTAACAGGCAAAAAAGATTATAGATAGGACTTGTTAAAGTCACAGCCAATCTCCCCAACCACAAGGGAACTGCAAGGAAGACTGAAGTCACACAGGAACCGTACATGCTGGCAAGGTGGGCAGAACCACTCTCCATCAGGGATGATCATCAGCGGAGGGCGAAGGCAGGCTGTGTGGTAGCCACTGTCACAAGAGTCACACAACAAAATCTGTGCAAACAAAATATGTCATGAGTATCTTTTGGCACTCACATGTAACAAGCTCCACAAATATTTCCCCAGCCAACACAGAAGTGTTCGGACTGTGCCAAAACAAAAAAAAACAAAAAAAAAAGCCCTGTATCACTTATCCTGTACCACACTTCCAGGGCCAGGGGGTTTTTCATGGAGAAGTTTATTTATCACGGTTTTCCACGCTAACACCACATTTCCTCTTACTGTATTTTCTCAGTCTTTAGTACTACTGGACTGTGTAGACTATGTGCCCTTAGTGTAGAAGCTGGTAACGCTTTCCAGATCCTAGAATAAGTGGAAAACTCCATATGAACAAGACATGTTTTCCCTGTGCTCTCTTATGCAGGAAACCTGGCCTTTTTTCTCAGTCAGGATAACTTTATGACCTGGGCAGCAGGGACGAAGTCTTGCAGGCTCACAAGGCATCCACAACTAGGCAACTACTAAAAGTTCATACTTAGCTGGGTAAAATTTGAGATATCCCTTTGCATAAAACTTGAGAACAAAGCTGGCACAAGCTGTGTGTATATCTACTGAAACACTTATCTCTAACATCCTACAGGACAAACTTTCTCTCAGCTATGTCAGGAGATCTGTCAAACACCCAAGAGTGGGCTTCTTTTCTGGATTCAGGACTGCACATGATGATTTCCTAGATAAACAGAGGAATTCATGACAGCATCTACCCCAAATAAGTAAGAACCACAAGAGATAGCAAAATCTTGTGATCTGTCTGGGATTTCACTGTACTCAGTCCTCAGGGTGAGATGCAGCTACATCCAATGAAGATGATTATGCAGCTGTGTGGCTATGCCACTGATGCCTTGTAAAGGAGACATCACACTGATGGGGTTCTTTTTAATGTTGCCTCCTCTGTATTCATTGCAACTGCAGGCATAACCTCAAAGGGTCACCCAGAGTGATTGCCAATGGGCTAAGGTGTGTTACACCCTGTAAAAGATGCTATTTTTGTTTTGGGAAACAGGAAAAATAACTTCCTTCCCTCCTTATTCAAGGTAACTCATGTACTCCTGAGTTTACCAGCTAGAAACGAGAAGACACACTCCTACATATGGCCACCCTGAAGGATGACTTGCCTTCAGACACCATCAAAGCCAATCCACCAAATCTGACACAACAACCCACAGAAGCTTTCCCCAAATCCTACCAGTTCAGGATGATTGGGAAGGCCACACTTCTTGCAGGGTTCATCGTCATCAGCAGGTGGAGCTTCTTCTTCCTCCTCTTCCTCCTCTTCTTCCTCCTCCTCAGAGTTTTTTTCACTCTCAGAGTCCTCAGTCTCTTCATTACTTGAGTATTTCCACCTGCCACGTGTCCGCGTACCCGTCCACCGAACTTTGCTTCTCTATGAGACACCATTTCAAAGAAAAAACAAAGAGGCCCACAGAGTTTCTTCCTAGATCTTAAAAAAATATTTGCTTCCAGATTAAAACAATTCATTTCAGTCAGAATAGCTGCAATAAATTTACAGAAGAGCATTTCAACGAATATGTTGTCTTCCCAAGATCCTTAAAATGCAACCATATAAAGAGGAAAAAATTGCATCTATGCGCAGAAAGAAATTTTCAAGTAAGATTTAAAAGTAGGAAGACAAATTTTTCCACTCAGTCCATTTTCTTCTACTTTGACAATGCCAAATTCATAGTGAACATGGTAAACTTCACACTTAAACTTTCTGACTTTTTCATGATAACTTGCTTCAACCCAAAGAGAACCTTTTTTTTCCTCCCACATGCCTCCCAAAGACTTTATGCATTTTATTTTACCTTGGAAAATGTGTTTGTTTCTGAAATAAGATCACTACACCTTTTAAGTGCATAACTTCTATCTAGGTCTTCTTTCACATTTATACTTTTTCATTCTTTTATACTTTTTCTTTTCCTTAACTGAAGACATGATTCAGTTGGTGATTCTTTTTTTGCTAATCAAAGGGGCATCTACCCCCTTGCATCATATACCATATTATGAATTAAAATATTTTGAATATATATATTACTATATTTTGAATAAAAAACAGGTTTCAATTAAAATTCAGAAGACTATTCTGAATTACTTAAACTACTTTGTGCAACTAAGATATTTTAGATTTAAAGCAACATGTCAAACAGAAAAAACTTTTCTTCCCATTGACTGACTTGTTTCTCACACCCATCATTCTCTCACAACTCATCACCCCCTTCCCACAGACACTGAAAATGGAAAATAATTTTTTCAGCTTTTTAATTAAATATATTTTTTGGATTTTGACTAAATTATTCACAGACCTGAATAAGCTGAATAAACTAAAATGCCCAAAATAGTCTATTTCTCCTGCAGGATGGACTTGCACCAAAGCAGCAATTGTCATATTGGTAAAATTTTGTTTCAGGTTCTTAGCATCAGTTTCTACCTGTTTAGAGATTTTACTGTTACTTAAGCTTTAGTAGCAAAGGTACTTGAAATCCATTACAGAGTCTCAGTTTAGGCTATGGATTCATCATACAGCATCATAACTTCAAATCAGTTTTTATAAGACCCATCTTTACAAAGAAAAGGAACCCCAAGACAAAAAGTAAGCAATTAAAGATCCTGATGTTCTTCATCCTGTTTAAATGACAGACGCTTAACAGCCTCAAACTTCTTCCTCTATCATAACCATTTTAGAAAATTAAACATCTTTAGATCTCTTGCTCTTTCACAAATAGAAATCAAGTTAAAACAGTTAAAATACCTGTAGCAACAGTACCTCAAAATACTAATAACTTTCAGGACTTACAATCCCTCTTACTTTCACATGTTTTCTTTTTTAATTAAAATCTTCAAATGAAAAATTTGGCTTTCATTTCCCTGTGCATGGGACAGCATTTTTCAGTATAGATGTTACCATTCACTGAAAAATCAAGTGTTTGTTCATTTTATTAAGGTTATTCAACATATCAGTATGTAAAAAACTTTCTTCAACATTTTAAGTAATAGAATGCTTTGGGAAAACTACATCAGTCAAAAATATGTTTCCATGGAAAATTAATAGGATTTTACAAGTTGATTTTAAAAAGTGCACTTAAAAAATATAAACTCATAACGCATCTTTTGTTTTGTGCTGCACATCCAGAGAAAACAGAAGATAAATTAATAAAGGGTTATTTATAAATACACAGTCTCAGAAGCACACCATACAAATGGATCTGTGATATATTTACATCATGTACTTTTAAAGATCTCTTCTGCATAAACAGAAGTTAATATGAAACAAAATCCTGTACTCACATTAAAATGTGTAGCACATATATGAGAAAAGCTAAATTATATCATGAATTCACCACAACAATATCTTTAGCTTCACTTAGAAACAGAAGTCATAATATTTTTATTCTTCTCCATCTGTTGGCTCCTTTTTAGCTTACGATCATTCTGACCAACCAGACACCAACAAGAATCCATCTAGCAAATCCAGAGGGTTACAAGTCTCTATTCAGCCACACAGCCAGACAGACTCACACCTGATCATGCCATTTTTTAGAAGCATTCACTCAGGTTGATTTGGTCTACTTAGGTTGGTTTAAGTGACAGATTTATTAACTGTCAAAGTTTATAAAAAGTAAATAGATATTAGCACTCTCTTAGGGGGTGTTTTTAAATTGGTTGAGCTCATTAACTGATTGCAAAGCTAGTTTCTTGCAAAAGCTGACCAAAGGAACATAATCCTCAGTATTCCTATGTAAGAGTATATTCTCCTTATAGATAAGACTGGGGGTTTTCTTTACTCACAAGTAATAAAACTGTATTTACCTTGTTAACTTTAGAATTTGTCTCCTTCTCTTGTTTTTTTGCATCTTCCTTTCGTTCTGGTTTTTGTGCTGCTGCAGGTTTCTCCTCTTCCTCTTCAGCTCGCTTCTTCTCAGGCTTCTGATCCCGAGTCTCCACAACTTTCGGAGTAGGCTTGGATATTCTCGGTGAGCGCCTTAACGTGCGGCCAATGCTGACCTCTTCTGGCGGTGTTTCTGTCTTTCTCTTCCGACTAGAGATCCTGATTGTTAATTTAATTCCTTCTTTTTGTCTTTCAGAAGTTATTTCTTTATTTTCTGTTGTACAGGTTTCTTCTTCAGAAACTAGCTTATATTTAAATTTGCTTTTAGTTACTGGAGATTCCTTTTTACTCTCTGAGGAGTCCTCTGGATTAGATGCATGGGCATCATCTAATCTATCTGGCTCTGTTTTGGCAGCTTCTGTCTCTTCCTCTTGTTTTTCTGGGCTGGATTTTTCTTCTACTTTGCTCTCCTCAGGTAGAGCCATTTTACTATCAGAGTCCTCCTTTTCTGGAACAGGTTTCTCTACTGTAACAGGTGAAGTGGATGCAGGAGGTATCTCAGCAACTTTTGGAGAGTCGTTTTTCTCCTCAGGCTCATCTTTACTTTTCAAAGTCTCTTCATCAGCCAGTGCAAGCTTAGGCAGTTCTGCAGGAGCAGATGCATTTGGGGACATCTCTAGCTTCTCTGAACATTCTTTGGGTGGTGGCATGCTGTCACTTCTGAGATCAGTGGCTTGTTTCTCTTCATTTGTTTTGGCACAGTCTTCAGAGTTTGAAGCCTCTTCTGCTACCGTCTCAGCAGTTGTGCTGTCAAGGGACTCTTTTTCCACAGGACTAGATTCCTCCTTTGAAGGCACTTTCTGATTAGAAACCTCAGAGACCACAGCCCCGATCTCTTTCAGCACAGTTACTGCGTTTTTCTCAATCTCACATGTTTTTATAACAGAATTTAGAGAGTCTGATACTTTTTCCCCGCTTTTTCCATTTTTCTCCTTTAATGAAGTGCTGTCTTCCATAGCACTAGCAGAGTGCTCTGACTTACTATTTTGTATGACACTTGGGGTTATTTTTTCACAGCTAACCTCTCCATTTACTAGCACTTTCCCATCAGGACATAGAGCAGTAATGGTAGGGACTCTCTTAAAAGCTTCTTCTTCTGGTTTCCCTTCTTCCTTCAAGACATCCTTTGTTGGAGTCACACATTTACACAGGGGCCCTTTTATTGGACTGTCATAGTCATCTGTCAGTTTGATCTCTCGCTTCTTAAGTGGTATTTTTGCCTGTTGGTCATTTTTAAGTTTTTCACTTTCTTCCACAGATTTCTCCACAATTTCTTGTGGAGTTTTGACATTAACACAAAATTCTAACCTCTCTGGCTCATGAACTGCTATTTTGTCCATACAGCTTTTCACTTCTTTTAGGTCTTTAGGTTCTGTTTTGTTTTCCTTCACCTCTACTTTAACAGGCTTGACATTTTCCTTAAAGGAGTCACTTTCTTCCTTGACAGTTTGCTTTTCTTCATTGTGTTCTGAAGGCTTTTCTAATTTCACTATTACTGGCAGTTTTATAATTTCTTTTTCTTCCACTTTCTCAATTTTAAGTGCATTTTCATCTTCTTTGACCACAGGAGGAGGAAGGCTTTCCGATTCCATTGACTGTTCCTCTACCTCCTCTTTTTCTTCTTTGATTTTCAATTGATTTTCTGTTGACAGAGAAAAACAGCTAAGAAACAACCAAAGGACCTATAGGATTACAGAGAACTTCATCAAAACAGAGGCATACGTAAAAAACCCAACAGCCCAAGTTGCACAAAGGACTCTTCTCTTACTGAATTAGTAGAAATCTAGCTTGTCTAACACTGTCATTAAACAAGTGGGCTGACAATGTTTAGCTATAGAACAACTCTTCAGTCTAGCTGTATATCAAGATAAACCTAAATTTCAGAAGCCAGCAGCAGAACTCTGGATTTATCCTTCCTTCAACACACATCTCAGTCCCTTCTTCAGTATTACCACAATACTTCCAGAGGATACATAAAATCTAGGCGGAGGCATGAAATCTCACTTGAGTCTCTGGGCTATTTTAGAAAACAGAACATGGTGTAAGATTCCATGGCCTTCAAGAGAAATTCCTCAGAGAAACGAGTCCCTTGTTTATACATGTTTTTATTTCAAGATACACTTAACTATTGTATTTCAACAGTTCAGAGAAAAGACATTCGGTATTATGGCTTACAGCAAAATTCACCCAGGTTCTCCAGACAATGACTACATCTCCTACATGCAGACAATATTCTACACTCACTTCATCTGCAGTTTTTAAAACAAGCAATGAATAGTAGCACATCCCAGCAAACCTGCAGAGCTTAAAGAATCAGGTTATTCAACTTTGCTAACTCAGATTTAGATCATTAGGGCCTGAAGTACAGTTCCAGCATTTAGAATAAACCATACAGCTATTTTGTCACTATGCACTTCAGCTTGTTATTTATTTTTACCACAGCCTCTTGATACTTCAGGGTTTTGTATTTTAACAATATAATTTTGTGTCAGCCAGATACAGTACTAATTAGAAGAAGCAAATACAATAGCACTGTATATACCAGAACAGCAGCTCCTGCCACCCGGAAGACGCTTTTGCAGGCATGCCACAACTGCAAACAAAAAGATATTTTTTTTCCCCTTCTAGCTCACCCCTCTCCAACTGAGCCAGTGCAGGTTTTTTTGCATGATGAGAGCTTCTGAATGTGGTTAAAAATATACAAGGGAAAGGACATGACAGCTAATGATTACATCGAAGAAATTAAGCATTTTAGAAAAGAACAGTGAGGAGGAATTCACAGATCTTCTATTTTCAAATACAAGACATGTATCCAGATAAGCCTCAGTATCAGTACAGTAAAGATGCATATCTAAGGCTCCAGAAGTGGCAAGGTGCTCTAGAGGTGCGCATTTTGAAGGCTCAAGACCGGGTTTTCCCCCTTCAGAGAAGTGATGCCCATTCAGAGCCCCTATAATTGCCTCTGCAAAGATATTTGTCTGTAGCAGTGAGAATGAGGTATTTTCTCTGTGTCCAAGTTCTTCCACTTTTCCTCTATTTCTGTCTGTCTAAACTTTGCTCAGCCATTTCTTCCCATCACCTACAGCTTTCTCCCAAACTTCATTAAGGATCACCAGAATCCCAAAACCTCTCCATACCAAAAATCAACAGATGTTCTATAGTTTAACTCCCTGAACTAATCACAAAACCTTTCACATATACACAAAGTGACTCAGTCAACGCACAAGCTCTCCTAACGCTACTAGAGTCAGTCAGGCCAGTAAACACGTAAGCATTGGGTTAGGTTACCCTGTATTTGCATGTACTAATTCAGTCATTTGTGGAAAATGGCCAAAGCCAACAAGTGTCAGGTCTTCCTGCATATTTTCCCTACCTCTTAGTAGGGCCTTCAGTGCAATCCCTGGACTACAAGGAGGAGATACTACAGTTTCTCAACTGAAAGGCTCTAAGGAATGTTCTGTGAACACACTGACAGCACTCAAATCACTGTGAATGTAAATAATTTCATTATTCATTACATACATGGGACATGTACCTGTAGGAATGAGGCCATGAAGATGCTTAGAGGGTTGGAGCACCTCTGCTGTGGACAGGCTGAGAGACAGCCTGCAGAAAGAACTGGAAAGACCTTATAGCATCTTCCAGTACATCAAGGGGTTTTACAAGACTTTTGACAAGGGCATGGAGTGACAGGACAAGGGGGAAGGGCTTTAAACTAAGAGAAGAGAGATTTAGATTAGATATTTGGAAAAAATTCTTCACTGTGAGGCTGGTGAGGCAGAGTTTGTCCAGCAAAGTTGAGGCTGCTCCATCCCTGGAAGTGTTCAAGGTCAGGCTGAATGGGGCTCTGCACAAATCGATCCAGTAGAAGATGTCTCTGCTTATCACAGGGAGGTTGGACTAAACGGCCTTTAAAGATGCTTTTCAACCCAAACTATTCTATGATTCTGCAACTAGTGCCTAGAGGTGATTTTTACACCAGTACACAGTCTAATGCAAGTACAGAGCCAGGTGAGTGTGCCACAGGATTTGGGGAATTATCTACAGTAGAGACATTTAAAATGGCTGCTCCTGAATTCAACGTAAAGCAAAATTGTATCTGAAGAAGAGGTCTTAATCAGATGATTTAAGTTGGCTTGACTGAGACAAAAGCACAATCAGTACATGGAATTAATTCTGCAGTGTTGGTAACTACGCAGGTTGTGTTGGCACCTATATGCAGAGTTAGATACTGGAAATGCCTCAGACTGAAAGATAATTCTGGTGGGTTTTATCACAATTTACCGTCATTTCTACAATCATCTCTTATCACCTCCAGTACCTCCACAACAACTCCAATGTCACCTAAATATTTATTTCTTCTGTTCTACACTGCTTGTTGCAAAGAAAAATAGAATAGTAATTCCTTCTCTCTGATACTCAAAACCAAGACAAATCTTGGCTAATTCCACATATCTAGTTAACTTCAACACATTTGTAGAAACACTGACTAACACACTAGAATACTTAAAATTGGCTTCTGATTGTAAAAATATTTTCCTGCATTTTAACTAAATAATAAGACCAGGTAGTAAAACTGGGGTAAAATTACTTGGGATAACAGGCTTCTAGTTTTTCATGACCTTAAAGAAGACCAGATTCTTAAAAAGTCAAATACTTCAGGCTGACTGATACTTAGCAAAACCAATGCACAAACCAACAAGTCAGGCAAGTTACTAAATACGTGCAATGACATGATAATAAGGAAAGAAAAAGGTTCTTGGCTTTGATCTTGGAGATCTTTTCCAACCTACATAATTCTGTGATTTTAATAATAACAATATAATGGAGGCAGATAAGGACAGCCTCACTTCAACAATGTTTTAGCATTTTAAATTGTTTTAACTTAAGCTCACGTCTTGTTGAAATATTGTGTCAACTGTGAAACATTTAAGGAAATAACCTATATTTTTCTGATTCTAATTCAAAAGCAAGAATAAACACTACACCCAGTACAGTCTTGATTTCAATCATGGCATTGCACAAGCAGATTTCTTTTCTTTTTCAAATTTTAATGTTGCTAAAACAGGAGAAGTTTGGCAGCGGATCAATGCTCCACAAAATCATACAATAATGAGGATTTACAATATTATACAAAATGTACAGCAAAAAAATAGCTACTGAGAAAACATTTTTTACACACCTCTCTTCCTATAAATAAGTGTTTGAGATTAAATATTGAAATTAAGTATTGAAAAACTTCCAAATATATTCAGAATTTCAAAGTATTCAATATTTACTTGATTTGCTTTTTTAAAGTCCTAAACTAACACAGTAACTTTTTTTGAGGCTGAAAATTCTAACACTGCCACAACAAAACACTTAAACTTTGAGAAAAGAAAGCAGAAAACCTTGTGTGGCTGCTTCTTCACCCTTTTTGGTGTCTTCATCTTCTATGCTTGGACTTTCACGTGATGAATTCTCCTGCTGAGAATTGTTGTTTTTCAACAGAGCAGGATCAATTTGCGCTTTCAAGAGCTCAAGGGTCTCGGCAAGCTCATTGCGGTTTCTAGAAGAGAAAAACACACTGTCTGATAAGCCACTTACTTAACCCAAAGGGATTCATGAAGAGTAAACAAACATTATCTCCTTAAATTAATTACCCTGAAAACCTTATAGAGTTCTATAGTGAAAACACAAGCAAACTGAAATGCTTGTCCCAGCAATGGCTGCACTTTTGCAGTCAGAAATGTTTCAATTTATCCATACCAAAATAAAAATATTGCTTTTGGAAGGATCATATCTACTTAACTATCTCAACTCAATTACTGTTGGGTCCGGATCCAAGCTGCTACTTGTTCTGTTATTAATTACCCTCTCATTAACCATCACTGATTATTCTTTGCTGCTTCTTTTTTTCTCTCAGCAGTGAACAAACAACAGCTCTCTGCTCATGCACCAAAGAAGCAAGCATATAATTTGAGTGAAATTTGCAAAAGCAAACAGCAAATTAATTTAGATACTTTTTGCAAGTGCTTATCCTTAGCACATGCAACAAACAACATCAAGTTGTCTAGAAAACTCCATCAACTCAAGTTATGACAGCAAAATCATTGGTGCACATGTGTCTGAGAGTGAATCTCAGTGCACTGTAACTCCTTATTTATGCTGCACATCCAATTTAAAAAAAAATTCACCTTAATTTATAAAGAGTTTGAGCAATGATTGAACAGTCATTGCTTTCTTAATGGACTAGAATAATAAGGGTCTCACATCTGTTTTTCAAAGTCAATGTTCAGCAATTTGTTTTTCCCAGGTTTACAGAAAGAAAGGAAGCCAGCAACAATCACAATATGTGGAATCTCACAGGTTTTAAAACCATTTCAGATTTCTTAATGCATTACTGTGGTTTTCTGCTGTGAGTGTGGAGTGTTAGAACCTTCCCAGCAGGACCCTGGTTTCTTCTTCCTTTGGCAATGAATTTTGGAGTCTATAATGCATGGAAGAGATGGATGATGCATGGATCAGCTCTTAATCTGTTTGTCTGGACATGATTACTTTATTCCCCCACAACAGCTGTATATACGTAACTCGTAGTGATGCTTATCATTTTCTGGTCTGATTAAGCCACTTGATAGTGGCTTAAATACTTCTGCATGACTCCCTCAGTTTCTGAAGTCATGGCAGTGTAAATAACCTGCAGACAGTTTGGGTTGGAAGGGACCTTCAAAGACCAACCCATTCCTACTTCCCTGCCATGGGCAGGGACTTCTACAAGACCAAGTTGCTCAAAGCCCTATCAAATCTGGCCTTGAATACTTCCTGCAATGGGGCAGCCACAGCTTCTCTGAGCAACCTGTGCCACTGCCTCACCACTCTCACAGAACTCCTCTGTAACACTAAATGTAAATCTGCCCTCTGTCAGTTTGAACCCATTCCTCCTTCTCCTGTCACTACACATCCCTCCAACAAGTCCCTCTTGCCTTTTCCTGAACCCCTTTAAGTACTAGCAAGGGCTCTGAGTTCTCCCTGGATCCTCTTCTTCTCCTGGCTGGACAATCCCAAGTCTCTCAGCCTGTCTTCGAAGGGGAGGTACTCCAGCCCTCTGAGCACCTCCTTGGCCTCCTCTGGCTTCCTTACAACAGGAATAATTGCAATATAATTTCCCCAAGAACAAATCTGTCTACTTGGAGCTTTCCTAACAAAGATGAAGTTAGGGAAGCAAGAGTGTTCTGTTTTCTAAGGCATTTAGCTGGCCAGTAAGGAATATGGAGCCATCATCCTCAAGACAGTCTTCTCTTGCTACCCTTTCTATATATTCATTGCAGTTTGAACTAGCAGGAAACATATTATGTGATAGCTGCCACCAACAAATCTGTGAGTTATTTCTGTACATGATTTTTCACTAGAACATAGATTCAATGCAGAAAATCCCACTGTCATGAATCCTACTGTGTGAGAAATAAAGATTTATTGAAAGACATTTCTGAGCCTGAGTCACAAACAGCTAAAAACTGCACAAAATAAAAAAAAAGGAATACCTAACAATGCACTTCCAAGTGGATCCATCCTGGTCATCCTGTTCCTCTATGTACATCCTGACATTATGCTCTTGATCCAGCTGATACCAGTACATGAGGCCGTCCTTGTCCCGACCAATGGGCTGCAGGCGCATGGCGTCAGCATCCTCCTCGTTAATGATATTCTTAAACTTCAGATTGTCATCAAACTGACATTCACAGAGATACTGAAAAAGTAAAAAGACTGGTAAGATATCAAAAATATAAACAGAAAGAAGAAAATCAGCTCATTTCACTTCAGTGTGACTTGTTTTTAGGCCTCTCTCTGTTGGATTTGTGTGTCAGCTGTAGCTATAGGTTTTTTCCAGACCATGTTGTTTTTAAATGAGAGACAAGTGTTGGTTTTGTTTTTTTTTTTTTTAACCTGGCTGGCTTAGAAAGCTAATTCTCAAATTTCATTACATAGCACAAATTATCTCATTCTACAAGAGAACCCATACATAACTTGGAACCAACCCTGACAATTTTGTCAAGACCACAAAAGATGAAGTCCCATTTTGCCTTTGGAATCCAGCAAGGAAACAAACACATTTCAAAGTGTGTATTACACAGGCAAAGAGCTCTTGACAAAGCAGTAAGCATGAGACTATTTTCACACAAAATGTGAAAAATATGCAAACAAAGTGTTACACACAGTTACATTCATCCCACTACAATGAACAATATTATGTTTGTTCAAGATCAGGTCTATATTTAATATATGTGCTTATGGTTCAGTCAAGCTAAGTTTGCAAGACCTTAAAGTGAGTGAGAAAGCAGTAATTTAGAACCTTAGCTGAAGAATGTGTACCTTCAGAATCCCCAGTTTGCATTCAACACTCATTTCTAGGTATCCTTTTTTTTCCATCTCCCAAGCCCAAGTGCTGTTGAATTCTTGACATATCTGTTACAAACAAAATAAGCATAATTTATGGTTAGGAGAAAAAAGCAACTTTAAAATTTTTTATTAGTAGTACTTTACCACAATAATTAATCATATGTGATCTCTTTGGGATTGCAGTCAGAAAGTCTTACAAAAAAACAAAAAGTAAAACTGAGGCACACTAGCAAGCACTGTTGAATTTTTATGGAGGAGAAGATCATCAAGGTCCTGATCACCACCAGATTCTCTAAACTAAATTAGTCTAAATTAGGTAGCATGATTCTGGAATGGGAAGGTATTATTGTCTTTGCTGTACACATATCTCACATTTTTCTATTTCTGTATATTTAGAATATAAATTCCCTCAAGCAGACATGACTTCCTATTATATCTCCTTGCAGCACTTAGCAGACAAATTGCCAGGGTCTCTTGGGGCCCTCTGAGTCCTTCAACTCTACTGCAGATAACAAATGCAACTGCTACTCACTCCACACCATGGAATTATTACTCTTTACTAAAATATCTTGAGCTTCAAGCTGCTTGACAAACATTTTAAAATATTTTAAATATAGCCAATTTCAATTTATATACAGCAAATAAATTCAACCACACCAATACGGGGAAAAAAATTCTATCACCAGAAAAAGCAGCAGTAGAGGAGAAATAAATTGAATCAGCATGAGCTCAGATAATAAAGGTGAAGAAGAAATTCCCTCTCCTCTTAAACAACTCAGATGTGCTTAAGCCAATTTTCAGAGAAGAGACAAGTTGCCCATCAGCTGAGGACACATGGGGGATCTCCACTTAGTGAGGCTATTCCAGTGGAAATATCCATGAGGAGGCAAAAGCTGATCACAGCTACATCTCCAGCTGGAATTATTTTGAAGTGCCACTGCTGAATCTCAACTGTCTAATCAGTGCATGAGGTGCTGCTGCCCTTCAGTCTACAAGGCTGGACTCAGTCAGAACAGTGCAGTCTCCAAGTCAACAAATTATTATTAACGTAAGATACAGTTACCAAGCTACTTAGAAACCTGCCAAACACATCTGAATGCAGCTTCCTCTGGAAACAGCAGCAAAAATAATCCTAAATTTCACCCACCAAAGGTACAGATTAACAGATTCATAATGTAAAACAAGCCACCTGGGCTCCAATCAAGCAAAGGGGCTGCTACCCTTCCCCTGTCCCCGCAGCTACATGACCAACACTCCACTACCCCAGCACTGACACCACTTCTCAGGTGGCACAAGGGTAAGGTGCAGTTAGGTCAGCTCAGGCATACCATAAAGCATGCCTTTAAGCTGTGACCTACAGAAAACAGTGAAGAACACTGGTCACAAGGGATCCTGCTGAAGAGCAGTTTTTCCTGCTCTAAGGTTAAAGAATATTGCACAGGGACTTCTCTGATGCCAAGCCAAAGCTCACAGCAGGAGACAATCCCTGCTCAGTCACAAAATGAGGCTATCCTACTTTCTGTCTCCTTTTCAACCATGTAATATGAAGAACACTGGGAAACTCTATAGCAAAACCCTTGCTCAGGGCATATGCCAGTTGCTGCTCATTCCTTAGTCATTAAGTATGAGAGCAATAATGAGAAGCTTCATGTGCTACAAAGTGTGTGACTGTCAAAGCAAAAGCTTTGAAACATCAGAGCTGATGAAGCATCTGTTCAAACTGAAATGACTACATTTCAACAATTAAAAACCAGATAATTGTGCTTTCTCCTGACAAGCGTTGTCACAACCCTGAACTACACATCTCATTGATCTGAAATCTTAGTCTCTGCCTTCCCAGAGAGGATGCTTCACACTGATCACAAAGCTGCTGCATGCAGAAACTCCTGGCTTCTGCATACTAAGAGTGATCAGCACCTTCCCAGCCTGCAAGAAATCTCTCTCAAATAATTCCAAAGCAAATATGATGGCATCCAACACTATTACCATGCCAAATGTTCACTTTAAACAAGGAAAACAGGAACGTGAAAGAGGAGTCTCCTTGACAAAGGAGTCTTCTTGGGTGGGACTACAAACACCTGAATTCTAACAATCAGAAATGTGTTCGGAATGTGCTGATTTTATATTGAAGGTTTCAGATGGAGCAATGCAGAGAAATCTTCTCTGTATAAAAATGTAAGTTATTTTTGACAATAGTTAAGTAAAGCACTTTGTCAGGAGACAGTGCAATGTGACCTCACTACATGTTTCTCAAAATCAGCTAAGCTGGACACTCCCTCTTGGTTGTTGGAATGCTTAGGACCAGGCATTTCTTTACCTCAGCTACACATGACATGACCACAAGACATCCCTTGTGCAGAGGACGAAAGTCAGACTCACAGAGACCTACAGCCATTTTCTTCCATAAAAAACTAATGCACATGCTGGTGGATCCAACTTGGGTGGTTCAGCACCAGAAGAGGGAAGGGCAAGAACTCTCAACTACCATGTTCACTTCCTATCCCAAAATATATCCATCTATCAAAATACCAGCCACAGCTCAGAGACAGTTTTTATGATACTCTTTATATGCACAACAGTCAAGTGAGGCAAGTTTTATAATTAGTTGGCATATAAGCAAAATATAATAATACATACATACATAAATATTAAGGGCATGTAAATCTGAATGCCCTCCACTAAAGTTTCTGCCTAAATAAGAACAACTAGAATATATCAAGCCCTATTTTATCAAAGGAACACATCAGTAGTTTCTAACAAAAGAAAACCAGGTCAACTTTGCCTCTTAGAGTGTCATCAATAATATGTGGAACAATACTGCAGGCATCAAGGAAAAATGCTCTCAGGTGTTCCACACGTTTTCAGTTTTTCCTGGCTTTTGTGGCATTTCCCAATACTCTTCCTTGCTTTTCTAAATTAATCATACGCCTTTGAATTGGGGACAATATTAGCATACCTTTCTAATTAGTTATATTCAAATTCCTTTGTTCTTCAAGGTTCCTTTGAACCACTGGCCAGAATAAGCTTCAAGTTAGCTCTGGAGACTGTTAAATGAAGTAAAATTTATTAACACTTACTTGGTCTTAACAGGGGTGTGAGGGAGGGTTTTCCTTACTGCTTCCCTGAAGAAGAATTTCCAAACTGCTTTGAAGAAGATTTTCCAAACTACTCCCTCAAACTTGTTTTATCGCCCTGCTTTCTGCTTATCACACAACTGGTAAGTGGCTCCAGTGGGTACATAAGTTCATGAGCCAGAGTTGGGTTTTCTCAGTTTGCTGCAATGGTTTTTGGATTTATTAAGGAATTTAACACAATTCAGTAACCACAGTAGTTGGTAATACACAAAGTACACACAAGTTAAATAAATTATTACACTACTATTTTTAAAGATTACCATCAATGCTTTACAGTTGGTTAACAGGTCAGAATTAAAAAAGGCCCTTTACCACATTATTCCTCAAAACATTCCCAGCCCTAAAAACATCATCATCTTAAAGGTTACACAAACCTCAAGACAAATTCATACCTCTGTAGAACTTACAAAGAGCATTTAAGGGGGACACCTGCAGCTGGATTTGCCAAGTGCCATTAATTGTATGGTTGCTATTACCGTATTACAAGATGCTGTATTTCTAAGCAAGATGTGATCATGGCTGTACAGACAATAACAAGATTACAATTCTGTAGAATAAAAGACACATGGAACACATCCAGAGGGGAAATGGTATCCTATTGATTTTGACTATCCATATATTCTTATTTTTTAAAGCAGTGTAAATTATTTAAACTAGAAACTATTTGTATGTAAAGCGTCAACAAAGATACAGCTGCAATTAAAATACCAAGACAGAATTATGCAAAACAATGGGATGCTCTATTTTTACTGATGCATAATTACATTTTTATCTTAGCTGTGCCATTCTGATCATGCAGATATAAATCACTGCAATACTTTCTTTTATTATTAATATGTACTACAAGACCTCTGCATGGTTCCTGCATGAATTCAGCCAAATCACGGTAATTAAATCATATTCAGACAAGTGATATACAATGAACTGCTACTGTATAAATCTCTGCTCAATTTAACCCATTTGCAGGCTACTAAATCTTCTTTATTTGGGGTCTTAATATTCAAGAAAGTATTTTCCTGCCAATTATGAGGGTGGGCACTCTTTTACATGCAGAAGATGGTGCCTATTTTCAGAGACCTCTTTCTCACAAGCCTAGGCAGACTGCAAGTTAAGCTGGGATCTGATGTGTGCTTATTGATGCTGGCACAGCCCAAGGCTCCTGTAGCTCACACTAGGGCTTGCTCACACAACTGCTCATCACAACCATATTCCAGCATTGCAGAGTAATACAACATGCACACTGTACCTTGATCAAGTATTTTTCCCATCTGTCTGCTGTGACAGACTTCCCAATCTTTCTCATCAATTTCAAGTGAAGCTCCACCAATTCCTTTGGTACTGTAGTATTGAGAGAGAGAAAAATAAAAAAAGAAGTTGTTAAGTCTGGTGCAAATATTCTTCAATGCTAAACACTGATAACACTGAAACACTGTGACAAATTAAGACATTTTAATAAAACAGAAACTTGAAGCCGGCTGAAGAGTTGCCCTGCAACTGAGAGATGGAAGAAGGTTAATTTAATCATGAGTCTTTTTGTTTAGATTTACATTTAGGATAATCATCACTCTTCAATTCAAGGATATAAAGCTCAGTGATAAACCTGTGGAAATTCTGGCAGTGTTAAAACCACAACTGTACAGGAACTACTCCAGTCAAACACCCACAAAAATAATACTGCAAGCAGCACACCTGCAGCTGCCTTTAGAAACCCCAAAGCCAGAAACCCCATGCACCATGCCTGGAATATCACTGGATCCAAATTATTTTTCACCAGGTGCATGGTATGGAAGAAATGTTCCTGAAACTCTATTCTCATAGATGCAGCTCTGCTATACACTTACTCTGTCTTGTACTGGAGGGACAGAGAGGTACTCCAGATATGGGGCTTGAGGGATGGTTGCCACAAATGTTGCTAAGTACAGCTGCACCAGTGCTGTCACAAAATCAAAGTTTTCCAAGCAAATTTATGTATCTCGTAGTGTACATGCCTCAGAAACAATTTCAACAGCTAGTCTCAGCTCACATCTGTGATTTATAAATCAGTTTGGCACCACCAAGTGGCAAACTTGCAGAACACTGATTTTATAAGTCAATGAGTAGCACAGCTTCTAAGAAATAAGCAATTGATAATTATTAATTAAATTCTACATGTCCAGTGACATAGCTTTCTCATCTGTAATTTGCTGAGAAGAACTTCAAAAATTAACTTTTCAAGTATTTTTATTTCTCTACTCTTTGCATACAATTTTATGTTCTAAAAGCATTTTCAGTACTTCAAGCACACACATGTTGAAAGCTTTATACCCAATATTTTTACTCTCATAATTTATGATTATGATTTTTCTGCTGGTCCAGTAGAATTATATTTGACACAGGATAAACAGCTGGGACATCAAATGTGTGTGTTTTAAAGTAGATACCACTGAGATGTTTGTTCTTTTACTCATTTATACATTACCTGTGTTAATCTTTTCAATATCTAACTTGAATTCACCCAACTTTTCTTTGTCTTTCAATCAAATGCCTCAACTTTTAGGTGAACATACTGTGTTGCTAAAAAATCAGTTTGATGAAAATGCTTGTGTTGTTTCAGAAATAAAGAAATTTCATACACAAACTCCTTAAATAAACAAACATAAAACATACCAGCCTGATATCATTAAAGAGACCTCTTCTCAGTGTAGATAATTCATAAGCAACAAGTCCTGGCTTGTTCTTTTTAATTTCATTTGCATATAATATTTCCATTACATATTGAAGACACCTAGTACCTCTCCTTGCTTTTTCTCAAAACTGATGCTTTTCATGATTTTGAACTAACACCTATTTTAAAAGGAACAAGATCAAAGGTCTTAACCCCAATAAGTGCCAAGCAGCTGGCACTAACAAAATTAAGCACAAAGCACTTTATACACATGAGCAACTCTATCTATTTTAAGTCATACAATTAAACCTCTGCTTGTGTTTGTGTGACATGGAACTGAGCCAGAGTATTCAAAATCTTGCTGAATCAAAGCTTTTGTTCAGCATCCTTTTTTGTTTGTTTTTAATCAGACCTTTCTATGGGTATGTACTGATAGGAATCCTAGTTTAAAGAAGCACAGGTGATTTGCTTCAAATAATCAAATTCCCAGTCACCACAAAAATCTCTGCTAGAGCTCTGGTGTGAGAAAAAATTGGAGACCATGAAAAAATTTTAAAATTGGAGTAATATGCACATTCTTGCATCAACACTTCCTGTGAGCTGTGTTAGTATCTACAGAAATGTCACTTGTCTCAGTTTCAGCAGTTCAGCTCTTGCATTTCTAGGATCTTCATGACGCATCGATGTGATGATTTTTACAAATTTCACTGAACACTTCATATCCATTCTCTGTTTACTACCCTTTCAAGATGCTTTTCATGTATCATGCAATATTACTGACTGGATTTCTAGGCTGGCTTTTTGCCTCTTCCCTTCCTAGACACAGTACATGCCTGGTGTAATGAAGGAGGCAGGAGGTTTGGAGAAGAAAACTGATGTCTAGTTTGCTCTCTAGGGAATGTGTCAAGTGCAGCCTGACCAGCCACATGCCCCAATAGCCAGAGGAGCAGAAGCCTACAGGACTGAGAAACAAACTGTATTGAATCCAAAGTAACTGCAGATGATACAGGATGTACACCTGACTTGTCCAAAAAGCCACCTAAGGAGATGGCCTTGGAAGGCCAAAGAGTGGTGGCAAATCTCTCCCAAAGCACTTAGCTGGCAGGGAGTAAAACTGCACTAGTAAACACAACTAAAACTTCAATCCTCTCAGAAATGCATTGAACCTGCATAACTGTAAAAAAACTTACTTTTGTTCACACTATAGAGAGAATTCCTGACAAGAGTTCATTGAATTGAGACATCAGTAAGGATCATTTTTACAAAATTGTTCTATCCTTTATGTAAGAGGAAGAACATAACACCAAAGAGATGAGCATAATTATTTTGGGTTGTGTTGCCGGCTGGTTTCAGCAAATAACAACAGTAGACTGCTATCTCCTTTGCAAAATTTCATCTCCTTCATATGGGACCTGCATCACTCATTTCAGGAACTTGTGTAAATGTTCTGCATTTGTAAAAATTTCACATAAGGGAAGGAACAATACACAGCATGCTTCTTGTATAATTGCCATTGTGTGTGAGGTTCTGGTCAAGAAAGCATGATGGAACATATTAAAAAACCCTCTAAATATGAATTAGATTCTCAAACTTTTATAAAACTTTGATCTCTCTGGAACAGAATACAGGAGTTCTCTAAAACCTTCTCAGAATATGCTTAAGCAGTGGAGAAAACACCAGGAGACTGTGCATAGCAGTTCTTCTTTTACAAAAGTGCTGTACAAATATTTCAAAGAATTAACTATAATTAAAGCATGGTGCATTCTGCTAGATATTCAAAAATACATACTTTTCATAGGAAGAAGTCATAAGCCAGGAAGAATGAGTCACCTAAACCATTATAAAGCTTCTGGTGGAGTTCAGCCCATTTGTTAAACCCTACACTTCCCTGGAGGGGAGGCTGTTATCTGGGCCTCACACAAGTGTCCTTTGAACACCACACTGTCTATTCCAGCACTTCAGAGAGCATCCTATACATCAGCCACATGTCTAATAAATTCGGGAGCATTAGAATAATTGAAATGGAAGAGAAAACATACAAACATGTGAAAACCCCATCAGCTTGCTAGAAAAGCTGTAACTTTCAAATACCTACACATCCACAGATTAAAGACAACTGCTCATGTAACCATAACCCCATTTCACCCCTACTTATTTTCCCTGCCAAAACAAAAAGGCTTACAACTCACCTAAAAAACCTTGAAACAGCAGAAGAAAACAGAAAATATGACCAAATCCTGAATCCAGAAGGAGGATGGGGGAATCTGTTATTTTGAAAATTATTATAAACAAAAAACCTTGGTATAAAAGCAGATCTGGAGTGCTGGACACAGAGAGGAGGATTGGAACCATGATCTAGACAGAGCACCTGGTACTGATGTGGATTACAAAGCCTGTGCCTACTGTCCTTCTGGGACCCAGGAAGAGAACACTGAACTCTTAGTGCTGGGGGGACCTGGGGCGGAGGGAACAAAAAATAAAACTGTGGGATGCAAAGGCTGCTGGCAGTTTTCATGCTTCACGAACACAAACAGGTCTTCCCAGTTACACTAGTAAACCATTTTCCATGCTAACTTGTTTTGGCAAGTGTAGGAAATAAAATGACTCATAAGACATACACAGCAAATATTTCCATTAACCATACATTCTTTTTCATCCTTCTACCTTGACCAAAATTACCTCTGCGCACTATGACTGCATTGTCAAATAACACCACACAGAGCCAGAGGACAGCTGAGATTGATGAGATCATTAATGATCTCCCACCTCCCTCCTGCTAAGGGAAGGCAGCTCTCAGCACCCTGCACACAGCTGATGTGAATTAGCTACTGGCACCCTGCACGGAGTTTAATGGCAAATAGGAGAGGTTTCCACCCTGCTCAAATCGCTCTGCAGTGAGGGCCGGGGGGAGCGGTCCTGGAGGAACAAAGGCAGGAGCATCTCCTCAGACATCAGTAAAGAGTCAGCACGTGGCCACCGTGGAACAGGCTGCACAGAGAAGCAGGGGATGCCCCAGCCCTGCAAGTGCTCAAGGCCAGGTTGGATGGGGCTTGCAGGAGTGTGGTCTAGCAGAAGGTGTCCTGGCCCACAGCAGGGTGGCTGGAATGATCTCTAGGGTCCCTCCCAACCCAAACCATTCTATGGTAATTTACCACTTATCATGCTAACCATGCAGTTAATTCCCTTTACAGACAGATCCTTAAGCATAAATTTCCTTAAAACAAGTCAGCTGCATCCCTTACGAAAGGCACAAGAGTCCCCAATAAGCATGTGACCACATTTCCAGCATCTTTAATATTCTCCTTAATTTCTGTGTAAAGTCTGAAGTCCCACGAGCAGTCTGAGGCAGCAAACATCTTGTCTTCTGTTTAGTTGAAGCTAATCTAGAAGTCCCTCATCTGTTTCATTAAACAACTAGCAAACACTGAGTCAAAGAAAGGGAACAACATCTCCCCTCTGGTTTATGATAACATAAATATTCTTAAGAACTATCTAACTTGTTTCTTAACTCAGTATAAGGAAAATGTGAGACGCTTTTAGTTATTCACAGAAGTTTATGGATCAGAGAAAAATGGCAGGCTTGGTATGGACTTGGCATGTTAAATACATGGGAAGATAAAACTCCCTACTTTGAACCCAAACAAGAAAATTCAGTAAACCTCTGGTAAAAAAACTGTGGCACTAAAGGAGCCTCATCTTCACACAGCAAGTTTGGCACATAGATAATAAATTGGAATCATGTGACCTCATGAGAAAAAGAGCAGTTGTTCCTGTTTGAAAGGACAATCTAAATAACTTATTTTTTGAGTCATTTGATGAGTATTATCCTACCAAACTGTGTGCCTACAAAAAACAAAACAACAAAAACAAACAAACAAACAAAAAACAAAAACCAAAAAAAGGCGCACAGGAAAGGGGAAAAAATGAAACTGCTCTGCCTCCTGAGTGAATGAAAAGAGCAATTAAACATGCTGTAATTAAACCACAGATCAAAACAGAATGAACAAGTCACCAAGTAGCAGTTTTATATCCTGTTCCTAGAAAGATTGTTGGCAGGCATTACAAACAAAAAACCACGCTCACATTTAAATGACATTGTTATCCTAGGAAAGCACTTTGAAATCTGGATGCTCACCAGCTAGATCATTTTCACACAAATATCTGAGGACATTTATCTCTCTTGTCTCTACAAATACCTATTAGAAGATTCTCCTCTTACCTGGACTATTCAGAGCACAGGTCACTCTAACATTAGCCAGCAAAGGCAAGATTTTTATCCTGCTGGTAAACCCCCTCCCACACATCCCCATGCGAGGAACCCAGCTCACCACCTCTTTCACTGCCGCTTGCAAACATGGAAAGTGCTCTGAACTGGGACCAAAATGCCTTTTCTACCCCAGTTCTTTTAGTAAGTTGCATCACCAGCATAACAGACCTTGCTCACAGAGCTGCATCCTGACCTCATTGTATCAGTTCAACCCAGCACTGCCAAGTCCCAGCAGTAAACCATGTCCCCAGGTGCCTCATCAACACATCTTAAATGTCCATGGGCAGCCTTTTCCAGTGCTTGACATGAAGAAATTTACCTAATATCCAAACTAAACCTTGTCAGCACAACTTGAGACCATTTATTCTTGCCCTATTCTTTGTTACTTGGGAGAACAGACCAACCTCCAACTGGCTACCACCTCCTTTCAGGCAGTTGTGGAGTGATAAGGTCCCCCGAGCTTCTTTTTCTCCAGAATAAAAAATCCCAGTTCCCTCAGCTGCTCCTCACCAGACTTGTGCTCCAGACCCCTCACCAGCTTTGTTTCCCATTTCTGGACACACTCCAGCATCTCAATGTCTTTTTTTGCACTGAGGGGCCCAAAACAGAACACAGAATTTGAGGTATGGCCTCAGCCGAATACAGGGGGACAGTCATTGCTGGGGTCCCACTGGCCACACTACTGCTGATACAGGCCAGGATGCCACTGGCCTTCTTGGCCACCTGGGCACACAGCTGGCTCATGTTCAGTGGCTGTCAACCACCACCACCAGGTCCTTTCCTGAGAAGCAGATTCCCAAACACTCTTTCCTAAACTCAAAGCACCACCTTGAGCACCCTTTCCTCCCATATCTTTTATTTTACAATCCTCCCCTGTCTGCAGTTCAATCTGATTATGCTTTGCTTTCTAATGCTCACACTCCATCAGTTACCTTCTCTCTGTATATGAAACTGAGATTTAAAAAATCACTCTCATTGTCATTGACATAACTCCTGAAGCTGGAATTAAAGGCCATATGAAAGTAAACAAAATCGCTGGAGAGCTGTTCCTCAGCAGCCCTTTAGCAGACAAGATAACTTAATCTTTCACAGGCCTCCTATTTCATTCTCTGGCTATTAAGTGCCTGGGGATGTTGGGGACTTTTTAAGCTAATATATTATAAGGAACAGCAGAAAGGTTAACAAAAGCAGCACTGATGTTAGAAAAAAGCATAAAACTTAGCAAGAAAAGCATGCTGTACCGTGCAATGAAAAACAATAGGAGGTAGAAGAAAAAAAGAAAATTACTTTGAAAACAATTCAGGAAAAAATAGCACAGAATCTATTTTAGAAACCAAAAATGCTCCAGGAAAGACAGCAAATGAAAGCCCAGTTCACTGACTCAAAAAATGTATTGAATAAAAAATGGGCTCTAGTCTACAAACTTAGAACATGTGAGGAGCAAGTAAGACAAATCAAGCTGTGGCAGCAATATGCAAACAAGCAGATTGCCTTTAAAAAGAGGTACTGAAAACATTTGAAACTGTCACTGGTAGCCATTGTTGGCAGTTAACTCACATGCAGAGACAACACCATACATTTCTACTGTCTAAATTCAAGTGCACTTGACTTGCTGATCCTTCATTTGGGCAGATCCAAACCCTGACAGAAACTGCTGGGACCACACCCCATAAAAGCAAAGACACCGCAGCACGGGTATCTTCCATTCTGGCTTCATTGTAGCTGATACAAACAGGAAACTAAAATTACTACAGGATTCTCTTGCCTGCTGATGCATCTCAGTCTCCAGTACAACCAAGACTTCTAAACCGTGAACAGAAAATCCTCCTCATTTTCTTCCTTAGCCCTGAACTGTGCAATTACAATTCTCAGATAAAGTGTATGTATGACAAAGGTAATTGTAAAGATTACACTTTAGTAGTAGATTCGAGTGTGCTTCACAGCTCCTCACTGCAAGTATGCATCTCCATGGCTTCTGGATATACTGGGGTAATTTCACTTCAGAGAAATTTCAGTAGTTCGGGGTTTTTCCCACTGGAAGAAGCGGCAGAGATGAGCCGCACTGGGTGGCATCAACACGCCCAGTTTCAGGCACTGGGAGCCAGCCTTTGGAGCAGGTTGCAGAATACACTTGCCCATTCTACTTGTGCTAGGCACAGAGGTGTCCTACAGAAAGCCCAAGTGGAGTTAAGAGCCGTAACAAAAAGAACAAGCAGGTTGATCAGAGGGCTTGGTCCAACTCTGCCATAAGAAATGCTACAGAGGCACATATCAGGAAGCACAACCCCTCGGGAATATCAGTAGCAAAAGGAGGATTTACACCCCGATGTCAGCCTGGACTGAGGCACTTGCTGGCCACTACAATTATGGAGGCTCACACTTGCAGAAAGGATGTAAGCAAAAGAAGTTGGGATGGCAATGTTCACCATGCTCACCTTTTGATCTAACACGAAGAAGTTGCACAGCCATTGAAGTGCTAAAATGTAATTCAGTGTCTTCATGCACTCTCGGATCAAAATTACAACTCCCTCCTAGGAGGGTGGCCCAGACAGAAGGCAAGCAACTAGAAAATAAATGCTCTAACTCCTGTGAAAAGGAGCCTGAATTTTCATTCCTATACTAAACTTCTGGAATTTTGTAGATATTTTGCCTTTAAAAAATAGGAAAGGGCAGCAACATAGCAGTAGTATTCATCTAAGCACCTGGGCAGAAATCTACAAATGTAGATACTGACACCTGAGCTAATTCCATATAATCCATTTACAACCCACAGAGAGAAACACACTTTCAGGAAGAGTCAGCCCATCCTGAAGTAAAACATCGGTGCTCTGCTAAATACACTTGAAGAGATTAATTCTGTTATAGAGTGTCTGGCAACATTTTCCAGTGAAAACCACCCCTGGCTGGGGAAGTTCTGAAAGATACAGGAGTGTTATCAGGTACTGGGGGTGGGTACATCTTGTTCTTAAACCCTTCCCTAAGCTCTTACGCTCCCCATTAAACAGAGAGTTACCACTGCAGATCTGACTCTAGCTCCAACACTTCATCTGTGTACAAACACTTCCAGCAGACAAAATCAAATGTCTGAGCATGGCAGCATTTAACTTCAGATGAAAGCTTATATCCTGCTATGTTAAACTAGAAGCATCTTCAGTGCAGTGAACTAAGTGTATAGAGTTGTATACATCAGTAGTTAAGAAGCTGTCAGCTTTATTTAGCTTTATTCATGTAATGAACATAACAAGCTGCTTTTAACACTTTCTGTTAGAGGATAAGTTGAATAAAAGTCCTTTTTCACTCCACTATATGAAAACAAGTAAATGCATTTTAATCCCTTACATTGTTTTGTTACAGTTCCTGTGGTGTCAATTTTGCCACATTTCTCAAGTGTGAATATTAACAGCATTAACAGAGGGAGGATGTTGATTATACCACAAAATCACTTTCTCCCACATCTCTCACTTGAATAAAATGGCAATATTAAAAAACTTAGGTTGAATAAAACCCACTTTTCTAAAGAAGATTTCATTACCAAGGTTACAATTCCTCAATCTTCTCTTCAGATGGAAAAACCTAACCAACAAAAAAAACCAAAACTAAGTCCCACAACACCAAAGAATCCCAAATATTTATTCTCTTCCACGCATCATGTAAGATCTACTACAAGGACATTTCTGTCCTTTTTCAGATTTAATTTTAGAAATAGTAGTTTTTTTCCCCAGTCACTGGTGATCCAATCTGTATTTCAAATAAAAGTCATTTATACTCAGGGATTCACCATTTTATCTTTCATCTTTCAACAATTTTTCTCAACCATAGCAACAGCTAAATATTTCTTTGTAGTTTCTCAGTAGCTGTCAAATATTGCAGACACCTTTTTTTTGAAAACCTGGTCTTAGAAACCATAATTTCTTTCATAATATTTTTTATTTACTGGACCCTAAAGAAGTACAAGAAAAAAACTACAGTGCAAAGACACACATTTTATGCTTTTCAAAACATCCGGCAGCGAGGAACTGGTGCAGAAACATTTGAGTACTATTCAGTAAGCATTTGGTATTTGACAGGCAGCAGCATTATGTGAGCATGAGGTTTTTTTAGGGATCAGGATAAGCAAACTTTGAAGGTGAAGCCAACTCAAGTCATTCTGCAATGCAGAACACGCGTCCCTGTCAGCTGGAAATAAGTAACTGCACGCCTGTTCTGCTCTAAGGTGCTATCAGTTCATTAATCTAGCAGCAGTACAAGTGAAATTTTAAAATAATTTATAAAAAAATCAGATATCCAGAATGAGATGCACCATATCTCAGAGACTTTGACAAAACAATCATAGCAGAGGAACATCTCTAGCAGCTGACAAAGGTTTCTGTGAAAGGTAGCAGTCACATGGCTGGATGAAAGTCATTCTACAGATGAATTCATGATCCCAAACCAAGAATTCTACAACTTTAACCCAGTTGGCACAGAAAATGAGGGTTCTTTTAAATAATTTCAGAATTAGTACCAACTTTTTGTTCATTATGTCTAATGAAACCCAGGAAGCATGTAAGAATAGAAATTTAAGAGGCAGAATTGTCCAAGACAGTTGTCTGACAAAGTGCTAGTAGTACATAAAGTAGTACACAGCGTGATTTTCACCAACTTCCTTAGGCCTAGATCTAAAATGAAGACTGCTTTAGATTTAAAGCAAACCATTTATATCCTCTGGAGAGCTGGTAACCAAATCATGCACAAAGTGAAGACTCACAGAAGCTCTATTCCTTGAAACGCCCAACTCTCAGGTATGAATTTCTATGAGCAAACTCATGTTTTGACCTGTCAGCACTATTAAAATATCTACCCCTGTTAACATAATTCTTTTAATTGCAAGAAACAGTTGTAACTGTGGGGCTCTTGCAGCTTCCCAGGGGAGCCAAGACTGTTCCCTTCAGGGTCGACATCATCTCCTGTCCAGGCAGCCTCAAAGCCTCAGACTCCTTTCCCAGACTGGCAGCTCTGTTGCCTCTGAGTAACTCGGGTTCAGCTGCCATCAGCCACCTCTTACACAACTTTTAATCTGAGCTAGAAAGCAAGACAAGGGTAACAGCCTGAAGGGACACTGGAGTTGCAGCTACCATTTCCATAATACCTGCCATCACTCAGTCCTCATGTCTGAGGATACAAACCCTCCAACCTACACAACCACAGCTAGATGCTATCAGGAGCTGGGAAGAACCTGGCGGCTTGGGCTGCAGAGAGATGCAAAGTGCCACAAAGTAACCCAGACACACAACAGTATCTGAAAGCATAAAATTTCTGCCATCAAATCCTTCCCTTCCCATATAAGACAAAACAGAAAGGAAGACAAACACACAGAACAGTAGGAACAGCTGGGCACGGCACTTGGAAAAGAAAGCCATGGTGCACATCACTCCATGTGACACTGACCATCCGCTGCTGTTTCAGAAAGCGAGTAAAGAAAACCCACAGCACATGTAACAAAATTACCTGCCCCTAGGTTAGCTTTAAATCACCTTTTCATAGAGCCTGGCTTAACATAAAAGCAAGAAACTTAGTGGTCTTAGTTTTATTTTAAAGTATTTTCACTACAACACAACATTTATCAGTTTCTAAGTATTTTGGGCTCTGGCCTCAATAATAATTTGCAGCAATCAGCTGCAATTACAGAACATTTGAAAGGCATCAAAATCTCAATTACTTTTGAGTTTCATTCAATGCACTGTTTTTCTAGTTTTACAATATAAAAGGAATGCAAAACTCTAGGAGCCTTGCTTTGAATACTTTTAAAAATGTCCTCTGATGTCAATAGTATAAGCTGCCATGCAGTCCTCCTTCCTCTATGTTCCGTGTTATCCTACAAGGTGGAGCTGCCACTGCTGAGCACTAAAATCAAGATAGAGGCAAACAAGCAAACAAAACAAGAGGTAGATACATATACTCAAAATAATATATACCCCAAGTTTTAGTATGATTCTCTGCCCACTCCTCATGCTGTTATTTTGTTAATTTTAAAATTCCATGACCATGTTAATAGGCATGCTTTCCTGAATTATCACAGTATTACCTAGAGTATTTTGTTGAGCTAACAGCTAATTTTAAATACTTTGGGATGTATTTGTCATAAACATTTTCCTTTATAATATATACTTACAACTCTCCTTAATTTGCAGTTTTGTTGCCCATTGCTAATACTATTTTATCAACAGCAGTGTTTCCCCTTAGGCTGAATTAGCCATCTTACACCTTGATCTTTTTAAAAACATCCTTCTGGTTTCTTGGCAAATGAGATTATTGCCCACAATATTAAAAAAAAATAAAATAAATTAGGAATTCTACTTTATTTATACTACAGTATATAGTAGTATATATAGAGAGCAATAAAAAATAATCTATTTTTCTCACCAACTTCCTGTTATTTAATCAGTTTAGGGTTTCTGATGGTGCTTTCCCTCTGGACACTGACTCACATTCAGTGGTTGCCTCAGCTGGAGTGATGCACCCCCACGTGTTCTGCCAGCCTTCTGCCAGGTAGGGTTGTCAGGGCTGGACAGAAAGCAAAGCCCCTCCACAGCAAGAACACAGACCAGTGGTAACATCAGTTTGCATTAACATGCTGGGCTGTAGACTCCAAAGGCTAAAAACATTCTCCATGCCTCACCTGATTCCTCCTGCCACAAAGAATAACGTCAAAGAAAGGGCTGGGCAAGAGAGTTACTATGTGGGTCATGCCACATAAGGTTGCTCTGGAACGCCAAGTCAACCACCTTAATCAGTGACCTCTTTAAAAAGACTGCATCCATATGTACCCATATGTCAAACAGGAGCCACCTATCTTTGCTTCAGAGAAATCACCCATGCTTTCAAAAGAAAACAGCAGAATATTTCTCTCTGGAGAATAACTACTACAACTATTAAAACTATAAAATTACAATTTCATGAAGTTTATGAAAACTAGATGTAAAAGCTCTTTGCTTTTGATTTCCTCTTTGCTGAAGCGTTTAAACATGCTAGCCACTCTGGTTTCCATTTCTTTACTCAAATACACACCTGTATCTTTTTTACCAGCTGTACCTTTTCAGAAAGCCAAGCTAATACCTAATCCAGGCAATTCAGCATGCTTCCACATTATGAACCGTGTTCTATATAATTTCCTAATATGTCAGTTTTACCATATTTCATCATTATTGCAAGAAAGGCAATAGAATCAAGATATCACAAATTAGTCTAATAATGACACCTTATGCAAAGAGGTTATTTAAGTTCTCAGTAACACACTGATTTTAATCACTGCAATGTGGCTGATGATGTTAGCCATCCATGTCTCCTAGATTTTTCTTCTTGTCACATAAGACATTTTTCTGTCTACATGTTCTGCAAACTCCACTTGGACTTTTTAACTTCCTTCTATCTACTGCTAGCTATGAATACGTTCTCCTGGACTTCAGCAGGGTTAGATTTCCACCTTTCAAACAATTTCTACTCAGCCGACAAACCAACCCTTAGCCCTCAGGCTTATCCTCACCATCCTGCTCCCATTTGTCCAACCTGCATTCAGAGACATCTACTAGCTTTGTGAACATGCTTCATCATCTAGGACATAGTGCTTTTATTCCTTGACTTATGACTACTCCTTCTGGTCTCCCTTTATTAAGGTCAGGTCTTCCAAAAGCTCCCTTGTTGCCATATCAATTTTTCTTACCTGCTGCTAAACTTTCTTAACCTTTATACACAGTTATTAGGAGGTCAGCTAACGCTGTCTGCTACAGATTTTGTATAAGCTTAAACATACAGTTTAAGGGATGATTTTGCCACTTAATGGAAGTGTCTTTTGTAAAGCAGGGCATTCACATGGCCACTTTATGGCAGCTTAAACTGGTTCCCTCTTAACTATCACCTCCAGGCAATACTGGGAGGGGGGGGTTAAGTGTTCCTTTTTGCTGTTGTTGCACCCATCACACACCTCTCCACCTTGGATGCTTGAGGGCAATATATTGTTGATAATTACAAGAACGCCACACTGAAGGCTCTGGGATCAAACTAAAATTTCCACACTTTATCATTTACTAATTAATACAGCTTTTGTGAAACATTGCAGTTTGTTCTCAGGAGGAAACCTTTATATCCTGGTAGCCATTAATACTAAAAGGCAATAAACGTGCCCTGGCACTGGTGCTCCTAGATAGCTGTAGATGAGCTGGAAAATAGCCAGGGCAGTACCAGAGGGACACTGAGTAGACTAGGAATTAAGGGTTTACTTACACACAAACCTAAACAAGGAGTTTTATTCAGCATACTACTGGTTCAAGACCACTGTTAGGATAGAAAAATGGTATAGCCATAGACAACCAAAAAACCAGGCAGAACTTCATGCTGATAAGCCCCATTTTCCTGGAAAAGAGGATTTTAGAGATCAGGGTAGGTAAGGTACTATTTGCTTCAAATATCTTGATATCAAATGTTATGAACAAAATTCTTCTAATTTTTTTTGTGAGGAAAAGGTTACCACTGTTGCTGCTCGGGTGCTGCTTGTGTGTTATGACAATTACGGGTCGTTGTCGTTAATAGTTGTTTTTGTATCAGTAAAAGCCCTGGCTGGGGCGAGTTAATGGCTTTTCTCTGGGACAGTGAAGGGTGGGGTACCTCCCGAACAGTGAGGAGAAGAGACTTAGGGGGGGGTAGATATACAAGATAACTCCAGGACCAGCATGCCATGAGAAGCTACTGCTTCTAGCTTGTTAAAAAAGAGCCCCAAACAACGAGCCAACTATGAGTTGAGAGATTGGAGTGATGTCTGGACGTCAGGAACGGAGTGCTGAGCCTGCAGAGATGCGGAAAACCTTCATAGTCCCTCTCACCCTGAGCACAGGAGTCGTCCTGAAACCGGGAGCGGACGGGGCGAAGCGGCGAAAACCAACATCCGAAGGGGTCACGACGCCCTAAAGGCTCCCACGAGGACCGGACCCCCAGCTCTGCCCCTAGTGGACAAAGCTGCGCATATCCTCCTCCTCCTCCTGAGTCGCCCTGGGAGAGACGACGGGAAGCTGCAGCTCCGTTGAACTGCCCAATTCTGAGCTGATCACTTTTAATAAAGGCATTTAAAGAAGAAAAAGTCTCCTGCCCTGTTTATTTCACAAATATCTCCATTCTTCAAAGATCAACCAAGCTTGTGAGTTCAAGGGTATAAGCAGCATTTTTCTCCAAAGTACTAAAAGACCTAAATGATCATAATGGAAAGAAACTGAATACTAAAACAGAGCTGCTGAAGCACGGGAATCTTGAAAAATAGGCCTTCTCTCACTTAGGAAAATTGTTTTCCCCAGACCACTAGACATCAATATGGTCAGAATTGCTACAGTAGTTCTGAGAAATTCTCAGGTGCTTGAGCTTTAAGAGCTTTGTTTAGCTCTTGGGGAAGAGATGAGAGACTGACAAAAGCTAGAGGCTGCTAAGAAATACCTAATGCTAAAACGCTAAAATGTTAGTCGAGTTTTTATAGATGAGTTGAAGCAAAGGAAAGTTCATTGATTTGGAGAAAAAATGGAAGAGGAGAAAGGGTAATGAAATAGTGTAGAAAGATCAGCTCAGTGTAATGAACTGCCACAGACCTTGCTATTCCACAACTGGAACACTATGCTCTTACTGCAAGGCTGGAGGATGTAAAAAAATATACACACATTTTACAAGTTTTATTATTTCTCAATGGCTTAAACATTTTACTGAACTCAAGAAACATCAAACACTGCTGCACTGCTCTGCCCCATCATCAGTGCTCAAGTAGGGAGTAATGAAGAACCTGCAGCACACTGGGAGGGTGCTCCACAGCCCTGCAGGCAGCCTCCCTCACCGTGGGATGGGCCCTGCAGTGCACACGGCATTCCCAGTGCACACTGCCTGCATCGGGACATGCTCCTGGAATGCAAGTCAGCTCTCTCACCAGCCATGCTCCTGATTTTCCTCCCAGAGGAGCACAACAGAGATTGTCCTGGGAGGATACCAGAGGACACTTGTTCCAACAATGGCAGATAACACAAAGTCCTGAATACTTCCCTCAACTCCCAGTTGTCATGAACGGGGAGGAACACAGCTGTACAAAGAAGCATTGTATGGCCCAGAGAGAGAATTAGGTATTAAAATGGGTTCTCCCAAAGAAGAACTGGCTTTGAGGCAGTAGTGAGCACACAGCCACAGCATTCTTCATTAAGTTATCTATTCATCATCTGCCCTTTCTTGACAGTTCAGTAGCTCCTGTCCTCTCCTTCACCCCACACAAAGGAATTCTTCCTGTCACTGTGATCAGGAATTGTCAGCATAGACTCATTAAATCATGCTTGACCAACCCAATTGGCTTCTACAATGAAACAACTAAGTGGATGGACAAGGGGAAAGGAGTGGATATTGTGAACCATGACTTTAGCAAGGATTTTGACATTGTCTCTCACAACATTCTCATAGACAAATTCAGGAAGTGTGGACTGGATGACCAGACAGCGGGGTGGAACAGCAGATCCCAAAGAGTCATCATCAGAAACACAGGGTCCAGTTGGAAGCCTGTCACTAGCAGTGTCCCCCAAGGTTCTACACTGAGTCCAGTATTGTTTAACTCATCCATCAATGACTTGGATGAAGGGACAGATTACTCTGCAGCAAGTTCACACCAACCTGAGAAGAGTGGCCAAGACCATAGAGGGCTGTGCAGCCCTTCAGAAGGGCCTTGAGAGATGGGCAGAGAGGAACTTCTCAAATTCAACAAGGGCAGATGCAGGGTGCTGCACATGGGAAAGAATAAACTCACAGAGCAGCCCAGGCTGGGGGCTGACCTGCTGGAAAGCAGCTCTGCTCCTTCCAGAGAAGAACCCAGGGGTGCTGGTGGACAACAAGCTGTCCATGAGCCAGCAGTGCCCCTGCTGCTAAAAAGGCCAATGGTATCCTGGGCTGCCTTAGGGAAAGCACGGCCAGCAGAGCGAGGGAGGTGATCCTGCCCCTCCACTCAGACCCGGTAAGGCCACGCCTGGAGTGCTGTGTCCAGTTCTGGGCTCCTCAGCACAAGAGAGATATGGAGCTCCTGGAGCAGGTACAGTGGAGGGCTATGAAAATTATTAAGGGACTGGAGCATCATTCTTAGGAGGAAAGGCTGAGGCCTGTTCAGCCTTGAGAAGAGAGGGCTGAGAGGGGATCTCATCCATATTTGTAAGTATCCAAAGGGAGGCTGCCAAGAAGACAGATCCAGGTTTTCCTCAGTGGCGCCAAGCACTAGGACACAAGGCAATAGGCAGGAACAGATGCACAGGAAGTTCCACCTGATTATGAGAAAGAACTTCTTTGCTGTATGGATGACCATGCACTAGAACAGGCTGCCCAGACAGGTTGTAGAGTTTCCCTGCTGGAGTTATTCAAGAACTGTCTGGATGCAATCCTGTGCACTGTGCTCTAGGATGGCCCTGACTGAGCACAGAAGTTGCACCAGATGACCCACCATTTTCCCTTCCAATCTGAGCTGTTCTGTGATTCTGTTGTCTAAATGTCAGCTTTGGGATGAGCTCAGAAGTGTATGTACCAAGCAGTGGGCACTAATAATTGTACATGTCTATCAGCTAACTGTTCTTACACTACACAATACAGCTTAAAATAATCCCAAACAAGAGAAAATAAGTTCACGGTAAGTGCTGAAAACTCAGGAAGACCCTGAGCGACAAAGATGGGTAGAGGGAGAATATTCTGAGAAACTCTTAGAGCTTCTGCAAACCTCTGAAGTTGGCCAAGGCAAAGTACTGATGGAATGCTGGCTAAAACATAACTTCCACCTTACATGTGATAATGGAATCACACACAACTCACCTTGATGTTTATGAAGTTCTCCAATACAAATGTACTACAGTACAGCACTGCCATGGAGCTTCCTTCACTAAACACCATCTCACCCCGGACACAAGAATTTCCACCAGGGTCTTATACACTTGTCCTGAATAAGACTCTGACTTGGAAGTAATATCAGAAGCTTTTCCTCTAGTTCTATACCATGCAAGCTGTGTTGGAATTCAATAAAGCCACCTACTGAAAGCATATCACTCTTCCTTGATGAAGACACGTGCTCCAACAGAATCTGCATAATCCCTAGGAAGGCTGAACTTTGAGGGGGCCTCAGATGCTCTGTAGCTCATCTATGCCTGAAGAGCAGTGTCCCAAGTTCCTTTTTTCCATTCCATATGGCATTCTGCCATCTCTTTCAGATGGGCAGTGCTACTGGCAAGGACTGAACTGCTTCTCTCACCAGAAGTACAGTGCTCACCTGGCTTCTATGCTGGATCATGAGATGTGGAATCTACCAAAAACTGCATTAAGAGCATAAATATGAAAGCACACTGGGATGAGCTGACATGCCAGCTCAACACACATAAAGGTGTGAAATCTCCCCATGGAAAAACTAGCAAAATAGGAATAGTTATGAGATAATTATTTCCAAGATAAACTTCACTCCTTAAATGAATGATCAAAAAGCATGTGTAGATGTGGCACATTGACCTTAACATCAGATTAATCTACACTGACTGAAGCGTAGCCCAGATGAGTTTATTCTGCATTAGAGACTTATTTGCCATGAAGTTGGTGCAAGAATGATGTGCTACTTACTTTCTCCAGATTTAACCCTTTTATGCTGTTTGAGGATATCATCTCCAAGCCACTGGAGTCTATCTTCAACAAATTATTTAATTTGGTGTCTAGAAACAGGAGTGTAGAGCCTCCATCACAGTAAAAAATGAAACAAGCACAGAAGAAATATACCAAGTTCTGAAGTTCACTGGTTATGTTTTTATTCTCCAGTAGTTCGCTGCTAACTTAAAAATGCAGCATTTTACTAACAGGTGGTGGATTAATGGCTTTGACATAAATGTTTTGGTTGAGTCCCTAGATTCAGCAGGAAGGCACTATTATATACTTACATTCCACAAACACAGTCAGGTCAGCCTGCATAAAGGTGATAACTACTTGACTGATTCAGAACAGCAGTTAAAATTTCTTATTCACTGGGTGTGAAAAGACATGACCACTCAGGCCTGGAGAGCAGATGAAAAGCATTACCTCCTGATACAGTTTCAGGGCAGAAAGCTTCTAATATCAATATAGCCACACACCTAATATGTTAATGAGGAAGATGCAGCAATATATAAAGTGAGAATAAACTCCACCCACCCAGCACTACAGACACTACCAACATTTTATGTCAAAACTTGGCCATTTACATAAGAGGACATCAAATGAATTAATCCTTCACTGAAACCAGGTAATAAATCTTATGTACAATATCAATTATTAAATTTAAAGGGAAGCAATGTCTGACAGTACTTCCATATCACATTTATCACCTACTTTTAATACTAATCAATCTTCTGTGGATATTACGGGTTACTGCAACGTATCACAACTTTATCTAAGAGTCACATCAACCCTGTAACTTCTGATCAATAGTACACAAACACACTTGATTATCAAACATTAAATACAAGAAAAAAATCAATCACATTAACAGAACACCATTTCACTACCTTTATGACTGGGAACACAGCTCATCTTGAGCTTGAGAGTCTGTCAAGCTCCTAGTCGTTAGATAGAGCTGCCTTTGCTAGTTATATTAAACAGCTACAAAGTTTCAGGTATCTTTCTCCTAGATATATAAATATTCAGCAGCAGTTTAAGGCAATGTTAATAGTTAACTTCTTCAGAGAATGGTTAAGAACCCTTAAGCTTAACATTGTATTGCTTTCCAGAAGTATTGCAATGACAATAAAAAACCACAGACATAACCTACTGAAAACAAATTATTTCAGTATCCAAATTAATTTGAAAAAATGTTTTAGATCTACAGAAGAATCAAGAAAAACACAGCACCTTATAAAAGAGAACTTGCTGCTTTAGTAGTAAGTTCTGATATACCCAAAGAGTTTTTTTTCAGGTCTATGATGTAGTAACAGGTACTGCTTATAAATGGTTTGCACAGATTTTCCATAGCTGCCTGCCCTTAACCTAAGCAGTCATCATAAAGACAGAAAAGGGGAGAAAATAATCAGGAAAATGAACCTCCCACCAGGCATTTGCACCTCACCACGTCTTTCTTTAAATCATTTACACCCCTGTCAACATGTGCAGAGTGGTTTTATTACAACACTCCAAACAAACATAACACATTCATGCTGTAATTAAGCAACAATCTTCGAGGCTAGGTCAGTCTGTCAGGGTGACTGCCAAGAGTCAAAGGTGATAAAGAAGTCTGAGCTGCAGTGAGAGTATGGAAGAGCGCTTCAGACTGGAAATCCACATAAAACTCACTTGCTATTTTCAAGACCACCTTTAGTATGGTCTTCAGCAACAAGACTGTGATGCAATTTCACTGGAAAGCACACACAAAGCATGTGTACTTATGACCATTTCAATGAAGAACAAATCAAACACCACACTGCTAAGAAAAGCCTGCAAAAATCGATGAGCTAATGCAGCCTAGCACACTTTGGAAGATGCCATTCACCTCCGGGAGAGGCTCTCCCATTCACTCACTAGGGAACCTGGCAAACCAGCAAGTGTTTTGCGTAGTCATGTGTAAAATTAGATTTCTGTTGTGCAAGCTAACATTCTACTAATATTTTCATTCACAAGAGACCAAGTGCTTAATTAACATTTATACCAATTCTCGAGCTATTTACTGACACAAAGGATGTGGTGACTTGATAGCATGGTTCCTTAGACACAGCCCTAAATACAAATATAGGTTTTGCTCCCCTCTACCACATTTTTTACTATTTAAATTTGCAATTTTTCTTCTACTGCAAGTAATAACTATCTCAAAAAACCCCCAACAATAACAAAAAACAAGCCAAGGAAAAAAAACAACTAAACAAAAAAATCCCGAGGAAACAAGAAAGCCACTACAGCGCATGTTTGTAAGAACAAGGAGAACAAGTATTGCTTTCCTGTGATAATTTGTTCCAGTTTGCAGTTCTGCCTTTGGAAGCAAGCAGAGGCAAAGGAGATGCAGTACCACAGCATAATGCAGAATGATCTGTAGCATTACCTTAGTTTTGCATCTATAAGCAGAGCAATGCGGTTGTAATGACAGCTCTCAGCCACCAGAAGTTCCACCTAAAATCATATACTGGGTTCCTGTGGTGGACTTGGAGTTAATATTCTTCATAGTAGCTGGTATGGGGCTTTGTTTTGGATTTGTACCTCAAAATAGTGTTGATCATCCTAGAATGGTTTGGATTGCAAGGGACCTTAAGGATCATCTGGTTCCAACCCCCTGCCATGGGCAGGGACACCTCCCACAAGACCAGCTTGCTCAGAGCCCCATCCAACCTGGCCTCAAACACTTCCAGGGAATGGAGCAGCCACAGCTTCTCTGGGCAACCTGTGCCTGTGAACACCAAGTTGCTTTTGTTATTACTGAGCAGTGCTCACATGGAGCCAAAGCTTTTGCTGCTCCCCACAGACCCCAGCAGCGAGGGGGCTGGAGGTGCACAAGGAGATGGGAAGGGACACAGGCAGGACAGCTGACCCCAAATGACCCAAGGGATGTCCAGGCCATAGGGTGCCATGATCAGCATGTAAAGTTGGGGCTAGAAGAAAGACTAGAACGTTGGTAACCACTGCATTTGTCCCCCCAAAGCCACCCTTACACGTGATGGAGCCCTGCTGTCCTGGAGCTGAGCACCTGCCTGCCCATGGCAAGTGGTGAACAAATTCCCCATTTTGCTTTCCTTAATAAACTGCCTCTCTCAGCCCACTGGTTGAGTCACTTTTATCCTTCCAATTCTCTCCCTCATCCCACCAGGGGACAGTGAGTGAGTGGCTGCATGGGGCTGAACTTACAACTGGGGTTAAATCACAGCAGTTGCTTTTTAATAAACCCTACAAAAAACAACTTACTTCTGCAGGCATAGCAACTAGCAAATTCTGTGAGTTAACACTGTCACCATCTTGACAGACACTCAACTTCTTCCTAAGACATTCAAGAGTGTCAAAACTGCAACCCTAGTCACAACATTGTACTTAAAGCAAGAATGAGCACTCATAAATGCAAGGTAATTATTCTTCATAAAATAAAATCTTCACCAGATAACTATAGTTCATATGACTTTTTTTGAATGGTTGCAACTTTTAAATGAGCCACCAGCCAGAAAAATCAAGCTATTTTATCACAGAGCTTTTATAAGTAGCAGACTGCTTCCAAATCTATCAGTTTATCCCACTATTCAATACTGAGGGGTGAAATCAACACTATACATTCTTACTTTCCCAATCAAGTATGTTTTACATTACCCACTAAATCCCATCTGTGTACAGTTGGTTAAAGTATCTAATGTGCAACTAATACAGGTTAATTTGATATCTCAATCAGTCAGACTATTATTGAAAACTATTCATACCTGAGCATTGCTGTCCTTACTATTTGCCTTGAAATTCTCAGTTAAGTAGAAGTAATACAGCAAAGTTCAAGCACTGTCTATGTGATAACAAAAATCTAAAAAGCCTCTAAGAAATAACTGATAGCTTCCTAGCTGTCAGCATCTGCTCAGCATCCCTTCTTGTAGGGAAAGGTTATACCTTGCTGCCTTAATAATGAGCAAGTACTTTGTTCTAATTGTTAACAGGAAAGAAAATATCACTGTTATACAACTGCTGAACAACATCCAAACTTAAGCTCCTTGTTCTCCTTAGGGATCCTAATATAAAGGAAGTAACTTCTGCTGGCATCTCCCAAGAGTAACTCTACAGACAATATAGGCCATGCTTAAAAAAAAAAAAAACAAAAAACCAAAACCAAAAAAAACAAACAAAAAACCCACAACCCCCCCCCCACATTTTTAAACTGCTGAGCATCAAAACATTTCCAAAGATAATTAAGGAAACCCTCAAACTACTGATTCCCTTACTTGATTGCAAAAGTAATATGAAGAGGAGTTACAAATAGGTCTTATGTCACAGTTCAGATTTAAAACTTGCTCCAGTTTCTAAAAAAATTCAGGAGAAAGAACCCAACACTTTGAGGTTCCATAGACATTTCTTTCAATTTTACTATGCCACTGCAAATCCACTGTCAAGCAAAGCTGGTATCAAAAGTGAAACTAACTGTACATTGCAAACTGAAATCAAAATCCTTTTGCATTCCAAGGAAAACTACATACAGTTGTAAATTACAGATATTCAGCAATAAAAGAACCCCTTCAGTTTTCCATCAGTGTTTAGCAACTTTATGACTTGTACCCTTAAAAACACCACCTTGAGGGCTACCTGAAGCAAAAATCAGTAGAGAAACCTAGTCACTGCAGCTATTTTCCCAAAAATGTAAAACCCACCAGCAATAATGTGTACCATAGCCCAGGACCACAGACCAAGCCCAACAAGTTGGTTTTATCAAAGGAAAAGATATCCAAGACACCCACCAACTATCAGACAAAACATCAAGAATTATCCAAGTTTGTTTTTCACACCTCCACTCTTTCTTTTATAGAGATGAGAATTATCTCTACAGTTACATCAGCTACACCAGGCACAAGCAAAGAACCCCACAACTTCAGACATTACATTTTCAGAAGCTGCATCTGCTCCCATTTGGGGGGACTGTTCTAAAGCAGGGAAAATAACCTGTCCCTTGCCAAACAGGAAGGGCGATACAAAGAAAAGTTTAAACATTTGACAAGTATCAAATCAACCCATAAAGCAAACTCCATAAGAGAAGTAATTTGAAATCTTTTTAGAAAAGAGTCATGCAGTAAACACCACCCTGTTGACAACCCCCATCATGCAACTAAAAGTCATCAGAAATTATGATGTTTGAGGGTTTTTTAATGCATATTATATATGCATAATAATAAGCATATTTTTAATAATATGCATATTTTTAAAACACAGGCCACTATCTCACCCTTTCAGTTTAATTTATTTTGCAGCTCACACAACTAAATTACTTTTATATATCCACTCCATGCAACACAGTAAGAACATTAAGTTTTCTTTGCAAACACCACTTTAAAATTACTGTTTTCACTAAAAATTCAAACTTTTAAATGTGTTGGTGGTTTTTATTAATAAGTTTTGCAACAGTTTAAGAAAACAACATTTTTTCTAAGTGGTTTCTCAAAAACGATACAATCCTTTATATAAGGTAAGAGGTACAGGAGTGGTGGGGAATTGAATCAAAACATAAGTTTTTCCACAAAGCTAACCCTGTTTTAAGAATTTTGTAGATTTCAGCTGTCTCTTTCATATTGACAGACAACACGAGGAGGAAACATATTAATTATATTTCACTCTGTTTCAACCGTGGCTGCTGTGAATTCAAAGGACACCTGCACTTAGCAAAATACAACTTCCTTTCTATGAGGAAAGGCCTACACGCCGATTTAATCACATAAGCCCCCTTCCCCGCCGCAGGCAGGGTGGGCTCGGCGGGAAGGAGGCGAGGGCGAGCGCGTTTTGGGGGGAGCAGCGGCTGCCGGAGCAGGAGCAGCCCCGAGCCGGGCTCCTCCAGCAGCAGGAAGTTTCCAAGGGGCCGCGCCGAGCATGCGCCGTGCGCAGCACGGGCTCCCTATGTGGCAAGAGTGCAGAGGCAACAACCGAACGAATAACAGAGACAAGAGATCAAGAGCAACAAGCTCCCTCCCCTCTGTATTCCTGCGGCCGCCCCCACACAGCCCTCCTTGCCCAGGCTGCTCTCTCGGCCCGGGCCCTCCGCATCCACCGCGGGCAGCCGGGATTAGAGAGTCTGGCAGCCAAAGCTGCTCCTGGAGAGGGAGGAGAGGAGAGCGAGAGCAGCTCGGAAGCAAACAGCGGAGTGCATAACCTGTGCCTTCAGCTCGCACGTCTCAGGTGGCGGCGGGGGAGCGGCAGCGAGCACACAGCTTGTCCCCCCCGCAACTGGAAGAGGGGATGGGGGAGGAGGAGGGGAGAGAAGAGAGGGATGGAGGTGGCACACAATGGCTGGCTGTGTGTGTGTGGAGGAGACGGCCCACAACAGCAGCCATGGGGGGGCTCAGGGCTTCTCCGTGACCCCCATTCCTCATCCCAGATACACCGAGGTGAAGGAGGGGGGGTTCACTGGGGATCGGGACATTCCCATGTGTTTGCACATGTGTGTGCGTGCGTGCCCTTCTTGTTTCGGGGGAGAGGTAAAAACGGGCAGAGATATTGGGGGGGAGGGGGGGAAGAGGCTGTGAAGCGCCCCCCAAGCTGTGGGGAAGGGAGGAGGTGGAAGAGAGACCGGCTACCAGCGCCAAGCTGAACGAAAATAGTTATTTCGTCTTATGCCTGTTTTCTGCAAGGAGTCCCACCCGCACAGAGCTCGGGAACGAACCCAGGGAAACGGGGGGGGAGGGAGGGACGGAGGGGGGTCACAGGCGGCACTGAGAGGGAGGAGAGGGGAAGGGGAAGTCCCCCCACCTCTCTCCCGAGCCCGCCGCGGGGGCAGGCAGCTCTCTCCCCAATATACACACACAAATAGCTGCTCCCCCCCCAAAAAAAACAGGGAGAGAGGGCTCCCCTCCCCCCGGGAATCCCAGGCCCCTCCTCTCCCTCGGCGCGCTCCACCCCCGGGGCCGGGAGGAGGCGGGGGGGGGACAGCCCCGGCCCCCCCTCCGCCCCCCGGGCCCCCCTCAGCCGGCCGCCCCGGAGCGGGCTGGCGGGAGAGCTATGGGAGTCGCTTACCCTGGTCTCCTGGCTCCTGCGGCGGTTGCAGGACGCGCTCCAGCTCAGGGAAGGGCAGCTCGGGCAGGTCCAGCAGGGCCCCGTAGCGCTCAAGGAAGGAGCAGACAACGGCGAAGTTGGGCCAGGAGCCCGGGCAGCGCGGGCCCGCCGGGGCGGGGGGCGGCGGGGATGGGGCCGGAGGAGCCGCCGCCGCCGCCGCCATCTTGGACCTGGGGATGGAGAAGGAGCTGGGGAGGGGGAGGGAGGAGGGGGCGCTGCCGGGCCGGGCCGCCACTATCCCACAATGCACCGGGGGGACGATGAAGGCAGGGGAGGGCAGGGGGCGGCGGCCAGAGCGGTGCGAGCCGGCTCCCCTCCGCCGCGCGCGGCGAGGGGGAATGAAAACAAGGCGGGGCAGGGGCGGGGGTAGATCCACGGACCGACCAATCGGAACTGGCAGAGGGCGGGGCCGGCAGGAAACGCTGTCCAATGAGAGCTTGGCAGCCTGGAGGCCCCGCCCCCTCCCCGCGGGGCCGGGCGGAGGCGGAGCCTGGCGGGGCCGTGGGGTCGCGCGCGCGGGGCGGTGAGTGCGGGCGCGTGATGGAGCCTCCGTGAGGGGAGCGGGCGGGAGCGCGCGGCCCGCGCCGGGGCTGTCCCGGTCCCGACCCGGTCCCGGTCCCTGTGCCCCTCACGCCAGGCCGTGCTTCGGGCGGTCCTGAACTGCGCCTTCCTTCCCAACTCACTCCCTCCACCCCTCCCGCGGTGCTTCTCAGCGGTCTCTGTCCTTATCTCCTTGCTTCTCTCCGCTGTATTCACCAAATGCTATTCCCCCTCTTCTCTTACTACCAGCTCCCCGTGACCTCCCCGGTTAACTGCCGTTACAAGGCTCCCCAACGAAAAGGAATTGCCGAATTCCCAAAGTGTGTCTTCCTCCTTCGTGAACTTGACACTTTCCCCCTCCCTACACAGTTGATCTAAAGTTCTCCCGTCCTTTCTGTTTGCCTCCCTCCTGTCAGTTTTTAATCCTGACTTTCCTCTGGCTGCTGCATACCCTGGAATGGGAAGTCGCCCTCCTCCTGACCCTGCTCCCAGGCAGCGCTGGAGAGCCACATTGCCTTCTGACACCTTACAGGAATTTGTTCTGCCCAAAACTTCACGCACACCGATTTACTCTTCCCCTTGTATCCTCTTCAGTCTCAGGTTGCCCATTGGATTTTACAAAACTTCCTTTCTTTCTGCAGCATCTTAAAATGTCATCGGGTGCATTGCTCTCGTCCACCTCTTTGTTCCATTTGTTGCTGGTTACCTCCACAGAAGAAAGGTGCGCTGGCACTCTTAAAGTCCACCAGCTTGCCCAGCTGCAATTCAATTGCTCAGCTTGCTTCCGCTTCCTTCTCAGCTGCTTTTGTCTTCTGCCATCCTTATCCAGCGCTTCGTTTCTCTCTTTCAGTATAGCCTCCTGACATAAACGTGCATTTTCCCTCCTTTTGAGTTCTACTTCCTTTATTTCTGATGTTTTTAAACTCTCATGACTTTGCTTGTGGAGTCCTTAGCCATTTCTGCTCCTCATCTCTTTGTGTTTGGACTACTGCAGTTTGCAGAAATTGCAATTTTAGGTTGTACTTGCAAGTCAGTGAACTCAAGGTCTCTTTTGATCTTAAGTGCTAATGTATATTTTGATACTTTACATTTCTCACAGTGAATAATTAAAAAAATAATTTGTTTGAGAGCTATTTTCCTGCTCCTCAGTGATTGGAGCATGCTCTACATCCAAGGATGCCCAAAGTTTCTATCAATGAGTTCATTCTCACTCTAAGATATTCTTATTTATTCTAGTGGCCTTACTGATAATCTCTGGCAGTATTATGGGAAATGGTTTTAGAAGATAATTTTTTATTTGTGCCTTGTAAGTTGTGTCACTTCATTTCTGCTGTTTACTTGTTTTAATGCTGTTTGGAAAAGATAGCATGGAATCCTTGCTCTCTCATTTGCAGTTTTTTGGCTCTTTGATTGCACAGTTCCAGCCTTATGATACTGTTTGGACTGGGGAAGGTGATATTCCTGATCATCTTATTGTTCATCCACCTCTGCCTAACCTCCAGGTCTAATTCTACCATTTCATCTGAAAAGTAGCACAGGCAAAATTATTTTTATTCTTCAGAGCCAGGTTCTGGCTGCTTTATTCAGCCTTTACTCTTTCATTTCATTCTGTTGGGACTACTGCTGGTTGTTTCTTCAGCTGGAATATCCCTTCAGGCAGACCTTTGGAAAAATAGTCTTACAAATCCTTGCTTGAATCCATTGCATCGTGGATGTGCGATGAGAGAATCTAGAGTGAATTAATCCAAGCAAGTTTCAGTCCCCTGTAGGTGCTTGCCTTGCTTCCTGTTTGACAGGACACATGTGCCACTAACTCCACACAAGAGTGAGAAGGAAAAGAATTGCCCTGGACCTCTGGCAGACCCAGTCCTGTGCTGAATCCAGAGTAATGCACTTTTTCCTTCATGCAGTGTTTCACGTGGGATACTGAGATCTGCGTCTGGCAATCCAAGGAGAGCACGTCCTGTCTGGCAGTGCTGCATCTTTTGTAGCACGTGCAAGACAGGAAGGGAGGCTTCCAGGAGGACTGGAAGCGTGGTCATGCCAAGATTTATCTTTTGCAAGGGCAGTGCCTTTAATCTGTGCTGCCAGGGTTCATGTAATTAATTCAAACTGTTCAATCCTGGTGAATGTAAACAATTAAACAATAAAGGGAGAGAATCTGTGTATCTGGAAGGATCTGCCACAGAGATGTTCTGGATTAGGCAGAGGTGGACCTTTTTTACTGGAGAAACATAAAATTTTCTTCAAAATGGGGATTTCAGACCATGTGAATTGGAAGGGCAGAAAGGTGACTCTGCCCTGGAGAGGTGTCAGTGGACTGCCATGCTAGTCCAAAGCATTTCCAGGGGATCATCACGCTGTGATTCCTCTCTTTGCATCCAGTGCCAGAATCACCACAGCAATCAGCCTGCAGTACCTGGGGGACTTTGAGGAGGGGAAGGTTTCTGTGGGGAGCTGACAGGGAGTTTGTGAGGCAGGGTCCCTGCCCTGCTGGTGCCCAGCAGTGGTTGTGGAAGCAGATCCCAACATCGCTGCAGGGCTCACCAAAACACTTGGGATACAGGGGCACTGATAAGGCTCTGGCAAGTTCCAGGCAACAGACATCAAAGGAAGATGTGTACCAGTGGTTGGCTGCTAAAGGAGAAAGGGAGAAAATAAGCAGAGACTTAGAAAACATGACTGAGGGGATGTTTATTTAATCTAAATGAAATAAAAGAAAAATACTGTGTGAAATCATCAAGAAAACAAACAAACAAACAAAAAAAGGCGAAAAAGACAAAGATTAAGCTGCTCTACTTGTCCCCAATAGAAAGGATTAGAAACAATGGATTTAAGTTGAAACAATGAAGATGGAAGTCAAACAATTAGACAAGTTTTTATTTGGATATATAATCCTGGGAGACTTGCTCTCTGTCAGCAGTGTCTGGGGAAAGGCTCGACCCCTTTACACCCCTGAAAGTCTTGTTTTCTGTAGCAATGTGACAGTGACACTCTGGTTCATGGCTTTACTGTTGGGTTTGGGTTTGTTTGGCAATTCCTTTTAACCTCATTTACCACTTTAATGGTAAAAGAAGAAAGTGGCCAATGAAATAGTGCAGATTTATGATATTTTAGGAAATTATTATCATCCTTATTGTTCATTTTGGAGAGAAGATTAAAACCCAGATGTGAGAGGATATTCTGGGATCTGATCCCTGTTGATAGTTTTAAAAGTTGAACATCCAATACTTGAACAGATTTAGCACACAAAATGATTTGCCCAAAATCCTGCACAAAATCCCCAAGAGGACTGGTAATTCAACAGATCTGCTGATCCTCAGTTCAAGTCTGTTGTCACAAAACCACGTGGATAAAGTCTGTAACAGCATCTCCTTCCTAGCTCCTTGGGGCGAGGACAGAATTTTCCGTTTTTATTAACGTGCTGCATATGTTGGCCTGATGTTAAGTATTAAATATCCTTTTTCCAGACTTCAGTTCTGCTTTGTGATGTCTTCCCCTGAAATTGCTTCCCTTTCTTGGGGTCAGATGAAGGTGAAGGGCTGCTCTACAACGTATAAGGACTGCAAAGTATGGCCGGGAGGAAGCCGGACATGGGATTGGCGAGAAACCGGGACTAATGTAAGTTTGCTGGTTAGTACCTTGCATTTAAAACAGGACTCTCAGAATGGTCCAGAGAACAGTGTTAAAGCTCCAGACAGAAATTCAGTGAGCTGCCTTTTTCTTTCATCTAGCCATTAGATTTTCCTGGTAAGAACTGAGTGTATGTTTTGGAGGTGACTTTGTGGAGGGGTCAGAGGGCTGCAGCCCCACTGTGTCCTACACGCAACAGGATATAGCAATTGTTGCCCTGAGCTCTGACAGCCACCCTCACCAGACAGCTCTCACATACCTTAGAGCTCTCAAACAATATTCCTCATCTGTCTAAGAGTGCAGTTTTCGTAAGATAACCGTAACAACCTCTCTTCAGACTATCTAAACAGAAGTTATCTTGAGTGAGATAGGAAAAGAAATTATGAAAAGTCAAAAAATAAATAGACAGTAACTGACCTTGCGTGTTTGGAAGACAGCATTGCATGTGGTTTAGTTTTTATCCTTTTCCTTGGGGTCCCTTGTACATATTTCAGAGGAGATATATGCAGATACAGTGTCTCATGCACTATTTTCTCTGTGAAAAGCTCATGGTCAGGCTAATCACACAGTGACTTCTCTTGGTAGCCATATGCTAAGTGCTTGCCCTTAAAGTTTATCTCTAAATGCAATCAGAATTGGAAGGAAGTGCATGGAGCAGTATTGGTGTTTCTGATTTAGAAGCAGTATAGCAAATATTGCTATGATGGGAACTTGATGTTGATAATTCTCCCCATATTATGACTTGCACTGGGATAGATGATTGGCTAGGAAAAAAGAAGTTCTACACTTTGGAAGCAAGAGTTAAAGCACAAAATAGCAGTGTAGTGACCAGGCCCAGCACCTGCAGCCATATCAATGCAGAGGATGCAGCTCTCTTGGATTCATTTTGACACAACTGAAACACAAAGCATTTGGCTTTGCAACTTCATCTGTAATCTTTGGGAGAATAGAATTTTTTTAATCTGTCAGAGTTCAGTTTATGCAGAATATATAACACCAAGAGAAAGGTGTTGTTGTCATGCAGATATCTGCACCTTGCAGAGAAAAAGGTAGCTGTGTATGTAACCTTTTAAAATGTATTTCATTTATGGCCTGCTTATTTAAAAATAAGTTTTCACTGGCTGTTCAAAGGGCTGGGTTTTGTGGGAGAGTTGCTGTCTGCTTGTTTGACAATATAATTTTTGTGCTTTATATGCACATGGCTGGAGAAGCAGAACAGGTAACAATAGCCAAAAAGTTCCCAACTAGTTCCCATCTCAACCACATTTTTATATTCCAACCACTGGAAAACTTTGGTTTCAAATTATAGGCACTTACTAACATTTAGGAGGCTGTGCTTTCTTTTGAAAGTTTCTAACAAGGAATATCTTCTTGTCACAAGTAAAACATTTAAATCCGTAAGTTTTTAGAGGACTTGAAAAACAATGTTAATTTAACAATGTTAAATTAAAATTGGAGGAGAAAAAGAATAGTTGGGTTCTCTGGAGAACTAGGTTTTCTGGCATCCTTTTTATTTAATCAGGAAGTAAAAAGTGCATATCTAAAGTAAGATCTTATGTAAATCACTTGTAAAGCTCCTGCTTTAGGTCAGTTCTATCCTTGCAGCTGAGGAGTGAGGTGATTTTCTTTGAAAAGAAATAGCAAACAACAAATATTAAGAATAGAACTAAGCTTTTTCTAGACTGCATCTCCAATGTTGAGGAAGAACTGTCAAAAATTTAATTTTGTCAGCACTGGAAACTGTGAGATTCATCAGCTGCATTTTCTGCCCAGTTTTTTAAAGATGGAGTTGTTTGCCTACTTTCCTTAAGCATGTTTTTCCTGGAGGTAGCTGGAACTGAAGTGTGGAAAACAAGCAGTGCTGGTCATGTCCTGCACTCTAGTTGGAAATAAATTGCTTCCTTTCCTCCTCTGCTTTCACACTGCTGTCTAGTGAAGCATTTTTTCATCAGGAAAATTGTATGACTGGCCCTGCAAGGTTCTGTAACTGGGCACTAACAGTTATTGTGGCCTTAACCCTTGGGGATGAATGGCACCCTCTCTCCCTGGCTGGCTGCATTTCAGTGCCATCTGCTAATGGCAGGAGAAAAGACATAGGTATTGCTGAAATGCAGGCCAGAGAACAGAGCAGGCAAGAAAATCTGCTGTCAAATCAACAATGATACAGTTATTTCATCATGTTACATGTTTCCTGTAGCAACAGTAGTTTCTTGCTAGCATCAAAGTGTCCTGTGTAACCAAAGAAAATCCTTTTGTTCCGTGGCTTTAATGTCTCAGGAGAGCTTCTCACGTGACAGCAAACCTTCTCCAGAATCTAATTATTGTAATTGCAGTAAAACACACCAATTCTTCTTGTCTAAGTTTTGAGTCTACTTAAAAAACCCCAAAGGAAAAGCATTGCCTATTCCGTCACAAACAAGCACTTAGAGTGATTTGGTCTGAGAAAGCTCTGCCTATGCAAGTGAGTTCTGAATTCCAGGTGTGGGTATGGAATGTAAATGGACTAAGGGGAACACAGCCCATGGTCCTGGCAGCCCAAAGGGCCAGACGTGTCCTGGAGTGTGTCAAGCACAGCACACTGAAGGACGTGCTTGTCCCACTCTGCTCTGCACTGCAGCAGCCCCACCTCAAGTTCTGTGTGCAGTTTTGGGCACCCCAGCCTAAGGAGGACATCAGACTGTTAGACTGTGTTCCAAGGAGGGTGATGAAGGTGCTGAAAGGCCTTGAGGGCAAAGCTTATGAGGAGCAGCTGAGGGCATTTGGCTTGTTCATCTTGGAGAAGAGGAGGCTGAGGGCTGACCTCATCACAGTCTACACTTTCCAGAGGCAGGGCAGCGCAGGCAAGGTGTTGATCTCTCTGGTGACCAGCAGTAGGACCCATGGCAATGGAGTCAAGCTGAGAGGGTGTCAGGATGAAGGCTTTCCACCCAGAGGATGCTCAGGCTCTGGAATGGGCTCTACCACGGGATGTGGTTACAGAGCAAGCTTGTCGGAGTTCCAGAAGCGTCTGGATGGTGCTCTTAAGTCGTGGCTTAGCTTAAGATAGTCCTGTGAATGATTCTCATGGATCCCTTCCAACTTGAGGTGTTCTAAGATTCTGTGAACTTGGAGAACCATAAAGGTGAATCATCTCTGTTACTGAAATTTCAGACATCAGCCATGCTAAAGACTTTCTTGTGGAATAAGTTTATTTTATGCATTGGAAGTGGCACTCTACAGTGCAAGGCTTTTTTCACCTGCAGCTTTAGGAGCTCATGTGTTTGTTTTAGCTGGGAAAGTCTTACTTGCCCCATTCTCCATGAGTCCACCGTGGCATTAGCTGCTTCAAGTGAGAAACTCAGACCTCTCAAAAACTTCTGAACTTCAGAATTCTACTTAAAATAAAAAGGAGGATTATTATTTAAAACATAATTAATATTTTAAATATTTATAATAATATTATACTAATAAATATTATTGTCTGTTATCATATAAAATATTAATTATAATATTTTATATAATTATACATAAATCTAATAAAATAATGTTATTATATAAAATAATAAATAGTAATATTATTTCTTATAATAATGTTTAAATATGTCTTTAAAACATAAATAATATTTATGTTTTAAAAATACACACCAAAGAGGGGCCAAATTATAGCCACAGGATGTCCAGTATCTTACTCTTGACCACATGGAGACAGATAGAAACTGAATCCAGGAGGAGAATTAGGGTAACATAATAATGTTTTATATTAACATTATAGGTGTGTTTATGCATTCATATGTTTAAAGCATAATAGCAGTAAGTGGGTGTAGTTTTTAAAACATCTGTTAATGTGCTGTGTAAGTTACTTCTTTCTCTGAGGCGTTTGGATTCAAATATTCTTTTCTCAAAATAAAGAATATTGCAGAAATCCAAGCTGTTAACTGAAATTAAGTTACTCAATAAATTTCAGTCCTCTTTAGTGAGATTTGCAAAGTAAACAAGAAAATTAATTAATAATTTCAATTATCTGAGGAGTTCTTTGTATTTAAAGTGAGGAAACTTTGGCGTGGAACCGTCTTTCTTTCAAGCAGATTTTGTTATTTTGAAATCAAACAACAGTATTGTTGCAATTTATTGATTTCACCTTAACTGTTAATATTTATAAAATGCCAGAAGTTAAGACATAAAAGTTTAAGAAATTTGTAATGCATCTTTTTAGTTTTGATTATTTAATAAGGAATTATAATCCTGCCATCAATCAAATAATTATCATCCTTCATCTGCATATTAAATACCTTGTTCAGTTTCTAATGTTATCTACTGTGTGTATGTACAGAAGAGAGTTGTGTTACATTCTGGTTCTGCTAATTTACCCTGCTGCTCTGTGCTCAGGACACACAGACACAGCTTTCCTGCCTGATGCTGTCAGTACACAGACTATTATTTTCCTTCCCTGACACTTAGCATTCTCCAGGAGTGCAGCCAGCTGACCTTGAAGAAGTCGTCAAGAAGGGAGTTAAAACTGTGGTGATTGGTCGTGGCATGAGTGAGGCTTTGCAGGTAGGTTTTTGTGCTGTGACAAGCATAAAAAGAACTGTTTGTTTTCCCTCTCCCTCTGATTAGGAGGAAAAAAATTAAATCGATGATGCTTCACTGAGGGAAAAAGATTGAGGATCAGCTCCTGTCAGGGGTCCCTCAGGTCCTGAAAGAAACATCATTTGAGCTCCTCTGTATTAGTGTCCATGCCAAGCAGTAAACAGGTTTATGTTCTGCTACAGGAGCAAATGAAACAAGAAGAATTTTTCAGAATGTCATTAGTCCCCTCCTCTTGCAATAGGTTATAACTGGCTCTCTAGCCTGCTGTAAATACTTTGGTAATTAGGCATTCTTGTCACAATTGTTGCCAGGGTGTCATTTCAGCAGATAAACTAGCTACAGATAGCTCAGATCAGAAGTGCTGAGCTTTACTCGGTGAGAAGCAAGTCTTTAGCTTTCTGGTGGGATGAATAACACCTTCTTTAGATTAAATTCCTTTAGCTTCAATTCTATTTATTTTTGTAAGAGAGGACCACATTTTAAAGTGTGCTAAGGAGGTAGGGGAGCTATGTGTATAAAAGCAGCTTTATTGAAGAGAAAAAAAATTAAATCAATCTTAGCATTGTCATTTTGGCTACTGGCAATGACTTAAGTCATGTTTAACAAATGGTATGTGTCTGGTTTTTTTACAGTTTAAGGGGAAAATAATCTGATTCTTGCTTTTGTGATTTCTTTTCTCTTCCGAGGTTCCAGCATCCACTGTGGACTATCTGAAGAAGAACGGGATTGAGGTGCTGGTGCTGCAAACGGAGAAGGCAGTGGCGGAGTACAATGCCCTGGCTGCTCAGGGTGTCAGAGTGGGCGGGGTCTTCCATTCCACCTGCTGAAGCACCGCTCATTCCGCCTGCCCGGCCCGCGGCCAAATCACCGACACACCTCTGCTGGATCAAATTGCACTCAGTGGAGTGTGAACTTGCGTGCCAAGGCATTTGTGCGCTGACCATCGAAAATGCAAAGACAGTTTATTAGCTCAGGATTTAAACAAATCGAGGGCTCACAAAAGGCGGGGCTGTTAATGTAATTAAATCGTTTAATGACAGAATAATTTCTATGTATTGTTGAGATTGACCTAATTTTCCTCTGAAGGCCATCCATAGTCTTGTTACTTAACATATCACCTGTTCACTAAATCAGGAAATTATATTTTGAATACTTTTATTACATTACTGGCTACTGGAATGCAGCCATAAAATAGCCGATGAGCACAATCAAATGGTAGATATGAAGTGGTGGTAAAGAAGCACTTTACCACCACTGGATAAATAAGTTAAAAATAAAATAAATTAAAAAGCAAACCCATAACATAGAACTTTACCTCCTGCAGGTGACCTCAGTCATGGTATTTGCCAATTTATGAACATCACATAATAGAGCACTTTTAAATTTTTCATTGAGCCTGAAAAAGGGGAAAAAATGTCAGCAGGGTATAAGCATAAAACCTGGGCCTTAAAAATTTTCTTATTAACTGCCAGTTTTGAGGATTGAGCTGTCTAATAAGTATCTATTCAGAAGTTCTTACACGCTTAAAATAATCAGAAACATGAGTTACAAAGCTAGAGTTTGCAGCGTAAAACATTGATATGTAGAAAATCAGTCTGAATTGCTGCTAGCAAGGTACTGCTGGCAAGCTGGGGATGCGTGTGAGACTTGTTACTGGTCATCATTATCTGATGATTTAAATGTTGTTCCAACAAACATTATTACACTGAAGATTCAAACAGTTCTCTTGGTTGCTGTTCCTGGTGGGCTTCTATCAATATTGCCAGTCACAAGTTCTACCTATTGTAGATTTTTTCCCCACCAGGCTCACCATTTATTGCTCTGTGCATATTAATTCTGTGTGTATTAAGGAAAGTACCAAGACAAAATGGTAAAAGCCCTGAGGCACTTGGAGCTACCTAAGCAGTAGTAGAGAGGCTTAGATTGATAGGAGAGCACAATAACTTTCCCAAGGCACACAGAATACTATGTTCTTTTTCTGCTATTTGCTCTAGTAATCATTTAGAACCTTTTATCTGATAAAATACAGAGCGATGTAAAAGCAAAGGGAAAGTGAAAGTTTTATCTTGCAGTCTCCTAATGACAGCAATGTTTTCTGTTAGTGTAGCTACATTTGAGGCAAAATCTTACATAACCCAGCAGGAACTGCCTTTCCAGCTGCATCTGTGTTGTCTGACACAGCAGCTGGTATAATGCTCATTGTAGCTGCTGTGACATTTTTCTGCACAACTTGCCTGGTGTGAAGGAGGAGGTGAACTACTGACCCAGAGGACTGTGGTCACCCTGAGGGAATGCCAGCAGAATGAGTTCCTACCAGCCCACAGAGTGTGGAGACTTTTTGCACTAAATGTTATCTGATAGTGAAGGCGGTTTGACTTTCTTGATCATGGTCATATATTTGTTTTATTTTAGGAGCTTCTGGGCCTTAAGGCAGCCTCAAATGGGAAGAGGCTTGGTAATGCTTTGGCTGAGAAAACACTGCAGTACTTAAAAAAATGGAACCATGCGCATTACACCGTTAGGAGAAGTCGAGCAAACACCTTATCTTTCTCTTCCAGGTCTGTTTTTTACTTTTTTTTTTGTAACATATTTTCATGTTAATGTGGCACATTATTGGTGATGCCACATTCACCAAAACTGCTTAGCTGAGGTCCTGCATTTGAGACAAATACTGTGGGCTCCTCACCCTGCTGCCGCCACATGATCTGTCCTCCCAAAAGGCACACAGGGAGCAGACCTTGTTTTGCATTACCAGCTGACTGAGGTGTACCCTACCCAGCTTTGTGCTGCAGCCTCTTAATTCTTCCCTTCATTTGGCAACTGGTAGGATGCAGAAGATTCCACTTCCAAAACAGGGAGCTGCAGTGTGCAAAGAAATGGATTTATTTTTTTAAAGGTAAACTGCTAAGTTTCCCCAGCACCAGTACAAAATTTTGGTGTCAACAAGGAGATAATTTGCTGCAAGTTTTTCCATCCATGTCTTCTCTTGCTGCTCTCGTCACAGCTTCCTGAGTCAGCACTGTCAGTTCCCACAATAGCATCTGTTCCACTTGGGCTGCTCCAGTCACTGAAAGCCCGATTTCCTTCTCGGTGCCTGAAATTGCTTTGCTAGATGGTGGAAGCAGCTGGGATTGATTCATCAAAAAATTCCAGCAGAGCTCAAACTGGTATCTTTGTTAAATTGCTGTTTTCAGCAAGAGCCATAAATAATTTGTTAAAATTACGGGCTCATAGCCCAAATCATGGGAATGCACTTTTGTAGGGCAGGATTTCTCACATCCACCACTGCTCTGCCTCCCACCAGGAAAACGATCTCCCAGTAGGCAGTGAACTCCCACCCTGCCGCTGAAATGAAAGCCGAGCTGCGGCTGGGCTGGGAGCCAGGAAGATTCCACCCCAGCTGCTCTGCCACCGAGCGGGTCAGTCCCCAGCCTTTATCTTTGTGAAGCAGCATGTGTGAGCTGGCAGCCCGCAGGAACAGGCCATAAAAGGCTCACAGACACCAAATGCAACACGAGCAGCATTTTTAAGGGACATTGGGCAGCATTTGTGCAAAGCCTGGCATCCGCAAGCCTTAAAACTTTATATTTTGAGGTCCCGCTGATGCTGCATTAGCCAACTGTAAAGTAAAAAGACAGCTTTTCTGCATTCCCACTGCCTGTTACTAAGAATAAAATGGAAGATGCCAGTGAAATAAGATTTAAAAAGTGATTCTAACTTAGACAAGACAGGATTTCAGAGGAAATCATCTCTATGAGCTTGAACCCAAGATGATGACCAGTACAGGATGGTGGAGAGGGCAAGTCTGATGAGGAGCAGCCTGAGGGAGCTGGGGATGTTTAGCCTGAAGAAAAGGATGCTCAGGAGGGACCTTATTGCTCTCTACAACTGCCTGAGAGGAGAGTGTTGTCAGTGGAGTGTCACTAAGAAGTGACAGGACAAGAAACAGTCTTAAGTTGCACCAGAGGAGATTTAAATTGGATATTAGGAAAAAATATCTTTCCCAAAAGTGTTGCCAGGCTTTGGAACAGGCTACCCAGGCAAGTGGAAGTCATCATCCCTGGCAGTGTTCAAAAGGTGCGTGGATGTGGCACCTGGGGCCACGGCTTAGTGTGGGTGTGGTAGTGCTAGGTTTATGGTTGGACTCCATGGTCTTAGAGGTTTTTTCCAATCTAAATGATTCAGTGATGTCATGCAGTTGTGATTTAGATGCATACCCTGTTCATTCATCTTCCCAAGAACTTGCTTTGTACTTTTTGCAGTGAGTGTCCCTGCCCATTTACATTTTTTTGGTCCTTTCTAAAATAAGATAGGTGAAAGCCACACCAGGTCTGAGTTAACGTCTCATAAGCTTCAACTTTGCTCCCAATACACTTATGCATTGTTTTTTGAGCTCTTGACTCAGTAATTGAATTGTTTACTTCCAAATTTGTGTCATGAATTTCACTGGACTTCAGCAATCTGGATATGAATCTCCCACTGAAAGCATTCAAAGCTGGGTTTCCCACATACACAGATGCCTTATTTAAATTAAATCCAGAAAGTTAATGGTAAACAGGACAACACATTTTCAAACCACTAACTTACTTCTCTTTCATGTGAGGTCAGCATTCTACTTGCTCTGCCAGATTCTTTTCCCTCTTGCTTCCATCTAACTAGCAGGTACAACGCAGAGGTGAGGGGTGTTTGAACATCCTTGGTTCTTAGCAAATTACTTGCCCTTCCTTTGTAAATTGCTTAATCTCCCTGTGGCTGCAGATGTACTGGCACACTGTTCCTAGACTTGGAACCACCTGAGAGAACAGAAACTCCCCATACTTGGGTGACTGTCATTTGAAGCCCTCTGTTCCCCCTTCAACAGGGATGAAAGATGCAAATTATCTTTGTGCATGACTAGAGCCCTTTGTTTTTCTTTTCATTCTGAGATCAATCATCTTATAGGCTATTGCAGTGCAGAAGCCCAACAATTATCCAGAATTAAAGGACAATGGGTGAATGGCATGAGTGCCTCTGAGACAACACAGAGCATGAACTCTGGTATTTTTGAGAGCAGAAAAACCTTAATGTCTCAAACCTGGGGATGGGAACAAAAAGTAAACATCTGGATCTCAGCAACTACAATAAGCCTTGCTTTTAATGCAGATTTCTTTTCCAGTTCCCCATATGTTGGACCATGGTGCAAAATGGGCAGTATGCATACACATACACAGCCTGGGTGGAGAATGGATCGAGAGCAGCTCTGACAGGCAGCACCTAGGGCGTGTTGGTGGGTGAGCAGCTTAGCATGACTCAACAACGTGCCCTGGCAGCTCAAAGGACTCATCTGCCTCTCTGGGCTGCATGTGGGCAGCAGGCCAAGGGAGGGGATTCTCCCCCTCTGCTCCACCCTGGTGAGACCCCACCTGTAGTGCTGCATCCAGCTCTGGGCCCCCAACATAAGGGTATTGACATGTGGAGTAAGTCCAGAGGAGACCATGAAAATGCTGAAAGGGCTGGAGCACCTCTGCTGTGGAAACAGGCTGAGAGAGTTGGGATTGTTCAGCCTGGAGAAGAGATGGCTCTGGGGAAACCTGAAACTCCTTCCAGTACCTGAAGGGGCTACAAGAGAGCTGGAGAGGGACTTTTGACAAGGGCATGAAGTGATAGGACAAGGCAGGGGGATCTTTAACCTTAAAGAGGGAAGGCTTAGACTGGATGATGAATTAGTCATCTGCTTGCACAGGTGAAACTGAAGAAGGAAAGGAAAAGCTGTGATTTCTTCCATGATCCAAACCAGGAATCAGAGAAAAACCTACAGAAGAGAAGCCAACTGCAGAATGCTCTCATTAGCAGACTGGAAATGTTCATAGCAGTCTTACATTTTCAGCTTGTTTTAGGCATCTTGAAATTACAGATGGAAGAACTTTTCCACAGCCCTGCAGTATCTGATTCTCACAGCAATACAGAAGGCACTCACTCTTTGCCTGGTATGTTATATGGAAGGGGACCAAGGACATCATGAGGGGAACAAAATAGTAGAAATTTGATCCAGTACTTAGCAAAAGAGAGAAAGATGCCTAAATTTTGATATTGAAAATATCTGCTGTGCCTACCACAGCATCCATTTTGGTCTGGAGCCTATGGACACCATCTAAATTAGAAACACTACTGAGATGACAAACTGCACAAAATACTGGTGAAATGCAAAAATGAGGGAAAGAAAAAGGAAAAAGTCTGTAATGAGCTCACTCAACTTGTCAAATATCTGCCCAGACACAGCCTCCTAATGAGAGAGACATCAACCCTGTCTGCTGGGAACTGAACTGAGGATGCCAAAGACAAGTCAGACAATAACAACTCAGCTGTCAGATGGGCAGGCAATTTTCAAAGCAGTGCCCTAAAGGTGAAACACCAAAAACCAGTTTGTAAGAGCAGAAGCACTAAGAAAGTAAATTTAATTCAAGAATACCTAAAGCAGCAGCAAAGTTTTATGGTTATGAGCCTTTGGGCTACAACTCACCAGTGCTAAAAAATTTAAATCACAAAAAACATGCAGTGATCTGACTAGCCAAGAACCATGCAGGCATCCATGTTCACTCATATTATAAAAAAAGAAACAGAATAGCAGGAGTTTTCCAATTTTATTGTAGGAAAGCATGTAAGGGGTTATTTACATTAAATACAAGTGGAAATTATTTCTTCACTGTTTTGTTTACTTTCTAAAAAAACACCTCTTTTTAAAAAGACAAAAATCCCAACTGATTCATGAACACAGGCAACATTTGGGCTGCTGCACTAGAATGCTTCACACATTAGGCCCTCCTAAAAAATCCTACCAAAGGATAAAAAATCCTAAAAATTATAGGAGGCTACTCAGTCCACTAAGCCTGGCACACAGAAGCAATGCACAGACACACTTCCTGACAGGAATGCCAGATGGATCGTGTTTTAACTAAATTTTTGTCCCTCTGTACTCCCAGCTCACCTCCAGAGGGGAACACTGACAAGCTGCCCAGCTGCTGCTGAACAGAGGGTGTTTGGCTACTTCAACTGACAAGAAAGACTGAGTGCCAAAAGTGCTGCCAAATTGAAAGTCATAGATTTTCACATCCCACTAAGACTGGTGCAAGGCCAGGATCGTCACACAGAAACAGATCCTGTAAAACTTAGTGGGTTGTGGTTAGGAATTTTCTAACTGGTAGTTAATCATATTGCTCCTCAAGCTGTACAAAGGTGCAACAGGAGACAAACTGCTGTGTTGCTGTAGGTCAGTTAAACTCCACCTCCTGCTGACTGAATTTCTGCCACCTGCACCATGAACAACCTGTGCCCTCCCCAGAGCTGGACCAGCTTCAGTACAGCTGTAGAGGATGTTGAACAGCAATTGGCAATTTCCTTCCTAGGTGCTGTTCCCACACAAGAACAACAGTACTTTTTAGAATATTATTTTTTCTGTTAAGAAATTAGGTACCAAAGTACAAATGCAAGTTTTAGACATTCAAAAAAAAAAAAAAAAAAACCAACCAAAAAACCCAACCCAAAACACCAAAACTAAAACAACCAAACCCAGAAAACCCCAGAAACAAACCAAAAACCCCACACAAAATGCTGAACTCCTCAGCTTCACTTCAGAGTACTGTAAAAATAACATTGATTTATGTGATCAAGCATTTACATAGTATATACATAGCAGAAAAACCTAGAGGCCTTGGAGAAAGACTTTTGATAGATAAAAACTGAAGGTACAGCCCAGTGAAATTACTACTGGAATGCTGATTGTGAACTGTTCTGTTTCTGTGGAGTCAATATAGAAAAACCTGCATTTTCTTGAAACCACTCCTAACTAGCTGAGTAACTCCTGTATTTGCCTGCTGCCTAAGAGACCTGTTCCTCAGCAGCTTTATTTTGACTCCCTTTAGGCATGTAAAGGCTGTTTTGGCTTAGTTTGCTGTCATGGACTCTGCATTTGGACACAACAAAGCCCATAAACAGGTTTTTCAGCACCAGCCTTCACCGCCTGGCAGGTTTGGGCATTATATACACCTTGACAGGTTTGCTGAAGGGGATGGTCCCCTCTATGCCATTTTCAGGGGGTGGGAGAGCCTCCAAGCTCTCACTCCAGGTAGATTTAGGAGCTCTGGAAGATGCTTTGCTCCTGTTGGAGTTGTAAGCCAGCAGCAATCGCACTTCAATCTGACATGGCTCTGCAGAGAAAAAAATAGAACAATCCAAATGTGATTGCACTGCACAGTGAACAATCAACATCAAATGAATTTTAATTTCATGTATGGTGGGTATGTACAGAGCTGCTCTGGAGCGACCAGAATCCAGTCTAGTGTGTGAAAATAAGCTTCTGGCATTACATTCAGCACAGCAGAACTAAGCACTGTTCTAGGTTTATCCCCCTCTCTGTCATCACTTAAATCTTACCACTAACTTGCAACTTTCTAAAATAACTATTGGAAGGTAACTCCAATGAAATAATAACAATCATTAAAATCCACACAGAACTAGCAGGCCCTGCTCACTGTATTTATGTCAGGATCAGTCCAGATGACATCTGGCAACACTTGTGGCACAGGAGATTACTTGAAGATTCTCTTTTTTTGGAAGTTTTCGCATGCCAGACAGCCTCTTCCTCTCTTTCACCAACTATGCAGCTGGGCAGAGCAAGGTCCCTAATACTGTCCATAGGATAATTTCAATTTACTCTTCTCAGTGGTCAGAACAGTACAGGGGTTTCAGTATATACAGTATTACCCTGCACTTATTGCTGGATTTATATACCCAACAAAATTTTCCTTTCTAGACTGAAAACCAGATTTGTTTAGGTTTTCTGTATGGACTGTACTGGTTTGGGCTGGGATAAAGTTAATTTTCCTTCATAGTAGCTTGCATGATGCCTTGTTTGGGATTTGTGACCAAAATAGTGTCAATAACACAGGGATGTTGTAGCTATTGCTGCACAGTGTAATACCCTTGAGTTTTCTCACATTGCCCTTCTGATCCTCTACCTGTCCCACTGGGGAGGGAGCACCAGGTGGTGTGTGGGACTTAACTGTATACCAGGGATAACCCATAGCAGGACCACATTAATGAAACCTAAATGAAACCTGCTGAAACCTACAGGATTTTAAGATGCCACGTCTAGAAGTGCAGAACAGGGGATCTCCAGCTGAGACATCATCAGCACCACATAGAACACAAGAAATAACTCTTTTGCACAGTTACTCCACACTTCTGCCAACAGCTCCCTGAGCTCCCCTTTTTGTCAGTCCACCAACTCTTATTTGCAGCCTACAGTCACCTCTTTCATTCTGCTCACCACCTGGCAGTTAATCAGTGCTTTGCACTGGGGCATTCTCCTTCCCAAGCACACCCTTTCTACTGGCCTTTAACAAGTTTTATTGTCTTGAATTTCAAGGCAATTTCTCCACTTGAATTTTAAGGCAATTCTGCCCCTGTTTACTCCCAGCTTAGTGTCTTCCCCTTGTTTTATATGCCTAAGTTCCAGTGTCAAAGTTAATGATTAAAATAATGCCCAGAGGAGACACCAGAACAGAATCCCTCAGGGCCATGCTTAAAATGCCCTTCCAGTGAACACTGCAGAAGTAGAAATAAGGACTTCAGCTCTCTCTGGTGAAGTAATAGGATCAACCCTTAAACCCAGATACTTCCAGTCCTAGAAACAGTACCATGTTTTCTTCTCCAAAACAAAACAAAGACAGCAGGATAAGTGATTACACCATGAGAGTACTATATAAAAAAAAAAAAAAGGGTATGTGAAGGAACACAACAATAAACCAAATTCTGTTGGTTTAAAAAAAAAAAAAAATCAACAAATCCAATGAAAAATTGCTTAGGAAAAAAAACATCTCAGAGGAAACCTCCACATTTGAATGAAGGTGAAGGGATTAAAAGAAAACAGGACAAAAGGAGCTGTGAATGAAATACACTTTGCTTTTGTTGTTTGAAGTCCATAAGCCAATTACTGAAGTGCTTCCATGGGGAAGTGTGAACAGCAGCTGAGACTGAAGGCGAATGTTGGAGTCACATCATCTCAGAACAAAAGGGGGGATTTTTAGGGCATTAAAAGGGTGAAAGTTGAATCAGCAATGAAATGGTACTGCTGTTCTGTTCCCTGCCATGCTCAGATACCGGTGAGACCTGAAACAATGACTTACAAGGAGTCAGTCTACCGTGATCCTTTGCCTTTACCTGAGGATGCAGACCTGGCTCTGAGAGCTGACTTTGCTCTACACATGAGGGGTGACCTCACTTTGAACGCAGCTCTCATGTGAAGGCTCTCAGGGCTCTCCCAAAACAGCAGCCTCTCTATTTCCTTACAGAGCAACAGTGCCTGGTAAACAGGGAGCTGTGACTACTCAAAGGCCTGATAAACCACAGCTCCAGGATCCTCAGAGCCTCCCAGACTATGGGATGTAACTTGTATCTAATGGAAGTGCAGCCACACAGCCACATTAACTTGTATCATTAACATTACCTGTCCAGGCTGTGTGAGAGAGGTAAACCTGAGTTATCAGCCTGTGCCTCCCAGGGCCAGGATTTCGGAAGTCAGCTGGTTTAGGATGGATTAGCTGTGCTTGTCCATCTGGATACAACACCTAGAGGGGAACAAGAAAAAATTAAAAAAAAAAAAAAACAAAGGAATGACAAGTGCATGGGGGATCTGCACAGTGGAACAGTGCATTACTTGCTGTTTACTGCCTGAGTTAGGAAGGCAAGACAAGTGGGCTTTAGCTTGGAGCCAGGAGTTCAGCTGCCCTGGATATAACAGCTACATGCTGCCTTTCAAATCCACAGCACAGGTGGAAAAAAGGCCACACTGACATCAGCTTCTTCCTCTGCATTGTAACTGAGGTTTCTGTTCCTTTGTTAAGCAGTGATGCTGCATATTTTATTTGGATCATACCACTCCTACCTCCTCAGCTGCATCCAAAACTAGGGATTGAGCAGCAGGAAGAAAAGCTGGAAATACAGAAAGCCAAGAGCCTGTGTATTTTTGTGCCACTCAGAACAACTTCTTTTGCTGCTTCTCCTCCCACCAGACCAGCTGGAAGCTCACCAGCATTTATTGGTGTTCATGTCCATAACATGCACAGTGCACAAGGAAGCACAGAATCCAAGTGCTCAAAGCAAACTCTCAGAACTGCACCCAAGTCAACTCTCAGCACACTCCAGACAAACCCAAGTCAACTCTCAGCACCCTCCAGCTTCTGAATGACTGGTCAAGACACAGAAATCCAGCATTGTTACTAATAAAATGTATCATTATTTGCAATCTACAAATATTGACATCCTTTAAGAAACTACCCCAAGACATAATCTTGTTTGCATTTATGTCAAATGACTTCTTACCTGAACTTTAACAGTTCCTTGGGGATCCTGCACATGTTCCAGAGTTGCATCAACATCCAGTGCCACAACCAATCCTGATGTAAACCTCAGGGGATTATCAGATTCACCAGTAGGCTCAATGATATTGGCAGTGGCTCTATGGAGCTGTTAGGGACAAAGCAATTGGCAAAATTCAGAAGGTGGGGGAAAGATGAAAGAAAAAAAATCATAATTACTACTGTTCTTAACAGAGACCTTCATATACTTTGGATTTTTTTTTTATATATATTGCCAGGAATTACTAAGTTTTTAATGTTTTTAGCAGTAGTCCTGAGGATGTTAGATAAGAAGACAAACAAGAAATAAATAAGATTTGTGTCTGACAAGACCCTGAATTCTAAAAGCTTCTTGGTATATTAGAAAGTAGTCAGATGCCAAGACAGTCCACAAGGATATTACTTTTTAATTTTCTGTTAAACCAACCTGCTCTGGAAGAGGAAGGTGGAGGAAGGTACTTTGTCTCAGTGTTGTCTGAAGAATCTTGACCACTTCTGAAGGCTTGGATGTCACAAGTCTGGGCATTAAGTCCAGCAATTTATCTACAAAACTGCCTTGCATATGTGGGAGCTCAGAGATGAAACATCTGTGTCAATAATAGATTAAAAATCAAATATTTTTCCAACTTTTCCCACAGTATTGTTATTTTTAGCCAAGCTACTGAATCCTTACATTTAGTTATAATGCCAGAATTAGATACCTGCCTTCCCCTTCTGCTGTGTCTCATCCATAAGAGATGACTTTGGCTACTTGTGTTGGGACTGTGCCTTGTGCTCAAACTGACACCGTCAAGGGCTCTGTGGTGTGGGCAGCAGGTCAAAGGAGGGGATTCTCCCCCTCTTCTTTGCCCTCATGAGATCCCACCTGGAGTACTGTGCTCTGGAGTTCAGAGTGTAAGAAGAACAGAGGAGGCCATGAAAATGCTCAGAGGGCTGAAGCATTTCTGTTATGAAGACAGGCTGAGAGCTGGGAGTGTTCAGCCTGAAGAAGGGAAGGCTCCAGGGAGACCTCATCACAAATTTTCAGTAATTAGAGGGGGGCTTGTAAATAAGACTTTACCAGGCAGATCATGACAGGACAAATAAGAATTGTTTTAAACTACCAGAAGAAAGATTTAGATTCTATTTTAGAAGGAGATCCTTCACTGTGAGGGTGGTGAGGCACTGGCACAGGTTGCCCAGAGAAGCTGTGGAAGCCCAATCCCTGGAAGTGTTTAAGGCCAGGCTGGATAGAGTTCTGGTCTAGTGGAAGGTGTCTCTGCCCATGGGAGGGGAGTTGGAACAAGATTGTCTTTAAGGTCTCTTCCTACCTAAACCATTCTATGACTCAGTGATTCCATGATTTTATGACTCAGCAGGGAATTGGACAGCTAGTCCAGAGATACACGTATCTAGTTGGCTGAGCAGAATTTTATTTCTAGTTCTGACTAAATTCACATTTATTATAAGCTTGGCAGCTGTGGCTGGTTAACTGATAAGAAAACAGGACCAAATCTGTCCTACCTTAATGCCCAGCTGGAGCTGGAGGACAAAACTCTTCATTTTGTGTGTATCTTTTCCTTGCATTGAGTCTCAGGAGCAGCAGAATTCATCATAGTTTCACAGAATCAGAACCATAGAATGCTTTGGGTTGGAAGGGACCTCAAAGATTACCTGCTCCCACACCCCTGCCATGGGCAGGGACACCTTTCACTAGACTCAATCTGATAATCAAATTGACAACACATCTATTCTCCCTAGAAGTAAAGGTGACTACTAAGAGGTGGCAAAAGCAGTAGACAGGGCCAGGAAAGATACTGCAGAGTTCTAGTCTGACTTTTTGCTACATGTTGAGTACTTCAAGGGTAATCTGCCTTTTTATTAATCTTTGAAAGGTCAAAACACTCTCAGGACTCCAGGAGACAGAATAAAAAAAAATTAAGTATTTATGAAAACAGCATCTACTCAAAGTAGATAAATCTTTATAAATACAAGAAAAAAAATCAGCTATTCTATAAAAAATTAATTCAGAGCACATGTTTCTGAAGTACCAGCATAATATCCTGATGTTAAGGACTTGAACTACAAAGGTTCTTCTTGGTTTATTATTATCCCATGACAGTTCCCAATGTAGGACAGCAGGGAAGGGAGATGTGAAGAGATGAAAAACAAAGTGAATATCCCCTGATGACAATGGTGGTGGGATTTTCTTATACAAAATGAAGAAGCAATAGAGTTTGTCACCTCTGAAAGGAATCCACTTCTTGGAGGAATTTTTCACACATCCCAAAAAGAGGTTCCACTCTGTAATGAAAATAATATTCCTTGATTTACTTTCAAAGAAAGAAAAATGGCTCTATGGCTATACACATTTAGGTGGTTTGGAAACCCATTAGACCTCCTAAAAATGAGATGATCTTACAGTTTTTGAACCAAGAAAGTATTCCTCGCTTATCTATATCCCCCTGTCACATAAAACCCCCCATCTGCATAAGGTACTAATAAAGTTCCCAAAGCCACTGTTAGAAAATGCTCATTTTCCACCTATAAAACAAGTGGTTAAAAGGCAAATAGATTATGGACCTCCATGGTAACACAGTAAATTGATGGCAACAAACCTGAAACAGAAGTAAACTAGGACAGTAGCTAATTTGCTCTAATTTCACCAGCTGGAGTTCTCATTCTACAACCACGTGTCACTTCTTTAACTTCAACAGCCAAAACAAACCACTCAGAGCCTCTCATGTACCTAAGCCTGCACAGGAGCAGTTTCTGTCTGAGTCACACACAGCAGTTGCACATCAGTCAGGAGGACAATACTTTCCTGATGCTAAAAATTCAGCAATGAATACTTAATGAAGCAAACATGTTTGGTCCATTCTTTTGATACGTGACTTTTCCTCATTTAAACAGGTCCCAAATATCAACTCTTCAATGTTTTTAACCTATTTGTATGTTCATAAATGAGAGAACTCAACCCCCAACACCCATCTTCCCAACAGTTTTGTTATCTAATTCAGGATTGTGTCCCTATTCAGCTGTATCAAAGGCAAAAGAAGGGTCTTTGTTCTGAATTACTCTAGCAAATGGTTATTGGCACACTGCCCTGTTATGTGTCTAATTTATCCTTGCTGGTTTTTTAAACAAAGCTTAGGGACAGCAATCTTAGAGCTAACCCTAAGAAGCTCCTTAGGCCAGGTCATGCTCACCCTCTGGTGGTGCGGGCGGTCACTATCAGCTGCAAGGCCTTGGCTTGCAGTCTCATGTGGTGAATGATGACCACTTGTCTGCTTTCCACTCCGCTGTACATGAACTCCATCTTGTAAGTTTCTGCCAGGATCTGCCAGACACCACAGGGATAAAACGCCATCAGACAAGTCCTGGTACAACCATCATCACCAGATTCTGGTATTTTTATCTCATACCAAGAAGCATATGAAGCAAGAGGAAGTGCTCAAATTAATGCAGCTGAGTTCAGTATGACTGTGCAGATGCCAAAGAACTTGCAAGTTATTTAACAGGGAACACTCATCTTGCACTGATAGCAAGTGACCTACATTCACCACCACAACAGAAAACATTTCCAGGAGGTTCACACACTACTCAAGAGGGCACCCAAGACAAACATTTCAATCAGAGAAGATTTCAAAAGCTGAATGGCTTGTGTTTCTACTCATCAACAGCAGAGAAGGCTTTGATGCACAGCAGTACCTGTCTATTACATCTTAATTATCTGAGGACTCGGTATCAGCAGGGTTTCCCAAAAGATCCACGAACTTGCTTTGACCCTAGATTTGTTACCAGACTACTTGTTACCAGACCTTGCTTGCTTCTTTACCTTTTCTCAGGGTTTAGCTTCAGTTTTTCAAGGATCTGATAATTTATACATCACAGAATCAGAATAACTCAGATTGGATGGGACGTCCAAAAACCATCTAGCCTGGTTCCCTGCCCAGAGCAGGTCTCGTTAGATCCAGTAACTCTGGGCCACACCAAATTGCAAACTTCCAACAACAGAGATTCCCCCCACTTCTCAGGGCATCATTCCTTAACCATCCTTACAGGACATTTTCCCTTTACAGCTGATTAAAATTTCTCATCATTTGCCAACTGCCTCCTGTCCAGAGTAGTCTGGCTCTGTCTCCTTTATATCCTGTAATGATGCAGTGCTAGACAGAAGTAAATCCATCCTGAAGCCTGCTCTTTCCAGGCTGGACAATTCCAGTTCTCTCAGCCTTTCCTTGCAGGTAACGTGCTCCAATCCCTGATCACACTGGTGGCCCTCTGCTGAATTTGATCCAGTTTGTCAGTCTCTTCCTTCTACTGGGGGGACCAACACATGACACAGCTCCCCAGATGGCACCCCCCCAGAGCTGGATCATTTCCCAAACCAAGTTATCCCCATTGCAGTTGGCTCCTGCAGTGTCTCATATTCAATGTACTGAACATGATGAGGTTCCTGTCATCCCAGTCCCCCAGTCTGTCCAGACCAGCAGCCATGCCCTCCAGCATATCAACTGGTTCCTCATTTTGCAGGACCCTTATCACCTATTTATTCACCTGCAAGTCTGGTGAAAAAGAAATTATGTGAAAAGAAATTATTTCTTTCAAAAGAAATGGAAAAGACTGTATCCAAGCTCTGGAACTTCCATCGTCCTCCCTGTGTTCACAGCACCAGTCCCCTCACCATAGAGAGCTGTGGTGGTGATCAGCCATAATTTATTCTTGAGAAATGCATTCTGGCTGTTCCAAGCTTTGTTGATCTTGTTTAGGAACAGCTTTTTAAAGTATTTGGTGCACAACCTTCCCCAGGAAAGAGGCAAGGACAAGCAGCCCACAGCTTTCTGGATCCTCTTTCTTACCCTTCTGGAAGATGAGTGTGATATTTGCCTTTTTACAGCAGTCATGAACTTCCCTCCCTCCCCACTCATCTTTTGAAGAGAAGAGAAATGATCCCAGTTTGGGGGACTAAGATTTACATGGACAGACTATGGTAGTGGAAGGTTAGAAGTGTGTAATTGTTCCATGGCCAACCAAAGACTCCTCCCCAAGGAGGCTCCCTCAGCTGCTTCCAGCTCACCTGTTTTGCTGCAGCAGATGCCAATGCATTCTGTTTCAGGTACAGGGGAGCTGCCACATTCCATAACTTCTCCTGCAAGGCCTACAAGAAAAAAACATGAAATGATGATAAATATCCAATTCAGTCTAAACAGCTGGTTGAAAAAACATGCCAAAGCTTTCTCTTGTATTTTTAAATATAAGACAGAGAACGAAAGCCTCCAAAATATACATTGTTCTATAAAGAAACAGAGATACCTATACAACTAGAAAATATAAAGGAAGTTGAGAATAATATTAACAAAGCTGTGAATGAGAGACTCATCAAGCCAAATTCCTTGTACTTCATAAAGAAAACCAAGAGGCCACTTGTGATCAACCCCCTGAGACCAAGATCAGGGGAATCTCAGAGAGAAGGCAAAAAGTGGGAATAAAAACAAGTGTCCCCAGAAACACACTTACTTCCACAGCCACATTTCTGAACCTTCCTCCACCCCACCAAAATCCTGGAGTTATTACAAATATTGTGTCTGATTCAGCTGCTGACATTGGTATTAAAAACAAAGCAAAACAAAAACCTAAAAAACCACCCCAAAACAAACAAACTAACAAACCAGAAAAACTAAAACAAACAAACAAGACCAAACAAACCCAAAACAAAACAAAAACAACAAAAAACACCAAAACCCCCAACTGTCTACCACACCCTATTTGCTTTTTGCTTTATATAAAAAAAATGTAGAAAGCTTGAGTGGATGATTTCTATCACTGCCTCCTTTTTGAAGTTGCCTGTCCTTAGACACAGCTGTGCACAAGGCTGGCTGTAGCAAAGCCTCAAGAACATACAGTCTGTGTCCTTCACCCAGGCTGGCCCACAAATCCCAGTTAGCTACCCCTAAAATCACAGGGTATGTAGAGCCTTTGAAGGTATGGAACCTTTTGAGCCTTGAGAGACTGGGAAATGATACTTTTTCTCCCAGCAGTTTTTTTCCTGTTGGGAAAAGAAGCAACTGGAAAGAAATCTACTGAAAAGGGCTATTTGGACATTCAAGTTCACAGAATTTCTAATTGTATTGTATGAGTGGAGGGTGTCTCTGACTGTAAGAAGGGGTCTGGAATTAGATGATTCTCAAAATCCCTTCCAACCCAAGATATTCTGTGATTCCTGATATAATCAGTTACTTTTCATTCTGTGCACATTAGTGACTCCTCTGCATCACTCATCTCCTGACTGTTCTACAGTTCAAGCCAAGAATGGCTGATGCAGCTTTTACCCTTTCAAACAGAGCACACCTTTGCCAGATGCAAAAACCATCTGGCTCGTTCCAGTCAAACCCTGGAGAAGGGCAACAAAGCTATCTCCAAATGCTAGTCCTCTGTCTGCACAGCACATTTCACTTTGGATTCAGCTGGATTGTACTGAACTGTACCACTGCTCATCTGAAATACCTTTGGGTGATAAATATATTCCAAGGATTTGAGGCCTGCCATGAGATATGCCAACTGGCAACTATGCATTAGCAAAGCAACTGAAATTTGCCCTTGGTTTTACATAACAAAGCTTTCATTGAGTCCCTGCTGGAAACCTGTTTGCTGCTTGCTTTAGTTCTTGCTTTATATGTGTGTAAGTTACCCTCAAACACCAAAGAATGCCAAGAGACTCACTTAAATACCACTGCCAGCTTACAGCCCTGAGCAATCAGGTCCAGTGGAATCCCTGACCATAGCAAGGATGTTGGAACTAGAGTGGCCTTTCCAGCTCAAGATTTCCTATGAAGTAAAAATTTAGTTCCTGTTTAGAGCAAGAAGCTGTCTTTGAAAAGGGACTTTTGCAAAGAGCTGCTGCAATGGTGTCTAAGTAGCCACTTGACCTGCTAAAACTAAATAGATCATTTCAGCACTATAAAAGATAGCATGACTGATATCAAGTCCTAAGAACTCCTCTGGCACTGGTGCCAATAAAGCTATCTCTGCAAATCACTGTGGTAGCAGTCTAACAAAAACCATTCCAGTAGCCACCAGCAGGGAAAAGTTACTCTCCTAACACAGTTGCCCTCAGTGTGATTGCTGTCAGAAAATAAACTCTGCACTGACAAAATGCTTGAGAACCAACATAAGCCCTGGGTACAGCAGCAGAAGTCTGCATTGGCAAAGTTACTGCATAAATTATTTGCCACACGAGGGAAGCAGGATTATCAGAAATCCACAGAACCTCCTCTTTCATCACACATCTCTTTTCAGCATGAGCATCAAAACATGAAAGCATGCCACTGTGATGGACTGGGGGCATTTTTGAAGAACAGCTCAAAAAAAAACCCAGATGAAGTCAAACCTTGATGAGGAGCAGCTGACACTGAAGGTAAGTTGCAGTGAAATCTGCCATCCCTGCCAGTTCTGACTGCAGCTCTCCAAGCCTCTGAAGATCACTGAACCATGTGGAGAAAAAAAAAAAAGAGAAAATAATGTTGAGACAGAACAGTTTAATCCAAACACACTTGGAAGGCAGTGACAATAAAGGCAGCTATTCCTGCTGCCTGTTTTTATTAGAGCAAGCACCAGAAACAGCAGCAAAACACACACTACAAAGCAGTTTGCACCTTGGGACTTGGCATGTCCCTTCTTCTGGGAAGCTGACACCAGCACAGCAGTGGAAGCATTAAGTCTGTCAACCCACATAACTCTGCAGCCCCATGGGAGCCACACAGAGTGGCAGCTCCAGATTTAACTTAAAACACTCCAGCCCTCTACAGCAGCTAACGACCCATTTGTGTTACACTGCTGGGAAATCAAACTGTTCATGTTGGCTAAGAAAGCTTCTTTGGAATGTGTTAGGCTCATGCAACCAAGTGTATCTGAAATAGAGCTGCCCTTTTAAGCCAAGGTAGAATCTGATGTACTGATATTTGCCCAACTAGATGGTGTGTTACCATTACCACGCATGGTAATTCTTGTAAATCATACAGCAATATAAGCAGCTTTTAATATGATAGAAAAAAATTGTCAGTTAATGGAACCCAAAAGGCTTTAGTTCTCTACTGCTAGCCAAGTTTTCTTGACGTGTGTATTAAAAAAACAAAATTAGGTTTTTTTACAGAACTGAAAATAGGCTGGATGATGTGACCTTTTCTTCTCTACACCTTGCTTTCATCCAAAGTCTATTAAAATTGTCACTTCCACATTTCCTACTTAATTTATCAATTTTATTTTTCAGCTGATCATTTTCTTTTGTTTATTTTAGATTTATCTTTGCATTTAGGATGCAATTCTGAATCTTTGGCTCTGCCAAACCAGAGTTGCTGAGCCCTAAGACATTAACAAAAATCCATGAGGTTATCTGTATAATATGTAGCCAAAGAAAATCTTTCCTAAGCAGACAGTCATAGAATCATTTATGTTGGAAAAGACCTCTAAGATGGTCCAGTTCCACCATTAAGCTAGCACTGCCAAGTGCACTACAAGTGCCACACCTAAATGTCTTTCAAATCCCTCCTGGAATGGTGAATACACCACTGCCTTGGGCAGCCCTTTCCAGTGCTTGACAGCCCTTTCCATGAAGACATTTTCCTACAATCCAATCTAAACCTCCCCTGGCACAACTTGAGGCAGCTTCCACCTATCTTCTTGTCACTTAGGAGAAGAGACCAGTCCCCACCTGGCCACAGCCTCCTTTCAGGGGGTTGTAGAGAGTGTTAAGGTCCCACTGAGCCTCCCTTTCTCCAGGATAAACACTCCCAGCCCTTCCCAGCTCCGCTGCCCTTCCCTGGACACACTCCAGCCCCTCAATGTCTCTCATAGTGAGGGGTTGTGCTTTCCTTTGACGGCAATGCACCAACAGCCAAGCCAGCCTCAACCTTACACAGAGGTTCCATTTCATCTCTTCCCAAAGAGCAGAGTGAAGAGGAAGCTCCTGGGTCCTCAATTCCCATGTCACAACCCATCACAACACACTAATGGGGAACAGGATGTCATTTCTCAGCTAACAACTAGGCAGATATTCCATTTCCCAGTCTTATACAGTTTCCAATTCCACTAATTATATTTCCTTACAAATCTTAAACAGATTTCAACATCCCTGTAAGAAAAAGAAATATTCTTGTACAGATGGAGAAACTAAACCACAGATAGATTTGCTAAACAGCCTGTCTTATATTTCTAACCACACTGCAGACTGATGCTCCCCCCCTCAGGCTCTGCAGCCAAAACTCTGAGTCCCAAGTAGACACACACTCCACAAGGTCTGTTATTTTTGTGGATGACAATGATAAAGGAGGAGAGAGTTATGTTCCATGACAAAATCCACTGCTGTGAGCTGCCTCTATCCTTCTGCTCTCAGCAACCAAACTGCTGGTGCAGGGATATCTTGCCCTCTGCAAAATAACCTTTAACACTTGTTTTGCCTTTGTCAAAATCCTCCCTTTGTCTTAAGGATGGAAAAGAGCAGTTGATTTAGTATGATTTCCTGGGGGGCAATCCCATCAGGAAAAAACCCAAGGCAATGATTTACATCAACTCAAAAACTGAAAACAGTCATGGCCTGGAAGGTTCCCAGACCCTCATGCTGGAGAGGTTCTGGATGCTTGGCCTAGAGATTACCTATTTCAAGTGTTTAGTGCATTAAATGCTTTGAGACTGTATTTTAGGCTGGCACACAGCAGCTGCAAAACAGCTGAGGACAAACCTCACAGCTCCCACAGCTGGGTTTTCACTGAGGAGCACACTGTTTACTCTCTGCTGCAGATGGGTGTGACAGTGATTCACAGCAACATACACACAACAGAAGGCAGCTATTTTGAAGGAATTCAAATAATTAAGCTTTTTTAAAATTCCTTATTCAAAACAAAGCTTTTTGGATTGTTTTCCTAATTCTTAAAATAAGGCTCTTTTGCTCTTTCCAAGCAGAGGAATCCCATTGAAAGGATCCTTCTCAAGTGTTTTGTTTGTGTAAATCAGTCTAGAGATGAAATGGAAGAGACAGCATAAAACCCACACTGAGAAGCAACACCACACACGCTTATCTATACAGCAGCAGACAGCAGCATGCAAGAATGTTTTCTATTCCTGGAAAAGCTCTCTGATTTGAAAACTGATGAGGAATGCCCAAGTCCTTTGTAAGTGGGACTGGCAATGAGAACCTAAAATTCCAGAAGCAGATCCTTTCCTGCTGAATGAAAGTCCACAGAACCCAGAAAATGCAAGAGCAAATGGGACAATACCTCCCCCCACCCCAAAAAAAAAAAAAAAAAAAAAAAAAAACCAAACAAAAAAAAAAAAAAAAAAGAAAAAAAAAAAAAGAAAATCTCGTGCATGTACATTACAAATAATATGATCAAAACTACAAGGACAGAAAACTGAGAACAAAACACAAAACACAAGGCTGTCACTCATAAACCATCAAAACTTAGAGTGTATTTTAGCATAAGTGAACAGCCCCAAAAGAACACCCTTATCTTACTGTTACCATGTGCTGAAAAGATGCTCCCTGCCAAAAATGCACACTGGTTATTCTGGGGGGCTGTGCCAGACCTGAGATCATCCATTTGATTTGAAAACAGGTCATGAACACTCTTTTATCAAAAAAGTCTCTAAAGGAAGGCTCAAGCTTAAGTGCTGGACAGCAAATTACAACACTCATATTCAGAAGCAAAGCACCTGCACCAGAGTAACCGAGCACCCTAACACATCTTTCCATAAGAGGGCAGCCTGCAGCCTTACCGGATGGTAAATTCCAGCAGCTCCTGTATGCCCCGTGGGTCGAGGTGCTGAAAGTTGTAAACCCTCTCCAGGCTCTGATGCAGGAACTGCTGGGAAGGATCTTCATGTGGGGTAATACTGGGAGACACAGCAGAGGACACCAGCTTTCTACCCGGCAACTAAGTGAGAAGGAACACACACAAACAAAAAAAATAAGAGGAAAGTCAAACACAAGGAACAACACTGCAAAATGCTGGCATCTATTTAACAAGAAACTGAGAGCTTCAATTAATTTCTCAAATACAAAATTTATACCAAGGCTTTCAAATCTGCATCTTTGTTAGTCAATTCTCCCCACTTTACAATCCACTTGCACTCCTCAGGTTAAACTTAACATCCCTTTGAGGGAAACATCTTCCTTATCTTACATTTCACACTGTGAAGCCAAGGGAAGTCTAAGAGCACACAAACCACCACTCATTTTATGAGCTGTGATACAGCCAACTTCAACCCGACCCATACTTCCATGCAGGAAAAGCATGTTGCAAAGCAGAATGGAACACATTTCACCCATGAATAAACAGTTCAGGTAGGGCACAAGTGAAATGTTGGAAGATCTACAAAGGCCTTTCCCACACACACAGTCAGAGCTATAGAAAACTCCCAGGAATACTGCCCTCCCAGTATTCTTAGCTAACCAGCAAACCACGTACTATTTGAGAGCAATGATGTTACTATTGTCCCCAAAATATTACGAATTCCATATTGTAACAATTTAACATTTGTCTCTCCTGCCTTAATGCACATTTCAATATTAATTCCTGTGGTACACAAGAGAAAAACCTTTCAGAATCTAAGTGTTGCACACAGAAAGACATGAAAGAGACTGGCAATATTTCTAACAGGTGTCAAACTTACTTATTTCAACTTACTCTTAGTGGAGGGACCAGGTGAGAGAGACTGTCCCGAAGATAGGCATAATGTCTGAACGTATGGTCAGAGAACAGGGCAGGCATTGTTGGGCAACTTTTAGCAGCATTAAAAATCAGAACCAGAACAGCAATGTCTGTTGTAAATGGGTTGTTAAAGAAAAATGAAAAACAGCAAGAGCTCCATGGGGATGGGAAGTTAAAACAAGTCATCAACAACCCTTTCTTTGGCCAGGATTTGTCTAGGAAGTTCTTTGTAGTTGGAAAATACTGAGCAAAACCCGAAGAAACAGCTGTCTGAGCAGATTAAAATCAAGTACAAAGTGCAAACATTACAGGGTGAGCCATACTGGAAAAAGGATGTTACTGCCAACACGGGATGGCTCAGAAGCAACACAAAGGAAAGGAGCCAGGGATCCCAAATACAGACCATGCACATTAGGTGGAGGAGTTTCACTCTTCCTCACAGCTTACACTGTGCTCACCAGTTTGCACACAGAACCACAGAGTGGTTTGGTTGGAAGGGATCTTAAAGACCACTAGTTCCAACTCCACCCTCCCACTAGACCAGGTTGCTCAAGTTTTCTGGCGCCCTAGCAGTGTCCAAAATTATATATTTACTGTCAAATCTTTGAAAATTGATGCATTTCCTAAAATGCCCTGAAAAACATCACTCTGCACAGGCTTTAAGCAACCCAAAGAATCAAACAGGGAAAGATAATTCTGAACTAGAAAACACATTTTCACAGTCTGAGACCTGCAGAAATAGAGAGCAGCCAAAGGCTTTAGAAGTTAGCCCAAAGGCTGACACCTGCAACAGGGCTGATCCCAAACATAAGCTCTGATTCAAATTTCCTAAGTACTTTGAAGCAAACAAATCCATGGTTTAAATATCAGTTTACACTGGAAACATGCTATTCAGGTTTACCCCAGCTTCTGGCTCACATGCCTATCTTCACATAATATGCCTCTGTAAAATTTGGTGGCAAGTTATCTCCAAAACACTCTCTAACATAATATTCTCTGGTTCCTGGCAGGACAGTGCACTGAGTTAAAGAATAGCATTCTTCTCCCTGCAATGTTCCTTTAATTCTCAATTCACAGGGCAACTTCACTCAAATTATTACTAAACCATGTAATTACAGATTAATTTCTCTCCACCTGATTCCAACTCATTTCAATTCTCACAAGGCATTCATTTAATCCGTATAGAATTTCTGGTTGATGGCCTGTGACTGGAGAGAAAAACAAGGAGAGGCTTCTAGAAGAAGGTTCCAATCCAACGTGTCTCAGCATGCATCAGAAATAACATTATGCTCTGCCATCACAGAGAAGGGAAGCAAGGCGAAAAACAATGGAAAAATGCATTTCCAAGGCATCTTGTGTTGTTGAGGAGAATGGTGTATCAATAATTGTTTGCATTCTAAAGCACCAGAAGAGCTAACAATAATATAAGAATTTCTGATATTGAATTATTTCAGAAAGATGAAAAATTCAAAGCATTATGGGGATTCAGGCACTGCTGTACTTAGAGTTGGTGCTGTTTTATAAACTGCACAGCAGTGAGCACAGAAAAACTTTTACGCAAAAAGAACACAGATATGAAAAAACATTCTTATTTAAAAGCTAAAGCATCCTCAAAACTAATGCAACTAGACAAATGCTTTCACATCAAAGGGCTCATCTGTAAAGCCTAAACCTTGACAAATTGCTTGATTATTCATCACAGCATAAAAAGAAGAACAATTATAGTCCACTGATATTTATGAAGATGGTTCCAGCTAACAGTTTTTCCATCACTTGCTGAGTAACAAACTAAGTGCAAAGGGATTCAGAAACAGGCACTGGATTGTTTGTCTGCTACAGGGAGAAATGGCTGAAAAAATGTGAGAGGCAGGAAATCATGAATAAAATCTACTGCAGTCAAAATTATCAACTGGCTTCATGAATAAAGATACAGGCTGGGTCATCCATGTCTGGTTCCGGAGTGTCGAAGAACGGATGTGTGCTCAGCAGCTCTGGGACTAATGGAAGCACCAAAGTGGGATGCCTGCTTCCCAGGAACTTCAAGCATCTGGAAATATACAGATTGAAATATATGTTAGTAAACAGGCACATTCAAAATGTAACATTCTAAAGCATTACTACTTTATATTGCAGCAACACTTTTAGACAGTCAGCAAGAAAATCCTGCTGTCCAAGCTCACTGTTTCTTTACAATTGACCATTTGCATTAATACTTTATATGATCTGAGAAAACTGAAAGAACATGCAGTAATTTTTTTTTTTAATTTTAAAGTGTGTACAAAATAGTTAACACTTGTCCAGGAAGCTTTTATACTAAAGACTAATGAATGAGTGCATTTTCTTTCTTCAGAAATAGGGAAGATAGGAGGTAAAATCTCAAAACCCACAAACTCCAAAAACTATGTAAAAGTACACTGGAAGTCAAAGCAGGCTAAAACAAGTGTTTCTAGTAATATCTAAGAATTCCATCTCAAACCATGTGTGTGGAGCACCATTCCCTCTATTGCTTCCATTAAACAACCAAAAAATCTGCTGCAAAAGTTCCTTCTTTTTACTTAGACAGAAAAATTCCTCTGACAGCACAATGTTCCAATTCCACATGGCCAATCCACTTATCACAACTGATACAGTCAACTGCTGGTAAATATTAGTATTTAACACAATGTCAAGTGAGCAAAAACACTTGCATAGAAGAGATGAGGTTTCAAACAGAATTAATCTTTCCTGTGAATGCATTGAGTGCCTGGAATAGGGGCACATTTCCAGAAGTGGTCATCAGATCTGGATTCCCAGTGCAAGTATTGACAAGCAAGAACAACACAGAGTTTCTACACCAGTCATGAATAAGTACATATTTACAGAGTAACAGGATTGTTCACCTGCAATACCTGTTACCTCCTTAGCAAGCTCAGTATTTCCTAGCACCTCACTTACTAAAAAGAAGAGGAAAGTAAGTAGACACACAAGGACACTGAACACACTCACTTCCATATGGATTCTCTGTCAGTGGGATACTTGGTCAGGTTTTTCAGCAGCTCCACCAGTGCAAGATGGATGCCTTCTTTAGTTGAAACATTGGTGCAACACAACAGTTCATGAAGTGCTTCCCGAATGTCCCTTGAAGAATCCTAAAATAGAAACCCAACCCAGAGACTGCTGAGTGAAACATGCCTGCACACACATTTACTTTAAAGGTGGCAGCCTCTGTTCCTTGGCTGAGTTAGTAAAAGAGGTCTGTGAACAGCAGTGCCTGTTTCTTGTCACCAGAGCTAAATAAGCACAGATGAAGTGACAGACCAGGCAAGTGCTGCAGGGACTCCAGGTCTCATCCTCCTATGTGCTTCCTTTACTGGAATGAATGGGAACTGCTTCACTGCTGACTTGCTCAAGCAGAGCAAAAATCACTACTTGGTTGGGTGATGCTGTATCTTTGCAGTTACAGAAAAGGAAGGTGTTGGACAACTCAGTAAAACAATCACCAAAGATTGTTTTAGCATTTTTGCAGCAGCCTTTTATCATTTTTAACCCAGGAAGCTCAATTCCACAGGCTTTTTATCATTTTTAACCCACCAGGAAGCTCAATTCCACAGGCTTTCAGCCCAGTCAGCAGCCTCCAGAGGGTCTAAGTAAGCACTGAGGATATGTCAATGGCTGGACAGACTAGAATATTCAGCTGAATTAATTACATACCTTCTGCCAAAAACCACCTTGACATTACACATCCAGGAATCATCATGTTCCTTGCTATCAGCATTTGCCTGGTGCTATTGGACACATTGTGAAAATTTGATAGGCTACAAGAACTGGATGCTTTTCAGTGGTGGATTTTACCTTTTCTACATTATGATTTACTAAGTATCAACAGCTCATTCATCACTGTCTTACACAAAAAAAGAAAGAGCAATCCTCTTGTAAAGGCTATTAAATGACAGCCAACACACTTGAATGATCAAAGGGCTTTTGTTGGTCAAAGACAGACTATGACCACAGAGAAGACAACTCTAAGGACTGGAATGACCACAGTCATAAACTACTCCAGACCACTGATAAAACCCACCAGAAATGTGGTACAGAGACAAGCAAGACAGAAGACCATGAAGGGACACAGATGAGCAACAGAAACTGAGATCAAGGACAACAGGGAAAGAAAATTCCAAAGTCTGGTCAGAAAGCAAGGAGTACCTGGTACAATTATTCTGACAAAGTGAAAGCAGTGTGGTGAAAACAGAAGTTACCCTCAACACCCTGGTGTTCCATATTTACACTGCTGGAACCAATTTAGGCACCAAAGTTAATGGTATTTTTTCACATCCTTTAGTTTTGTACTAGAAGATGGATTTTAAAGAAAAGCACCAAGCATGTTTCAGAATCAGATAAATCCATTAAAATGTTAGTAATTCTACACTAAAGCTATCCCAATGCCTGATGATAATTATGATAATATAAACCACAAACCATGTATGATAAACCCTATGTGTAAAGTCACCACAGAAGAGCCCAGCCTAAGAAGGACCTCCCAATGCACAGCTTCCCAGCTTAAACAAATGCAAATAATGACAAAAATGTGAGGCACCTGAAGCTCATTGCTGCATTTGCAAAGTCAGATCATACTCCAAAACATTTGTTAGAGACTGATAAAATAGCTTTAATTAGTTTGCTACTTCCTGAGGCACAACTGAAAGCAGCAACTGCTGCCCTGAGTCAAGGAAATAAAAGGTGAGGAGATTGAAGCAGTGGATTTGCAGGACCTCCCAAGGCACTTCCCAAAAGCAGCAGGAACTTGCCTACCACAAGCAGTAGATTTAAAAAAAATGCCCCAGGGGCTATAGCTCAGAAAATAAATCAGGTCTGAGAGGCCAGCTTGACACAGTACCATTCATACAGCCAAAATCTCTTCCTGGATCAAGCTCATCAACCAGGAAGAGCACCTGACTCATGCTATTCCCTGAATCCTGGCTGAACACTGACTAGGAGAATGCTGGTTAGGAAAACTCAAAATTATATGGCAGAGCACATTGACAAACACTCTCAACAGAAAAAAGATGTCAGGCCAGTTTTGCTTGGTGAGCAAAGATGTAGGTGGCCAGCTCTGCTTGGTGAGCAAAGGTGTACCAAAAGCAGCTGAACCAAGGACACAGAAAGAAAATGAAGCTGCATGCAACATGAAGTGCATGGAGTGCTGGACCTCAGCACAGGACAGAAGGAAACACATGGAGGCAACAGCACAGTGATCAAAGGAAGAGTTTTTATCTAAAATTTGTCTCTTTCAGAAGTATTCTGCTGTCCTGGTGCTTACAAACTACCAGATTCTAGGAACATTTGGCAGAGTTCAAAGAGTCAAAAAACCCCAAAAAGGGTGGGTTTGCTCTCAGAGGAAGGGACTGATTAGCAGTACATAATTAAGCACCCCAAAGCAAGCAGGAAAGCAATTCTTGCCCTCAAGAATTTCTTACCTCCAAGACAGCCAACACAGTATCCAGCTGGTCTTCCCGCAGCGTGATGTTGTTGGAGATTTTTCTCATTGTGTGTATTGACTGCAATCTGACCTCCTCAATTTCATCATTAAACATGTCAACCAGAAAATCCAGGCATTTCTCAGCAAAAGAAGGTGAGGACTGAGCCAGCATACACAGGGCTTCAACCGCAGCGATTCGAACCTCTGTTAAAAGAGGATCAGGGAATCCACTGTAAATTAATTAAAACTGTCTGGTTTAAAAGGACATTCACCCAACAGTGAGGTCTTGTACTCTTCAAGGGCTGGGCTAAGGACAGGAGATGCTAAAGAAATGCTGAAGGCAACAGAGCCTCAGCAGGGACCCACTGGGGACCTTTTCACAGACAAATCTTCAAATCAAGTCTCACTTCTGACACAGCTTCTGCTGCTGCCATAAGCATCTGCAAAAGGGACCTGCAGGTGAAAAACAGGTCTCTAGTCCATCAATAAATACTGCATATTTCATAGTGTGTTTTGCAAGCATAGCAGTAACACTGGTAACTTAAGCAAACTAATTTAGTTAATTAAACTGTGGTTGTTTTATTCTTCCTGACATTTTAATTGCTTGGAGCTTTCACTGCATTTTTAACTTCCTATGCAGCACTTTATGAATTGCTGAAAAGCCCCAGAGAATCAACGTTTTGGCAGTTAACAAAATGAAAGTCTTCTGCTTTCTGACTTTATACTCCTCAAGACAAAGGAAAAAGGTACCACCTAAATATTAAAATTATTTGAATAAAGTAAAAAAAAAAAAAAAAACATCAGAAAGCATCCTGAGTCTACTTACGCTGTAAAACTTTGCAGGAATTTGAAGAATACCCAAATATAACAAGGTTAGGCAGAGATGAGATTCTCTTCCCTACAATCATCCTCATTAGCTTCCCTAACATTTATGTGCTAGGATCAGAAAAATGGTAATTAATCTGATGTCTTGCAAACATTGTTGTTTTAGACATACTTCTAGTTTTCACTCAAATTAGGTCATCTTGAAAACATTTACTTGAACTTGTGTGGAGCTTTTAGGCCTATTGTTCTTAAAGAAGACATCTGACTCCTCAGGATTCTGATCAAGTATAAAAATGCAGAGACAGCAAGACCTCTGCTTGCTCAATAATGATGCTTTTGTCACAGCTCTGAGTCCCCATGGTCATTAAGACCCAGGTATTAAGAGAAGAGAAACATTTTGCTGATATTGTTTTCATAAGCTGACACACTAATTCAGATTTAAGCTACAACATGGAATTCAAGCAGCGTTACCAGTCAGGGGGAACTCAGCAGTATTTAAAAATGCTGCAGTGGAGAGAGAGAGATCTGTGTACATTTCACATTCGTTCATTTTTTCCACATTCCTCAACAGCAGCATACTGACTCAAGACCTGTGGCACAAGAAACTGGAGAACATGTTTCATTGGGCCAAGGGGCTGAACCAGTGAAAGATTTTTTAGTGTTAATCAGGAAGAAAAGGAAGGTGCACTTTCAAGCTTCAGGGAGAGTTTAGCTACTGGGAAAACATGCATTTATTTGCAGGACTCATGGAGCAATAAACCCACTTGTACAACACAATCTACAATATTTTTGTTGTGGTGGTTTTGTATGTTTTAACTTAACCTCGTCCTTCCAATAACATTAAAAGCAAATTCAAAAATGACATTCACAGCTTGGCATTTTCATGGCTTATGCAAATACCAGCCACGCACTGTACCAGGAGAGGTTTAGATGGAAAACATTTGGGTTGTCAATCACTGGAAAAGACTACACAGGGTAGTGGAGGAATTGTCATCCTGGGAAGTGTTCAGAAATCACCTGGATGTGGCACTTGGGGGCATGGTTTAGTAGTGGACTTGGTAGTGTTGGGTTAACATTTGGAGTCAATGGTCTTAGAGGTATCTTCCAACCTAAATGATTCTATCAATTTCCTTCCTGCTGACAAAACACCATTTTCAAACAGCAGTAACTATGCCAATTTCTGATCACATCCAACTGTTAAATTTAAGTCAACAACAACAAAAAATAATCCCAGTGGGTTTTTGCACTCCAGAAGCAAGCCACTTACTACCATATATGTTACTATAACTTTACCATTTATAGGAAGCAATTTGCTTTTTCTACCCAACTGAACACTTCTGTCCAAAATTCTGTGCAACACTACAGCACCTTTGAAACAACTGCCATATCAGAGACCACAATGATGCCCATCAGCCCACACAGATTTCCCCCCTTTAGCTGTTCCATGCCCAGTTAACACTTACCATACATCTCATCTTCCAGGCCATGAACAAAAGCCCCACAAGCTCCTGATTCAATCAAGTTGACAGCACCAGTATCAATTTCCTCTTTGGGAGCATCATCTCCCCACTTTCTGCCACTTGAAAACTCCCCAGAGCTGTAGAGTTCTTTGGCTCGTTCATGTGCAGTGTGCTTCCTCTGTCCAAAAAACACTTCAGTTACAACCATGTCAACTTCAAAAGATGACTGAACAAAATATTACACTGGATCTGAAAACAGATATAGCTGGAGGCTTAGACACTGACACACATACAAGTGCTAAGAAAAGCAAACAGCACCTACTCTTCTGTGGCTATTTCTAACTGCCACTAACTCTCTGTAGTTTTGATGTAGGGAAAAGATAATAACAAACACATTTTAATTAACATATTCTTAGACATCCATTGCAAAAACAGCCCAACTGGGTCAGAACAAAGGCCCATCTAGTTAAGAAGCCAATAAGTGATCTGCAAAAATGCTATCACTTTGCAGATCAACTTGTAAAACTGCAATTAAATACTTTAATGCTAGCAACCCTATCCAGAGTTCAGCAATGTGTAAAATGGGATATTCATCCAGTGTGCTTGCTAGTCTGTCTCCTTTTCCCACACACTCTAAATAAAGCTGCACAGCACTTTCTTTAACAGTCTTTACAAAGCAGCACACAAAAACCAGCAGCCCTTAATCATTCTTTTGTAGACAGAAAAAAATTAACATAACCTTGAGCAGGTTGCTTAAGGAAGGAATGTTACTGAAAAATTTTGCTCACAGGGTTGAGTAGCCTTTAGCTACTCATGTTTCTTGATATCTTGATGTTTTTTGATCAGATGTTTCAGATGTTTCCAACAGGTTGCTCCTAGAACTAGGATGCAATCTTTCCATACACAATAGGCAAAGCTTTTAGCCAAAAAGCTCTCAGAACACCACAAACATTTACCTCTCACTTGTTGAAAAACTTGAATAGCCTAGAGCTGTTTTTTACATCCTTGGTTAATGAAATCTAAAACTAGCAATTGTTTCATTGACTTTAATCTAAAACAAAACCTGTCATCATCAATTAACTCTCAGCAACCCTCAGGCAAGGACAAGATGAACAAGCACACTCAATATTAATACACCTCTTGTGTGATTTTAGCACCTAAACACAGGAAAACAAACTCAAACACTTACATACCCTCAGATCTGACATGAGTTTCTTGTCAAGGGTCTGCTCCAAGAAATGAGAGCTAACTTGTTGCATAGAACCCTAAAGAGAAAAAAATATCAAAAGGAAAAAAAGAGGATTATTCTAAACTGTACCATATAATTTCCTGATTTATTCCAACATGGCATTCAATCTTACCCACTCATTCTAACAGCTTTATGCAATACCTGACACTATTGTATGTCAGAGTCTAAAAAAGTGAACTTAAGAATCAGAACATCTAATTTTCCCATTGAGGTTAATGTGGCTTTTCTTGAGTTCCATTGGTTCACATGTCCTGTGGTAGAGAAGTAGGGGCAGGAAATTATGACAAGGATTTGGTTTTTTTCTTTAATGTTCAACCATCTACTCTCAAGGGAAGAATCACTGCACAGTTGAGCTGAAAAACCGTTGGGTTTCCTCAACCTCCCTCATTTATTTCACCTCAGAATTTTGGGAGAAATTTACCTATATGGTTTTAAACATACTCCCATTCTTTTTTTTTTTTTTCAAATATATATGAAAAGTCAAGTAACTTAAGAGAAACTATTCACTGCTAGAGAAGAAAATAATGCAACTTACCAATAACTTTGCAGCTTGTACTCTTACAACCCAGGAACCATCACTAACCATATGGCAAATTTTTCCAAAGGCATCATCGACCAAGCGAATTTCTTCATTAGAAGAAGGAATCGGGACGATGCTGACATAGAGAAATCAGTTTTTTAATTGTATTTCATACTGGATGGCATCAATAACAAACAATCATGCTGATTTCCTATCAATGTTCAACAAAATACTAGGAACCAAAATTCACTGCATCAGTGCGTTCTCATCAGGCATCAGCCATTTGTACACATCAGTTTTCTAGCAGCTCCTCCTCAGACCTACCAGCACAAAACTCTCAGGATTAGGTGGTTACTTGGCCAGTACTTTGAGGACAGTGCATGCAGGACGTACCTTTCAGGGTAAAGCTGACTGAGGACCCAAATCAGCTGAACTGCAGCACTGCGCACTTGCTCGTAATCATCTGCCAACAGCTTGCAGGCCTGAAAGAACATTCTAGTCCAATATACCTGAAACATCTCCACCTGAGCTGCCATCCCCTTCCCACAATGTCAGCAACATCCTCACCACAGTTAGGACACATTAAAAATCAAAATGAATCTCGTCTTCCCTGCTACTCTCTAGTATTCCCAAGTTTGATCAGGCAGACTAGACCTAATAAAGTCAACCAGGCACATGTTATAAACTCCAGAATTGCCTGTACTATGCAGGAAGGATGAAATGTGAGTCTGCAACAGAACTGACTTGATACAGGCTGCAGCTGCACAGCCTTACTGATATAACAAAGGCAAGCTTCATGGGTACTCTCCAGTGAACAAGGGTTTAAGACTTGCAGACTATAACTGCCAGATGACAGGAATGACTTCATCATGCCTTGCACTGCCCAGGATCGCCTCCCCAAACAACATACAACAAAGCACATGCTTTAGTGCATTTAAGCACAATGGATGCAAAATAACCTTTTATTTCCACTGTTATACAACAACAAGGAATATCTACTACCTAAGTGTAAAATACTCCTCCTCTGCTCAGTGCCCTCCTCCTCACAAAACACACTGCCACAGAACTCAAAGAGAAAGATGTGCAGACAAGTACAAAACAAATACAAGGTTTTACCTGACTATAAATAGCTTGCTGTAACTTTAGTCCTCTTTCATGAAGCTGTAGCTACAGGGAAAAAAACCAAAACAATGTAAGAAAGTGTAAGTACAGGTTTAAGGGACACAGACTAAGTTTTCACCACAGTTTTTCTGTTTGAGCTGCTATAATTAAAATACTGCATTACCTTGACCGTAAGTATTTTAAATAATATTCTTGACTTCAGTATAATTTTTAACCATCATAATCATTCATACTTAGATTATGGAAAAACAATTTATACAAATACACTGCCTGTTCATTCTCCCAACCTTCAAATAACTTTTTAGTGGTAGCCATATTCATTCACAATTACAACAGATAATTACTTTATTTACCATTCCTGAAACATGGATCCAAAAGTAGCATTTACATGGCATGAAAACTCATGGCAATACTTCTGGTACTGAACCACAGGGACAGCAAAGTGGTGTCCAACATTGTTTCTTTTTAGAAGGATGAGTAAGTACAACATCTAGGAGAGGGAGATTTCAGAGAGATTCACGTGCAATCTGACCTCCTCAAATGCATCTTCCTTCTTTCTCTGGAGTTTAATAACATTAATTCAAAGATCCTCATTGACCATCACAGTAGATGGAACATTATTATAAACTTTAGGAGTAATAGAGAAACTTCTGTATCCCCATACACTCACAGGCAACTCACATTAAGCAGTATTTTGAAATGCATGGTCTTTGCTTGCATTTCTTCAAAGCTAAAAGCTTCTGAAGGGTCCCCACACAAAAAAACCCCAGTATATAGTATATCTCATGAACAATTAGAGAATGCTAATGAATGCAATCATGAGGCAATACATAAATGTTTGCTCTAAAACAAACAAACTAAATTCTTTCTGGACTTTTCACACAGGCTTCCTATCATAAACAGATACCTACTGCATTTTGGAGCACTAGTGGTTTCTTGTAGTTCTGGTAACCAAAATCAAGATATAAATTTGTCTCTAAAAGAAAGAGCCTACACACACTCAAAAGAATGAACAAGTTGAAAAAGCTTCTTCAGCTATACCTGAAACAGAAGTTATGAATCACTCAAATGTCCTTTAAGATCTCATGTTACTCTGATATTTCAAGACCTAGCTTATTTTTTCAGGTAATTCTGATACACTGAACAGGCTTTTACTAAGTTAATTAAAATAATCTCTAAAACAAACTTCTGTGTTAGTTTGCAGCCCTCTCTCAGCTCCCTGATACGACTCCAAACCATTTCTTCCACAGTACCAGCTACACTTACCATGGCTTTTATAGCTGCAGTCCTAACTCGAGGGTCCTGATCATTAAAATGATCTCCTATTATCTTCTGGACATCTTTGGCCGCCTGGCTTTCAGCCTCTTTTGCAACACCTTTTTCCACTGGGCCAAGACAGCCAATTAGTTGAAGACACTTATTCCTTACACCATGAGAAGAATCTGTCAGATGCTGTGGAAGAAGAGATGAGCACATGTAACTGGATTCATAACTTTGAAACATCGTGCTATGTTTCCTAGCAGTTATTAATCTTAGTATTGTAACAGTTTGTTGAGAAAAACAGAAATAATTTAAATACTGACTACCTTTCTTTTTTTCTGTGGCCGTGACAAAAGTTTCCTGGCCCAGGGAGGCCTCCTTACCTTGCAGGCTACCTCTACCAGTCTCATCCTGACAGATGGATTGTCTGGGAGTTTTGTGCCAATCACTAACAGGGTGTCCAGCAGCTGAGCAAGGACTTGGTGAGACTCTGCAAAACAGAAGAGTGAAAGGCTATGCACTACTTTGCTGAACTCTTACCAGCTCCAGGATCACAGAGTGATCCACATTGGAAGGCCATCCTGAAGCCTTTCAAGGCCTGAACTAGCCCAGCTCCCTCAGATATGCCTTGTACATCACATACTCCAGTCCTCTACCACCTCAGTGGTTCTGCTGAACTCACCCAACCTTACCAGCACTAATCTGGCACTGGGGAGCCCAAAACTGGATAAAGTATTCCAGATGTGGCCTAACCAGTGCTGAGTAAAAGGGCAGAATACCCTCCTCCCTTGACCTGCTGGCTACACTCCTCTTGATACAGCTTGATGAGCTGGCCTCCAGCATAATATAAATAAACTCCTCTTCAAACATATTTTAAGCAAATAGTTTTAAGCAAAACTGTCCTGTAGAACAGAAAACCTCAGAAGCAACAGCTCTCAGATGGAGATGCAAAAGCAAATTTTGCACTCCTTTAGAACAAAGATTTAGAGCAGGCAGGTCAGAGGAACATTCTTCTCCTCCTCAGAACATGGTGTTATCTGTCATCCTTCACAAAACCAGAAAATAAATACTCAAAGCAACAATTCCCAATCATACACTTGAGATGTAAGGCCTTGCCACTGTTCCAAATGCTTTGACAGCATGATTCCACCTAGACCTCAAGCACCACATCAAAAAGGAGACTTACTCTCATTCTGAAGGGTGTTAATGGCATCATCCATAATGCAGTCTGGGGAAAATCCTGCAGTCTTTGACAACAACCCCAGCAAGGATGCAATCTTCAGCCTTACAGAGGCATCATTCTCCTGGAAGGAAACAACACCCCAAAAAAACCCAATACAGCAAAGTTAAAGAAAAACAAGGAGAACAGCATACATTACCTACATACATCTACTCATTTAAGAAACAGCAAATGCTGTCACAGGTGATAATTACATAAGTAAGTCTCATCAATTAATATTCCTGTAAAATTAATTTCAAAAGTTCATGCATTTTAAAGATTTCTTTTGAGGCTTCTACAGACTCATGCACACATGACTTCTGGTCATAACTGGATGGTCTCTCTTTCATTGTATTGCCAAGGATATCCAATGCAGAGCAGAAAGGCAGAAAGTCATCTGGATGTCATACATGGATCTTACCAAGCATTTGTGCAACACTGAACACAGAGTTGCAGAAAAGTTACAGTAACAAATATCCCATCTTTCAACAAGAAATTTTACAGTTACAACTGTTATTTATATCTGTCTAGTGTTTAAGGGAGACTTCAGTGCCACACACAGCCTCCAAGTGACAAATGTGACACCCAAGGTAGCAGTCCCTTTCTCAACTGAACTGAGAAGAGTTTTTTATTTTAGGGTTGAAGTTATGTGTTTGAACAATGGACACTGTCATCAGGACTACATGGGGACTGCCCTACCAAAATCTATAGGCATGTGGGAGCAGGAAGCTACAGGACCATCTTAAACAAAACAATGACACTTCAAACAAATAAATCATCACATAACTTCCACTGCAGTTACAGCTTTCAGGGTCAGGTTTCTGGATGATCAGGGAAAGTGTGTTATGGAGTACTAAGAAACAAGTTCTTTTGAAAATTTTGTCTGTAAGTAAAATAATGTCAGCTATGGCAGTTTTGAAAGCAGTATTTTTAAAAGCTGGATTCTGTAACAGGCTGTGTTCTTGCCAGTGTGATCTCATCTGCAGGTTCATGAGTCTCTCTTCTAATACAGGCTATAAAAAAACTCCAAGCACAAATAATCTGTGTTATTTGACTAGGAACTCTGTATTTCATAGACTCAGAGAATACTTTATGTTAGAAAAGACCTCTAAGATCATCAAGTCCAACCCTTAACCCAACACTAACAAGTCTACCACTAAACTGTGTCCCCAAGTGCCACATCTACCCATCTTTGAAATACCTTCAGGGATGGTGACACAACCACTGCCCTGGGCAGCCTGTTCCAGTGCTTGATAATCTTTTCAAAACTTTTTGGAAAGTTTTCCAAATATCCAATCTAAACCTGCTTGGAGCAGCTTGAGGCCATTTCCTTGTTCTACTGCTTATTAATTGGAGAAGAGACTGATCTCTGACAGCTTTTTTCATAGCAGAAAATTCTTTAAGCAGATATTAAGCAGAAATTCTTTACTGAGAGGGCAGTGAGGTACTGGCCCAGCAAAGGTTGTCCAGGGAAGCTGCCTCATGCCTGGAAGTGCTCAAGGCCAGGCTGGATGGAGCCTTGGACAACCTGGTCTAACAGAAGGTGTCCCTGCCCTAGCAGAGGGGTCAGAAGTGGATGATCTTTAATGTCCCTTCCAACCCAAACCACTCCATGATTCTGGGATTTTAAAAGTGCTGGTTTTCACCACATAAGCAATAGCTAAAAGGTTTCTCCACTGCTAGAGAAAATGAAGAACAAGGTAAGGACACATCAGTCAGGAAAGTGTTAGATAAAGCTGAAACAGCTCTAGACAGCTGGGTTCCCAGCTGCAAAATCCCGGTTCCCTGGAAAACTTGACAGGTCTTTTGTCCCTTGCCAAGTTAACTTGCACACAGGCCATGAGCAGGGATAACTTGTCACAGGCTGCTGAAACTATCAGCACAGGGACCAAGTAACACAATCAGAAATCACTTGGGTCAAGGGCTACAGCTGTTCACTCTCAGCCCAGACTGAGTCAGCAACACAGGAGGAGTCTGTGAGCCCCTGTTCAACATCCCACACCAAGCAAACAGGAGCAGAAGGAGCAAGCATGTTTGGCTCCCAGCTTCCCCACCTTGTAATAATGCTCCAGCAGGATCCTGACAACCCCTTCCACGCTCTCCACTTCCACGGGCTTCCTGGCAAACTGGAGCAGGTACTGCAAGGCATCAGCAGGCGAGGTGGCTTTGCACAGGTCCACGTGCAGCGCTGCTGACTTGCTGGGCTTGGTCAGCCGCAGCTTCTTGGTGGACAGGTCCTCATGCTGCTGCTGTGGGCAGAGGGACAGGCTCAGAAACAGTGCATCCAGACCCACTCCTGCCCAGACTGAACATGTGGAGGCCTAAGGAAGCTCTCATGTCCCAGGGGGGTCACTAGCCCCTCCTTCATCTGTCTCAGGGAGACACCCACCCTCAGACCACTGTGGTTGTTACTGTCCTGCCCAGGTAGTCCCCATCCCTGCAAAACACGGCCTCTCCCCACCCTAGGCTGGGTGAAATCCAGCTGCTTCCAACACCAAACAACGAATCCAGGGCAAACACCGGCTTCTCCCACTCCCACCGGCCTGGAGCAGCCCAGACAGCCGCTGTACTTCCTTCCCCAGTCGCTGGCTGGGGGATGCTTCCTCTTCCCCGCAGCAGTGCCGGCCCTGCTCAGGTCAAAGAACCAACAAAACGGGTCTGGTTGGAAGGGATCACAGGGGATCACCTCGTCCAACCTCCCTCTCAAGCAGGGTCATCCCAGAGCACACTGCACAGGACTGCGCCCGGACGCTTCTTGAGTATCTCTAGTGAGGGACACTCCACAACCTCTCTCCCTCTTCACCCTGAGGAGAACACCCTCCCTCAGACCTCTCCCCTTCAGCAGCTCCAGCCTTCCTAAACTCGGGGCCGACCGGCCCCGCTCCTCCCCAACCCCTCAGGGGCCGCCCCAGCCCCGACGCCTGGCGAGCGGGGAGCACTCCTAGGCTCGGCGCCGGGCTGGGCCGGCGGCTTTCCCCACAGCTCCGCCTCACCCGCCGGCACCTCCCGCCACACGGCAGAGCTCGGAGCGTCCATCCTGGCCCAGGGGGGTCATGTTACCTGGACCACCTTGGTGAACTCCTCGTACACCCGCTTCTTCAGGTGCGCCGCCATGACGCCGCCGCGCAACCCGGAAGTGGAACCATAGAGCTGTGGCGGGAGGGGCCCAGGCGCGGCCTCTCTTTCCGCCCGGAGGCCGCACTCGATGGTCCGGCGGCCTCCCGTTGCCATGGGGACGCGGGACCAACATGGCGGCCGCGACTCGGCCCGCCCGCCCCGCCCCAGGGTGGGTGTCCCACGCTCTTTCCCCACAAAGTACATCCAGGTTTCACTAGCGAGAGGAATAGCGGATTTGTCTTTACAATCAAGCTGTGGGTCTGCTGGTAAATAAAACTAGCACTGGGAGATAAAAGGAACAATGGGAAAGATTCCACTGATTGATGAATGGGAAAAGATATTTGCTTTTACAAATAATCTTTAGGTTTGCTGATAAATGAAATAAGACACTGAAAGATGAAAGAAGCAATGGGGAAGAAAAACCCTAAATTCTATAAGAATTAAGAATTAAAAGGGAGGGTTATACATTAGAGGGCAATCTTTGGTATCAGGTGTATTGGGAAGTCTGTACCTCTCAAGTACCTCAGCCAATGCCCAGGAAATTAGGAAAAAAAGGAGGCTTCGTCCTCCAAAAATTTAAGAGATCCCAGGGGTATGCCCCATGGCCTCTCCCTTTATTCAAATAAAGTAAAAGAACTCTTCTGTCTCTTTTTTGGACATAAACCTCTGATGTTTGTTGTAGATAAATTTTCCTAACACTAGTATTCGATTTTAAGCTGACTTTCCCACCTTTTTCTACTTTTTTTAGCAAACAAAGAAATGAATGCTCATTGGTTCTAAATGACATAATTATCTTCATTAATTAGTATTCTGTCCTCTACTGGTTATTTATTCTTGCTTCTCATGTTAACCAGTCCCCATTTCTCAGTATTTTCGCTATCTCTCTCCCAGGTAGGGAGTTTTGCAGCACATACTGAGGAGTCTCTGCTATCTTCTGGTTTCTGCAAAATGCCCTTGTAATCTACACATTCTGCATTTTTTGTGTCCACTTTCAGAAATACATCTCTCTCTCTCTCGCAGGTTTTGTTCACCAAAGCATATCAGGGCTAGTTTAGCAAAGCTTAAAGTTTCAATGATTTTCCCAATCAAACTCTAACAATAACAGTTTGTGTAAGGAAACTTTCTACGTGCTGGCTAAAAGTGACTTAGGACCAATACAATGCTAATAAATAATATACTTCTTATGATTAATTAAAACAATTAATTGAAAATAATTAGAAAAATTCTTTCCAGCAGAACTGTGGAATCACTAAAGTCAGAAAAAATGTCTAAGATCATCAAGTTCAGCCATTAATCCAGCACTGCCAAGCCCACCACTAAACTCTGTCCCTGAGTGCCACATCCACACATTTTTTGAGCACTTCCAGGGATGGTGACCAATTCCTTGGGCAGCCTGTTCCAATATCTGATGACCCTTTCAGTGAATAAACTTTTCCTGATGGTATTCCTGGCAGAACTTGAGGCCATTTTCCTTGATCTGTCTCTCACCTGGCTGCACCCTCCTCTCAGGAGTTGTAGAGAGCGATAAGGTCGCCCCTGAGCCTCCTTTTCTCCAGGCTGAACACCCCCAGCTCCCTCAGCCTCTCCTCATCAGACCTGTGCTCCAGACGTTTCCCCATCTCCACTGCCCTTCTTCAGGACACTCCAGGGCCTCAATGTCCTTCTTGGAGTGAAGGGCCCCAAACTGAACACAGAATTTTAGTGTGTGCCAATTAAAGGTTCTCATGGCAGCAGTCCTATAGACTTAAGAGATTGATTGGTATGAGGCTTTAACTATTCTATACTGAGATTTTTTTTTCTCCTAATATCTAATTTTCATCTCTGGTGTTGTGACTTAAGCAAGTTTCCCCACCCTTAGTATGGACAAAGTGTAACAGATCTCTTTAAAGCAGCCTTTTGTCTACAGGGAGGCCTCCTCAATCTCTCTTCTTCCAGGCTGAGCACCACCAACCAATTGGTTAGGATCAAAAGAGCCTCTTTCTGAAACCTTTTTGTCCTCTCAGACACTGACTGTGTCCATTCTTACCGAGGCTATGAATGTGAGAGGTCTCAGAGTCCCTTCACACCTAGAGCAGAACTACCCTGCAGCCTGGAGTGACTCACGGCTGTCACTGGGGGGAGGTTCATGCTAGGATAAGCACATCTGAAGCACAGCTTAATTAGGAGTGGCTCAAATCTGTTATCCTAAAGACAAAACTTCAGGTCTTTAGAATTCAGGGATCTTGAGGGGGAAATGTCACTAAATAAAGCACTTCTGCAAAATTCAAAAAAATTTAAAAATTTCTTTATTTGAAATCCCAGGGACCATTCTATGATTCTATGGTTATTGTCCTTGACTGGAAGAAATCCATCCTCCAAGAAGGAAATATGGTCTTTATCAAATCAGTCATTATGATTCTCAGAGTGATTAAACCCAAGCCATTTCCAGTATAAAAATAAACTTTCAAATTCTAAGATTTTTTTAAAATGCCTTGTACAATGTAACTTGTGTTTGGTAAAAGAGAATTTGCAGGCTGTTGCTTCAGCACCACTTCCTTCCCACCAAATCATGGCAGGTTTTCCCAATTCTTCCAGGAGCTTATATAGTTAGAAATAGCATCATCATAATAATGAGTGTCACAAGAAAAAGATTAAGATTGTGTGGTCTGAAAGAGGCGTGTGTGTCCTTAGATTATAAGCTCCTCAAATCAGTGATGGTATTTTTGCCTTTTGTTTATCCGGGGCCGTAGCTGAGGTTCTCTGTCTTTCCTTCAGAACAAATAATAAACAATGGTAATAAATACATTGACTAGAGAGTAGCCTGTCTGCTGGAGAAAGAAGAAGTGATCACAGGACACTGAATCCTTCCTTTTAACCCTGATTCTAGTGTAGAAAGGCGGGAGAAGAATAGCTTTTGCCTTCCCATTTAGAAACCAAATTTAATTTGAGTATGTGGTAATATCATTGTTTCAGTCAGGATTTCCACATATGCAGCCTGTTCCCATTTGCAGTGAGAGAGCAACTCTACATGTCCACCAGACATATTTGGGATTATTCATTTCCCTTGGGTTGAGTGAGGTTGGCTCAATTCACAGATCCATCTCTTTGAACTGAATGAATAGTAAGCAACACTGAAGAGTGAAATTCCTCCTTTTTCTGGAGCCTTTTAAAACCTCTAAAAAGTTATCCCCTAAATCCCAAGTAAAGTGGCTCTTAAGTGTTCTTTGATATGGAAAACAGACAAAGGAGATCCTTTTGTTGGCCTGTGTGTTTCTTCCTATCCTTCCGATAGCTCGTGTTTTATTCTCCACAGTCCAGGTTAATTTGTTCCAGTGATTGCTTTCTGATGTTCCCTATCAATGGTAGCACTTTGCTACCACCAGGTGAACAAGAACTTGTAGAAGAAGTCATGCGACTTGAAGCGAAAACCTTTTTCAGCAACATGGGGCTGAAAGGATATTTTGTACCCTTTGGCTTCAACGTCCATTTGAATGCAGTCCAGCAGATCCGAAATACTGGGCACAGCCTTCCAGGGGCCAAACTTCACCACGGATTTTTTATCCATGTCCAAACTGTTCAAGGCATCCTGACACCTGGCTGCGTCCTCCTCGGTTCTGACCACACATACGATGACGCTGGACTGTCGGGACGCAACCGCTTCCGCCCTCGCGATGTGGATCATCAGCTCGATGTTCTCGCTGTAGTTGGGCACGCGGGCCAGAAACTGCCTCCTCGCCACGAGCTCCCCAAAGATCTGCGGGGAGTCCTCAAGCTGCTTGATCAAAGGCTCTATGTCATAGAACAACGCCTCCTTGTAGACGTCCTGGATGCACTGGGTGGGCACTTGGTTACTGCGCAGGTACTCCAAGATGTATTTGAAGTAGGTGCCTGGCCTGTCAATGAAGAACCTCCCTTCAGAGTCAGTCCTGAGTTTGGGCTGGCCGGTGAACATCTCTGCCAGCTTGGAGCCAGGGTGTTTCTTCAAGGTGCTCAGTGTTGTCGTGTACATCTCCCCACCAACATTTAACTCCACAATTGGTGACAACTGAAAAAAAAATAGTGACAAAAAGCCATGTGCATTATCAGTCTGAGGTCATCAACATGGAAGTGTCAAGGAAAAGATAGATTATTGTATTGGGAACAGCCAAAGGCTATACAGAGACTCCATCATCAGAAGGCATGAGAAGACACTTTATTTTTAGAAATCTACAGTTCTGATAGAAACAGTGGTGGACCTAAAACCTGATTGGCCTTTAGGAATCTTCTCTCACACTATTGGTGAACTACGAATTGCACACTCTGGAGAATCATATCTATAAACAATGGTTACAGAAAGACAGATAATAATTGTTTGAATTCTTTCCTCTAAGTTTCCCACAGCTTCTAAAATCCTGGGAGAACTATGTCTCTCTCTGTTCAGAGGATATGTAATTACTACAGCTGGAGATGGAATGATGGTGTGAAGAACAATATGAGCTCCCATTTTGTGGGTATCAGATGGGAACCTCCACTTGATTTATTGGAAAAAGCAGATGCAGGATGCTTATACAGCTCTCACCTCCAGAGCAGCAAAGACTTGGACATTTCTAAATGACTAAGTCCTCACCTCATCTTTGGGATGTAGGAAAGTGCCGTTTTCCTGGTGGGAAAGAGGGAAAAGAAGTACCCTGCCCAGGAAAGCTGGGAGTGACTACAGGACCAACACTGATCTCCTAAGCAGCTCACAAACATTGTCCCTGTGGGCCACCTACAGCAAGAGCAGTACATGAGCTCTCACCCACCCCATGTGCAGAGGGACAAAGATAGAGCCCAAAGCTGTGCTATTTCATTTTTATAATCTGAACTGTTCTTTCCTCTTTAAAGGAGAAACTAAAGCCTTTAAAACTTTATAAATAGGTGGAATTGGCTTCCACTCATCTAGGGGTTCAGCTGCAAACACTGAAGTAACACACAAAAATCCATCAGGTCAGAGGTGCAGGACAGAAGCTCTTTAGCAAAGCACCTAAAAATGTATGATGGCTTTAGTTAGGAAGGAAAGGAAAAATTTCATGCAACTGACATGGACTTAAAATGGAAAAAAAGTAAAGATTGTGTGTTTGTTTGCATTTTTTAACCCTCTGTATTAACACCATTGTGTGAATTGAAGGAGGCCTGAATGCCTGGAAAGCTGGACTTTTTAAATTGACCTTCTTGTATGTTCAGTTCTGAAAAATTTTACTAGCTTCCCTTTGCACTTGGTCATTTTATGTAGTACTCAGTAGATGATAAGAAAAGGAAAGAAAGAGAGAAAGAGAGAAAGAGAGAGAAAGAGAGAGAGAAAGAAAGAGAGAAAGAGAGAAAGAGGGAAAGAGAGAAGAGAGAGAGAGAGAGAGAGAAAGAGAGAAAGAGAGAAAGAGAGAAAGAGAGAAAGAGAGAAAGAGAGAAAGAGAGAAAGAGAAGAAAGAAAGAAAGAAAGAAAGAAAGAAAGAAAGAAAGAAAGAAAGAAAGAAAGAAAGAAAGAAAGAAAGAAAGAGAAAGAAAGAAAGAAAGAAAGAAAGAAAGAAAGAAAGAAAGAAAGAAAGAAAGAAAGAAAGAAAGAAAGAAAGAAAGAAAGAAAGAAAGAAAGAAAGAAAGAAAGAAAGAAAGAAAGAAAGAAAGAAAGAAAGAAAGAAAGAAAGAAAGAAAGAAAGAAAGAAAGAAAGAAAGAAAGAAAGAAAGAAAGAAAGAAAGAAAGAAAGAAAGAAAGAAAGAAAGAAAGAAAGAAAGAAAGAAAGAAAGAAAGAAAGAAAGAAAGAAAGAAAGAAAGAAAGAAAGAAAGAAAGAAAGAAAGAAAGAAAGGAGTGAGTTCTTTTCCTCCTGCCAGCACTACTGTAATGCAAGTCACAAGCCAGGCCAGGCCACACCTGCCATTGGGAAGGCGTCAGTCAATAAACAGCCCTATTTTTCAGCAGTTCACCTGCACTTTCTTGGATCTGATCACAAAAGGAACTGCCTCAATGCTGCTGGTCACATGCCCCAGGTGAAGTGTGTACTTAAGTGCTTAGCTGGATCACATGGCTACAGACCCACGGGATGACGTGAGCTGATCTCACAGCACACACCAAGAGAAGGGGGGCCTCCTGTGCCCTCTCCCTGTTCTGTCCTTGTACCTCTCTGTGTGCTGTCTTGCTCACCTCATGCCAGCTCTGCTTCTCTTTCATCTTAGTGAGCTGGATTGGCTGACAGAGGATTTAACGAGCGCAGAACTGACAAAAGGATGGGACTAGGAACAGACAGCCTGGTGCAATGGAGACTTTTCCTTTAAACAGGAGCAAACTATCAGATTTAGCAGAAATTTTCTCACACCCTAAGCAAGCCAGGGAAGCAAGAGGAGATTCAGGTCAAAGACCCTGCTGGAATATTGCTTTGCACTAGTGTGGGCAGTTTCATTTCAAGAGCAATCATTTACACTTGGGTCAAGAAGACAAGTATTATTCTGTCTGAGACTATCTTGTGATTTCCACCTACTGAAAAACACAGCCCAAAGCTGTTTCTGTAGTCAAGTTTCTCCCTAGGAGATTTGCTATTAGTCCAAGACCTACCTACAGCACTCTCCACCAGGGACCATTTGACAGGAGACTCTCAGGCTTTTGAGCCTTTGCTCCTTTTTCAGATGGCAGGTCAGATGTTTCGTGCTGTTTGTCACTAATACAAATAGAAAACAATTATTCCTTTATACAGTAGGCCAACTTCATGTTCTTGCATCTTGATTAATGGTTTTGGCCTGGCATCAAAGTGGTTCCCAGTGGACTGGAAGTACTGGCACCAGCTGATTCCCAGTTCTGTAATTAGCCAGCAAGATGACACTCAGGAAAGTTATTCCATCTATTTGTGCTCCAGTTTACTAATCTGTAAAACAGTTACTTCCATAGGGAAGCATTTTGCAACTTACATCTGAAAAGTGCAACGTAGGAAGGTTGGTTTTCTTAATACAGAGAGGTTTGGAGAAGGGATTGTTCAGCTTTAACCAAGAAGACAAACTGGTTAGCAATAGACTGAGAGCAGAGAAGAGTAAAAAGAAATAATCTCATCACTGATTCCCACCTAGTAACATGCTGCTTGTCTGAGACTGCCAATAATCTTCCTTATAGGTAGAAAAACTACTGCTCCCACCTGATGATCCTGCATGTCAACACCACAGAGCAGCTTTGGCATCTCATGACACTCATAAGACTTGTTGAAAACCCCAAAACCTACAACAGGCTTTTATTTAGGGAACTGACCAATTACATGTTGTATTAATTGAATCTCATTTCTTGCCAAAGGAGAAGAACCACTCTGGTTATTTGCTGTTGTCAGATCTTGCATGCCTGTGAGAGACCTGGCCCTCCAGTAACACAACAGGTGCACACAGACATAGCTTTTTAACTAGAATCTTCTTCTTAGGGATCTATTTGGCAAGGCCTGGTGTCTTCAGATTAGCATATGGGGGAAAAAAACCCACTCAAATGTAGCCCAACAGGGGTGCTCTGATCCTGCATGAGGGAATTGTGCCCTTGAGGACATACCTTACTCACCGTATGCAGGCTGCCGGTGACCTGCTTCCCAAGGGGCTTGTGCTCCGATGAAATGCTCATCTTCCCTAGGAGCTGAGGACTCAGCTGTTTGGGAAAACCTGCTGCTCAGTGCCAGCGTCCTACCCCACACGCAGGATGGCTCCCAGCTGTGCTCCAATCCTCTCACTTGGTCTTTCTTCCTTGGGTCAGCTTTCCCCCGCTCCCAGCCCAGCTGCTGCCACGGAGGTTCCAGGTTGTCCCAGGCAGAGTGCTGGTTCTAGCTGCAGGTGTAGGGAGAGGGGAGGGGACAGCCTGAAAGCGGAAGTATTCGCTCATTAGTTTTCTGGCAACCAGCAAGGTGCAGGGTGGACTCAGGCTGGCTGCCAGCACACACCTCGTGTGCTGCTGTGTGAGTGGTGACTGAGGGCTGAATAATCCCTTCCAAGGGAGGCACCTCCAGGGAGCCCTGTGAGGTGCGCCTGTGCGTCCACCTCTGCCTTGACAACTGATTGTATCAAAACCAGTCAACACTTTCACAGCTTTTTGGCCTAAGTGCACTGCTGTTTTAAAGCACAGTTTATCCCAAACAATTTCACTGATCCCATTTTTCACTCACACTGATGACAGATCTACAGGGTGTCTACAATCTGTCCAAGGTGGTGGCATTTTCTTCCTCACCCATACAATCTCTGGGCACTGAGTAATTTGTGCAAGGTAAATAAAACCAAACCCAAATCTCTGCTTGAACATAAACTCTTAAATTGACCATAAATATTTGATTATTATCTTTGCATGACATTGTTTTCTAATATCCTGTATCCACCAAATATAGAATGTGGGCAGCACCTCAGATTTAGTGGTTGTAAGACTATCACAAAATCAAAACACTCACAAGGATGTAATGAAGGTGAACTTGAAAGTACTTAAAGGGGGATTTATAAAAAAAGGAGAGTGAATTTTTGCCTGAGTACATTATGACAGGACAAGGGGGAGCATCTTGAAGATAAAAAAGGAGAGATTTAGGTGAGATATAAGGAAGACATTCTTTACTGTGAGAGTGATGAGACACTGGCACAGGTTGAGAAAGCTGTGGATGCCCCATTCCTGGAAATGTTAAAGGCCTGGTTAGATGGGGCTTTGAGCAGCCTGTTCTAGTGGAAGGTGTCCCCACTTATGACAGGGTTGGGGGTGGGGGGTGGGGATAGAACTAGATAGTGTTTGAGGTTCCTTCCCAATCCAAACCACTCTGTGATTCTATGATGATTCTCTGTCTGTGTTAATTTATTAAACACAGAGTGTTACATCAGAGCTAGCCTAAATAACCTCTCCAGAACCAGACCACAGCCCTTCAAGGTCTACTTTATTTCATTCCAGGTCATTCTAAGTGCACTGTTGCTTCCAAATTTGTCTTCAGGGCACTCATCACTTCTGTGTCTTCGCTTCATTCTGGTTGCAAAATTGCCATGGGCATGATTGTCCAGAGATGTAACATAAAGTTTGTAATGAGAGACAGTATCTTTTCTTAGATCAGCTGATACAGATGGATAAAACTATCCATGTTTTAGGGCCCATGAGACATTCCCATATCTGTCAGATTCTGCTTCAGCTTGCATGGGGGTTTTTTTCCCTTTTTTTTTTTCCAGTTTCTGTTGGTCTAAATAATAGGTGTTATCCCCTCTACCAACCTTGCCTCACTCTCTTTTGTTTCAAAATGCTTCCTTTTGCCAGCAACCAAAAGAAAAAGCTCAGACAAATACAACACTTCTTAAAAATCTTCCTGGGGGAGATATTAATTATGAAAATTGTTGGTATGGTATATAAGGAAATAATTTGCACAAAATCTGCATTGTGCTTATGGACACCAGCTTTCTTGCTTTGAATACCCCAGGAATTTTGCTGGATCTGTATCCTCTCAGAAGACAGCATTGATCTGAGCAGGAGCCTGAGGCACAGAGGGGAAACCAGTTAGAATTTAGACTGATTCACTTCCCTTGAAGCCTGTCCTCATGAAAGGCTCCATCAAGCTGGGCCCAGACTCTTGAATGCTTTGTGCATTTGGGTAAACCTATCACTGAACCCATCTTACATTTTGCTTTTGGTTCTCTTAAGCATCCTCAGGGATCCTCAATGACATCCTCTGTCTGAGTTATCTGTGCTGCTTTGAATAGAAATGCTTGAATTTTCCCTTTACCAGACCAGCAGAACTGGTAGTGCTGGATGCACCAATGAGGTCTGCTTGGGACCCCAGGTTTTGTGACTTGCAATAAATTTTAAAAGATTAATGCTTACTAGAAAACAGGGAGACCTGGAAGATCTGCATGTCCTGGACCTCTAAGGGCTGCAAATCCCATTCTTTGGGCTGACTTATGTAGATGTTTCAGATCATATCCTGGATATAGCTGACAGAGTTCACATCCACCATGTCTTCAATGCTGGAGTGGTAACCTTTCCTTCTGCAGCTGCAGAGATGAAAAGATGGGTGGACCATCAGCTCTCTGCTCACACAAGCTTTTCACTCAGGCAGGGTGAAGGGCAGTAGATGAGTTTACCTTGCTCATCTGAGAGATTTCCCCAAATTAGAATCACAGGTGGCTAAGGACATTCAATTCCACAACAGAAATCCTTACCACTTTAGCAAAAGGAATAGTTGCCAGCTCAGACAGTCCACAACGCTCTTCTACTGCTACAACAACCATGGCTTGTCCTCAGTGTGATGAACATACTGGTGTGGTTCCTCTGCCCACAGTTTTTATTCTATGTAAAAGGGATATTTCCAAGACTGTAAATTCTTTCAGGCAGGGACCATCCTTTCCCTGTTTTTTCATGAAAGAACTAGCCTGTGCCTGGACCTTGGATCAGCAACTACAATATGAATCATAAAAATAATCATATTAGTGCTTAGAAATTTGGTTTTACCAAAGAAAAATAACATGACAGTGACTTTGTGGGGAATAAATATGTGCTTTTTGAAAATTGTATAAATATTTATATAACATGAGCTGGAACATCTCTGTGCTGATACATACATTTACTCAGAGAGTGATGAGGCACTGACACAGGTTGCCCAGAGAAGTATGGCTGCCCCACCCCTTGAAGTGTTCAAGGTTAGGTTGGATGGGGCCTTGATAAAACTGACCCAGTAGGTTACATCCCTGCCCATGGCAGGGGGTTTGGAACTGGGAGATCTTTAAAGTCCCTTCCAACCTAAACCACTCTGTGATTCTGTGACTGTGCATCAGTTTGGAAAATAGTACTATCCATAAAAGTATTTATCAAGTTTTTATTCTTTATATGTTGAATTGTCAGCCTCTGTTTAAGAGACTCAGCAATTCAAGAACCACTCCTAAATCAAACACCATGTGCTGTGCAAACACTGTCAGCATTCCTAACTGGTGCCTTCCAGCCATTTATCCGCTCCACCCACCTTCTCAGGATACACAGCTGAAGGCTTGTGTCTGAGATCTCAGCTGCCACAGTACATTCCACTGTTAAACAGCACAACAATTTTTCTCTTTTATTTTCTGTGTAATTAGAGATTCACTAAAATAAAAGCAAGGCAGGAAGGTCCTGCTCTTGTCTTCCTTTTAGAGTGCTGTGGATCTTCACTTGCTGCCAAGAAATCAGGACCCCGCTAAAGGGGTCAACATGAATACGTAAGCAAGGCATGGAGCTGGCTGGAGGTGAGGGAGGAAACACGCATGCCATCTGCAGAACATCTGCTCATTTTAGATGGAGGCTTTTGGAGCTGATGAGTCTCTGATTTCAGCCTGAAGGGTGTTATTTCACTTTTGTGATACGGCAGATTCAGAGAGCACCTCTAGCAACACGAACAACACAACCAGAGCCTGCAGCACAGGGCTTGGTGGCAATCCTCCTCTCACCACAGATGCTCAGAGATCTCGAGTTTTATAGTCAAAAGTGGAAAGTTGATGGAGAAGCACTGTTCAGCCAAAGGAGCACTATTTCAACAGCTGAGATTTTTTTAAAATGTTCTGAACAGGCAAAGGCGCACTTTCCTCTAGTGCCCAGCTCAAGAGGATTTCCCAAGGGTGGTGTGTCTGGGAGGAAATGAGTCCCTTGGGGGTGGGACTCAACCTGTCCTGAAGGGTCCAACCTGCCTGTGAAGAGCTTGTAGCTCCTGTCCACCCACTCAGTGAGGGCTTTGTCCTGGTTTTCCCACAGTTCTCAGGGATCAGAAGTGAGCAAGGTCCTGCCTTCTTACTCCAACTGAGCATCCCCACCTCCTCCTCTGTCCTCAGCTCTGGAGTGTGTCATGACCAAGCAAGGAGGAGCAGAACTGCCTCACCTGTTTTGCTGGAGCTTGTGAGGATTCCAACAGGTTGTTCACAGGAGAGGACACGGTGCTGGGAATCCAGGAGAGAAGGGGATGCTGTAGGAGGGAAGGAAGTATGCTGGGGAGCAGGTTGGGATTTAGCTCCAAGCACAGAATGATGGCAGTATTACTGAGGTTTTGCGAGGTGGGAGAGACAGAGAGATGGGGGAAGATTCATCTCAAAGCCTTGCCAAAGAAACGCAGCTCATCTCCCTGCACTGAAGCGTGGCCTTGGTGGCCAAGGTCCTTCACCCTCATGTACCAGGGGACGGTAGTTCAACAGAAGTGACAGCTCATAGGAAACACAGGACACACCTGCACAAGGTTTGCATTTTATTTACATTTCCAAAGAGACGATTTGGAGGGGTTTAGGCACACACAGGAAAAAGCATCCTTTCAAAGTTACAGATGCCTTCTACAAAGCAGCAACACAAACCACTCATTTCTGCCCCGCAGAAATCCCCCTAGGACAGGAGTGAAATGAAGCAGGAAGCTTGCTGGCAGAATCGGCCACGGGACAAGTCAGATGGTTCAGACAGCACCCAGCAGGCAGACAGCCAAGCTCTTTGCTGCCCACAAAGGATGCTCTTCAGTGGCACTTGACTCACAAGAAGAAGTGTCACTGGACTTGAAGAACAGACCCTGTGGGGATAACACACATGGTCAGGATGTCCTCATTGCTGTCTGGCTGTCTTCCTAAATAAGGGTAAAGCCCTGTTAATGCCCTCTGTTGTTATTATTTTTCTACACTCTCCATTTCACTACAATGACCTTGGCCATGAGCCCCATCTCTAATGGATCATGGGGAGGTCTCCCCAAGGGGCCTCAGGGGATGAAAGTCCCACCAGCATGGAGAATGGTTTTCCTTTTCAGGCTAGGGGAAGACTGAAGTGTCTGAGCTGTTTGCAGGTGGTGTGCCAAAGTTTGATATTTGGAAACCTGAAAGTGCCAAACTCCTCCCTAAAAATGACTGTTGCATTTTCCACCAGAGAAAAAAGATAAATAACTGGAGCACCAGTGTCTGGCAGCTCCTGGAATCCAGTCACAGTATTTCAACCACCCATCCCTTTTGTCCCTGGGATCATTTGTGTCTGGCCAGCAGCAGAAAGACATTGGATGTGCTGCAAACTGGGGAGTCTTGGGGACAGTGTGGAGCTCATTCAGTTGCCTTTGTTTGCTGATACAGCTTGCACCAATGTCAATTGAGAAAGACTAATACGGGAGGATGTTTCTGTTGAGCAGTGAAGTGCAGACTCAGAATTCCTGGGATTTGGGGGTGTGATGCAAACATTATAACACCACACAGCTGATGGGGCATGAGGACAAAGTATTGTTACCCCTCAGCCAGCTCTTCCTTGGCACTGCGTGTCCCCAAGCTCTTACCTCAGAGACGGGAAGTGCAGGCTCAAGAGCTGGACTGATCTTCACTAAGGTTGATCTGCTCCAGGATCTGGCTGTACCTGCGGGTCAGGGCCTTGGTGTTTTTGGTGAGGTCTGTCAGAACTTGCTGCAAGCCATTGACATGATGGGACAGGCGTTCTTCCAGATTGCTGTCTGCACCCTCATCTAAGGCTGGGTCTGTGTCACTGTCGGCACCGCTGGGGCTCTGGTCACCCCCAGAGGCCAGGCCTTTCTCCACCATGGGCTTGATGGCCTTGAGGAGCTGGTAGCGCTCGTAGAGGTCCGTGCGGCTCTCGGCAGCCGGGGCTGCCCCCTCCTCCTGCGGGAAGACCCCTCGCAGCAGGCTGGGGAACATCACCTCCTGCTCCATCTTCTGCGTGGCTGAGAAGTACTGCTCCATGGCCCTTCTCCTACAGCTCTGGCACTGCTGCTCTGGGCTCTTCTCACAGGCTCACTGCTCCCTGGCCCTGCGGGGGCTTTTTATGCAGTGCTGGGGCACGGCCCTCCCCTGCTGTCCTCCCCTGCCAGCCCTGCTTGGGCTGGATGCCACGGGGCTGCGCTTGGCTCCAGCCCAGCTGGGGCTCAGCTACACCATGTCCCTGGATCTGTGCAATCTCTTCTGAGCCACCCCGTGGCCTTTGCCTGAGCTGGCCGGGGGTCCCACTGCATCCCTGTGCTCTGAGTGTGGTGGTGAGGAGGTGCCTGGGGTCTGCCAGGTACTTTCCAATCCTGCCCTGTCACCACTGTCCTTACCACTGCTGGAGGCCCAGGATGGTGAGTCCAGCCCCTTCCCCCAGGGCAGACGGGTTGCAGGCAGCACCATGGGAAAGCTGCCTTGATCTGGGCAGTTTTGAGGAGTGAAGAAGGAGAACAAGTAGTGGGTTTATCCAGAGAATGTGAATTTCTTATGTGCTCTGCCTGAAAACTCACCTTCTTCTGTGCTGGCCTGTTGGGTCTCACCCAGCCCAACTGTGGCAGCTGGCCTAGAGAGTAATGCTGCTAAAAGAAGGTGATAATGAACAGGTGATACTTTCTGAAAATGCTTATAAAGGAGTAATATGGCCAGCAGTAGGATTTAAAAGTGACTACGGAGTTAGAAAAAGTACTTTTAAAATTCAGGAGTTGTCAGCTGAGGAGAAACATGAAGGTTCCAAGTCTGAAGGAGGGTCCTTGGAGGGGCAATGACAAGAGTCAGAGACTGTGGGGCCCACCCCAAAGGAGCCCCGCTTTGGAGTGTTCCAACCTCCACCCAGGCCTGGCAGAGCATCCTCCTGGTCAGGTGCTGTGACCAGCCTGCAGCCAGCTCCTGGGCTGGCAGCAAAGGGGATAAGAGGCACGGACAGGGACAGAGTCAGTGCTGGAGAGGTTGGAAGGCACCTCTGGAGCAATGTGCTTCAACAACTGCTCAAGCAAGGTCAACAATGGGACCATTGGATATCTTTGAGAATGAAGATTCCACCCCCTTTCTGGGTACCCTGTGTCAGTGTTTGAGCACCTTCAGTTTTAGGAAAAAAAAAGAAAGGTTTTCTCATGTTTCAATGAGATTTATTTTGTGTTTGAGTTTGTGCTTGCTACTCTTTTCCTGTCCTGTCACTGAAGACCAGTAGGAAGATTGTGGAGTAATCTCTTGACCGCCATCACATCTTTACAAACACTGATCACAACTTTCTCAGTCTTCTCTTTCGTAATATGGACACCACCAGCTCTCTCAGCCTTTCCTCATATGGAAGATACTCCTTCTCTTCTGCCACCTTTGTGGCCCTTTACTGGACTCTCTCCAGTATGTCCATGTCTCTCTTGTACCAGAAAGACCAGAACTGGACACAGCACTCCAGGTGAGGCCTCATCAGGGCTGAACAGACGGGAATGATGCCCTCCATCCACTGCCTTAGCCCTGAGCACACCTTGCTGGCTTACAGCCACATTGCCTGACCCACAGAGCCAGACCAGAGGTGAGCAGGTGTGAATTTGTGGGCTGCTTTCCCCCAGTATCAGCTGAGGAAAATGGTAGGCAGCAGTCAGTGGTACAGATAAGGCCAGAGCACCACAAAAATTGAAAGGCAAGGGTGTACAGACAGGGAACATGCCCTGTGGGAAGGGAGGGGAACTGGCAGCCCCCCATTCTTAGGGCTGGGCAGGATTTTTGATTAGGATGTCTGGGACTGGTTAGAAAAGGGAATTTGGGGTTTTTTACTCATTCAATATTCTGGATCAAAACTGTGCTTTATCTCTTGTCTTACTCCCACTGAGCCCAGTGCCAGGTCACTGCTCTCTCATGGATATGATGTCCTTAAACAGATTTAAAAGAAGTGCTGCCACTCTGATTTGCTTAAACAATCTGGAGGAAGATCTTTCCCCGTGCTGGCCAGCAACAGTGTGGGTACAGAGCCAGCACCCCCTGCCACACCAGGATGCCTGATCTGCCCTGTCTGCCCACATCCCCCTGGGACCAGGGCAGGAACCTCTCACCAGCTGTGGCCAGCAGCAGTGGCCAGCAGCAGGGCCCTGTCAGGCCTTGGCACATCCCTGGGGCAGCGTGGTGCAATGCCCTGCAATCAGAGCAGGCACAAGGTTCCTGTGGCACACCGGGCTCGGAGCCAGCTGCAGGGACAGCGGCTCCCAGAGAGAGGCCCACGGGTCCTGGGGGATGCAAGCAGCCCACAAGACGTCAGCAAACCCTTCCAGCTGCCCCAGGTCACCGGCCTTTGGGGACATCCTGCGTCACCCACTGGTCATGTTCAAGAGCCATGGTTGGACCTTCACCCCGTGTCCTGCTGTGACACTGCCCTGGGGCACCAGAGCCTCTCCGGCTGCTGAGCGCTGCCCAAGCCCAAAGCCATGGCTGCAGGGGACTGCAAGTGTCCCTCACTGTGACACCAGCAGGCTTTGACCCCAGCCACCCACCAAGGCCCACACAGCCACTCACTCACTGCCCCACCAGCAGGATCAGAGAGACAATCAAGGGCAAGAATGAGAAAAGATGTGGGCTGAAATAAAACCAATGTAATAGGGAAAGCAAAAGCCATGCATGCAAACAGAGCAAAGCAAGGAATTAATTCATCACTTCCCATGGGCAGGTGGGTGTTCAGCAATCCCCAGGACTGCAGGGTCCATCACAGGTAATGCTGACCTCAGAAGACAAAGGCCATCATTCCAAGCGAGGCTCACTTCTTCCCCACACTTTATATAGTGATGTGTTATCGTTTGAAATGTCCCATGGGTTGGTTGAGATCAATTATCCCAACAGTGTTTCCTCCCACATTTCCATGTGCTGCAATCCCTACACCAGAGTGGCAATACAGAAATGAGAAAAGAAAATTAACTCCACAGCTGCCTAAACCAGTACAGCCAGCAGTGTTCTCCAGGGAACACAGATCCCACCCTTGAGCAACAGACAGATAAACCACCAGAGGGACATTGCCCCCTCCATGGTTCTCTCCTCAGCAGGAACCAGTCTCCATCCATTCCTTATGGTTCAACACCTGTCTCAGCAATGAGCATGGAGTCCAGGGAGCTCCAAAGGCACAGCTCCATCATGTCCCAGCCAGAGGTGCCATTGCAGTGGGGCTGGCCGAGGACTCTCCCAGTATGCCCCTCATGCTCCGTTTCCTCTGGATATCACAAGACTGCAACATTGCCCAGACTGAGGAGAGACAGAGAGCAGATGAGCTCTGAAATCCTCCCTCTGTCTGGAGGGAATTCTGTTCGCCCTCAATAGGGAAACTCGCTGACTGGCAGCTGCTTTCCTAGAAAAGCAGGACTCCTGGGTGCTGGTGCAATGAGATCCTTGGGTCCCAGTGGCCACAGAGCTGGTGTTTGGGCAGCCTGTCCTCAACGCACCATCCTCCCTGGGTAGCCAGGCCAACTCAGGAGAGGGAAAATGTCACCCCCATGTCCAAATGACTATGTATCATCCCCAGTGCCTCCTGCTGAGACATCTCCCATTACTCTGGATGTCCCAAACCCCTCAGAACTGTCCTTGACCCCCCTTGATCCTGGCCATGGCCCTTTCAGAGAGGGCACTTCTGGGTCTGGCCTCAGCTGCCTCCACCAGAGCCCCCAGTCCCCTCAGCAGTTCACACCCCCACAGCTGGCTGGAGACCCTGTCCCTGCTGCCCACGCTGGGGCAGGACAAGCCAAAGCCAGAATGGTCTCAGCAGCTGAGAGAAATGGCGTGATCAGGAGAGAGGAGATGGGAATCTCCAGTGTATCCAAGGGCTGGGGTGTCTGTACATGGAGCTGGGATCTTGGGGCAGCTGCTGCCTAGAGGGGCTGAGACCTACAGCTCTGCTGCCCCTCACTGTTGCATGACTGGGCCGAGTGCTGGGCAGACCCACATTTTTTGTGCACAGAAATCAGGCATGAGCTTTTGAGATGTTGCTGTCAACAAAGGGATGAAACATTTCAGCCTGAGGCTGGTGACACAAAGGAACAGGTTGCCCAGTGAGTTTGCACAGGCCCTGAGGTTCAACATAGTCCTGAGCCACCTGTTCTAGTGCAAGATGTCCCAGCACACAGCAGGGCATTACACTAGGTGGTCTCTGAAGATCCCTTCCAACCCAAACAATCCCACAAATTTGGGACTCTTTGTCCCATTCATATTTCCCAGCATGGCCCTGGAAAGATCCCACCCTGCAGAGCCAGTGTCCCCCTGCCATTGTCCCTGGGGCACTCCATGAGTGAAAGCAGCACACTGACAACACTGGCTTCCCAGGGATTCTTTTATTAGAAAAAACAGTGGGAAAAGCCCTTGGAGTCCAGGTACCAGCTGGAAAAGGGCTTGGCAATCTCCAGGGACTGTTGGAAGTCGAGGAGACAACACAACACTCGCAATTTGGTGCCACTCTTTGAAAATAAAGAGGAGGCCATGAGCCTGCAGCACTTCCAATGGCCTTGCCAGCACAGCCAGATGCTTCTTCCGATGAGGATAAGGCACCATCTGGTTCTGCAGTGCTCACAGCCATCTCCGGTGCCGGGGCCAGGAGATCCCATCAGCTGCCAGGGAGCGGGGTATGCCAGCGGGACTGGGGAGAGCCTGCAGTGGTCAGCCACGGGGATGTCTTGTGCTTCCTGACACCAGCACCTGTCCTGCAACAGCAGCATTCCTTAACTCCAAGGATCATCCCAGGGGGACACAAGGACCATCAACCCTGAGTCCACAGACCCTGAAGCCCTGCAGTCTCTGCACAGAGCAATGGGCCAGGCTCGCTCCTCCAGCATGGAGAGGGATATCCATCCCCAGCTGAGGGGACAGCCCCCATTCCCAGGCCCTTCCCAGCACATCCCCACCCCTTCACTGCTGGGCACCTCTCCCAACAGGGAAGCCACCCACTGTCTTGCTGCCCCTGGACTGTGCATGTCCCCAGGTCTTACCTGGTGGCCAGGACAGGGTCACCAGCTGGGCTGCCCCTCGCTGAGGTTGATCTGCTCCAGGATCTGGCTGTACCTGCGGGTCAGGGCGTTGGTGTCCCTGGTGAGGTGGGTGAGGACCTGCTGCAGGCCAGTCAGGTGCTGGGACAGGCGCTCCTCGAGCTGGGCATCCTCGGCCCCGTTGCTGTCCAAGGATGTGTCGCCGTCGGTGTCGGCACTGCTGGGGCTCTGGTCACCCCCAGAGGCCAGGCCTTTCTCCACCATGGGCTTGATGGCCTTGAGGAGCTGGTAGCGCTCGTAGAGGTCCGTGCGGCTCTCGGCAGCCGGGGCTGCCCCCTCCTCCTGCGGGAAGACCCCTCGCAGCAGGCTGGGGAACATCACCTCCTGCTCCATCTTCTGCGTGGCTGAGAAGTACTGCTCCATGGCCCTTCTCCTACAGCTCTGGCACTGCTGCTCTGGGCTCTTCTCACAGGTTCACTGCTCCCTGGCCCTGCGGGGGCTTTTTATGCAGTGCTGGGGCACGGCCCTCCCCTGCTGTCCTCCCCTGCCAGCCCTGCTTGGGCTGGATGCCCTTGGGGTCGGGCTTGGCTCCAGCCCAGCCGGGGCTCGGCCCTGCTGTGTCTCCCTGGCTCTGTGCAATATTTCCTGGCCCAGCCTCCCCGTGGCCTTCACCCGAGCTTGCCGGGGGTCCTGCTGCCTCCCCATGCCAGGAGCTACAGGGTGGTGGGCAGCCAGGAGGAGAGGTGCCCAGGGTCTCTCCCGTCCTGTCCTGTGTTATCTCAGCGCCCCAACACGTTCAGTCCTGGGGCCCTCTGCCTGTGGCTCGAGCTCCTGTGCCCAGTTTGGGAAGGCTGCAGGGGACAGTCACCTCCCCTCGTTCCTGCTGCCATGCGCTCAGGACGTGAACACTGCGGGGACATTGAGCAACTCCTTTAGCACACACAGGGAAATCTGGAACACACTGGAAATTCACTGGAACATTGTCCCACTGGGTGTCTGGGGACAATGGAGCCTGCTGGTGACCAGAGATTTGGGTGTCCAGAAACATCCAATGCCCCCAAGCTCCCCCTGCATCCAGCAGGGATGTGGACAGGGACAGGGACCTGACTCCATGATGTGTACCTGCTGTGGCAGCAGCACAGTGCCATTGCTGCCCCCAGGGGATTGTGGACATGCGTTCCCTGCCACTGTTGCTATTCTGGGAGAGCAAAAGCCACAGCCAGGGCACCAGACAGCATTGCCTCTCCCTCCATGTCCCTGTGGCATGTGGAAATCATGGACAGTGCTTCTGTGTGTGGAAAGCCTCAGGGGTACCTGGTTCCTTTTTCAAACCTTGGTGCTGGCAGCTCTCCCTCTGTCCCTCTGTGTCCCAGCCCTGCCACGCACCCTTTGCCCACCCTTTCCACACCTGTCCTAGCCCCCCCTCTTGCCCCTTTCCTTGTGTCCTGGCATCTCTTTGTGCCCTGCCATGGGGCCCATTGCTGCACCAAGGAGTGTGGGTGCTGCTGGCCCCGTGCAGGTGCCAGACAGAGCCTTGGCCACATCAGGGCACCTGGGCTCCTGCAGAGCTTCCTGTTCCTCCCACTGCTTCCCATGCTGCTCAGAGCGCCTTCCTAGATTGTTTGGGAGTGACAGATGCTAGGCAGACTCCAATTTCCTCCCAGCCCATTATCCTTGGGACTTGCCAAATACTCTTGATGCTTTGGGGACCCCATTAGCCAAACATGTGACACCAAATCTCTCAGAGCCCACTGGGAGACACTGGCTACAGCTGGGGAGCTGCCACTGCCAGCAGGGATGTCAGGAGTAGGAGGACAAGGACTGCTGCTGTTGGAGCACAGCTCAGCCACCACAGGGGCTGAGCATGGCTGGGCTTGGGCTGAGCTGAACTGGGGTGACCAGCCCTGGTTTGGGGCCCTGGAGAGGCGGCTCAGGATCTGAGCACTGATATCCTCTGCTGCCACAGACCCCCAGATTTGGGCAACCTCAGCCCTGACCTGTGGCCCTCCTGGCGGGTCCAGCCCCTGTCCCAGCCTCAGCTCAGAGTGCAGGTCGTGCCACCACATGTGTCCCCAATGTCTCTGTAACATGCCGGGCACATCCTCCTTTCTTACCCCTCTGTGGCACCAAGGGAGGGGAGCGTGGCACCATGCTCAGCGTATGGAGCTGGGAGGAGAAGGAAGAGGGGCACAGTCAGAGTGACAGCAGTTGTCTTGCCAGGTCACCATGACATGCGGTGGAGCCCTGCTCTCCTGCATGGGCTCTTGAGTGGCACCTGAGTGGCAATGGGAAGGGGTGAACCAATGAATTCCTTCTTTTACTTTGCTTACTTTTGCAGCTTTTGCTCTTCCTGTGCAGTGTGACAGTGGTCACAAGGGTTGCAGACGAAGAGAGGAGGCGAGAATGTCGACCTCGTGTTCAGAAGGCTTTATTTATTATTTTATGATATATATTATGTTATGACTATACTAAAATAAATAGAGGAAAGGTTCTCAGAAGGCTAGCTAAGCTAAGAATAGAAAAGAATGAATAACAATGGTCTGTGTTCCGGCAGAGAGCAAGAGCAGCTCTGCCATGAGTGGTCAGTAAAACCAAACATCCACAGGAGACCAATCACGGATCCAACTGCTGCATTCCACAGCAGCAGATAACCATTGTTTACATTCTTTTTCTGGGGCCTCAGCTTCCCAGAAGGGAAAATCCTAAAGAAAGGATTTTATGAAAAGATGTCTGTGAGAGTGCAGCTGTCTTCATTTCTACCCACGACTTCTCTTTTACCCTCCCCAATTCTCTCCCCCTTCCCACCTGGAGGAAGTGACAGAGCACCTGAGTGGGGCTGAGCTGCCAGCAGGGCTCAAATCCTGATATCCACAGTGAAGCTCCAGCCCAGGAGCAGATATGTCCTCCCCTGAGGCTACTCTAGAGGGACACTATGATGTCTCTGAACCTTCAGGATGCTCCATGGCAGCCCAGAAGTCCTGGGAGCGTGGGGCTGCCAGTGTGTGCAAACCTCAGTGCAGCACAGGGCAGCCCAGAATGCCAGGAGCACCCAGAAAAGGAGAAGAGGAGCACAGGGTTCAGGTTTGAGGGGGAGACGCCAGGTGGCAGAATGGGCACCTGGCTGGGCTAGGAGGGGACAGCAGGAGGGGACAGTGGGAGAGCTGCCAACACTGAGGGTTGCAAAACAGGGGAAGGAGCCCATGGCCTTTCCCAAAATAGAACCAATTCCTCCAATTGGCACATACTGCAAGATAAGAAGGGACAGGAGTCCTGGCCATTGACCAGCCATGGTCTGGAGTTGATGCTCTGGGACCCCCAAGCCAGGTCAGGCACAGGACAGGCCTCAGGGAGTCTGGGCCAGGAGCCAGGGCTGACAATGAGGAGGAGTGCCCGGGTTCCCTCCTGTCCTTTCCTATCCTATCTCAACCCCCCACCATGTTCAGTTCTGGGGTCCTGTGGGAGCGGGCCCACCTCCTGAGGCCTGGTGTGCCCCCACTCCTCCCTGCCATGCACTCAGGATGTGAACACTCCAGGGACATTGAGCAGGCTCTGCCCATCACTGCCAGGCTGAACACGGCAGCAGACTCCAGTGTGGGACATCTCCCTGGGAGTGCTCTGCTGCATGGAATCCTGCATGGGTGTCCTGGGTTGACTATATCATGCTTTTATCCCCAGTAGTCTTGATCCGTTCATGCTGAATAATAAGTTCTCCACCTTTAGGACGTGTTGCAGAGAGTGAAAGGGGCAGAGAAGAAGCAGCAGTTTGTTTTCACACACTGCACTCACTCCTCCACATTCCTGCTCCTGGGCTGTGTTGTCTGTGGATGGACAGACAGCGGGACAGAGCTCTCCTTTGTTTTAGTTAGTTTAGCTAGCTGAGGCAAAGAAGTTCCCTGGCCTGTGGTGTTTTTTCCCTTTCTCTGGGCCTGTTCAAAGCTGCTCTGGCCTGAACACCAGCAGGGCACTGGCAGCTCACACCTGGGGCCTACCGGGCCGGGCCTGGGCTGCGGCATTTCCAGCGCCTGAGGGACTGATCAGAGACTGAGTGAGCTGAGCTGCAACCCGGGGAGGGGACTTTTCTCAGTTTGTAATATCTTTTGGAGCGGCAGGGGGTTTTATTGTTTAACATTGTTTAGCTTTTATTGTTTAATGAACAGGTTTTTTTCCACTTTTCTTCAAGGCCGTATTTCCTCCCAAACCAGTTGGGGGGAGGGACCAATTGAATCTGCTTTCCTAGAGAAGCCCCTCTGGGGGTTCTCTCCCATATTTGCCCTGAATCAGGACAATGGGTCATGAGGACAGAGATGGGACCAAATGCCACAAGGGGATCTGCATCCATGGGACTTAGCTTTCATGGCCCATAGCGGAGCACAGATGGTGCTACCTTCACACCCATCACCCCATCCTGGAGTGGAGACCACGGCTGGTCAATGGCCAGGACTCCGGTCCCTTCTTATCTTGCAGTATGTGGCAATTGGAGGAATTGGTACTATTTTGGGAAAGGCCACGGGCTCCATCCCTAATTTTGCAACCATCAGTGTTGGCAGATCTCCCATTTTCCCCTCCTAGACCAGCCAGGTGCCAATTCTGCACACTGGCGTCTCCCTCTCAGACCTGAACCCACTGCTCCTCTTCTCCATTGCATGGTCCCCAGAGGCACAGAGAGGATTTGGTAAATATTCATATACCAAGGAGAATGAGCTGGGGAGCCATCAGAGTCTGCTGAGGCCCTGTCACCCCCAAACATTCTTTCATGCTCCCTATGAGCAACTTGGGAGGCGGTGGGGTGAGAAAGAGAGCAAATCATGCGCTGTGTCCCTGTGTCCCCAGAGCCCTGTCATGTGCCTGCATCTCCAGGAAGCTCCACAGGTGCCCTGATGTGGCCAAGGCTCTGTCTGGCACCTGCACGGGGCCAGCAGCACCATACTCCTTGGTGCAGCAATGGGCCCCATGGCAGGGCACAAAGAGATGCCAGGACACAAGGAAAGGGACAAGAGGGGCGGCCAGGAGACGTGGGGAAAGGGTGGGCAAAGGGTACGTGGCAGGGCTGGGACACAGGGGCACAGAGGGAGAGCTGTGAGCACCAAGGTTTGCAAAAGGAACCAGGTACCCCACAGCCTTTCCACACACAGAAGCACTGTCCATGATTTCCACATGCCACAGGGACATGGAGGGAGAGGCAATGCTGTCTGGTGCCCTGGCTGTGGCTTTTGCTCTCCCAGAATAGCAACAATGGCAGGGAATGCATGTCCACAATCCCCTGGGGGCAGCAATGGCACTGTGCTGCTGCCACAGCAGGTACACATCATGGAGTCAGGTCCCTGTCCCTGTCCACATCCCTGCTGGATGCAGGGGGAGCTTGGGGGCATTGGATGTTTCTGGGCACCCAAATCTCTGGTCACCAGCAGGCTCCATTGTCCCCAGACACCCAGTGGGACAATGTTCCAGTGAATTTCCAGTGTGTTCCAGATTTCCCTGTGTGTGCTAAAGGAGTTGCTCAATGTCCCCGCAGTGTTCACATCCTGAGCGCATGGCAGCAGGAACGAGGGGAGGTGACTGTCCCCTGCAGCCTTCCCAAACTGGGCACAGGAGCTGGAGCCACAGGCAGAGGGCCCCAGGACTGAACGTGTTGGGGCACTGAGATAACACAGGACAGGACGGGAGAGACCCTGGGCACCTCTCCTCCTGGCTGCCCACCACCCTGTAGCTCCTGGCATGGGGAGGCAGCAGGACCCCCGGCCAGCTCGGGTGAAGGCCACGGGGAGGCTGGGCCAGGAAATATTGCACAGAGCCAGGGAGACACAGCAGGGCCGAGCCCCGGCTGGGCTGGAGCCAAGCCCGACCCCAAGGGCATCCAGCCCAAGCAGGGCTGGCAGGGGAGGACAGCAGGGGAGGGCCGTGCCCCAGCACTGCATAAAAAGCCCCCGCAAAGCCAGGGAGCAGTGAGCCTGTGAGAAGAGCCCAGAGCAGCAGTGCCAGAGCTGTAGGAGAAGGGCCATGGAGCAGTACTTCTCAGCCACGCAGAAGATGGAGCAGGAGGTGATGTTCCCCAGCCTGCTGCGAGGGGTCTTCCCGCAGGAGGAGGGGGCAGCCCCGGCTGCCGAGAGCCACACGGACCTCTACGAGCGCTACCAGCTCCTCAAGGCCATCAAGCCCATGGTGGAGAAAGGCCTGGCCTCTGGGGGTGACCAGAGCCCCAGCAGTGCCGACACCGACGGCGACACATCCTTGGACAGCAACGGGGCCGAGGATGCCCAGCTCGAGGAGCGCCTGTCCCAGCACCTGACTGGCCTGCAGCAGGTCCTCACCCACCTCACCAGGGACACCAACGCCCTGACCCGCAGGTACAGCCAGATCCTGGAGCAGATCAACCTCAGCGAGGGGCAGCCCAGCTGGTGACCCTGTCCTGGCCACCAGGTAAGACCTGGGGACATGCACAGTCCAGGGGCAGCAAGACAGTGGGTGGCTTCCCTGTTGGGAGAGGTGCCCAGCAGTGAAGGGGTGGGGATGTGCTGGGAAGGGCCTGGGAATGGGGGCTGTCCCCTCAGCTGGGGATGGATATCCCTCTCCATGCTGGAGGAGGGAGCCTGGCCCATTGCTCTGTGCAGAGACTGCAGGGCTTTAGGGTCTGTGGACTCAGGGTTGATGGTCCTTGTGTCCCCCTGGGATTATCCTTGGAGTTAAGGAATGCTGCTGTTGCTGGACAGGTGCTGGTGTCAGGAAGCACAAGACATCCCCGTGGCTGACCACTGCAGGCTCTCCCCAGTCCCGCTGGCATACCCCGCTCCCTGGCAGCTGATGGGATCTCCTGGCCCCGGCACCGGAGATGGCTGTGAGCACTGCAGAACCAGATGGTGCCTTATACTCATCGGAAGAAGCATCCGGCTGTGCTGGCAAGGCCATTGGAAGTGCTGCAGGCTCATGGCCTCCTCTTTATTTTCAAAGAGTGGCACCAAATTGCGAGTGTTGTGTTGTCTCCTCGACTTCCAACAGTCCCTGGAGATTGCCAAGCCCTTTTCCAGCTGGTACCTGGACTCCAAGGGCTTTTCCCACTGTTTTTTCTAATAAAAGAATCCCTGGGAAGCCAGTGTTGTCAGTGTGCTGCTTTCACTCATGGAGTGCCCCAGGGACAATGGCAGGGGGACACTGGCTCTGTAGGGTGGGATCTTTCCATGGCCATGCTGCTAAATGGGAAAGGGACAAAGAATCCCAAAGTTGTGGGATTGTTTGGGTTGGAAGGGATCTTCAGAGACCACCTAGTGCAATGCCCTGTTGTGTGCTGGGACATCTTGCACTAGACCAGGTGGCTCAGGACTGTGTTGAACCTCAGGGCCTGTGCAAACTCACTGGGCAACCTGTTCCTTTGTGTCACCAGCCTCAGGCTGAAATGTTTCATCCCTTTGTTGACAGCAACATCTCAAAAGCTCATGCCTGATTTCTGTGCACAAAAAATGTGGGTCTGCCCAGCACTCGGCCCAGTCATGCAACAGTGAGGGGCAGCAGAGCTGTAGGTCTCAGCCCCTCTAGGCAGCAGCTGCCCCAAGATCCCAGCTCCATGTACAGACACCCCAGCCCTTGGATACACTGGAGATTCCCATCTCCTCTCTCCTGATCACGCCATTTCTCTCAGCTGCTGAGACCACTCTGGCTTTGGCTTGTCCTGCCCCAGCGTGGGCAGCAGGGACAGGGTCTCCAGCCAGCTGTGGGGGTGTGAACTGCTGAGGGGACTGGGGGCTCTGGTGGAGGCAGCTGAGGCCAGACCCAGAAGTGCCCTCTCTGAAAGGGCCATGGCCAGGATCAAGGGGGGTCAAGGACAGTTCTGAGGGGTTTGGGACATCCAGAGTAATGGGAGATGTCTCAGCAGGAGGCACTGGGGATGATACATAGTCATTTGGACATGGGGGTGACATTTCCCCTCCCCTGAGCCATGCCTGGCTCCCCAGGAGGACAGTGAGTTGAGGACAGGCTGCCCAAACACCAGCTCTGTGGCTGCTGGAACCCAAGGATCTCATTGCACCAGCACCCAGGAGTCCTGCTTTTCTAGGAAAGCAGCTGCCAGTCAGCAAGTTAATGAGAATCTCCATTGTATCCCAAAGCTGGGATGTCTGGACATGGAGCTATCGACTTGAGGCAGGCTACGTTCCAGAGGTGGTGAGACGTACAACTCTGCTGCCCCTCACTGTTGCATGACTGGGCAGAGTGTTGGAAAGATTCACACTTAGTTGTGCACAGGCATCAGCTTTTGTGGTGCTGTTAAAAATGGGAACACACCCCTTGCGCTAAAGTGATTTCAGCATTTATTCTAATAAGGTCCAAAGCTTAGGGGGCCAGTGGGTTGAGCAGGAGCGTTCCAGTAGACAATGCCTCAGTGCCGGCACTGGATCTACTTCCTTTCTTCAGAAGCGATGTTCCCGATGTCCAGGTAGAGCACCACAGATTCATTGGCTCAGATGACCCTTTTTTTAAAATTTATTTTTGATCCTCCGAATGGTTTTCTGTTGGGATCCTTCATTTGCATGAAGGCTAAGGCACTTCATTGGCCATTTGCAGTTCTGTCCGGGCTAGCTCGTTTTGCTTAGGTAGTGGTACACATTACTTAGGTGTAATATGGTACACTGAGTACCGAATGCCTTATAACTACCCTTTTTTCCACTTTTACAATATAATAACCAAACGGTTTAAAGTGCTTAAGAATTATGAACTATTTTATAACAGTTTCTAACCGACTTTTGACCATGTTGCTGACAACAAAAGGGATGAAGCATTTCAGCCTGAGGCTGGTGACACAAAGGAACAGGTTGCCCAGTGAGTTTGCACAGGCCCTGAGATTCAACACAGTCCTGAGACATCTGGTCTAGTGCAGGATGTACCAGCACACAGCAGGGCATTGAATTAGGTGGTCTCTGAAGATGCTTCCCAACCCAACCAATTCCACAGCTTTGGGATTCTTTGTCCCTTTCCCATTTCCCCAGCATTGTCCTGGAAAGATCCCACCCTACAGAGCCAGTGTCCCCCTGCCATTGTCCCTGGGGCACTCCATGAGTGAAAGCAGCACACTGACAACACTGGCTTCCCAGGGATTCTTTTATTAGAAAAAACAGTGGGAATGCCCTTGGAGTCCAGGTACCAGCTGGAAAAGGGCTTGGCAATCTCCAGGGACTGTTGGAGGTCAGGACCACATCACAACACTCGCAATTTGGTGCCACTCTTTGAAAATAAAGAGGAGGCCATGAGCCTGCAGCCCTTCCAATGGCCTTGCCAGCACAGCCAGATGCTTCTTCCGATGAGGATAAGGCACCATCTGGTTCTGCAGTGCTCACAGCCATCTCCGGTGCCGGGGCCGGCAGATCCCATCAGCTGCCAGGGAGCGGGGAATGCCAGCGGGACTGGGGAGAGCCTGCAGTGGTCAGCCACGGGGATGTCTTGTGCTTCCTGACACCAGCACCTGTCCTGCAACAGCAGCATTCCTTAACTCCAAGGATCATCCCAGGGGGACACAAGGACCATCACCCCTGAGTCCACAGACCCTGAAGCCCTGCAGTCTCTGCACAGAGCAATGGGCCAGGCTCCCTCCTCCAGCATGGAGAGGGATATCCATCCCCAGCTGAGGGGACAGCCCCCATTCCCAGGCCCTTCCCAGCACATCCCCACCCCTTCACTGCTGGGCACCTCTCCCAACAGGGAAGCCACCCACTGTCTTGCTGCCCCAGGTCTTACCTGGTGGCCAGGACAGGGTCACCAGCTGGGCTGCCCCTCGCTGAGGTTGATCTGCTCCAGGATCTGGCTGTACCTGCGGGTCAGGGCGTTGGTGTCCCTGGTGAGGTGGGTGAGGACCTGCTGCAGGCCAGTCAGGTGCTGGGACAGGCGCTCCTCGAGCTGGGCATCCTCGGCCCCGCTGCTGTCCAAGGATGTGTCGCCGTTGGTGTCGGCACCGCTGGGGCTCTGGTCACCCCCAGAGGCCAGGCCTTTCTCCACCATGGGCTTGATGGCCTTGAGGAGCTGGTAGCGCTCGTAGAGGTCCGTGCGGCTCTCGGCAGCCGGGGCTGCCCCCTCCTCCTGCGGGAAGACCCCTCGCAGCAGGCTGGGGAACATCACCTCCTGCTCCATCTTCTGCGTGGCTGAGAAGTACTGCTCCATGGCCCTTCTCCTACAGCTCTGGCACTGCTGCTCTGGGCTCTTCTCACAGGTTCACTGCTCCCTGGCCCTGCGGGGGCTTTTTATGCAGTGCTGGGGCACGGCCCTCCCCTGCTGTCCTCCCCTGCCAGCCCTGCTTGGGCTGGATGCCCTTGGGGTCGGGCTTGGCTCCAGCCCAGCCGGGGCTCGGCCCTGCTGTGTGTCCCTGGCTCTGTGCAATCTTTCCTGGCCCAGCCTCCCCGTGGCCTTCACCCGAGCTTGCCGGGGGTCCTGCTGCCTCCCCATGCCAGGAGCCACGGGGTGGTGGGCAGCCAGGAGGAGAGGTGCCCAGGGTCTCTCCCGTCCTGTCCTGTGTTATCTCAGTGCCCCAACACGTTCAGTCCTGGGGCCCTCTGCCTGTGGCTCCAGCTCCTGTGCCCAGTTTGGGAAGGCTGCAGGGGACAGTCACCTCCCCTCGTTCCTGCTGCCATGCGCTCAGGATGTGAACACTGCGGGGACATTGAGCAACTCCTTTAGCACACACAGGGAAATCTGGAACACACTGGAAATTCACTGGAACATTGTCCCACTGGGTGTCTGGGGACAATGGAGCCTGCTGGTGACCAGAGATTTGGGTGTCCAGAAACATCCAATGCCCCCAAGCTCCCCCTGCATCCAGCAGGGATGTGGACAGGGACAGGGACCTGACTCCATGATGTGTAACTGCTGTGGCAGCAGCACAGTGCCATTGCTGCCCCCAGGGGATTGTGGACATGCATTCCCTGCCATTGTTGCTATTCTGGGAGAGCAAAAGCCACAGCCAGGGCACCAGACAGCATTGTCTGTCCCTCCATGTCCCTGTGGCACGTGTAAATCATGGACAGTGGTTCTGTGTGTGGAAAGGCTGTGGGGTACCTGGTTCCTTTTGCAAACCTTGGTGCTCGCAGCTCTCCCTCTGTGCCCCTGTGTCCCAGCCCTGCCACGCACCCTTTGCCCACCCTTTCCCCACCTGTCCTGGCCGCCCCTCTTGTCCCTTTCCTTGTGTCCTGGCATCTCTTTGTGCCCTGCCATGGGGCCCATTGCTGCACCAAGGAGTGCAGGTGCCAGACAGAGCCTTGGCCACATCAGGGCACCTGTGGAGCTTCCTGGAGGTGCAGGCACATCACAGGGCTCTGGGCATAGAGGGATACAGGGGATGCTTTGCCCTCTTGCCCCCCCCCCCCCCCCCCCCCCTGCTTCCCAAGCTGCTCATAGAAAGCATGGCAGAATGGGGGCTCCGCAGCCTCTGATTGCTCCCCAGCTCATTCTTCTTGGGATATGAATATTTGCCAAATGCTCTCTGTTCCTTTGGGGACCCCACTAGGGAGAGGAGCAGCAGTGGGTTCAGGGCTGAGAGGTAGAGGCCAGGGGGAAGAATGGGCACCTGGCTGGGCTAGGAGGGGACAGCAGGAGGGGACAGTGGGAGAGCTGCCAACACTGAAAGTTACACAACAGAGGTAGTATCCTGTGCCCTTTCCTAAAATAGAACCAATTCCTCCAATTGCCACATACTGCAAGATAAGAAGGGACAGGAGTCCTGGCCATTGACCAGCCATGGGGTCCACTCCAGGATGGGGTATTGGGTGTGAAGGTGGCACCATCTCTTCTCCATAATTGGCCATGAAAGGTCAGTCCTATGGTTGCAGTTCTCCTTGTGGCATTTGGTCCCATCTCTGTCCCCACTGCATGTCCTCATGACCCAGTGTCCTGATTCAGAGCAAATATGAGAGAGAACCCCAGAGGGGCTCCTCCACGACAGCAGATTACATTGGTCCCTCTCCCAACCGGTTCGGGAGGAAATACGGCCTTGGAGAAAAGTGGAAAAAAACCTATTTATTAAACAATAAAACCTAAACAATGTTAAACAATAAAACCACTTGCTGCTCCAAAAGCGATGACAAACTGAGAAAGTCCCATCCCCGGGTTGCAGCTCAGCTCACTCAGTCTCTGATCAGTCCCACAGGCGCTGGAAATGTCACAGCCCAGGCTCGGCCCGGTGGGCCCCAGGTGTGAGCTGCCGGTGCCCTGCTGGTGTTCAGGCCAGAGCAGCTTTGAACAGGCCCAGAGAAAGGGAAAAAAACCCTCAGGCCAGGGAACTTTGCCTCAGCTAGCTAAAACTAACTAAAACAAAGGAGAGCTCTGTCCCACTGTCTGTCCATCCACAGACAACACAGCCCAGGAGCAGGAATGTGGAGGAGTGAGTGCAGTGTGTGAAAACAAACTGCTGCTTCTTCTCTGCCCCTTTCACTCTCTGCAACAAGTCCTAAAGGTGGAGAACTTATTATTCAGCATGAACGGATCAAGACTACTGGGGATAAAAGCATGATATAGTCAACCCAGGACACCCATGCAGGATTCCATGCAGCAGAGCACTCCCAGGGAGATGTCCCACACTGGAGTCTGCTGCCGTGTTCAGCCTGGCAGTGATGGGCAGAGCCTGCTCAATGTCCCTGGAGTGTTCACATCCTGAGTGCATGGCAGGGAGGAGTGGGGGAGGTGACATTCCCAGCAGCACCACTGCCTGCAGCCTGGACACACCAGGCCTCAGGAGGTGGGCCCGCTCCCACAGGACCCCAGAACTGAACATGGTGGGGGGGTTGAGATAGGATAGGAAAGGACAGGAGGGAACCCGGGCACCCCTCCTCATTGTCAGCCCTGGCTCCTGGCCCAGACTCCCTGAGGCCTGTCCTGTGCCTGACCTGGCTTGGGGGTCCCAGAGCATCAACTCCAGACCATGGCTGGTCAATGGCCAGGACTCCTGTCCCTTCTTATCTTGCAGTATGTGGCAATTGGAGGAATTGGTTCTATTTTGGGAAAGGCCATGGGCTCCTTCCCCTGTTTTGCAACCCTCAGTGTTGGCAGCTCTCCCACTGTCCCCTCCTGCTGTCCCCTCCTAGCCCAGCCAGGTGCCCATTCTGCCACCTGGCGTCTCCCCCTCAGCCCTGAACCCTGTGCTCCTCTTCTCCTTTTCTGGGTGCTCCTGGCATTCTGGGCTGCCCTGTGCTGCACTGAGGTTTGCACACACTGGCAGCCCCGCGCTCCCAGGACTTCTGGGCTGCCATGGAGCATCCTGAAGGTTCAGAGACATCATAGTGTCCCTCTAGTATAGCCTCAGGGGAGGACATATCTGCCCCAGGGCTGGAGCTTCACTGTGGATATCAGGATTTGAGCCCTGCTGGCAGCTCAGCCCCATTCTGCTGGTCTGTCACTCCCTCCAGCTGGAAAGGGGGAGAGAATTGGGGAGGGTAAAAGAAAAGTCGTCAGTAGAAATGAAGACAGTTACACAGGAAGAGTGAAAGCTTCACAAGTAAGCAAAGTAAAAGAAGGAATTCATTGGTTCACCCCTTCCCATTGCCACTCAGGTGTTCTGTCCCCTGCAGGAGAGCAGGGCTCCACCATGTGTCATGGTGACCTGGCAAGACAACTGCTGTCACTCTGACTGTGCCCCTCTTCCTTCTCCTCCCAGCTCCATCTGCTGAGCATGGTGCCACACTCCCCTCCCTTGGTGCCACAGAGGGATAAGTCCGGAGCATGTGCCCGGGATGGTACAGAGACATTGGGGACACATGTGGTGGCACGACCTGCACTCTGAGCTGAGGCTGGGACAGGGGCTGGACCCGCCAGGAGGGCCACAGGTCAGGGCTGAGGTTGCCCAAATCTGGGGGTCTGTGGCAGCAGAGGATATCAGTGCTCAGATCCTGAGCCGCCTCTCCAGGGCCCCAAACCAGGGCTGGTCACCCCAGTTCAGCTCAGCCCAAGCCCAGCCATGCTCAGACCCTGTGGTGGCTGAGCTGTGCTCCAACAGCAGCAGTCCTTGTCCTCCTACTCCTGACATCCCTGCTGGCAGTGGCAGCTCCCCAGCTGTAGCCAGTGTCTCCCAGTGGGCTCTGAGAGATTTGGTGTCACATGTTTGGCTAATGGGGTCCCCAAAGCATCAAGAGTATTTGGCAAGTCCCAAGGATAATGGGCTGGGAGGAAATTGGAGTCTGCCTAGCATCTGTCACTCGCAAACAATCTAGGAAGGCGCTCTGAGCAGCATGGGAAGCAGTGGGAGGAACAGGAAGCTCTGCAGGAGCCCAGGTGCCCTGATGTGGCCAAGGCTCTGTCTGGCACCTGCACGGGGCCAGCAGCACCCACCCTCCTTGGTGCAGCAATGGGCCCCATGGCAGGGCACAAAGAGATGCCAGGACACAAGGAAAGGGACAAGAGGGGGGGCTAGGACAGGTGGGGAAAGGGTGGGCAAAGGGTGCGTGGCAGGGCTGGGACACAGAGGGACAGAGTGAGAGCTGCCAGCACCAAGGTTTGCAAAAGGAACTAGGTACCCCTGAGGCTTTCCACACACAGAACCACTGTCCATGATTTCCATGTGCCACAGGGACATGGAGGGACAGACAATGCTGTCTGGTGCCCTGGCTGTGGCTTTTGCTCTCCCAGAATAGCAACAATGGCAGGGAACGCAGGTCCACAATCCCCTGGGGGCAGCAATGGCACTGTGCCACAGCAGTTACACATCATGGAGTCATGTCCCTGTCCCTGTCCACATCCCTGCTGGATGCAGGGGGAGCTTGGGGGCATTGGATGTTTCTGGGCACCCAAATCTCTGGTCACCAGCAGGCTCCATTGTCCCCAGACACCCAGTGGGACAATGTTCCAGTGAATTTCCAGTGTGTTCCAGATTTCCCTGTGTGTGCTAAAGGAGTTGCTCAATGTCCCCGCAGTGTTCACATCCTGAGCGCATGGCAGCAGGAACGAGGGGAGGTGACTGTCCCCTGCAGCCTTCCCAAACTGGGCACAGGAGCTGGAGCCACAGGCAGAGGGCCCCAGGACTGAACGTGTTGGGGCACTGAGATAACACAGGACAGGACGGGAGAGACCCTGGGCACCTCTCCTCCTGGCTGCCCACCACCCCGTGGCTCCTGGCATGGGGAGGCAGCAGGACCCCCGGCCAGCTCGGGTGAAGGCCACGGGGAGGCTGGGCCAGGAAAGATTGCACAGAGCCAGGGACACACAGCAGGGCCGAGCCCCGGCTGGGCTGGAGCCAAGCCCGACCCCAAGGGCATCCAGCCCAAGCAGGGCTGGCAGGGGAGGACAGCAGGGGAGGGCCGTGCCCCAGCACTGCATAAAAAGCCCCCGCAGGGCCAGGGAGCAGTGAGCGTGTGAGAAGAGCCCAGAGCAGCAGTGCCAGAGCTGTAGGAGAAGGGCCATGGAGCAGTACTTCTCAGCCACGCAGAAGATGGAGCAGGAGGTGATGTTCCCCAGCCTGCTGCGAGGGGTCTTCCCGCAGGAGGAGGGGGCAGCCCCGGCTGCCGAGAGCCGCACGGACCTCTACGAGCGCTACCAGCTCCTCAAGGCCATCAAGCCCATGGTGGAGAAAGGCCTGGCCTCTGGGGGTGACCAGAGCCCCAGCGGTGCCGACACCGACGGCGATACATCCTTGGACAGCAACGGGGCCGAGGATGCCCAGCTCGAGGAGCGCCTGTCCCAGCACCTGACTGGCCTGCAGCAGGTCCTCACCCACCTCACCAGGGACACCAACGCCCTGACCCGCAGGTACAGCCAGATCCTGGAGCAGATCAACCTCAGCGAGGGGCAGCCCAGCTGGTGACCCTGTCCTGGCCACCAGGTAAGACCTGGGGACATGCACAATCCAGGGGCAGCAAGACAGTGGGTGGCTTCCCTGTTGGGAGAGGTGCCCAGCAGTGAAGGGGTGGGGATGTGCTGGGAAGGGCCTGGGAATGGGGGCTGTCCCCTCAGCTGGGGATGGATATCCCTCTCCATGCTGGAGGAGGGAGCCTGGCCCATTGCTCTGTGCAGAGACTGCAGGGCTTCAGGGTCTGTGGACTCAGGGTTGCTGGTCCTTGTGTCCCCCTGGGATGATCCTTGGAGTTAAGGAATGCTGCTGTTGCTGGACAGGTGCTGGTGTCAGGAAGCACAAGACATCCCCGTGGCTGACCACTGCAGGCTCTCCCCAGTTCCGCTGGCATTCCCCGCTCCCTGGCAGCTGATGGGATCTCCTGGCCCCGACACCGGAGATGACTGTGAGCACTTCAGAACCAGATGGTGCCTTATACTCATCGGAAGAAGCATCCGGCTGTGCTGGCAAGGCCATTGGAAGGGCTGCAGGCTCATAGCCTCCTCTTTATTTTCAAAGAGTGGCACCAAATTGCGAGTGTTGTGCTGTCTCCTCGACTTCCAACAGTCCCTGGAGATTGCCAAGCCCTTTTCCAGCTGGTACCTGGACTCCAAGGGCTTTTCCCACTGTTTTTTCTAATAAATGAATCCCTGGGAAGCCAGTGTTGTCAGTGTGCTGCTTTCACTCATGGAGTGCCCCAGGGACAATGGCAGGGGGACACTGGCTCTGCAGGGTGGGATCTTTCCAGGGCCATGCTGGGAAATATGAATGGGACAAAGAGTCCCAAAGTTGTGGGATTGTTTGGGTTGGTAGGGATCTTCAGAGACCACCTAGTGTAATGCCCTGCTGTGTGCTGGGACATCTTGCACTAGAACAGGTGGCTCAGGACTGTGTTGAACCTCAGGGCCTGTGCAAACTCACTGGGCAACCTGTTCCTTTGTGTCACCAGCCTCAGGCTGAAATGTTTCATCCCTTTGTTGACAGCAACATCTCAAAAGCTCATGCCTGATTTCTGTGCACAAAAAATGTGGGTCTGCCCAGCACTCGGCCCAGTCATGCAACAGTGAGGGGCAGCAGAGCTGTAGGTCTCAGCCCCTCTAGGCAGCAGCTGCCCCAAGATCCCAGCTCCATGTACAGACACCCCAGCCCTTGGATACACTGGAGATTCCCATCACCTCTCTCCTGATCACGCCATTTCTCTCAGCTGCTGAGACCACTCTGGCTTTGGCTTGTCCTGCCCCAGCATGGGCTGCAGGGACAGGGTCTCCAGCCAGCTGTGGGGGTGTGAACTGCTGAGGGGACTGGGGGCTCTGGTGGAGGCAGCTGAGGCCAGACCCAGAAGTGCCCTCTCTGAAAGGGCCATGGCCAGGATCAAGGGTGGTCAAGGACAGTTCTGAGGGGTTTGGGACATCCAGAGTAATGGGAGATGTCTCAGCAGGAGGCACTGGGGATGATACATAGTCATTTGGACATGGGGGTGACATTTCCCCTCCCCTGAACCATGCCTGGCTCCCCAGGAGGACAGTGAGTTGAGGACAGGCTGCCCAAACACCAGCTCTGTGGCTGCTGGAACCCAAGGATCTCATTGCACCAGCACCCAGGAGTCCTGCTTTTCTAGGAAAGCAGCTGCCAGTCAGCAAGTTAATGAGAATCTCCATTGTATCCCAAAGCTGAGATGACTGGACATTGAGCTGGGGCCTTGAGGGAGGCTACTTTCCAGAGGTGCCGACCCCTCAGCTCTGCTGCCCCTCACTATTGCATGACTGGGCAGAGTGTGGGAATGATTCACAGTTGCTGTGAACAGAAATCAGGCATCAGCTTTTGTGGTGCTGTTAAAAATGGGAACACACTCCTGGTGCTAATGTGATTTCAGGATTTATTACAGTTAGGCCTTAAGCTTAGGGGGCTCGCTGGTCAAGCAGGAGCGTTCCAGTGGAGGACACTGCATCACCAGTGCTGGATCTCCTTCTTTCATGAGCAGCAATGTTCCCAGTGTTCCAGGTGGAGTGATATGGCTTCAATGCCTCGGATGACCCTTTTTTTTGTTGTTTTTAGTCTTTGGATGGGTTTCTGTTGGGATCCTTCATTTGCAGGAAGGTTTAAGGGGCTTGCTTGGCCCATTGCAGTTCTGTCCTGCCTGGTTTCTTTTGCTTGGGTAGTGGTGCACGTGACTTAGGTGTAATATGGGACATTGAGTACCGTATGTCTTATGACTCCCCTTTTATCCTCCTTTACAATATAACAACCAAACTTTTAAACACACTTGCTTAAGAATTATCCACTTTTTCAATAACAGTTTCTAACATATTTTTGTCCGTGCTGCGGTCAACCAAAGGAAGAAACATTTCAGACTGAGGCTGGTGACACAAAGGAACAGGTTGCCCAGTGAGTTTGCACAGGCCCTGAGGTTCAACACAGTCCTGAGCCACCTGTTCTAGTGCACCATGTCCCAGCACACAGCAGAGCATTGCACTAGGTGATCTCTGAAGATCCCTTCCAACACAACCAATCCCACAGCTTTGGGATTCTTTGTCCCATACACATTCCCCAGCATGGCCCTGGAAAGATCCCACCCTGCAGAGCCAGTGTCCCCCTGCCATTGTCCCTGGGGCACTCCATGAGTGAAAGCAGCACACTGACAACACTGGCATCCCAGGGATTCTTTTATTAGAAAAAACAGTGGGAAAAGCCCTTGGAGTCCAGGTACCAGCTGGAAAAGGGCTTGGCAATCTCCAGGGACTGTTGGAGGTCATGGTCACATCACAACACTCGCAATTTGGTGCCACTCTTTGAAAATAAAGAGGCCACGAGCCTGCAGCCCTTCCAATGGCCTTGCCAGCACAGCCAGATGCTTCTTCCGATGAGTATAAGGCACCATCTGGTTCTGCAGTGCTCACAGCCATCTCCGGTGCCGGGGCCGGCAGATCCCATCAGCTGCCAGGGAGTGGGGAATGCCAGCGGGACTGGGGAGAGCCTGCAGTGGTCAGCCACGGGGATGTCTTGTGCTTCCTGACACCAGCACCTGTCCTGCAACAGCAGCATTCCTTAACTCCAAGGATCATCCCAGGGGGACACAAGGACCATCAACCCTGAGTCCACAGACCCTGAAGCCCTGCAGTCTCTGCACAGAGCAATGGGCCAGGCTCCCTCCTCCAGCATGGCAAGGGATATCCACCCCCAGCTGAGGGGACAGCCCCCATTCCCAGGCCCTTCCCAGCACATCCCCACCCCTTCACTGCTGGGCACCTCTCCCAACAGGGAAGCCACCCACTGTCTTGCTGCCCCTGGACTGTGCATGTCCCCAGGTCTTACCTGGTGGCCAGGACAGGGTCACCAGCTGGGCTGCCCCTCGCTGAGGTTGATCTGCTCCAGGATCTGGCTGTACCTGCGGGTCAGGGCGTTGGTGTCCCTGGTGAGGTGGGTGAGGACCTGCTGCAGGCCAGTCAGGTGCTGGGACAGGCGCTCCTCGAGCTGGGCATCCTCGGCCCTGCTGCTGTCCAAGGATGTATCGCCGTCGGTGTCGGCACCACTGGGGCTCTGGTCACCCCCAGAGGCCAGGCCTTTCTCCACCATGGGCTTGATGGCCTTGAGGAGCTGGTAGCGCTCGTAGAGGTCCGTGCGGCTCTCGGCAGCCGGGGCTGCCCCCTCCTCCTGCGGGAAGACCCCTCGCAGCAGGCTGGGGAACATCACCTCCTGCTCCATCTTCTGCGTGGCTGAGAAGTACTGCTCCATGGCCCTTCTCCTACAGCTCTGGCACTGCTGCTCTGGGCTCTTCTCACAGGCTCACTGCTCCCTGGCTTTGCGGGGGCTTTTTATGCAGTGCTGGGGCACGGCCCTCCCCTGCTGTCCTCCCCTGCCAGCCCTGCTTGGGCTGGATGCCCTTGGGGTCGGGCTTGGCTCCAGCCCAGCCGGGGCTCGGCCCTGCTGTGTCTCCCTGGCTCTGTGCAATCTTTCCTGGCCCAGCCTCCCCGTGGCCTTTACCCGAGCTGGCCGGGGGTCCTGCTGCCTCCCCATGCCAGGAGCCACGGGGTGGTGGGCAGCCAGGAGGAGAGGTGCCCAGGGTCTCTCCCGTCCTGTCCTGTGTTATCTCAGTGCCCCAACACGTTCAGTCCTGGGGCCCTCTGCCTGTGGCTCCAGCTCCTGTGCCCAGTTTGGGAAGGCTGCAGGGGACAGTCACCTCCCCTCGTTCCTGCTGCCATGCGCTCAGGACGTGAACACTGCGGGGACATTGAGCAACTCCTTTAGCACACACAGGGAAATCTGGAACACACTGGAAATTCACTGGAACATTGTCCCACTGGGTGTCTGGGGACAATGGAGCCTGCTGGTGACCAGAGATTTGGGTGCCCAGAAACTTCCAATGCCCCCAAGCTCCCCCTGCATCCAGCAGGGATGTGGACAGGGACAGGGACATGACTCCATGATGTGTAACTGCTGTGGCAGCAGCACAGTGCCATTGCTGCCCCCAGGGGATTGTGGACATGCGTTCCCTGCCATTGTTGCTATTCTGGGAGAGCAAAAGCCACAGCCAGGGCACCAGACAGCATTGCCTCTCTCTACATGTCCCTGGTGTGTGTGGTAATCATGGACAGTGGTTCTGTGTGTGGAAAGGCTGTGGGGTACCTGGTTCCTTTTGCAAACCTTGGTGCTCGCAGCTCTCCCTCTGTCCCTCTCTGTTCCAGCCCTGCCACGCACTCTTTGCCAACCCTTTCCCTACCTGTCCTAGCCCCCCCTCTTGCCCCTTTCCTTGTGTCCTGGCATCTCTTTGTGCCCTGCCATGGGGCCCATTGCTGCACCAAGGAGGGTGGGTGCTGCTGGCCCCGTGCAGGTGCCAGACAGAGCCTTGACCACATCAGGGCATCTGTGGAGCTTCCTCGAGGTGCAGGCACATCATAAGGCATTGGGGACACAGGAGAGGCTTTGCCCTTCTGCTCACCCCACTGCATCTCAACCTGCTCATAGAGAGCCTGGCGGACCGGGGCCAAGCAGACTCTGATTGCTCCCCAGCTTTTTGTGTTCCGGATATGAATATTTAACAAATGCTCTCTGTTCCATTGGGGACCCCACTAGGGAGAGGAGAAGCAGTGGGTTCAGGGCTGAGAGGTAGAGGCCGGGTGGCAGAATGGGCACCTGGCTGGGCTAAGAGGGGACAGCAGGAGGGGACAGTGGGAGAACTGCCAACACTGAAAATTGCACAGGGGAGGTAGTATCCTGTGCCCCTTCCTAAAATAGAACCAATTCCTGCAATTGCCACATACTGCAAGATAAGAAGGGACAGGAGTCCTGGCCATTGATAAGCCATGGTGTCCACTCCAGGATGGGGTATTGGTTGTGAAGGTGGCACCACCTGTGCCCCACAATTGGCCATGAAAGCTCTGTGCCATGGATGCAGTTCCCTCTGTGGCATTTGGTCCCATCTCTGTTACCATTGCATGTCCTCATGACCCAGTGTTCTGGTTCAGGGCAAAAATGGGAGAGAACCCTCAGAGGGGCTCCTCTACGACCGCAGATTACATTGGTCCGTTTCCGCATCCGGTTTGGGAGGAAATACGGCCTTGGAGAAAAGTGGAAAAAAACCTATTTATTAAACAATAAAATCTAAACAATGTTAAACAATAAAACCCCTTGCTGCTCCAAAACAGATCACAAACTCAGAAAAGTCCCCTCCCCGGGTTGCAGCTCAGCTCACTCAGTCTCTGATCAGTCCCTCAGGCGCTGGAAATGCCGCAGCCCAGGCCCGGCCCGGTGGGCCCCAGGTGTGAGCTGCCGGTGCCCTGCTGGTGTTCAGGCCAGAGCAGCTTTGAACAGGCCCAGAGAAAGGGAAAAAACCCCACAGTCCAGGGAACTTGTTTGCCTCAGCTAGCTAAAACTCACTAAACAACGGAGAGCTCTGTCCCGCTGTCTGTCCATCCACAGACAACACAGCCCAGGAGCAGGAATGTGGAGGAGTGAGTGCAGTGTGTGAAAACAAACTGCTGCTTCTTCTCTGCCCCTTTCACTCTCTGCAACAAGTCCTAAAGGTGGAGAACTTATTATTCAGCATGAACAGATCAAGACTACTGGGGATAAAAGCATGATATAGTCAACCCAGGACACCCATGCAGGATTCCATGCAGCAGAGCACTCCCAGGGAGATGTCCCACACTGGAGTCTGCTGCCATGTTCAGCCTGGCAGTGATGGGCAGAGCCTGCTCAATGTCCCTGGAGTGTTCACATCCTGAGTGCATGGCAGGGAGGAGTGGGGGAGGTGACATTCCCAGCAGCACCACTGCCTGCAGCCTGGACACACCAGGCCTCAGGAGGTGGGCCCGCTCCCACAGGACCCCAGAACTGAACATGGTGGGGGGGTTGAGATAGGATAGGAAAGGACAGGAGAGAACTGGGGCACTCCTCCTCATTGTCTGCCCCGGCTCCTGGCCCAGACCCCCTGAGGCCTGTCCTGTGCCTGACCTGGCTTGTGGGTCCCAGTGCATCAGCCCCAGACCATGGCTGGTCAATGGCCAGGACTCCTGTCCCTTCTTATCTTGCAGTATGTGGCAATTGGAGGAATTGGTTCTATTTTGGGAAAGGCCATGGGCTCCTTCCCCTGTTTTGCAACCCTCAGTGTTGGCAGCTCTCCCACTGTCCCCTCCTGCTGTCCCCTCCTAGCCCAGCCATGTGCCCATTCTGCCACCTGGCCTCTCTCCCATAGCAGGGCTCCACAGCATGTCATGCTGACCTGGCAAGACAACTGCTGTCCCTCTGACTGAGCCCCTCTTCCTTCTCCTCCCAGCTCCATACGCTGAGCATGGTGCCACGCTCCCCTCCCTTGGTGCCACAGAGGGATAAGACTGGAGCATGTGCCCGGCATGGTACAGAGACATTGGGGACACATGTGGTGGCACGACCTGCACTCTGAGCTGAGGCTGGGACAGGGGCTGGACCTGCCAGGTCAGGGCTGAGGTTGCCCAAATTTGGGTGTCTGTGGCAGCAGAGACCTGAGGATATCAGTGCAGTTCCTGGGGGCCCTGCTGGTCCTGAGCAGCCTGCCCGGGGCACCAAACCAGGGCTGGGCACCCCAGTTCAGCTCAGCCCAAAGCCAGCCATGCTGCACCCCCATTGTGGCTGTACTGTGCTCCAACAGCAGCAGTCCTTGCCCTCCCACTCCTGCCATCCCTGCTGGCAGCGGCAACTCCCAAGCTGTACCCAGTGTCTCCCATTCGGATGTGGGAGATATATGGTTGCAATTTTGGCAAACATGATCTTCAGAGGCCCAGAGAGGATTTGGCAATTATTCATGACCCAAGGATAATGACCTGGGAAGCCATCAATGTCTGCTGAGCCTGTGTTACCCCCAAACATTCTGCCATGCTCCCTATGAGCAGCTAGGGAGGCGGTGGGGGGAGCAGAAGGGCAAATCATTCACTGCGTCGCTCTATGCCCAGAGCCCTGTGATGTGCCTGCACCTCCAGGAAGATCCACAGGTGCCCTGATGTGGCCAAGGCTCTGTCTGGCACCTGCACGGGGCCAGCAGCACCCACACTCCTTGGTGCAGCAATGGGCCCCATGGCAGGGCACAAAGAGATGCCAGGACACAAGGAAAGGGACAAGAGGGGGGGCCAGGACAGGTGGGGAAAGGGTGGGCAAAGAGTGCGTGGCAGGGCTGGGACAGAGGGAGAGCTGCCAGCACAAAGGGTAGGAAAAGGAACCAGGTACCCCACAGCCTTTCCACACACAGAACCACTGTCCCTGATTTACACGTGCCACAGGGACATGGAGGGACAGACAATGCTGTCTGGTGCCCTGGCTGTGGCTTTTGCTCTCCCAGAATAGCAACAATGGCAGGGAACGCATGTCCACAATCCCCTGGGGGCAGCAATGGCACTGTGCTGCTGCCACAGCAGTTACACATCATGGACTCATGTCCCTGTCCCTGTCCACATTTCTGCTGGATGCAGGGGGAGCTTGGGGGCATTGGAAGTTTCTGGGCACCCAAATCTCTGGTCACCAGCAGGCTCCATTGTCCCCCAGACACCCAGTGGGACAATGTTCCAGTGAATTTCCAGTGTGTTCCAGATTTCCCTGTGTGTGCTAAAGGAGTTGCTCAATGTCCCCGCAGTGTTCACGTCCTGAGCGCATGGCAGCAGGAACGAGGGGAGGTGACTGTCCCCTGCAGCCTTCCCAAACTGGGCACAGGAGCTGGAGCCACAGGCAGAGGGCCCCAGGACTGAACGTGTTGGGGCACTGAGATAACACAGGACAGGACGGGAGAGACCCTGGGCACCTCTCCTCCTGGCTGCCCACCACCCTGTAGCTCCTGGCATGGGGAGGCAGCAGGACCCCCGGCAAGCTCAGGTAAAGGCCACGGGGAGGCTGGGCCAGGAAAGATTGCACAGAGCCAGGGACACACAGCAGGGCCGAGCCCCGGCTGGGCTGGAGCCAAGCCCGACCCCAAGGGCATCCAGCCCAAGCAGGGCTGGCAGGGGAGGACAGCAGGGGAGGGCCGTGCCTCAGCACTGCATAAAAAGCCCCCGCAGGGCCAGGGAGCAGTGAGCCTGTGAGAAGAGCCCAGAGCAGCAGTGCCAGAGCTGTAGGAGAAGGGCCATGGAGCAGTACTTCTCAGCCACGCAGAAGATGGAGCAGGAGGTGATGTTCCCCAGCCTGCTGCGAGGGGTCTTCCCGCAGGAGGAGGGGGCAGCCCCGGCTGCCGAGAGCCGCACGGACCTCTACGAGCGCTACCAGCTCCTCAAGGCCATCAAGCCCATGGTGGAGAAAGGCCTGGCCTCTGGGGGTGACCAGAGCCCCAGCGGTGCCGACACCGACGGCGACATATCCTTGGACAGCAACGGGGCCGAGGATGCCCAGCTCGAGGAGCGCCTGTCCCAGCACCTGACTGGCCTGCAGCAGGTCCTCACCCACCTCACCAGGGACACCAACGCCCTGACCCGCAGGTACAGCCAGATCCTGGAGCAGATCAACCTCAGCGAGGGGCAGCCCAGCTGGTGACCCTGTCCTGGCCACCAGGTAAGACCTGGGGACATGCACAGTCCAGGGGCAGCAAGACAGTGGGTGGCTTCCCTGTTGGGAGAGGTGCCCAGCAGTGAAGGGGTGGGGATGTGCTGGGAAGGGCCTGGGAATGGAGGCTGTCCCCTCAGCTGGGGATGGATATCCCTCTCCATGCTGGAGGAGGGAGCCTGGCCCATTGCTCTGTGCAGAGACTGCTGGGCTTCAGGGTGTGTGGACTCAGGGGTGATGGTCCTTGTGTCCCCCTGGGATGATCCTTGGAGTTAAGGAATGCTGCTGTTGCAGGACAGGTGCTGGTGTCAGGAAGCACAAGACATCCCCGTGGCTGGCCACTGCAGGCTCTCCCCAGTCCCGCTGGCATACCCCGCTCCGTGGCAGCTGATGGGATCTGCCGGCATCGGCACCGGAGATGGCTGTGAGCACTGCAGAATCAGATGGTGCCTTATCCTCATAGGAAGAAGCATCCGGCTGTGCTGGCAAGGCCATTGGAAGGGCTGCAGGCTCGTGGCCTCCTCTTTATTTTCAAAGAGTGGCACCAAATTGCGAGTGTTGTGTTGTCTCCTCGACTTCCAACAGTCCCTGGAGATTGCCAAGCCCTTTTCCAGCTGGTACCTGGACTCCAAGGGCTTTTCCCACTGTTATTTCTAATAAAAGAATCCCTGGGAAGCTAGTGTTGTCAGTGTGCTGCTTTCACTCATGGAGTGCCCCAGGGACAATGGCAGGGGGACACTGGCTCTGCAGGGTGGGATCTTTCCAGGACAATGCTGGGAAATGGGAAAGGGACAAAGAATCCCAGAGCTGTGAGATTGTGTTGGAAGGGATCTTCAGAGATCACCTAGTGCAATGCTCTGCTGTGTGCTGGGACATCTTGCACTAGAACAGGTGACTCAGGAGTGTGTTGAACCTCAGGGCCTGTGCAAACTCACTGGGCAACCTGTTCCTTTGTGTCACCAGCCTCAGGCTGAAATGTTTCATCCCTTTGTTGACAGCAACACAGAGAAAAGGTGATGCCTGATTTCTGTGCACAAAAAATGCGGGTCAGACCAGCACTCGGCCCAGTCATGCAACAGTGAGGGGCAGCAGAGCTGTAGGTCTCAGCCCCTCTAGGCAGCAGCTGCCCCAAGATCCCAGATCCATGTACAGACACCCCAGCCCTTGGATACACTGGAGATTCCCATCTCCTCTCTCCTGATCACGCCATTTCTCTCAGCTGCTGAGACCACTCTGGCTTTGGCTTGTCCTTCCCCAGCATGGGCAGCAGGGACAGGGTCTCCAGCCAGCTGTGGGGGTGTGAACTGCTGAGGGGACTGGGGGCTCTGGTGGAGGCAGCTGAGGCCAGACCCAGAAGTGCCCTCTCTGAAAGGGCCATGGCCAGGATCAAGGGTGGTCAAGGACAGTTCTGAGGGGTTTGGGACATCCAGAGTAATGGGAGATGTCTCAGCAGGAGGCACTGGGGATTATACATAGTCATTTGGACATGAGGGTGACATTTTCCCTCTCCTGAGCCATGGCGTGGCTCCCCAGGGAGGACGGTGCGTTGAGGACAGGTTGCCCAAACACCAGCTCTGTGGCCACTGGGACCCAAGGATCTCACTGCACCAGCACCCAGGAGTCCTGCTTTTCTAGGAAAGCAGCTGCCAGTCAGCGAGTTTCCCTATTGAGGGCGAACAGAATTCCCTCCAGACAGAGGGAGGATTTCAGAGCTCATCTGCTCTCTGTCTCTCCTCAGTCTGGGCAATGTTGCAGTCTTGTGATATCCAGAGGAAACGGAGCATGAGGGGCATACTGGGAGAGTCCTCGGCCAGCCCCACTGCAATGGCACCTCTGGCTGGGACATGATGGAGCTGTGCCTTTGGAGCTCCCTGGTCTCCATGCTCATTGCTGAGACAGGTGTTGAACCATAAGGAATGGATGGGGACTGGGTCCTGCTGAGGAGAGGACCATGGAGCGGGCAATGTCCCTCTGGTGGTTTATCTGGCTGTTGCTCAAGGGTGGGATCTGTGTTCCCTGGAGAACACTGCTGGCTGTGCTGGTTTAGGCAGCTGTGGAGTTAATTTTCTTTTCTCATTTCTGTATTGCCACTCTGGTGTAGAGACTGCAGCACATGGAAACGTGGGAGGAAACACTGTTGGGATAATTGATCTCAACCAACCCACGGGACATTTCAAACGATAACACATCACTATATAAAGTGTGGGGAAGAAGTGAGCCACACTTGGAATGATGGCCTTTGTCTTCCGAGGTCAGCATTACCTGTGATGGACCCTGCAGTCCTGGGGATTGCTGAACACCCACCTGCCCATGGGAAGTGATGAATTAATTCCTTGCTTTGCTCTGTTTGCATGTATGGCTTTTGCTTTCCCTATTACATTGGTTTTATTTCAGCCCACATCTTTTCTCATTCTTGCCCTTGATTGTCTCTCTGATCCTGCTGGTGGGGCAGTGAGTGAGTGGCTGTGTGGGCCTTGGTGGGTGGCTGGGGTCAAAGCCTGCTGGTGTCACAGTGAGGGACACTTGCAGTCCCCTGCAGCCATGGCTTTGGGCTTGGGCAGCGCTCAGCAGCCGGAGAGGCTCTGGTGCCCCAGGGCAGTGTCACAGCAGGACACGGGGTGAAGGTCCAACCATGGCTCTTGAACATGACCAGTGGGTGACGCAGGATGTCCCCAAAGGCCGGTGACCTGGGGCAGCTGGAAGGGTTTGCTGACGTCTTGTGGGCTGCTTGCATCCCCCAGGACCCGTGGGCCTCTCTCTGGGAGCCGCTGTCCCTGCAGCTGGCTCCGAGCCCGGTGTGCCACAGGAACCTTGTGCCTGCTCTGATTGCAGGGCATTGCACCACGCTGCCCCAGGGATGTGCCAAGGCCTGACAGGGCCCTGCTGCTGGCCACTGCTGCTGGCCACAGCTGGTGAGAGGTTCCTGCCCTGGTCCCAGGGGGATGTGGGCAGACAGGGCAGATCAGGCATCCTGGTGTGGCAGGGGGTGCTGGCTCTGTACCCACACTGTTGCTGGCCAGCACGGGGAAAGATCTTCTTCCTCCAGATTGTTGAACAAAATCAGAGTGGCAGCACTTCTTTTAAATCTGTTTAGGGACATCATATCCATCAAAGAGCAGTGTCCTGGCATTAAGCTCAATGTGAGGAAGAAAACTAATAAAGCCTAGTTTTGAACCAAAATGCAAAATGAGTAAGAATCCCCCAAACCCAAATCAACACCACCTCCTCAGCCCCCAGAAATTGTCAGTGTTTGGATTCAGGAGCCAGCAACCAAGAGGGACAACAGAAAGGTTGGATCCTTATTATCAAGAAAGAAAAAGCAACATAATAATAAAAACCATAGAGATAGAATTAATTAAGTAGACCATGTATTTTTTTAGCTGTACAGAAATAATTTCACAGCGAGACTTTGGGTACTGCATCTACAGGCGCTGGCCAAGAACATGTTCAAGGGTCAGGAGAAATGCCACTGAGAAGTAAAACATATGAACTTACAGAACTGCTCTCTGGGATTTATACAATATATGTTGTGTGAACAACTTTCCATTCCTGCAATTAAAACAACTGAAAAAAACATCAATCAAAATTATTATTCAGTTACAAGTATCAGTCATCCATGTACTGACAAACCATAAAGGAACAGAAGAGCAAATAATTAAACAATAACTATTTAATCAAGCTTTTATTATATGAAAGTGAGTAAAGTTTCATCTTTTAAGCCATGGACGGTTCAAGAGTTGCAGTCACCTTGCTGAAGTTCTCAGGATGGCAGGAATTCATTCTGTGATGTGTCACCACTCAGCGAACTGGCTGGAAATCCTCCAAGAGCTGCCCTATTCTTTTCTTTCCTGCAAGAGGTGGGAAAACCTAATCAGCATTTGAGGTCGATTCAGAAGATGTTTCATACTAAATCTTTGATGTTAACAAAGCCACCAAAAGTCTGATTTTTGCTACCCACAGCAAACTATTAGCTGCTCTTGTAACTAAATGCACAACTTTTTTTTTTTTTTTTCCCATACTGCTCTACAGGTCCCTGTGGAGGAATCTCAGTAGTTACAGCTTTTTATTTCTTCATACTCCTTCCAACATGGCATGATGCAGACCACAATCCAACTGCCAGAGTCCCCCAACTCTACTGTACTAGAAAATGGACAATTTTCACCCAAATTTGCCATTGCATCGTTGGGCTCAGTGACTATGTGTAGTAAAAAAAACCCTGTTCTTCACCATTGCTCTAAGCCAACACCAATTCAGGTTTCCTGCCATTCTTATTTATTCTTTTTTCACTTGTTCTGCTTGTTTTCTGAATATTCATAATGAGATTTCTGAATCTACATGCAACAGGCAACAATGCAACAGGCATTTTACAGGAATAGGCAGTACAATTGTGAAGTTACAAGAATAAAACCTGTGATTTCTAATTTCCATTATTTCTTCTTCAGTGGTACAAGTTTGGTCTATCCTTTTTTTTTTTTTTTTTTGGCTCTGCTACTTTTATACTAAAATGAGCTTTTAGGAGGAAGAGGCGGTCATCGATGCGTTATTAACAGCTCAATAACAACATCTATTTTCACATTAGAAAATCCTTTAGCCTGCTGCAATTTAGATTGTGAAGGAGCAGGGAAGCCTTAGACCAGCAAAATCTTTGCACACAGGTTATGGCAGGCTGAGGTCTCTCCTAAAATGCCAGCTGAGTGTACCTGTTGATCGCCGGAAGTCCTCTGGATGGTGCCTGATGTACTCGCACAGCTCCCTGTCCACCTTGGCATGCATGTACTCGGCGCGTTTCACCAGGTGGTAGCCCACAACGCAGCCCAGGGTAGCCAACAGGACCTGCCGGTGGATGCCTGCAGCAGGAGGAGAGAGGAGCTGTCCCCAGCTCTCCCAGCTCCCCGTGGGCCTCAGGCAGGGCCCCCTTTCCCCAGGCACTCCTCTCTCCCTGCTTTGCCCCTGCCAAGGTCCCTGCAGTACCCACAGCTCCCATGGCCCCTGCCAGGCCCCTCTTTCCTCAGGGCTCCCTCCCCTTCCCACCACCCTCAGGGAGTCACCTCAGATCCCCTCCACCTCCAAACGATGTCCCTTTCCCAGCCCCTTCCAGTTCCCCAAATCCCTCACCTCAGGGCTCCCAGCCCTTGACTCCCATCCCCACAATCACACAGAGAACTCCCTTCCCCTCCAACAGCCCCCCCGAACTCAGGGCTCCCTCTCTTGCCCTCCCCGCTTCATTTATCCCTCAGTGACCCCAAGCCCCACACCCCTTCCCCAGGCCCACATACTCCCTCTATCTCCCCATTCCCTTACCTCAGCGCTCCCTCCGCTTCCCCAGCCCCTACATCTCTCTAGGTCACCCCAAATCCCACATACCCGCTCCTGCAGCCCCCAAACCTCCTCTAGCCCCTCACTCCTGGCTGTTTCCCTTTCCCTCCCCTTTATTTATGCTTCAGAGTGACTCCAAATCCCACACACCCCTTTCCCAGGCCCACATATTCCCTTTACCCACCCCTAGCCTTGGATCTCGGGGCTTCTTCCCCAGTCCCAGCCCCTGTGACCCTCAAGGTCACCCCAAATCCGCCCGCCCGCCCCCATTTCCTCTGCAGTTCCTCATTCCTTAGCTGCTTCCCCTTTCCCCCTTCATTTATCCCTCAGAGACCCCAAACCCCACACAGCCCCTTCCCCAGCTCCTCACCTCCTCCCTTCCCTCGCACCCCGCTCCATTCCCCCTCCCCTCGGGCTTCCCCCGTCCCCCCGCACCGGCTCCGAAGACGGGGCGATGGTTGAAGGCGTTGTCCAACAGCGCCGACATCCACCCCGCGAAGCCGAGCCACACCGAGCCCTTGTTGAGCAACGGCGGCGGCGGCAGCGACCGCGACTCGTCGGGCAGGAACACCATGGCTGCCGCCCGCCGAAGGTGACCGGGGGGAGTGGTGCGGCGGCAGCGCCTTCCCCCGCCGGCCTGCGCCGTGCTCCGGGGTTCCGCTGCCTTCCCCGCTTATGGCTATTTTACCGAAAACCCACCCCAAAATCCAACTTGCCACCCCACAAACCCATCCCCGCCCCACACCCCGAGGCTAAGCGGCCTTAGCCGGCTCGGGGAGGGGGTTCCTGGAGCCCGAACCCCACTGGGTGAGCCGGCCCCACTGCAGGGCCAGCGAGGCCGGCCGGGAAGTAAATTAGGGGATTAATTAAGCACTAAAATCGAACGCAATTAATTTTCAGAGCTGAGATTAAAGTCTGATACCTAACCCGTAGTGTTAGTTTTTTCGTTTTTAATTAATATGAAATCAGATTAAATCATTTGCCACTGTAGCAGGATTGACGGAACCGTTAAACAAACCTGCATTAACAAAACACATCACAGGTCCCAAAGGCTCCTTAAACTCTTGCCTAAAAATGTATAATTTAGCCTTTGTCCATGAGAGGAAAGCTCATGTCTTTACAAAGAGTTTGATGGGTGAAGTGTGGGTGTTAACATCTTTGCAACGGGAGTTAATGTCTCTACTGACCTAGGCCGCAGGTTTGCTGCAGAGCCCTGGCACCTTGGCCCCTGAAGCAGACAAGGGATGCACAAGCCTGAACTCCTGAGCTTTGGGGTAAAACAGCAGGTTCAAGGGGGCAATGTGTGGTAGGCGGTTCGGGAAGGCTGCACCTTCCCAATGCCTCAGCAATGGGGAAAGGAAGAGGGAAATGTGCGGCCTGGAGTTTAGGATCAAGGGAGGCTGTGCCCTTCAAAACCCTGAGAGAGAAAACCCTGCGGGTGTGCCCCCCAGCGGACTCCCCCCTTAATTCAAACAAAGCTGAAGGACTCCCCTGTCTCCTTTTTGGGCATAAACTTCTGGCGTTTGTGGATTTTCCTGACATCTGCACAGGAGGAGGTTGGGCATTGCTGCTCTGCAGTGGGAGATGCTTCAGTTGAACCTGGGATCATTGGGATTGTACAATGGTGATGCACAGCCACTTCCACAGTCATGCCCTGGTTCAACTTCACAGAATGGTTTGGGTTGGAAGGGACCTAAATGGTCATCTACTCCCAGCACTCTGCCACAGGCAGGGAGAACTTCCACTGGACCAGGTTGCTCTATCCAACCCAGCTTTGAACACTTTAAGGGATGACACACCCACAGCTTTGCCTTGTGGCTTTTTGAAGGCTTTCAGGAGGTGCAAAGGCATGGCTGGGGAAGAGCCAAGAGGGGTGTTTGTAGGGTTTTTTTGCATATTAACATTTCCCTACACAGGACAGCACAGCAGACAGATAAACACAAGCATTGTGGATGCCTTACCCTGAGCAGAGCTTTGAGGCTTGAAGCTGAGATAAAATGCAAGTACAAGAAGCATTGTGGCACCACTGGCAGCCACAGCAACATGGCAAAGCCAGTGATAGTGTAAAAAAGCAGAAACTGTGAGAAAATAATTACAACCAGAATGAGAATGTCTTGAATAAACTCACTGGCAGTAAACACTTCAAATGTACAAAGTATTTAGTTAGAGAAACAACCACAGTGATTAATGTACGTGTTGCCCTAACAAGAGCCACTCTATTTTGAATACCCTAAATATTCAAAGAACTCAAAAAGCATAACTACCCCCTTGGCTATCCTTGATGAAGGGGTCCCATACTTCAGCTAACATAGAATAAAGTTCAAAAACTACTGTCAAAAATAGTCATAGTAGTAATAAAAAATCCACCCCTCTCTCCTAGTTTTATGTCAGCACTGCAGTCCAAAGCAGTCCCCAACATCAGAGCAACATCTTCTAGGGATGGTTATGTAGGGCTTAAAAGGTATAATTATTTACTGCAGAAATAAATGCTATCCTTTGGGGAGCATGATTCCACAGAGGCAAAAAACATTTAATAGTGTTAAAATATTTCATTTGAGTAGCATGCCTCAATTTGGTCATCTGGTCTACAGAAAAGAGCTACTAGAAGAATATGAAAACCTATTTGCAAAGTATCTATGAAACAAGGAGATGAACAGGACATGGACATATTATAAAATTTGATATTTGAGTGTGCAAAGCACCTCAGGACAAGTTTCCAGCTACACACTACATCCTTAGTTGTGTGGGTGTCTCTCAAAAGCAGGGTCTAGACAGGAGCAGAAAATAATGCAAGAAATGCTCAAACAAAAAATACCAAGTTTTTAATTTACAAATTCCATAGAACACAGTTACAATGCTCTCCCACACAACAATCATCCTTTGTAATTTGCCACAGCAACTTCTATTCAAATACAAACCACAGTGGGAAAATGAGGCAGGTTTTCCTCAGGACAGAAGTCTGGGCCTTGTTAAGCTCCACAGTTTACCAGCAGCCCTGCCTGTCACTGTGACAGTGCTTCAGGTCAGAGGTATCCTCGTTGGGCAGTACAGGAGTGTTGGAAGAAGAGCTCCCACGTGGTGATGGCACACGCACACTGTGTCTCATCTTGGATGGCCTTGTGACAACCCCTCACCGTGCCAGGAATCCCCTCCAAGGGGTATCCTGGGACTGGTCCCAGCACTGTGGCTTTACTCAGCCTTTTGTCTGACAGGAGTTCTCTCAGTCAAGACAGAGATGTAGAGTTTCAGCCAAGCGTATGTGATTCCCAGAGCACAGTACACAGAGGTCAGCAACAGGGGGACAAAAGGGAAGTGCTGCTTCCAGGGGGTCAGGGGAAATATGATTTCACAGAAGATTTCCAGGGGCACTAGTTGGATGAGGTAGATTGTTTCAAGCCAGTTAAGTAGAGGTTTCTCTCTCCTGTCAGAGAAATTAAAAATGAGGTAGTATTAAAATATATGTTAATTAAAAATAACTATTATGTTTTTCAGCTATCCCAATGCAAAGAGAATCTCACATTAGATTGCAGTAATGGTTTCAATAACAAGTTAAAGAGTTTCAGTAGGAAAAAACCAGTATGATAACCAAGAGTACAGCTCAATATCATTATCAAGTTCCAGGATGCCTTGGAAGCCTAAGCAGAAACTCATCAATTGCTCTGTTCACCTTACTGTTTCAGTAAACAACTGAACAGCCCTTCATACAAAGACTTGTTTCACTAAAGTTGTTCTACAACAGAAGACTGGAAATGCCAGGTTTTTTTAACCTCTTCCCCCAAGCTTTCTGTAGGATGGACTTTCCTGTGAGCTATCTCCCTTGCAAAGGACACTGATGGTAGGAGTTTACTGCAGGTAGTTTGAAGGGAATTTCATGTTTCAGCAAGTTAAAAACAAGAAACTTGCAAAAGCTCCATCTGTTAACAAAAACTATGCTCCTATGGAGTTTTTTAGCTAGAGCTCCTGAGACAGAATGACTGAATTCTTAAATAAAGAAAATCACCTACAAAAGCAGGTGCCTGAGGTAGTGAATACATGTTTACAGTACTTCATTACAGCTTGGGTTTGCCCTGAAAAGTTTGGGAAAGAGGGAAGTGGGGACTGCAGGGATTACAAGGATAAGCACTAATCTTTGGCCAAGTGGTAAGAGCTCCATAGGCTGTGAACTACACAGGGTGACTTTGGCAATTCCATGTTCTGCCAACCAAATACTTGCAGCTTTGTTGACAAATTACAGCTTGCGAATGAATGTTATTTACAACCTGTCCTTTCCACACATTAAAATACTAACCAATACTACAAAAATCCACAGTACAATAGGATAAACAATCTGCAGACAAATCACTAGTAGTAAATGCTAGAATACTACATTAAACCCTCAGAGGTTACAGCATCACAACTCCAGGCTTTGACAGAGCATGAGGCAGGTGGGGATCTACAGCCTCCTGGGACTAACTGGGCAGCTGTCACAATAACCAGCACGTGCTGCAATTAATCCTAATTTAAGCACTGCCTCCTGAGAACAGAGGCAGCTGCATCTTTTGACTAGTAACACCTTAATTTGACTCCTCAGCATCAGTTTTCTGTGCTGCTTGTCCCTTATGACAATGGCTGTTCCCAACACCAGAAGAAATGTTGCTGTTTCTGGCACTGAGATCAAATTTCTTTAATTACCTGAACAGAGATTTCAATGAAGAGAAGCTATAAACAGTAAACAACAGCATAAGCAGTATTTTAATTGGAAGTTCTGAAAAATAAAGAACATGATGTAGTTTTAAAATTAAATATAAAAAACTTTTGCCATATATATATTGTAGTATCTTTAAATCTTACTAGTCACATTTGCATTATCTGGTTTTATTTTCTGGAGACCTACATGTTTTACTGCTTAGCATGCCTAAAAATAAGCATAAACATTTACTAAAGCAAATGCCAAGCATTTGCAATACACGTACTTCAATTATCTAGAAACATACTGAACAAGTTATAATTACTATTATAATTAATCTAATTAATTACTATTATTATAATCACATTATAATTACTATCTGAGATAGCACTACAAATAAGATTTTCCTTTTCTAAAGAAAACACAAACAACTGGCAAGTGACTAAAGCAAAAATGACAACCAAATCAAGACTATTGAGCTCTATGTTGCAAATTGTACAAAAATTAACTAATAGAAGAACATTTTACCTGCTGTTGTGAACAACAATGGAAAAAGTGAGAAATGCCCTGTTGTTGCCAGAATCAAGTAGATGCCAGCATCCTTGGCTCTCTGAATAGACAATAAGCTAAAAAGGCAATAATTTGTTATGCTTTTGTCTTTTAGCAAAGAAACCTAATTTCAGCAGAACACTATACAATTGACTGAAGACTCAGAAACAAGTCAAACATACTGCAAAAATCCACAGTATTTTTTTGGGGGGGTTTCACAGTACCCCCATCCCTGCTAACACTGCACCTGTGATGAAGTCTCCTGCTTCCAAACCATGTGGCCTCAGAGATAAAAACACAGGAGAAAAATCAGCCAGGAAACCCTCCCTCAGAAAACCACACACCCACTGAACAAAATTATCAGCAAGGCCCAGCACAAAACAAGAGCCTAAACATCACCAAATCTCTGAGGAAGAAAAAGACAGTTTGTAGCAATACTGGTCAGGCAGTTTATGAACTACAGCTTCAGTTCTACCCTAGGCAGGCATGAAGCCCTTTTGGTAGAAATTGTTCTGGTCAAGCACAGTGCAGAAGATCCCTTTCCTCAGCTAGCTCCTGAGCAATCTATCAAGCATTTTACAATATGAACCACAGCACCCATCAAGGTTTGAACTGCGCCCGAAATTAATTTATTTTAAGTGCACTACACTGTTACAGCTTAAGGCATTCTATGAAAGAGTTCCTCTTCTGAAATATACTGAGAACAAAATGATTCCCTTTGAGGATTCCTCAACAAGTGGCTGCAGGTTCAGTTTGGCCAAGTACTTTGTAACACATTCTCTTACCTTAAAGGCAGAATAGCAAGGAGTATTGCTTTCTCATGCACGTGCCAGCCAAACATGAAGGAGCTCAATGCACAAAGAACAAGGCACTGTAGAAAGCCTCGGGGCCCTTGAGGTTTAAACCAAAGACAGAAAACAGAGGGCTAGAAACAACAGGCAAAAACAGGACTTCAGTGAAAAGTCTGGCAATCCCGAAGACAAGCCATTGTCCAAAGAGATTTGTCAATGTTACTAAACACCACTGCACCCAGGTTGTGCTTGTGTGGCACAAACATTATATTGCACTGGAGGAAATCAATCCATTTGGATGTATAAGAAGAGACTGAAGGATTTTTGTTGAAATATCAGGAGGGAAAAGCAGACTGAAAGACCACAGCCAACTCCCCACTATTTGTATTGCATGCAAAAATTGTCTGCCAATCTAAGCCACTAAACACATTTTATCAGTCACTGCATACTAGTAATGATGTACCTGTTGCCCTAGAATTAAAATTCATATGAAGTGCATACTATCAAGTAAAACCTACTAGGGACAAAATAGAAAAAATTTCAAAAAATATTAGTTGTTCTTACCAATATAGCTATGAAAGTACAGATTAATGTTGCCAGTGGAGTCACTGAAGGGAGGACAGTGTGCTGAAACTCTTGAACCAGCCCTCCTGTCATGGAGGCTTTAGGGATTTTTGTACCATCAAGAAAATTGCACTTTAACCCTAAAAACAAAATACAAAAAAAAGCACAAACTGTTAAATGCTAATAAAGAAAATGAAGTAACTAAACTAAGTACATGGCCAAGTTTTTTCTTTTTGCAAAGGATGGCAGAGGGAAGTGATTGATCTCCGACCTACTGCTGGTAACTTATGCACCAGATTATATGGACCATATGATGTATGCAATCTGAAAACACAATTTACTGCCTACATCACAAATGGGGAAGACTAAAATAAAGCAAGCTCTATCTGCAAACAGGCATCAAAAAGCAAGATTAACATACTGACCAAGAATTGTCAGTGCTTTGTCCATGGCATTATACAAAGCCCAGAAGTTGGGGGCCCAATAGGCATGGCAGAGACCTCGCTTGAAAGGGAAGAGCCGTGAAATGACTTGAGGCAGCTGACCCTACAGAAAACAAGACCAAAGAAATGGCCACTTTAGGTGAGACATGGTTTATATTTTTATAACAAAATTTTCTAACTGTTCAGGGGAATAACATATGAAAAAGGGGTTATTACCAATACTAGGAAGGGTCCCAGTGAAAGAGCAGAAACAAGACAGACAATCAGTGCCAGAAGAGTTACATGAAGAAAGCTGAAACTTCTCCACTTCAGGGATCCATCTACAATAAAAAAAGATTCAAGAAACAGCTGCTGTGGGAAGTGGTAAGGGAAACAAAGCATTCTTCACTAACAAGGAATTCCTAGCATCTATCTAAAAGGGGCACACAGCCTTTTATGTCAATATATTCAGTTTCTTCCTTTAACAGCAGGTATTTCTTTTGCTCACATTGCAGCTCCTGTATTATACAAGCTTTCAGTATTTTTCGAGTTTACCTCCCCTGCTCATATGAAGAGTATCAGGCATGTTTCAGTGCTAAAAAGTGGGGAGAAACTCAAAGAAGGTCTTTGAAATAGTTTCTAATAGTTTTTAATACTGTCAAATTGTTCCATATCCAGAACAATTCTTATGGCTTCCAAGTGCCATCTGCAGCTTGTTTGTGTTGATTTTTCTTAACAAAGAACTCTTAAAGGAACAGGAATTTTACAAACCAAATCTATTTCAAAGATTCTTTAAGATCCTAACAAATCTGCTCTCAAGCAGAAATTTTGTTTGAGCCATATTGTTCCAATTCTATCTTCCAAGTCTTGAGTGCTCCCCTAGTTCCAGTGTTTAACACAACTCCCCCCAAAAGCCAGTGAGGAAAGCCCCACCTCACCTGCATTATTTGCAGTAAAGCAGTAGGATCGTAACAAATAAATGCCATATGCTGGGGCCACATACACGTAGATGTGCTTGAAATGCAGAAGAACGGCAAAAAGTAGAGCACCCTCCAAATACCTTTTCTGAAAGAAAACAAAACAAAACCTAAGCTTTTCTCTTTGTAGTCACTTTTAATGATCCTCTGTTGTAGTCCTAAGGTGATGAGACATTTATTCTAAGTATTAAAAAGGGTATTTACTTAAAATTACAAATTCAGTAGTGTTATGCAAAACAGGTATGGACAAGGAACTATCCTGTCACACAATCACCTCTTCACAGCTTCAGAAGTATGTTTTCTAAGGACTGGTGATTTGGAAGAAGATAAAATGCCAAGAAATGATGCCACATTGCTCAGGGGTAACACTGAATATAGCCTTCTTATGGGGAAATATAGCTTTCTTACTGCAGCATCAGCAAGCAATTATGGTGAGTTTCAAGTCTTTCTCTCTGCCACAAGCTCAATAAACAATTAGACATCCAGCTTCACACAGCTCAACATGAAGCCACTACCATTGCCCACAACATGAGCAGCCCTATGAATTGAATTAATGCACCCAAAATACACATGGCAAGAAATCAACAAGAGTCACTTGGGTTTACCTGACACAGCCGAGCAACAGAAAGAAGCATCAGCCCAAAGAGGAAGCCATTGTACTGGAAATGAATATCTGAACTTGAGTCAAGGAATAAAGCAAGCTTTCTTTACGACTATGTGTTCTGGAGAAGACTCAAAGTTTTGAGGAATAAATTAAAATTAAAATAGAATTTAAATCAAGAAAGCAACCTTAAACTCACAGCACATAGACACAAGTCATTATTTAACCTTACCTGTAAGTAGTGTCAGACACAAATTACACTAATGCTGGAATACCACCTTGATGAAATGAAACACAACAATCAACACATATATTGTGCAAATTTTATAATATAAAGTAAAAAAGGCTAAATCTCCACTTTAATTTTAAAGTTATTAGTTTCTGCCACACATCGTTAATGCATAGTGACAACAGCCCTAATTTTTCTACCACTTCTAAGTGTATGTAATATACAGAAGAAATATACATGTATATGCAATATACACAAGAACTATGACAGAGAAAATGAAGTCCTTCCTTTAAATGCACACTGTGGCAAGACTGACTTGCAGGAACTGCAATTTCCAGAGTTATTTTTATATAGTATATGGACTTGTTGGGAGGCATTCAGATAAAGCCAGGAAGATCCTCAGAGGACTGGAGCACCTCTGCTATGGAGACAGGCTGAGATAGCTGGGGTTATTTCAGCCTGAAAAAGGGAAGACACTGGGGAGAACATGTAGCTGCTTTGGAAGGTGCTCTAAGAGAGCTGGACAGGGACTTTTGACAAGGGCATGAAATGACAGGGCAAGGGAGAATGGTTTTAAACTAGAAGAAGAGAGATTTAGATTGGATATTAGGAAGAAATTCTTTATTGTGAGAGTGATGAGGGACTGGCACAGGTTGCCCAGAGACGTTGTGGATGCCCCGGCCTGGAATGTCAGGTCAGGCTGAATGAGGCTTTGAGCAACCTGGTCTAATGGAAGGTGTTCCTGCTAAGGCAGGGGGTTGGAACTAAATGATGTTTAAGGTCCTGTCCAAACCAAACCACTCTACAATTCCATGACTGTTCTTTAGAAAGACTTCCTAATTCCCAAATAAAGTTAAACAAATTGAATACACTCTGAATCTTAAAACACTTTGAAGATTTTCCTTGCCACAGGACAAACTTGGAACCACACCCAGGACACAGAACCACTCTGCTAATACTCCTGTAGGTGTGCAGAGGAGGAACAGCCAGCAGAACAGGCACACTGCTGCCAGACTGGTTGGTCCTCCTCCACTTCTGGCAAATCAGACCAAGGACTGACTAACTTCCATTTTGCCAAATAGTAATTCTAATGAAAACAAAGTTATTTAACTAATCCCAGAAACAAACCCAGCTGTGTAACTTGCTATGACAGCAATAATAATATAGGATTGTGCCACACACTGTAAGAGGTTGTTAAAAAACCAAACAAACCACAAACAACCCACAACGGTTGGAAAGGATACGATCCACAATTAACAACCCAAAATTCCACAAGAGCAGAACAGCAAGAATAAATGTTGGTTTTTCCAGGATATCCTTTGCAGCTCGTTTTCCATTTATACATCTGCAGCACCTAAACAAGAGCAGAAGAAACACAAGCTTTAATTCAAACATACAGGCAAAAACATTGTTGGTTTTAAGAGTTAAGAGCGGCACTTACTCTGAAGTTTGCCATTTTATCAGGATGCAAGGCAACAAAAAAAGCCTTGCTAAATTCATCAAAGGCAGACAGTATCATGAACAAAGTTTAGAACAAAAAGGATTTTCAACTTCAATAGCTGTGATGTTTTCCACATGCTAAAGCTTACATTATGTAACAGCCTCAGGATCAAGTCTCCCACTCAGAAAGTGTAAATCTGTCACAGCCTGCTTGCCATCATGAGCGGTGGATTGCTACTTTTGGAAACAACAGAGGGAGTTGTAGTTAAGGTCCTCAGCTGGACATAACCTCTCCCTGGCTACTGCTGCCCCCTGCTATATTAGGAGTTATTTCTGTTGGTTAAAATCAACTTATTACTTCTCAGTGTGAAGCAATATGGTTCATATGACTTCTGAAATCAGTCTTAAATCACATTAAAATGTTATAGATCATTTGTGTTGAAATGCAACCTCCTTGCCATGAGCAGAACACCTTCCACTAGACTGGGTTGCTCAAACCCCCATCCAACCTGGCCTTGAATTTTTCCCAGCAGAGGACATATACCACCTCTCTTGGCAAAATGACATTGTGCAGACACCTGCCCTGAGCCTTCAGCCTTACATTCATATATCTGTGAGTCAAACAATAAAAGGAAAAGAAATCATATTGCAAAGCTAGTTGCATAAAGAAAGTAAATAAAGGAGTTTAGGCAGGGCTCTAATCAGAGAATTTCCTATCCAGGTTTTGAGCAGAAAGAATAAAATGATGGGAGACTCTTATAGCCAAATCATTAAGGTAGGCAATGTATTTCTCAGAACACACTCCCACTCTACCTCTTTAGGGATAAGGGCAGTAATTCTTCATAAAGTCAGGCCTCACTGAAAGCATCCAATCCTAATTACATCAGACTTGGAATAATCAGTTTATCATCAAAACACTAAAGAAACTTTGCATATTTGATGATACTGCCATTTTCTGACAGATTTCCTTTATGCTTCTAGAAGAACAGAGTAATCAGAAAAGTAACAGGAAAAAACTTGTTCTGAGCACACCAGCTGTCCTGCAACTCCTACAAAAGGAGTTCAGTGACAGAAGCAAACCCAAGTACAACACATGAAACAGCAGCTGGTGTCCAAGTGCCTGCAAACCCATCACATGTAGTGCAACTGTATCTCCAAGAAGAACACATTATCTTGTGTTTAGCAGTGTATTCCAAGATTCTCCTTGAACAGGTTCAAGCAACTCTGGCATTTCCCTTCCTTTACAAGCTTATTTGTACAAATAGTTATTTGTTGTGGCTACAGAACAAGCCCACATATGAAGGCCTATCCACTGTCCCTAAAATCAGAAGATTAAGACTTACTCATGAACTGCATATATGAAGAGGGTATCTGTAAAGATGACAGAAAGCCTTTGGAAGAAGACGGTTGCATGACTGGTGTAATTCAAGTTTTCAACAACCAACATCTGGGGGTCAAAGTACTTGGCAATGTGAGAAAGCACATATTCAAACCAAGCAAAAAATGGTGGATAATCCAGGGTCCATTCCGAGGTTGCCTAAAGACAAAATAAGATTAAATAGTTGATAACAAACCATGCTGTGTGCAGTCCTTCAGGTACAGCTCATTGCAGCAAACCAGCCAATGCATTTTCCCTCAGTACCCTCTCTGTAACTCAAACACTCCACAATCAGCAGCCACTCTGTGGTGCTGTAAGCTGTTCTCCTGCAGTACTGGTAGAAATGTGACATTTCCTGACCAGCAGGAAAAGATTAAAGAGCCTCTTGTGCACTTAACCAGTATATAACTGTTTGTTATCTCTAATTGTATTTACAGTAATAGGGCCATTATTACAAAATCTCAGTAAAACAGCTCAGAGCCAATATTTGTCTATACTGGAGTGATCACCAACACAACCAGTTTCAAAATTACTTTCACTCATCAGCTAACAAGCCTTAACTCTCACACAACCATATCATGACCAAATGGCATTATGTGATCTCTTCCCATAAGGACAGCTGCCATGCCCTGACCAAGAATTAACTCCTTGGCTGTGGAAACAGGAGAGGAAGAGGCATGAACAGAGCAGGCTGGGATGGGGTATTTTTTCAGTGAGCATGATCCCAAATGCTTATGCTGCATTGTTGAAAGGCATCCTATGTTCTGGCACAGGGTTAATGCTGGCATTATAAAAATTTGTTTGTAAAACAGTCCGTGGATCAGTCCTACAAAGTTCTAACCTGCACAAATCTTTACTTCTAGGCGTTTATGTGGAGTACTAGACACTACAGCATCTATCTGTCCCTGTACTCCAGCAGATATCAGGGGACAGATTAAAACCCAATTAGGTAGGCTGAGTCTATGACAAACCTAAACATGTTTTGTCTAGATAAAAATCAATGCATGCTACTAGCACACCAGCAAAGCTCAAAATTTGAATACAGTGATTGATTTCATAATGGAAAGCTGTATATACCCATTAGCATGACTCACTCTTTATTCTGGTAACTATGTATCACCAATGAGAAAAGCATAGACACCGGCAATTTAAGAGTACAATGCAACTTGCTCTGGTGCTACACAGCCTTTCCAATAACCCAAGTGCCTTAATTGCTTTTCCCATTTTGCCTTCATAAGTACTTGCAGCTTCCCCAGCTAACTTTCATGTTTTAGCTAAATGCTACACAAGGCCAGCAAATTGTAACTGGCATCTTTTTGTCCCACTATATGACAGTCACCAACCATCCCTTCCAGCATTCACAAGGTCTGTCATACCACTGTACTTGTAATTCATACACAGCTAAAACACACCCCAAACATGTCCTTACCTCATAGTACCACTGAGAGAGGGGCAAGTTGTGGGTGATGGCAAGCCAGTTCCTATGGACTTCGAAATCTGTGGAGTAACTACAGAAGGTCCATGTTAAGAGTCACATACGTGCATGCACAAAGGGAAAAATTTCAGAGCACATCACCACATGCAGACAAGAAGGAAGCCACTTTATTTATCAGCTCTAGGACGCTACTGTGATCAAGTAACAACGATGCTGCTTAAGAACTCTGTGCCAAAGACGTATCATAGAATGGTTTGGGTTGGGAGAGACCCTAAAGACCATCTTGTTCCAACCACACCTTCCACTTGACCAGGTTTCTCAAAGCCCCATCCAGCCTGGCCTAGAACGCTTCCAGGGATGGGGTATGCATGGATTCCCTGGGCAGCCTCTGCCAGTGTCTCACCAACCTCACAGTAAAGATTTTTCTCCTGACATCTGATCTAAATCTCCCATTTTATTTAGTTTAAAACCATTCCTCGTTGTCCTATGACTGACCATGTAAAAAGTCACTAATACAGGTGCTTATAGGGCAAGAACTATTTATATCTTGGCTTTTTAGGACAACTAATGCGAAATTCCAGGCTCCAACTGAAGCTTAACAGCAATTTGTTAGGGGTTTTTCTCCGTATATAAACCTAAAAATACAAAGCATAAATGTTTCAGCACACTTTCAGCCTTCCCGAGCAGCAGCCAGCCGGAACGGGGCAGCAGGGCTTCCAAAGAGGAAAGGAAAGCTGTGCCACGCGGCGGAGGCGCCGCCTCGCTTCCCTCACGAACCCAGGAGCCACATGGACCTTCAGGGCCTCCTCAGGACCGTGGCACCACGCTGCCCGCGGCCGGCCGCCCTCGGGGGTTCGCGGCAGTCCCATACCCGACCCGCCCCCATCCCGTCCCGTCCCGTCCCGCCGGTAAGCTCCTTACTAGGCGGGGATGAGGAGGCACTTGAGGAAGGACACGCCGAGCGCCAGCGCCCGGAACCAGCCGCGGCCGCCCGCCGCCATGGCGCGCGCCCCCTGTCCCGCGCATGCGCCGTGCCCGCCGCGCCGGTTTGAAGAGCGCGCGCCCGCCGCGCTCGCGGCGTCTGGAGCGGGGCTGTGGCTGCGCGTGCGCGGGGAGGGCGGGGCTGCGTGAGGCGCCGGAACGGGCGCGAGTGGGAAGGGAGGGAATTTAGGTTGGGTATCAGAAATTATTTGCTGTGAAGGTGGTGAGGCGCTGGCACAGGAAACGGCTAATGATTAGCCTGCACGAACACAGATAAAGAATGCAACAAGAGAACCCCTGAGACCACAAATCAAGAGGCATTGGGAAGAATAAGTGCATGCACTGAGGGTACAAAAGCCCAGGGACCTCTTTGTTGAGCGTTCCTCTGTGCAGACACCCAGCCTGAGCTGACCTACTGCTGTACCAGGCTATTACTATTTACTTTTAGAAATCCAGCACCTGAGACTGCTAGGGAAGCTCGGGTTGAGCCCGAAGGAAGAGGAAGCATGCCTGGAGTGAGTGTGGGTGAGCGAGCAGCTGTTTGGTGCTCTGAGGCCACCCAGCCTCCCCTGGGCAGAAGCTGCTTTGAAGTAAAGTACACCATCTTAGCTCTGCTCCAGGGAGGTGCCATCTCCAGCCTGTGTGGCTGGTGCTGGTGTCCAACAGCTTCCATGTACAAAGTGCTCTTTCAGAGGAACAGGCTCAATTTTTTAAAATTCCTTCCTGCCAGCCTGGAGGGTGGATGCATACAAGGCTGATGCCTTTTTAGCTTACAGCAAACCTCCATCTATCTAAGAATAGTATCTTGTAGGAGCTGCATGGAATCACACAGTTAATATGGTCAATTTTTATTTTCCTGTAGAGCAGCAATGTATTATTTGCTCGAGCTCAGGAACTAGAGACAAGTCTAACAGCAGTAATGCATCAGGGTTTCCCTCACTAACAAATCCTCTGTTTTTAAATGTTTGAAACGTAAATGAGTTAATGCATTTTAAATGGTTTTGATTATTTACAAAAGCTTGTTCACCCAAGTTTCGTACAATCGCACTAATTCCTGGGGACCTTCTTGCAATTCCTGCCACCGAGAGGTGGAGATAAGCATTACAAGGACACAGTGGTTAGAGAAAGAGAAAGCTACAAGTGCAGCAAGCATCACTCATGCTTTTTTCTCAAGAAATATGTCAGAGCACCTCCTGCTTCATTCACATTTTATTTTATCTAAAATACATGGTAGTAACAGTTCACAGAAGGAGCTGCAAGCAGAGGAATGCAATCAGATTTTAAAATGTGATAGCCCTACAGTCTCACTGTGAAGGTGGTAAGCAATAAAGACCATCTTTTCACACTTTTCAAACACTACTGATTCAAAAGCATGGCTTTTAGTGAGTTGGGGTCCAAATTCTGATCAGTGGGAAAATCCTGCAATTAGGAGTTGAAGCATGAAAATACTGAGGGGAATGCACAGAGGATGAGGAGAAGAGAAATTATTAGATTCAGCCCTCCCCTATAGCTCTTTTTTTTTTTTTTTTTATGAATGCCCAGGGAAAACATTCCCTTAGTTAGTCCCAGATGAACCTGTGAGCTTGATCTGGACATTTATATGCAATCAGCCCTTCTTGCACAGACTATCTGTGACTGCCTCTACTAATCCTCAGTCTCTGCATATGAGACTGTTATTGGGAGGGCCCCATATTTGTACTTCTTGTACCCTGCATGTTTGTGTCCATCAGCATGTAGATGCAGAATGGAAGTTCAATGTTTCAAAATACATGGAAATTCTGAGCAGAGGCACCAGTTCTACAGGATGGGGTGAAAATAAAACTGCCTGGAGGAGTCTTCTTCATAACTTCTTCATTCATCTCTATGCAGAATCAGAAGTTCCTAGGCTTATTTTCCACAGTCTATGGCTGAAGGCAGTATTTATCACTTCCACCAACCTTGTATACAGGCTCCACCAGCCTTTCCACCTCACTTTTTATTCCTGGGAATAAATCTGATTGACTGCAGATATTTGCTGCCTGTGAACTCAAGCAGCAATTTATACTCAACAACCCCGTTATAAAGTTCTAAGTACAGCAGTGCAAATGCTTGGTGATTTGAAGCACATGCAAATTGAAGCAAAGCTGACTGTTCCTGAGAAGCTACTAGCATAAGTCTTGGCATGATCCATATTTAAAGAGGATAATAGGAGATTAAAATTGGAAAGGACCAGTGAATCATTCTAATCACAGACTCTTGTAGCAAAATCTTTGTCTCCATTGTTATCTTGCTGTTCTTGTTTTTTTTTTTCCTGAATACATCAAGATATTTTTATTCTCCCCCTTCTAAATCCTGGGTTTCTTGTTAATGTGAATTCTTTCAGAGCTAACTTTTTACAACTACTTCTTTTATTTCTTTGCCATTGCCTGCAGAAACAAACACTCCTCCCATCAACTCCTCCCTTTAACAGCTGTATAAACTATTTCTTATTATTTATATACAGTATCAGTCTCATCATTGTAACTGGACATAGCTAGATATTTAAGAGATATCAAGCTTAAAAACACTTAAAGGAATCCATGAGTGATTCTTTCTGGAGTCCATTAAGATGTTTCATAAGTCTTTTTGCCATGTAAGAAATATCACTGTGCTATGCACATGTCCAGATCTGAGAATGCCATTACACTACAGCTAAAATCTTGTTTATCATCTGTCCTGACACTGGTATTCTTCTCCTCTAACACTACTGAACACTCTATCCAGTGGTCACTTAGGAAAAAAAATTAAAAATGAGGTCATTAAAAAAAACGAAAATTGCAGGGCTTGGCCTCATTTTGTACACTAAGGTATTGAGAGACAGGCATATGGCAGAATCAGGAGTTATGCACCAAGATAGAAGAAAACACACACAAAACTTTAAGGAAAGAAAATGTCACTAGATCTTTCCAGGAAAAAAAAAAGTTTGTTCTGAGAGTGAATATTCCACTCAGCAGTCAAATAATTTTTAGATGTTACTGCTAATAAATGCCAAGTGCTTTTCATGACTAGTGATGAGGTTGTACTATACTTAGCATGGCTTTGTGCATGTTTGCTTCTCTTTAATTCAGGAAAACTCTTGAGAAGAATCATTATCAGTGCTGTCGACTGGCAAACAAAAGCAAGTTACACTTCCAGGGCTCAGAAAAAGAAGGTAAACAAAAAACAGCTATTCAGATAAAATGCAAACAAATGCTCTGGAGAGAGAATGTTCCTATAAACAGTCATTATATCGTAACTCACAGACTGCAGAATTCGGGAGCAGCTATAAATTGAGCTTAGTGTGGAGTCTGAAATAGCAGCTGCATTTCTAGAACATATGTTTGACTGCAATCACAAGTGATTCACTTACCACTCATTTCCAGTATAAATAGTACCTCATACTTGAGGATGTTTATTGTGCTTAGCAAGTTTGAGGTACCTCAGGTTCTTCTGTTCCTTCCAAAGCATGGCTTCACTCATGTCTTTGCAGTGGTTGGAAATTTTGCATCTATCTATCTATCTATCTATCTATCTATCTATCTATCTATCTATCGATATTTTGCATCTCAATATCTGTTAATAAATGACAGAGATCTGGGGCCAGCTGTACCTTTTACTGACTTAGTTGCATGAACACAAATAAATGTGTATTCAATTTGTTCATCTCCTGTATAACAGACTGATGGGTTAAAGTACTCCAGGTGAAGATCTGAGTCCAGTTCTCTCCTTTTACATACTCCTCTTACTTGTCTTTCACCAAGAAAAATGCAGTAATCATACAACTCTCCCATGGAATTTTTATTTTGCTGAAACAGAATGGAGCAGAACTGATCCTGAGCTCTAAAGGATGTAGGTCAGACCCTCCCTCACTCCACCCTTCCAAATGAGATCTAAGCCCACTGCTCTTACCTTTGGATAAACTCAAGGTGACAGGAAACAAATTCCTACTGGTATTATTTTAGTCATGACATACAAGAGCTCTGGTTACAGATCATTTAAAATCCACTCTCAAGGGTGTGGATTAAAAAGAAATACCATCAACAGTCCCCAAAATCTCTGTTGTCATAAATTCAGCAAGGGCATATCTGTTTCGAGTCACAGATTTGATGAAAGAGGGTTCATTTTACAGATCATAATCATATTACCAGCAGAGATCATCCCTGTCAATGTCCAGCTGACCAGCCAGCTCATGCTTTGTAATTCAGGACTGGGATGGAAAAAAAAAAAAAAAAGAGTTCTTCCTAATGCAACTAAATATAGAACAACATGGTGACTCAAACTGGAATTTGGTCACAAAATCCTATTTACAATCCTCAAACTACACAACATTTGTCATGTTTAGTGGTTCTGAGGGCTTCAAGCCCAATCAGTGCTTTCTGACAACATGGTCCCATGTATATCATGCTGGTTTAGCACCAGGTCAGACAAAGGGCAGTGGTTTGTAACAACTGCAGAATGTGCATTTTACCCATAAGCATGCTGATTTGTTTTGTGCATGCAGTCACAGTTTGGGACAGTAGAAATATATTGATCACACTGGTTTTTTACAAGAAAAAAAGCTTCTTTATGCTTGTTCACAGGTCAGCTTAATGTAACAGAGTAGCTACTTTGGGAAACAAGAACATGCGCATTACTGAGCTTTGCAGCCCTGTGCTAGAAACCTTTGGAAGCACTAAGCCTCTAAATGCAAAACTTAGTTATTGCATTTTCCCTTCTATCTCATTAAAGATACCTGAGAAGGTTCCAGAGGGCCTCTCATGTACTCACAGCAATCTGGTTTGGGAAATACAGTTAAGACACTTGTAAACATAATTAGCCAAGAAAGAACCATCTTGAATGTGGCACAAATGATGTTTAGAGACAACATGCAGGTAGTGAGTTATCTTCATTACAGCACAGACCAGGTGTGTAGGGAAGAGTTGACCTCTGGTTTCCCACTGCTTTCCCTCTGGCAAGCTGACACTGAAGCCAAGCAAGTAGGTAAAATTCTTTTAGTGACCTGACCATTTCACAAAGATATTAGACAAAAAAAGGCTCAATGAACCAGGATAGGAAAAACGGCCCTCTGTTTTTGCAATGAAAAATATTAGGTGTAACCTGGTGAGAATGTTATCTTTTCAAATTAAATCCATCCTACCCAGACAGCATCCCATGCATTCCAGGCACTGCTGAAGGGAGTTATGTCCAAAAGAGGCTCAAATGTTTAGAAGACATTTGGGGGCCTCTGCCCCAAAATCTGTCCTCCCATTAGAAAGTTTCAGCAGCATCCTCCAGACAAATATTACCATTGTAAGAGAAAGAAAAGGACTAGTTGTCTCGGATGCCTTTGGAATGTAAAAATAAAGATTTCATCTTCTTGGTTTGTAATAACACCATTCTCTCTTCTATGGCTTCCCTGCCAGTCACATCATTCCAACACGGTTTCCCTAAAGCACAATAAAGCAGGGGCTTCCACACAGGGTTGAGAAAAAACCCCAAGCCAGCTTCACAGAAATCCTTTGTTGAACCCAAAGAGATGGGATCCCTTGCTCATTTGCAACTTGTACCGTCCTTTTCAGCTGTCTTGAGTGCATGTGGGAAGGCTTCTCCTCCACAGATCCAAAGCTTCTTGAATGCTCTGCACAGGTGATACAGCAAGGCATGGCAAATGTGCTCCTAGGGCAGTCTGCTGCACTGCAGCTCCATGGTATCTTTCACTGCATCCATTCTCCAGATAGATTCCAAACCACGGGTACTGAACTCTTGCATCCCCTGGCAATGCGGGTTAAGGATCACCCATTTTCCAACTGGAAAACGTAGAGATGACAGAAGTTAAGTGATTTTCCCCAGAATTGTACAGCAGGTCAGAGGCAGAGGCAGAGACACAGCCAGTCCTTAATTCAGGCGCTAGACAATATTGCTTCTGTCTGGAATATGGACATATTCTGGAAGGTCGTATTGGTAAGTACATTAAAGGAAAATCATCTCCTTGTTAGTGACTCTTAATCCAGATAAGCATGATTCTGAATTAGGCTGTGTGTTTTAAAGGGAAACACTGAACCTGTGTTATCTCCATGTTAGCACCACAACAGCCATTCCTACTTGTACCGAATTAGGCGAATAATCTTATTATTCATGAAATCTGAAGTATGTGGATGAGCAGAATCTATGCAGAAACCATCACTCATGGCTATTTTCAGCACTTCTTCCACAAACACCTGGAAACTATTGATTTGCTTATTATCTGGCACCACCCAAAGTCTCTTCAAGTTCTGCTTGGTGTACTCCTCTTCGGGAAGGCCTTCCACACTTGCAACCCAATCTAAGGTCAGGTGATTGGGGTCCTGCAGGTAACTGGATATTGAGGAAAGGTTTCCATTGAAACAGTAGTACAGCTTGGAACCAAGAAGCTTCAGGAACAGGCACGACGTGGAGAAGATATGAGCACTGAAGACTTCCATGTTGGAGGAAGACAGGCTGTAAATCTGGGGTGCTTCTCGAACAGTGAAGTGAACAGTCTGGGTCTTCTGATCAAGGGTGATGTTGAGCATGGCATTTTTCTCTGCTTTAGAAAGCTCTATCTCTTTCTCCTGCAAGGCCTCAATCAGGGGCTGAATTTGATAAAAATCTACTTCCCGTCGCAGTAAGCCCATTTCCTGAAAATCTTCGGGAAGATCCAAGTGAGAAGTTCGTAAAAAGTTCAGGATATAGCGGAAGATTTTGCCATCTCTGTCAATAAAGCAGTTGCCTTGGCTGTCCTTCTTGGTTGGGATCTTCCCACTAAACATGGCCCCCAGCATGGAGTCTGGAAAGCTAGTCAGAGTGGACAGAGAGGTGGTATAGAGTTTTCCTCCAACATTGAGCGTGATAGGTTCTGACATGATGGAAAAGTCACAGTGCTGGGACTAATTCTAAAAAAAAAAAAATTAAAAAAAATCCAACACCACACATTTAGTTGCATTAATCTTTTTTAAAGGAATAAATAGTACTAAATATATAAGAGTAACCATGTGGCAAGAATTCACCATAGAAATTAGAAGTGAGGAATTATTTTTGGGGTTGTATATTGAGAACAAGCATAAGGATGTTTTTTCTCCTAACAGATTTGAACAGGACGTTGTTTAATTCAGTTTAGTGCCAGAAATCATGATTCTTTCAAACCTTTACAATTAGGCTAAAAGTGAATCTCTCCCACTAATACCTACAATGAGGGGTGACTTCAAATTAGCGTTCTGGGTTTGTATGATCACATTGCCCTCACAGAGAATTGAGAGGGCGCAAAGAAGAAAAGGACAAGAACTTGACACAACCCAACATCTTCCATAGTGTTTGAGGCTACGATTACAGTAACAAAGCAGTTCAGCAGAATCCCCTGACGTACGTCTGAGTGCAGTCAGCATAGCAGGGAGCCAGACAGCAGTTGCTGCCGTAAGCACCAGACAGTCTGTGGATCCTTTCATTAAAAATAATCACCAGACTTTCTCCTTCCATTGTGCTTTACCCTAGAAAACATTTTGTAATTATTTGGGGCCATATTCCAGTTGACATTGTTTTCATGCCGAGCCTCTGCCATCAGCTGACATGAACTAAGGATGTGATTTTAAGGTGCACTTAAGCCATAGGAAGAGGCATGCATGACCTCCCCTTGCCCTCCACCATACTATCTTCCTCCCTTATGCCACCTCTGGCACTTATCTGATCCCACAGTGAGTCAGTTTAGGGAGAAAACACAACATTTTCTATTCAGCATGCTTTGCTGTATGTTGGAACTGGACCAATGCCAGGGCTGGGGCAAGGGAAAAGAAAGGAGCTGTGCAGCTGTCTCCACTGCAGTTCAGCTCAGCTGTCTTGTGCAGGTGGCCCATTACTCCTGCTACCTGAGGACCTGCAAACCTGTTTTTCCTTGTTTGCTGAATCTAAATTAGTCAACAGTTCAGCAGGAAACCCACGGTGTTTGCTTACAGAGGCAGGAGGTAGCTCTTGCTGTAGTTACTAAGGCCATTCAACAGAAAGCTGCCAAACAACTCCCTTAAAATTGAACTTAAGTGCGGGCATTTTCCTAACTAGTAATGGAATAACCATAGACAATACCCACTATTATCAGCTCTGGAGTCACAGCAAAATGCAGATAGGAAGAAGATAATTTGTGCTGGAATAGCAATTCTTTCATGGCTGCTAAAACTCAGATAATATTGCAAAAGGCATTCTAAAACAAATACATCTCTAGACAGCAGCACATTTTGCTGAGAAAAACTAGCCCAACCTAGGGCAGATAATTAACAGGTCAAAGTAGAGCCTGTCATTAACTTGTTAAGACTAACATTCCACTTTGTTCTTTAGCTCTTGGCACACAGCCTATATCTCACTGGGCAATAATGGACAGATGCAGATCTCTAAATCTAGAGCGCTTTCCCTGTGTATCCCTCAGTGTCATGCCTCCAGCAAAACTGGCAAATAAAGATGCATGTGTAGGCCAACACAACAACACATGCATTGATGACCATAGACCATCCTTGTGACTAACCTCAGCCAAATATACTCCAGAAAAAACCCTATCTGTTCCAGTGCTAAACTCCCCTTGGCACTGTAGTCTCAGCATACTTCCCACTCTTGAAGACTTAAACCAAATTTAGTGTCAAGAGCTGTTAAAACCTGATCATGTGGAGACTTCACTGATCTAATTCTGTCGCACGAGTGGCTGCCATGGATTGTTCCCCGAAGGACTTGCAAAATGTCTGCAAAAGCATTGCTACAAGAACAATCTGGCATTCACAAAAGCAGCCTAAAATGGATTTTACTTTTTTTCACATTTCATCAAACAGAAGCTTCCCCATACCTCCCAACAAATAACATAGCCTGTAGAAGCAGGACTGATAGTGACTCTCAAAGCCATGTTCATTGCTTCCCACCTCTGCTGCCCTTCAAGCTGCTGTAGACTAAACAACCTGTTCTTCCTACATAGGTGAAGCTTTCAGATTTTTAAGCCCATGCGTGCTTATTTACACCGCAAGAGTTTTTCCTCAAGCTGTCTGCCAGACTTAGTCAGACACAGAGCAAGATGTTTCCCTTGATGCGTCTGTGACAGATGGCAGAGCTCCTGGTCAAGAGTCACAACCCAAAGACCACCATGCAGCCCAAAGACAGAGATCTTCATTTCAAGTTCATCATCCATCCCAGGTTTACTCTGATCCAACACCTCACTGATAGCCTGAATGAGAGGGGAACGACTCAGTCCAACCTGAACAGATAACATTTAAATCTCCTGTAACTGTTTTCTTATCAGCAGTCCAAAAGGGATGTTGCCAACAAAATATGGCAGTAACATGAGCTCTCTGAAGCTGAAGACTGTATCTATGCTGGTGGCAACAGCATAGATATCAGAAATCAGAAATCAAGCCAAACCTTAGCTCTGGAGCTGGAAGAGTGGCACAGAGATTGGGAGCCTGAGAGGCATGTGGGCCCTGCTCCTCTTCCACCTCTGGACATTGCTCAGACACATGTCCTGGACAACCCATTCTGCTTACGGCTATTTGGCATTCTAAAGACCCATACAGACTGCATTTCTCACTCCCAGGACACCAGCCTGCTCTGATTTTGAACCTGCCCATGACCCCTGCACTAGATTAAATTTAAAACATTTAACAAGGCAACATCTTGCCCATGGATAAGGCTGGAGGATAACTATTCCTCAGCTGTCATTCCTAATTGTCTTCTTTTACCTAATTCATCCCATTTCTTAGAGGTTTATATCCTCAGAGTGTGAAGATGAATCAGATAGTCTGGGAACCTCAGGAGAGCCAAAAACGTGAGCACAAATGAGCACGAATGTCTACTGGATTTATAATCAACCTGGACTTAGTGCATTGTCAACCAACATATTTGGGAGTAGCTGGGGAAAGTCAGTCTTTGCTGCTTTTTTCCCTAAACACTTGTTTATGAAAAACTGTTTTTCATAAACCTGTAAAAGTTGAAATAAAATGGGTTGTAAGTGTTATCTCCTTAATCATTCAACCACCATTTGCAGCCCCCAGCACGGTTTTTCAAGTCCTTGGTGCTTTGCTAATACAATGTAAAGGTTGTCCAAAAATGCAGCATGAAAATCACTTCTTCTTGGTGAGATTTCCACAAAGAGGAGGTACCAAGAGCAAGCATCTGATCTTGGACACGGGAGGCTACTGGTCTAGTGGAAGGTGTCCCTGCCCATGGGATTTGGGGAGAGGGGGGGTGGGGGGGTGGGTAGGTTGGAACTAAAATGACCTTCAAGGTCCCTTCCAACCCAAACCATTCTATGATTGTATGATTCCATAACCTGCTGTCACCAAGGAGAAGTACAAACTGGGTTACGGTTCTTGGAAGCAGAGAATTACAGTAAAGTATCTTGTGTAGCTCCTCTCCAAGCAGCATTTGAAATTCACTCAAATTAGGTCAGCTAAAGATCTAATTTGACAGCTGAAGATGCAAATTTGGCTGAAGAACACAAGATTTATTTTGTGCTTCTAAGAGCAACCTGCATTTAAATACCTCTTTTAATATCATGGAGGAGGGGAAAGTCTACATTTGATTTAAAGTCAAGATATTACTGCATGATGTAAATTTGAGAGAAACCAGCAGTGCATAGTCAGCTTTATGAAAAAGTCAAACTCCTGAACTGAGGCTGCTGTCTCAGCATCTAAGCATTTCAATTGACCACAGCTTGTAAATTTCAACTTGGGTTTTACTCTTAGGAGCATCCTCAACAGCTGCATAGACAACATTTCTGCAACAACCCTCTACCCATGAGTTTAGTTCAGCAAAGAACTGGGAGAATGATGAGGGTTGACACAGCAGGAAGGTATGCAAGTATGCAAAATGACAAAAGCGAACTGTTTTCACTGATCCAGGCCCTCAAGTATGTAGAACCATTATCATCATACCACTTTGTTTCATAACCATTTTGAATGTAGAACAGCTTTGGATAAGCTTTTTTTCCCCTCTCCTGTATTCATAACATTTAAAAGCACTTTAATTAGCTAATAAATAAACTTCTGTATACATAATTTAACTGAGTGCCTGCTTCACCCAATTTGGCAAAAACCCACAAGTGTACAGTAATCATCAAAACAAAAAGAACCCCATCAGCCATGATTTGCCAATGTAAGTAAAATGTAAACAAATGGCACAAATATTACTATGTTTTTAACCACTGAAAAATACATACAACTGTAATCTATCCTTTTTAGCAAAAAGAATGCAGTTTAATGGAAAATCTAAAGTTATAGATATGTTTATATGGTTGTCAAAAGATAGCCATAGCTCTCTCTATTTATACATATATACATACATACAGATATAGATATAGATAGATCATTTTAAACAGGATTTTAATTGGGAAAAGAAATTGACTGCCAACACACATTTCACTTTAAAAATGTCAGGGAAGGAAAATGAATCAATCCTTCTGGATTTCAGAGGCATTGCCCAAGATCTGGATAACCGGCTGATCCTAGTATCATTCAGGGGATTTAATTAATGAGATTAATTAAACACAGAACAGCAAAGCAAGAACAATCTGTAATTTGGTTGAAGAGGATCATGTTGAGTTGTTAAGGTTTTTAAAGTCCATCTTACAGGCTGCTTAGGGCCTCTGAAGCCCTTACATGTGGTATTAAAAGCATTAATTATTTTTTTTTTAAGCATTAAAATTGAGGCATCTCCTGAAACACAAGTTAACATATGCTGTTACAGAAATACAGTTTTTGCTGCGAGATTACAAAGTCACTGTTTTTAATGGTTTTAATTTCATGGAATGACACAATTATAGAATGGCCTGTGTTGGAAGGGACCCTAAAGATCATCTCGTTCCAACCCACACCCCATGGGCAGGGACACCTTTCAGTAGATGTGGCTGCTCAAAGTCCTATCCAACCTGGCCTTGAACACTTCCAGGGATGGGGCAGCCACAGATTCTCTGTGTAGCCTGCACCAGTGCCTCCTAACATGATGTCTAAAGTATTGCATGGCTGGTTAATTTTATCATGTAGCCTTCAACAGCTCACCTGTGAAATATCCCTCAACAATCAAAACTTGGAAAATCTGTATTTAAGACACTGAAATATGTGCAGCTGCTGTAAGAAGTAGTTGAGGACTAACAATGAACCGCAAAACACACACACAGGAAAAAGAAAGGAAAAATAAAAAAAAAAAGAAATTAATTATTTAGTCTGATGCAATGAATGATGCCTAAATGGCAACAGAATTAAAGCAAGCCAGGGACCATTTCTGCTAAGCATCAGGAAGAGGAAGAGCAGCCAGACTAAAAACCTCTCTGGCTTTTTGAGTATTGCCAAGAGAGCTGGTGAAAGCCACATCACGTAGACAAATGTTACAAGAGACAGAGCAGGTAGTGCTTTATAGGAAGTAATTCTGTCTTGGGAGGGGGCAGGATTGATTTCACCTCAGAAAGAAGTATGAAAAAAGAAAGAGCTGGGCACCTGTTTGGCTGCTGGAGACTTTAAATGGGATTCAGCAAAAGATGGTTGTTGCAGGAGGAGGCTCCAGTCTGCTCCATTAGAGCATATTAACTGTGAACACACAATCAGGGAAACATGCTCCTTCCTGTGTGAAGCTCCTTCTGCTTTGGGTTTTGCCCACACCTGGCATGTAGCACTTTGCTCCACTGTGTCTTACTGAAATTCACATTTTGGTTTGAGGCAAAAATTCTAGTTTCTACAAAACACCTGAGCCCTGAGAAAGCAAGCAAACAAACAAACAAACATACAAACCCTCATAAAGTTGAGAACTCCAGACCTGGACACAGCCAAGCCCATGGCACTTGCTGCAACTCTACCTGCAGAACAGTTCTGTGCCTTGTCCCTTCTCAAGGGGACAACCTCGTGGAGGAAATCCAAATCCTACAAGTTCGTGCCTTTCTGTGTTATGGGGGCTGCAAACAAAACACTCTGAAGCCTAGAAGTCACCTCTCGAAATACAAGATAAAAATAATAATAAACTAACTAAAGGGGGAGGGCAGAAACAACCAAAAAATTGTATTTAAGGGTTAAAAAAACCCCCAACAAATCACACCTCAACTAACCACTGACCCAGCTTTCAGCAGACAATAGGCACCAATGAGAGTTGAGTTTTAGGAAGAATTTTGGACAAAATCCTTTGCAAGGATAGACTCACCCCTCCCTTCATATATCCCTGATGCACATTTACTTAGCTCAGCTCATCCTTTACGATCGAAGGTTAAACATTTGCAATACAGTCTCTGCACCCTATATGCTTATTTATGGCAATCTTAGAGAGGAAATCCCATGTTTTCCCATCGCTGCAGAACGGACCCACCTGATCTTGGACACTTACTTAATATGAACCCCTCCAAGTGAGCAGCACGTAAGAGGCTTAAATTCAGTCCGTGAAGCAAAGCATGGCGTGCCTGCCAGCAGCAATAGATCCCGAAATGAAGCGCCTGCGGGGCGGCACAGCAGCTTTTTCTTTCGAGACTACTGTGGTGCCTCTGGAAATTTCCAGCAGGCGTTTGGGGAAAGGCCGCTCACCCCGAGGCTGGCACGGGGGACGTGGCGACAAGCGCTGGGAGGGGACTCAAATTCCCGGCAGGCGTGAGGCAGGAAGCGACGGGTCACCCTTCCTTTCTGTCCTTGCGACAGAGCTGCAATCGATCTGCCGGCGGCGTCAATGCTGGGAGACAGACATACTGACTATCCACCTTCAGAGCGCAGCTGCTTATCTGCCACTTATTTATATTTAATTTATTTTTCATGTTCTGACCCTGCTTTGTTATGCACAGAAACGCTGTTCTGCCAGTGAGCCGCAGGAGGGATGGGGAAGCGGGAACGGGAGTTTCGTAACAGCCCTGGTGTGCTGTGGGTACCGTGGTGTGTGCTCATCCCTTTCCAAACCCGCACCTCCATGCCCTTGAGCATCTGCTGGGCTGCTTGCTTAGGGATGCAGCTGGATGCAGGAGGCTTCGCGTAGGCTCTCTGCAGATGCTGAATTTACGCATGAAGAGAAGGGGTAGGGAGGCGGAGGTAGGGAAATAAAGCTGGTGCCCAGCTAGTAAAAACAAGGAGCGATATAAAGCAAAGGTCAGGTTCCTCCTGAGAGAAGAGGAACAAAAGCAGCAGCGCACAGCAGGGAGCAGGAGAGCGAAAAGAAGGTTAAGCGCTGCCGAAGGAGAACGGCTGACGACAAGGTGGAGCGGGAGAGGGAGTGCAGAGCCACAGGGATGCGGCTCCAGCCAGGTCTGGAGAATAAAAGCCCAAGTGCTGCAGTGCTCAGCGCTCTCCTGGTGACGTTCAACACTTCTAGGCTCAGGGGCTGCTGGGTGGGCAGTGCAGATGGTCGGGAGGGCACTGCCACCGCCTGCCAGACAGGAGCCAGCTTGGGGTCTCAGGGCAGTGGGAGCACCACTTTTCCATCAAAGCTGATGGAACCCTTTGTGCAGTCCAATATAATATATCAGTTCTGGCAGAGGTTTTCACTGATTTTCAATGTCCTTTCCCAGCACCCATTTAAGTATCACTTGGCATGCCTGGAATATCTTCCTGATACTCTTTATTTCCTTCATGGACCACTTTATTTTGTCCCTGAACAACTTCATGGCACACGTGGTAGCCACCACCTGCTCGATGGACACACGGGGTGGTTCAATAATCCAGTTTCCACCTCATCTCCCACTGACACCATTGTTTCCAGAGCATCCCTGCAATTAGAGGGCGGCTAATTCGCAGTACGGATGCTGCCGCACCAGAGCAAAACCCACTCAGAAATCACGCTAACAAGGTAGGCATCACCCAAAATTACACCCTCTGGAGGGCATATATGGCGCCCATCACCCAGCTGGACCCAGCTGGCTTCATGTCCCGGGTGTGGCCATACAGGGCTTGGATTCCCTGTGAATACTTTAATTTCGGAGATGTTGCATTGAAAGGGGGCAGGGGAATGTGCAAAGTTTGCAGAGCGGCGCTGAATCCGACCCTGTTAGGGACAACTGGAGGTACGGCTCCTCCCTGCATAGCCAGGCGCCCACAATACTGAATTAGCTCAAAATGCTAAAAAAAAAACCCCAAATTCCCCTTCAGAAGGGGCTCGCCCGTCCTTCCAGCATCCCACAGCGGACCAGCTGCGCGGCTCCCGGCCGCCGGTCCCCGCTTCCTCCCCGTGCCTCAGTTTCCTCCCTCTCGGGGAATTCCGCTGGGGGTGCCCCCGGCCCTCCCCAGGCCCCCCAGCCGGGCGGATCCCCCCCAGCCCCGCCGGGGACCGACCTGCGCCCCCTCCAGCCGCCGAGCTCCGCCGCTGGCCGGGCGGCGCAGGGAGGCGGAGGAAGCGGGGGGCGCGGCGCTCCGGCACGGCCCGGCACGGCTCGGCCCGGCCCGCTGGGAGATGTAGTTTCGCCGCCGCCCTCGGCCCTGCCCAGTGCTGCCCCGGGACTGCGGCTCGCAGCCGGCCACGCCGCATCCCGGCCCCGGCCGGAGGTAACGCGGGGCGGGCGGAAGGGAAAGGGGTGCAGGAGCGGGGCGGTCGGGGGGTTTGTGATCGCAGGGAAGGGGGGGTCGAATGCTCGGGAAGTGGTGCAGTAGCGGAGGTCTGGGCTTGGGATGTAGGAGGGATGCTCAGGGGAAGGGATGCAGGAGGAGTAGTCCGGGAAAGAGGTGCAGGAGGGATGCTCGGCGTGAGAGATGCAGGAGGAACGCTCGGGGTGAGGGATGCAGGAGGGATACCTCGGTGAGAGGTGTGCTTGGGGTGAGGGATTCAGAAGGGATACTCGGGGTGAAGGGTGTAGGAGGGGTGCTCAAGAGAAGGGATGCAGAAGGAATAGTTGAGAAAAGGAGTCCTGGAGGAATACTCGGGATGAGGGATACAGAAGTGCTCGGGGTAAGAGGTACAGGAGGAGTGCTTGGGGTGATGAATGCTCGGGGTGAGGGATGCAGGAGGAGTACTCAGTGAGAAGTGTATAGGAAGGGTGCTCAGGGGAAGAGATGCAGGAAGGGTAGTCAGAGAAAGGGATGCTTAGGGTGTTGGGATGTACGAAATGAG